>NW_028322232.1:2691666-3364583 GCF_059928025.1 Delphinapterus leucas | reverse complement strand
CTAACCCTAACCCTAACCCTTACCCAAAGCCTTACCCTCACCTGTCCCCTAATCCTAACCCGTACGCTAACACTAACCCGTACTCTAACACATACGCTCACCCTAAACCGTTATCGTACCCTAACCTGTATCCTAAACCGTCCCCGTACCCGTCCCCTAACACTAACCCTAACACTAACCGTAATCCTTACCCAAAGCCTTACCCTCACCCGTCCCCTAATCCTAACCCGTACGCTAACACTAACCCGTACCCTAACACGTATGCTCACCCTAAACCGTTGTCGTACCCTAACCTGTACCCTAAACCGTACCCATCCCCTAACCCTAAACCTAACCCTAACCCTAACCCTTACCCGAAGCCTTACCCTCACCCGTCCCCTAATCCTAACCCGTACGCTAACACTAACCCGTACCCTAACACGTACGCCTACCCTAAACTGTTGTCGTAACCTAACCTGTACCCTAAACCGTCCCCGTCCCCGTCCCCTAACCCTAACCCTAACCCTAAGCCTTAACCTAAGCCTTACCATCACCCGTCCCCTAAACCTAACCCGTACGCTAACACTAACCCGTACCGTAACACGTACGCTCACCCTAAACCGTTGTCGTTCCCTAACCTGTACACTAAACCGTCCCCGTGCCCATCCCCTAACCCTAACCTTAAAACTAACACTAACCCATACCCGAAGCCTTACCCTCACGCGTCCCGTAATCCTAACCCGTACGCTAACACTAACCCGTACCCTAACACGTACGTTCACCCTAAACCGTTGCCGTACCCTAACCTGTACCCTAAACCGTCCCCGTCCCCGTCCCTTCACCCTAACCCTAACCCTAACCCTAAAACTTACCCGAAGCCTTACCCTCACCCGTCCCCTAATCCTAACCCGTACGCTAACACTAACCCGTACCCTAACACGTACGCTCACCCTAAACCGTTGTCGTACCCTAGCCAGTACCCTAAACCGTACCGGTCCCCTTACCCTAACCCTAACCCTAACACTAACCCTTACCCGAAGCCTTATCCTCACCCATCCCCTATTCCTAACACGTACGCTAACACTAACCCATACTCTAACACGTACACTCACCCTAAACCGTTGTCGTACCCTAACCTGTACCCTAAACCGTCCCCGTCCCCGTCCCCTAACCCTAACCCTAACCCTAAACCTAACCCTTACCCGAAGCCTTACCCAAACCCATCCCCTTATCCTAACCCGTACGCGAACACTAACCCGTACCCTAACACGTACGCTCACCCTAAATCGTTGTCGTACACTAACCTGTACCGTAAACCGTCCCCGTCCCCGTCCCCTAACCCTAACCCTAACCCTAACCCTAAACCTTACCAGAAGCCTTACACTCACCCGTCCCCTAATCCTAACCCGTACACTAACACTAACTCGTACCCTAACACGTACGCTCACCCTAAACCGTTGTCGTACACTAACCTGTACCCTAAACCGTCCCCGTCCCCTAACCCTAACCCTAACCCTAACCGTTACCCAAAGCCTTACCCTCACCTGTCCCCTAATCCTAACCCGTACGCTAACACTAACCCGTACCCTAACACATACGCTCACCCTAAACCGTTATCGTACCCTAACCTGTATCCTAAACCGTCCCCGTACCCGTCCCGTAACCCTAAGCCTAACCCTAACCGTAAACCTTACCCGAAGCCTTACCCTCACCCGTCCCCTAATCCTAACCCGTACGCTAACACTAACCCGTACCCTAACACGTATGCTCACCCTAAACTGTTGTCGTACCCTAACCTGTACAATAAACCGTCCCCATCCCCTAACCCTAAACCTAACCCTTACCCTAACCCTTACCCGAAGCCTTACCCTCACCCGTCCCCTAATCCTAACCCGTACGCTAACACTAACCCGTACCCTAACACGTACGCTCACCCTAAACTGTTGTCGTAACCTAACCTGTACCCTAAACCGTCCCCGTCCCCGTCCCCGTCCCCTAACCCTAACCCTAACCCTAAGCCTTACCCGAAGCCTTACACTCACCCGTCCCTTAATCCTAAACGGTACGCTAACACTAACCCGTACCCTAACATGTACGCTCACCCTAAACCGTTGTTATACCCTAACCTGTACCCTAAACCGTCCCCGTCGCCTAAACCTAACCCTAACCCTAACCCTTACCCGAAGCCTTACCCTCACCCGTCCACTAATCCTAACCCGTACGCTAACACTAACCTGTACCCTAACACGTACGCTCACCCTAAACGGTTGTCGTACCCTGACCTGTACCCTAAACCATCCCCGTCCCCTAACCCTAACCCTAACCCTAACCCTAACCCTAAACCTTACCCGAAGCCTTACCCTCACCCGTCCCCTAATCGTAACCCGTACGCTAACACTCACCCGTACCCTAACAGGTACGCTCACCCTAAACCGTTGTCATACCCTAACCTGTACCATAAACCATCCCCGTCCCCTAACCCTAACCCTAACCCTAACCATTTCCCGAAGCCTTACCCTCACCCGTCCCCTAATCCTAACACGTACGCTAACACTAACCCATACCCTAACACGTACGCTCACCCTAAACCGTTGTCGTACCCTAACCTGTACCCTAAACCTTCCCCGTCCCCTAACCCTAACCCTAACCCTAACCCTAAACCTAACCCTTACCCGAAGCCTTACCCTAACACATCCCCTTATCCTAACCCGTACGCGAACACTAACCCGTACCCTAACACGTACGCTCACCCTAAATCGTTGTCGTACACTAACCTGTACCGTAAACCGTCCCCGTCCCCGTCCCCTAACTCTAACCCTAACCCTAACCCTAAACCTTACCCGAAGCCTTACACTCACCCGTCCCCTAACCCTAATCCTAACCCTAACCCTAACCCTTACCCAAACCTTACACTCACCTGTCCCCTAATCCTAACCCGTACCCTAAAACTAACCCGTACCCTAACACATACGCTCACCCTAAACCGTTATCGTACCCTAAACTGTATCCTAAACCGTCCCCGTACCCGTCCCCTAACACTAACCCTAACCCTAACCGTATACCTTACCCGAAGCCTTACCCTGACCCGTCCCCTAATCCTAACCCGTACGCTAACACTAACCCGTACCCTAACACGTATGCTCACCCTAAACCGTTGTCGTACCCTAACCTGTACCCTAAACCGTCCCCGTCCCCTAACCCTAAACCTAACCCTAACCCTAACCCTTACCCGAAGCCTTACACTCACCCGTCCCCTAATCCTAACCCGTACACTAAAACTAACCCGTACCCTAACACGTACGCTCACCCTAAACCGTTGTCGTACCCTAACCTGTACCCTAAACTGTCCCCGTCCCCTAACCCTAACCCTAACCCTAAACCTAACCCTTACCCGAAGCCTTACCCTCACCCGTCCCCTAATCCTAACCCGTATGCTAACACTAACCCATACCCTGACACGTACGCTCACCCTAAACAGTTGTCGTACCGTAACCTGTACCCTAAAACGTCCCCGTCCCCTAACCCTAACCCTAACCCTAACCCTAACCCTTACCGAAGCCTTACCCTCACCCGTCCCCTAATCCTAACCCATACGGTAACACTAACCTGTACCCTAACACGTACACTCACCGTAAACCGTTGTGGTACGCTAACCTGTACCCTAAACCGTCCCTGTCCCAGTCCCCTAACCCTAACCCTAACCCTAACCCTAACCCTTACCCAAAGCCTTACCCTCACCCATCCCCTAATCCTAACCCGTACGCTAACAGTAATCAGTACCCTAACACGTACGCTCACCCTAAACCGTTGTCGTACCCTAACCTGTACCCTAAACCGTCCCCGTCCCCTAACCCTAACCCTAACCCTAAACCGTCCCCGTCCCCGTCCCCTAACCCTAACCCTAACCCTAACCCTAACACTTACCCGAAGCCTTACCCTCACCCGTCCCCTAATCCTAACCCGTACGCTAACACTAAACCGTACCCTAACACGTACGCTCACCCTAAAACGTTGTCGTAAACTAAGCTGTACCCTAAACCGTCCCCGTCCCCGTCCCCGTCCCCTAACCCTAACCCTAACCCTAAGCCTTAACCGAAGCCTTACACTCACCCGTCCCTTAATCCTAAACGGTACGCTAACACTAACCCGTACCCTAACACGTACGCTCACCCTAAACCGTTGTTATACCCTAACCTGTACCCTAAACCGTCCCCGTCCCCTAAACCTAACCCTAAACCTAACCCTTACCCGAAGCCTTACCCTCACCCGTCCCCTAATCCTAACCCGTACGCTAACACTAACCCGTACCCTAACACGTACGCTCACCCTAAACGGTTGTCGTACCCTTACCTGTACCCTAAACCGTCCCCGTCCCCTAACCCTAACCCTAACCCTAACCCTAACCCTAAACCTTACCCTAAGCCTTAACCTCACCCGTCCCCTAATCATAACCCGTACGCTAACACTCACCCGTACCCTAACACGTACGCTCACCCTAAACCGTTGTCATACCCTAACCTGTACCCTAAACCATCCCCGTCCCCTAACCCTAACCCTAACCCAAACCATTAGCCGAAGCCTTACCCTCACCCGTCCCCTAATCCTAACCCGTACACTAACACTAACCCGTACCCTAACACGTACGCTCACCCTAAACCGTTGTCATACCCTAACCTGTACCCTAAACTGTACCCGTCCCCTAACCCTAACCCTAACACTAACACTAACCCTTACCCGAAGCCTTACCCTCACCCGTCCCCTAACCCTAAACCGTACGCTAACACTGACCCATACCCTAACACGTACGCTCACCCTAAACCGTTGTCGTACCATATCCTGTACCCTAAACCGTCCCCGTCCCCGTCCCCTAACCCAACCCTAACCCTAACCCTTACCCGAAGCCTTACCCTCACCCGTCCCCTAATCCTAAACCGTATGCTAACACTAACCCATACCCTAACACGTACGCTCACCCTAAACAGTTGTCGTACCGTTACCTGTACCCTAAAACGTCCCCGTCCCCTAACCCTAACCCTAACCCTAACCCTTACCCGAAGCCTTAGCCTCACCCGTCCCCTAATCCTAACCCGTACGGTAACACTAACCCGTACCCTAACACGTACGCTCACCGTAAACCGTTGTCGTACCCTAACCTGTACCCTAAACCGTCCCCGTCCCCGTCCCCTAACCCTAACCCTAACCCTAACACTAACCCTTACCCAAAGCCTTACCCTCACCCGTCCCCTAATCCTAACCCGTACGCTAACAGTAATCAGTACCCTAACACGTATGCTCAACCTAAACCGTTGTCGTACCCTAACCTGTACCCTAAACCGTCCCCGTCCCCTAACCCTAACCCTAACCCTAAGCCTAACCCTTACCCGAAGCCTTACCCTCACCCGTCCCCTAATCCTAACCCGTACGCTAACACTAACACATACCCTAACACATACGCTCACCCTAAAACGTTGTCGTACACTAAACTGTACCCTAAACCGTCCCCGTCCCCGTCCCCAAACCCTAACCCTAACCGTAACCCTAAATCTTACCCGAAGCCTTACGCTCACCCGTCCCCTAATCCTAACCCGTACGTTAACTCTAACCCGTACCCTACCACCTACGCACACCCTAAACCTTTGTCGTACCCTAACCTGTACCCTAAACCATCCCCGTCCCCTAACCCTAACCCTAACCCTAACCCTAACCCTAACCCTTACCCGAACCCTTACCCTCACCCGTCCCCTAATCCTAACCCGTACGCTAACACTAACCCGTACCCTAACACGTACGCTCACCCTAAACCGTTGTCATACCCTAACCTGTACGCTAAACCGTTCCCGTCCCCGTCCCCTAACCCTAACCCTAACCCTAACCCTTACCCTAAGCCTTACCATCACCCGTCCCCTAAACCTAACCCTTTCGCTAACACTAACCCGTACCGTAACACGTACGCTCACCCTAAACCGTTGTCGTTCCCTAACCTGTACACTAAACCGTCCCCGTCCCCATCCCCTAACCCTAACCCTTACACTAACCCTAACCCATACCCGAAGCCTTACCCTCACGCGTCCCGTAATCCTAACCCGTACGCTAACACTAACCCGTACCCTAACACGTACGTTCACGCTAAACCGTTGCCGTACCCTAACCTGTACCCTAAACCGTCCCCGTCCCCGTCCCTTCACCCTAACCCTAACCCTAACCCTAACCCTAACACTAACCCTAACACTAACCCTTACCCGAAGCCTTACCCTCACCCGTCCCTTAATCCTAACCCGTACGCTAACACTGACCCATACCCTAACACGTACGCTCACCCTAAACCGTTGTCGTACCATATCCTGTACCCTAAACCGTCCCCGTCCCCGTCCCCTAACCCAACCCTAACCCTAACCCTTACCCGAAGCCTTAGCCTCACCCGTCCCCTAATCCTAACCCGTACGGTAACACTAACCCGTACCCTAACACGTACGCTCACCGTAAACTGTTGTCGTACCCTAACCTGTACCCTAAACCGTCCCCGTCCCCGTCCCCTAACCCTAACCCTAACCCTAACCCTTACCCAAAGCCTTAGCCTCACCCGTCCCCTAATCCTAACCCGTACGCTAACAGTAATCAGTACCCTAACACGTATGCTCAACCAAAACCGTTGTCGTACCCTAACCTGTACCCTAAACCGTCCCCGTCCCCTAACCCTAACCCTAACCCTAAACCTAACCCTTATCCGAACCCTTACCCTCACCCGTCTCCTAATCCTAACCCGTACGCTAACACTAACACATACCCTAACACATACGCTCACCGTAAAACGTTGTCGTACACTAAACTGTACCCTAAAACGTCCCCGTCCCCGTCCCCAAACCCTAACCCTAACCGTAACCCTAAATCTTACCCGAAGCCCTACGCTCACCCGTCCCCTAATCCTAACCCGTACGTTAACTCTAACCCGTACCCTACCACCTACGCTCACCCTAAACCTTTGTCGTACCCTAACCTGTACCCTAAACCATCCCCGTCCCCTAACCCTAACCCTAACCCTAACCCTAACCCTTACCCGAACCCTTACCCTCACCCGTCCCCTAATCCTAACCCGTACGCTAACACTAACCCGTACCCTAACACGTACGCTCACCCTAAACCGTTGTCATACCCTAACCTGTGCCCTAAACCGTCCCCGTCCCCGTCCCCTAACCCTAACCCTAACCCTAACCCTTACCCTAAGCCTTACCATCACCCGTCCCCTAAACCTAACCCTTACGCTAACACTAACACGTACCGTAACACGTACGCTCACCCTAAACCGTTGTCGTTCCCTAACCTGTACACTAAACCGTCCCCGTCCCCATCCCCTAACCCTAAACCTTACACTAACCCTAACCCATACCCGAAGCCTTACCCTCACGCGTCCCGTAATCCTAACCCGTACGCTAAAACTAACCCGTACCCTAACACGTACGTTCACCCTAAACCGTTGCCGTACCCTAACCTGTACCCTAAACCGTCCCCGTCCCCGTCCCTTCACCCTAACCCTAAGCCTAACCCTAACCCTTACCCGAAGCCTTACCCTCACCCGTTCCCTAATCCTAACCCGTACGCTAACACTAACATATACCCTAACACATACGCTGACCCTAAAACGTTGTCGTACACTAAACTGTACCCTAAACCGTCCCCGTCCCCGTCCCCTAACCCTAACCCTAACCGTAACCCTAAATCTTACCCGAAGCCTTACCCTCACCCGTCCCCTAATCCTAACCCGTACGCTAACAGTAACCCGTACCCTAACACCTACGCTCACCCTAAACCTTTGTCGTACCCTAACCTGTACCCTAAACCATCCCCGTCCCCTAACCCTAACCCTAACCCTAACCCTAACCCTTACCCGAAGCCTTACCCTCACCCGTCCCCTAATCCTAACCCGTACGCTAACACTAACCCCTACCCTAACACGTACGCTCACCCTAAACCGTTGTCGTACCCTAACCTGTGCCCTAAACCGTCCACGTCCCCGTCGCCTAACCCTAAACCTAACCCTAAGCCTAACCCTTACCCGAAGCCTTACACTCACCCGTCCCCTAATCCTAACCCGTACGCTAACACTAAGCCGTACCCTAACACATACGCTCACCCTAAACCGTTGTCATACCCTAACCTGTACTTTAAACTGTCCCCGTCCCCTAACCCTAACCCTAAACCTAACCCTAACCCTAACTCTTACCCGAAGCCTTACCCACACCCGTCCCCTAATTCTAACCCGCACGCTAACACTAACCCGTACCCTAACACGTACGCTCACCCTAAACCGTTGTCATACCCTAACCTGTACCCTAAACCGTCCCCGTCCCCGTCCCCGTACCCTAACCCTAACCCTAACCCTTACCCAAAGCCGTACCATCACCCGTCCCCTAAACCTAACCCGTACGCTAACACTAACCCGTACCGTAACACGTACGCTCACCCTAAACCATTGCCGTACCCTAAACTGTACCCTAAACCGTCCCCGTCCCCGTCCCTTCACCCGAACCCTAAGCCTAACCCTAACCCTTACCCGAAGCCTTACCCTCACCCGTCCCCTAATCCTAATCCGTACACTAACACTAATCGGTACCCTAACATGTACGCTCACCCTAAACCGTTGTCGTACACTAGCCTGTACCCTAAACCGTCCCGGTCCCCTAACCCTAACCCTAACCCTAACCCTAACACTAACCCTTACCCGAAGCCTTACACTCACCCATTCCCTATTCCTAACACGTACGCTAACACTAACCCATACCCTAACATGTACGCTCACCCTAAACCGTTGTCGTACCCTAACCTGTACCCTAAACTGTCCCCTTCACGGTCCCCTAACCCTAACCCTAACCCTAACCCTAACCCTTACCCGAAGCCTTACCCTCACCCGTCCCCTAATCCTAACCCGTACGCTAACACTAACCCGTACCCTAACACGTACGCTCACCCTAAACTGTTGTCGTAACCTAACCTGTACCCTAAACCGTCCCCGTCCCCTAACCCTAACCCTAACCCTAACCCTTACCCGAAGGCTTACCCTCACCCGTCCCCTAATCCTAACCCGTACACTAACACTAACCCGTACCCTAACACGTACGCTCACCCTAAACCGTTGTCGTACTATAACCTGTACCCTAAACCGTCCCCATCCCCTAACCCAACCCTAACCCTAACCCTTACCCGAAGCTTTACCCTTACCCGACCCCTAATCCTAAACCGTATGCTAACACTAACCCATACCCTAACACGTACCCTCACCCTAAACAGTTGTCGTACCGTAACCTGTACCCTAAAACGTCCCCGTCCCCTAACCCTAACCCTAACCCTAACCCTAACCGAAGCCTTACCCTCACCCGTCCCCTAATCCTAACCCATATGGTAACACTAACCCGTACCCTAACACGTACACTCACCGTAAACCGTTGTCGTACCCTAACCTGTACCCTAAACCGTCCCCGTCCCCGTCCCCTAACCCTAACCCTAACCCTAACACTAACCCTTACCCAAAGCCTTACCCTCAACCATCCCCTAATCCTAACCCGTACGCTAACAGTAATCAGTACCCTAACACGTACGCTCACCCTAAACCGTTGTTGTACCCTAACCTGTACCCTAAACCGTCCCCGTCCCCTAACCCTAACCCTAACCCTAAACCTAACCCTTATCCTAAGCCTTACCATAACCCCTCCCCTTATCCTAACCCGTACGCTAACACTAACCCGTACCCTAACATGTACGTTCACCCTAAACCATTGTCGTACACTAACCTATACCCTAAACCGTCCCCGTCCCCGTCCCCTAACCCTAACCCTAAACCTAACCCTTATCCTAAGCCTTACCATAACCCCTCCCCTTATCCTAACCCGTACGCTAACAGTAACCCGTACCCTAACACGTACGCTCACACTAAACCATTGTCGTACACTAACCTGAACCCTAAACCGTCCCCGTCCCCTAACCCTAACCCTAACCCTAGACCTTACCCGAAGCCTTACCCTCACCCGTCCCCTAATCCTAACCCGTACTCTAACACTAACCCGTACCCTAACACGTACGCTCACCCTAAACTGTTGTCGTATCCTAACCAGTACCCTAAACCGTCCCCGTCCCCGTCCCCGTCACCTAACCCTAACCCTAAGCCTTACCCGAAGCCTTACACTCACCCGTCCCTTAATCCTAAACGGTACGCTACACTAACCCGTACCCTAACACGTACGCTCACCCTAAACCTTTGTTATACCCTAACATGTACCCTAAACAGTCCCCGTCCCCTAAACCTAACCCTAACCCTAACCCTTACCCGAAGCCTTACCCTCACCCGTCCCCTAATCCTAACCCGTACGCTAACACTAACCCGTACCCTAACACGTACGCTCACCCTACACGGTTGTCGTACCCTGACCTGAACCCTAAACCGTCCCCGTCCCCTAACCCTAACCCTAACCCTAACCCTAACCCTAAACCTTACCCGAAGCCTTAACCTCACCCGTCCCCTAATCGTAACCCGTACGCTATCACTAACCCGTACCCTAACACATACGCTCACCCTAAACCGTTGTCGTACCCTAACCTGTACCCTAAACCATCCCCGTCCCCTAATCCTAACCCTAACCCTAACCATTACCCTAAGACTTACCCTCACCCGTCCCCTAATCCTAACCCGTACACTAACACTAACCCGTACCCTAACACGTACGCTCACCCTAAACCGTTGTCATACCCTAACCTGTACCCTAAACTGTCCCCGTCCCCTAACCCTAACCCTAAACCTAACCGTTACCCGAAGCCTTACCCTCACCCGTCCCCTAATCCTAACCCGTACGCTAACACTGACCCATACCCTAACACGTACGCTCACCCTAAACAGTTGTCGTACCATATCCTGTACCCTAAACCGTCCCCGTCCCCGTCCCCTAACCCAACCCTAACCCTAACCCTTACCCGAAGCCTTACCCTCACCCGTCCCCTAATCCTAAACCGTATTCTAACACTAAACCATACCCAACACGTACACTCACCCTAAACAGTTGTCGTACCGTTACCTGTACCCTAAAACGTCCCCGTCCCCTAACCCTAACCCTAACCCTAACCTTAACCCTAACCCTTACCCGAAGCCTTACCCTCACCCGTCCCCTAATCCTAACCCGTACGTTAACATTAACACGTACCCTAACACGTACGCTCACTGTAAACCGTTGTCGTACCCTAACCTGTACCCTAAACCGTCCCCGTCCCCGTCCCCTAACCCTAACCCTAACCCTAACCCTTACCCAAAGCCTTACCCTCACCCGTCCCCTAATCCTAACCCGTACGCTAACAGTAATCAGTACCCTAACACGTACGCTCAACCTAAACCGTTGTCGTAACCTAACCTGTACCCTAAACCGTCCCCGTCCCCTAACCCTAACCCTAACCCTAAACCTAACCCTTATCCGAAGCCTTACCCTAACCCGTCCCCTAATCCTAACCCGTACACTAACACTAACCCGTACCCTAACATGTATGCTCACCCTAAACCATTGTCGTACACTAACCTATACCCTAAACCGTCCCCGTCCCCGTCCCCTAACCCTAACCCTAACCCTAACCCTAACACTTACCCGAAGCCTTACCCTCACCCGTCCCCTAATCCTAACCCGTAAGCTAACACTAACACATACCCTAACACATACGCTGACCCTAAAACGTTGTCGTACACTAAACTGTACCCTAAACCGTCCCCGTCCCCGTCCCCTAACCCTAACCCTAACCGTAACACTAAATCTTACCCGAAGCCTTACCCTCACCCGTCCCCTAATCCTAACCCGTACGATAACACTAACCCGTACCCTAACACCTACGCTCACCCTAAACTTTTGTCGTACACTAACCTGTACCCTAAACCATCCCCGTCCCCTAACCCTAACCCTAACCCTAACCCTAACCCTTACCCGAAGCCTTACCCTCACCCGTCCCCTAATCCTAACCCGTACGCTAACACTAACCCGTACCCAAACTCGTACGCTCACCCTAAACCGTTGTCGTAACCTAACCTGTGCCCTAAACCGTCCCCGTCCCCGTCCCCTAACCCTAACCCTAACCCTAAGCCTAACCCTTACCCGAAGCCTTACACTCACCCGTCCCCTAATCCTAACCCGTACGCTAACACTAACCCGTACCCTAACACATACGCTCACCCTAAAGCGTTGTCATACCCTAACCTGTACTTTAAACTGTCCCCGTCCCCTAACCCTAACGCTAAACCTAACCCTAACCCTAACTCTTACCCGAAGCCTTACCCACACCCGTCTTCTAATCCTAACCCGTACGCTAACACTAACCCGTACCCTAACACGTACGCTCACCCTAAACCGTTGTCATACCCTAACCTGTACCCTAAACCGTCCCCGTCCCCGTCCCCTAACCCTAACCCTAACCCTAACCCTTAACCTAAGCCTTACCATCACCCGTCCCCTAAACCTAACCCGTACGCTAACACTAACCCGTACCGTAACACGTACGCTCACCCTAAACCGTTGTCGTTCCCTAACCTGTACACTAAAGTGTCCCCGTCCCCATCCCCTAACCCTAACCCTAACACTAACCCTAATCCATACCCGGAGCCTTACCCTCACGCGTCCCGTAATCCTAAACCGTACGCTAACACTAACCCGTACCCTAACACGTACGTTCACCCTAAACCGTTGCCGTACCCTAACCTGTACCCTAAACCGTCCCCGTCCCCGTCCCTTCACCCTAACCCTAACCCTAACCCTAACCCTTACCCGAAGCCTTACCCTCACCCGTCCCCTAATCCTAACCCGTACACTAACACTAACCCGTACACTAACACGTACGCTCACCCTAAACCGTTGTCGTACCCTAGCCTGTACCCTAAACCGTCCCGGTCCCCTAACCCTAACCCAAACCCTAACCCTAACACTAACCCTTACCCGAAGCCTTACACTCACCCATCCCCTATTCCTAACACGTACGCTAACACTAACCCATACCCTAACACGTACGCTCACCCTAAACCGTTGTCGTACACTAACCTGTACCCTAAACCGTCCCCGTCCCCGTCCCCTAACCCTAACCCTAACCCTAAACCTAACCCTTACCCGAAGCCTTACCCTAACCCATCCCCTTATCCTAACCCGTACGCGAACACTAACCCGTACCCAAACACGTACGCTCACCCTAAATCGTTGTCGTACACTAACCTGTACCGTAAACCGTCCCCGTCCCGTCCCCTAACCCTGACCCTAACCCTAACCCTAAACCTTACCCGAAGCCTTACACTCACCCGTCCCCTAATCCTAACCCGTACACTAACACTAACCCGTACCCTAACACGTACGCTCACCCTAAACCGTTGTCGTACACTAACCTGTACCCTAAACCGTCCCCATCCCCTAACCCTAATCCTAACCCTAACCCTAACCCTTACCCAAAGCCTTACCCTCACCTGTCCCCTAATCCTAACCCGTACGCTAACACTAACCCGTACTCTAACACATACGCTCACCCTAAACCGTTATCGTACCCTAACCTGTATCCTAAACCGTCCCCGTACCCGTCCCCTAACACTAACCCTAACCCTAACCGTAAACCTTACCCGAAGCCTTACCCTCACCCGTCCCCTAATCCTAACCCGTACGCTAACACTAACCCGTACCCTAACACGTATGCTCACCCTAAACCGTTGTCGTACCCTAACCTGTACCCTAAACCGTCCCCATCCCCTAACCCTAACCCTAACCGTAACCCTAACACTTACCCGAAGCCTTACCCTCACCCGCCCCCTAATCCTAACCCGTACGCTAACACTAACCCGTACCCTAACACGTACGCTCACCCTAAACGGTTGTCGTACCCTGACCTGTACCCTAAACCGTCCCCGTCCCCTAACCCTAACCCTAACCCTAACCCTAACCCTAAACCTTACCCGAAGCCTTAACCTCACCCGTCCCCTAATCGTAACCCGTACGCTAACACTAACCCGTACCCTAACACGTACGCTCACCCTAAACCGTTGTCGTACACTAACCTGTACCCTAAACCATCCCCGTCCCCTAACCCTAACCCTAACCCTAACCATTACCCTAAGACTTACCCTCACCCGTCCCCTAATCCTAACCCGTACACTAACACTAACCCGTACCCTAACACGTACGCTCACCCTAAACCGTTGTCATACCCTAACCTGTACCCTAAACTGTCCCCGTCCCCTAACCCTAACCCTAAACCTAACCCTTACCCGAAGCCTTACCCTCACCCGTCCCCTAATCCTAACCCGTACGCTAACACTGACCCATACCCTAACACGTACACTCACCCTAAACCGTTGTCGTACCATATCCTGTACCCTAAACCGTCCCTGTCCCCGTCCCCTAACCCAACCCTAACCCTAACACTTACCCGAAGCCTTACCCTCACCCGTCCCCTAATCCTAAACCGTATGCTAACACTAACCCATACCCAACACGTACGCTCACCCTAAACAGTTGTCGTACCGTTACCTGTACCCTAAAACGTCCCCGTCCACTAACCCTAACCCTAACCCTAACCCTAACCCTAAACCTTACCCGAACCCTTACACTCACCCGTCCCATAATCCTAACCCGTACACTAACACTAACCCGTACCCTAACACGTACGCTCACCCTAAACCGTTGTCGTACACTAACCTGTACCCTAAACCGTCCCCTTCCCCTAACCCTAATCCTAACCCTAACCCTAAACCTAACCCTTACCCAAAGCCTTACCCTCACCTGTCCCCTAATCCTAACACGTACGCTAACACTAACCCGTACTCTAACACATACGCTCACCCTAAACCGTTATCGTACCCTAACCTGTATCCTAAACCGTCCCCGTACCCGTCCCCTAACACTAACCCTAACCCTAACCGTAAACCTTACCCGAAGCCTTACCCTCACCCGTCCCCTAATCCTAACCCGTACGCTAACACTAACCCGTACCCTAACACGTACGCTCACACTAAACCGTTGTCGTACCCTAACCTGTACCCTAAACCGTCCCCGTCCCCTAACCCTAAACCTAACCCTAACCCTAACCCTTACCCGAAGCCTTACCCTCACCCGTCCCCTAATCCTAACCCGTACGCTAACACTAACCCGTACCCTAACACGTACGCTCACCCTAAACTGTTGTCGTAACCTAACCTGTACCCTAAACCGTCCCCGTCCCCTAACCCTAACCCTAACCCTAAACGTTACCCGAAGCCTTACCCTCACCCGTCCCCTAATCCTAACCCGTACACTAACACTAACCCGTACCCTAACACGTACGCTCACCCTAAACCGTTGTCGTACCCTAACCTGTACCCTAAACTGTCCCCGTCCCCTAACCCTAACCCTAACCCTAAACCTAACCCTTACCCGAAGCCTTACACTCACCCGTCCACTAATCCTAAACCGTATGCTAACACTAACCCATACCCTAACACGTACGCTCACCCTAAACAGTTGTCTTACCGTTACCTGTACCCTAAAACGTCCCCGTCCCCTAACCCTAACCCTAACCCTAACCTTAACCCTAACCCTTACCCGAAGCCTTAGCCTCACCCGTCCCCTAATCCTAACCCGTACGGTAACACTAACCCGTACCCTAACACGTACGCTCACCGTAAACCGTTGTCGTACCCTAACCTGTACCCTAAACCGTCCCCGTCCCCGTCCCCTAACCCTAACCCTAACCCTAACCCTTACCCAAAGCCTTACCCTCACCCGTCCCATAATCCTAACCCGTACGCTAACAGTAATCAGTACCCTAAGACGTATGCTCAACCTAAACCGTTGTCGTACCCTAACCTGTATCCTAAACCGTCCCCGTCCCCTAACCCTAAACCTAACCCTAAACCTAACCCTTATCTGAAGCCTTACCCTAACCCGTCCCCTAAACCTAACCCGTACGCTAACACTAACCCGTACCCTAACATGTACGCTCACCCTAAACCATTGTCGTACACTAACCTATACCCTAAACCGTCCCCGTCCCCATCCCCTAACCCTAACCCTAACCCTAACCCTAACACTTACCCGAAGCCTTACCCTCACCCGTCCCCTAATCCTAACCCGTACGCTAACACTAACACATACCCTAACACATACGCTCACCCTAAAACGTTGTCGTACACTAAACTGTACCCTAAACCGTCCCCGTCCCCGTCCCCAAACCCTAACCCTAACCGTAACCCTAAATCTTACCCAAAGCCTTACGCTCACCCGTCCCCTAATCCTAACCCGTACGTTAACACTAACCCGTACCCTACCAACTACGCTCACCCTAAACCTTTGTCGTACCCTAACCTGTACCCTAAACCATCCCCGTCCCCTAACCCTAACCCTAACCCTAACCCTAACCCTAACCCTTATCCGAACACTTACCCTCACCCGTCCCCTAATCCTAACCCGTACGCTAACACTAACCCATACCCTAACACGTACGCTCACCCTAAACCGTTGTCATACCCTAACCTGTACCCTAAACCGTCCCTGTCCCCGTCCCCTAACCCTAACCCTAACCCTAACCCTTACCCTAAGCCTTACCATCACCCGTCCCCTAAACCTAACCCTTACGCTAACACTAACCCGTACCGTAACACGTACGCTCACCCTAAACCGTTGTGGTTCCCTAACCTGTACACTAAACCGTCCCCATCCCCATCCCCTAACCCTAACCCTAACACTAACCCTAACCCATACCCGAAGCCTTACCCTCACGCGTCCCGTAATCCTAACCCGTACGCTAACACTAACCCGTACCCTAACACGTACGTTCACACTAAACCGTTCCCGTACCCTAACCTGTACCCTAAACCGTCCCCGTCCCCGTCCCTTCACCCTAAACCTAACCCTAACCCTAACCCTTACCCGAAGCCTTACTCTCATCCGTCCCCTAATCCTAACCCGTACGCTAACACTAACCCGTACCCTAACACGTACGCTCACCCTAAACCATTGTCGTACCTTAGCCTGTACCCTAAACCGTACCGGTCCCCTAACCCTAACCCTAACCCTAACCCTAACACTAACCCTTACCCGAAGCCTTACCCTCACCCATCCCCTATTCCTAACACGTACGCTAATACTAACCCATACCCTAACACGTACGCTCACCCTAAACCGTTGTCGTACCCTAACCTGTACCCTAAACCGTCCCCGTCCCCGTCCCCTAACCCTAACCCTAACCCTAAACCTAACCCTTACCCGAAGCTTTACCCTAACCCATCCCCTTATCCTAACCCGTACGCGAACACTAACCCGTACCCTAACACGTACGCTCACCCTAAATCGTTGTCGTACACTAAACTGTACCATAAACCGTCCCCGTCCCCGTCCCCTAACCCTAACCCTAACCCTAACCCTAAACCTTACCCGAAGCCTTACACTCACCCGTCCCCTAATCCTAACCCGTACACTAACACTAACCCGTACCCTAACAAGTACGCTCACCCTAAACCGTTGTCGTACACTAACCTGTACCCTAAACCGTCCCCGTCCCCTAACCCTAATCCTAACCCTAAGCCTAACCCTAACCCTTACCCAAAGCCTTACCCTCACCTGTCCCCTAATCCTCACCCATACGCTAACACTAACCCGTACCCTAACACATACGCTCACCCTAAACCGTTATCGTACCCTAACCTGTATCCTAAACCGTCCCCGTACCCGTCCACTAACACTAACCCTAACCCTAACCGTAAACCTTACCCGAAGCCTTACCCTCACCCGTCCCCTAATCCTAACCCGTACGCTAACACTAACCCGTACCCTAACACGTATGCTCACCCTAAACCGGGGTCGTACCCTAACCTGTACACTAAACCGTCCCCGTCCCCTAACCCTGAACCTAACCCTAACCCTAAACATTACCCGAAGCCTTACCCTCACCCGTCCCCTAATCCTAACCCGTACGCTAACACTAACCCGTACCCTAACACGTACGCTCACCCTAAACTGTTGTCGTAACCTAACCTGTACCCTAAAGCGTCCCCGTCCCCGTCCCCTAACCCTAACCCTAACCCTTACCCGAAGCCTTACCCTCACCCGTCCCCTAATCCTAACCCGTACGCTAACACTAACCCGTACCCTAACACGTACGCTCACCCTAAACGATTGTCGTACCCTGACCTGTACCCTAAACCGTCCCCGTCCCCTAACCCTAACCCTAACCCTAAACCTTACCCGAAGCCTTAACCTCACCCGTCCCCTAGTCGTAACCCGTACGCTAACACTCACCCGTACCCTAACACGTACGCTCACCCTAAACCGCTGTCATACCCTAACCTGTACCCTAAACCATCCCCGTCCCCTAACCCTAACCCTAACCTTAACCATTACCCGAAGCCTTACCCTCACCCGTCCCCTAATCCTAACCCGTACACTAACACTAACCCGTACCCTAACACGTAAGCTCACCCTAAAGCATTGTCATACCCTAACCTGTACCCTAAACTGTCCCCATCCCCTAACCTTAACCCTAACCCTAACCCTAACCCTAACCCGAAGCCTTACCCTCACCCGTCCCCTAATCCTAACCCGTACGCTAACACTGACCCATACCCTAACACGTACGCTCACCCTAAACCGTTGTCGTGCCATATCCTGTACCCTAAACCGTCCCCGTCCCCGTCCCCTAACCCAACCCTAACCCTAACCCTTACCCGAAGCCTTACCCTCACCCGTCCCCTAATCCGAAACCGTATGCTAACACTAACCCATACACTAACATGTACGCTCACCCTAAACATTTGTCGTACCGTTACCTGTACCCTAAAACGTCCCCGTCCCCTAACCCTAACCCTAACCCTAACCTTAACCCTAACCCTTACCCGAAGCCTTAGCCTCACCCGTCCCCTAATCCTAACCCGTACGGTAACACTAACCCGTACCCTAACACGTACGCTCACCGTAAAGCGTTGTCGTA
Organism: Delphinapterus leucas; assembly: GCF_059928025.1. Taxonomy (NCBI): domain Eukaryota; kingdom Metazoa; phylum Chordata; class Mammalia; order Artiodactyla; family Monodontidae; genus Delphinapterus; species Delphinapterus leucas. The sequence goes on along the minus strand of NW_028322232.1, from coordinate 3,345,656 downwards.
CCCTAACCTGTACCCTAAACCGTCACCGTCCCTGTCCCCTAACCCTAACCCTAACCCTAACCCTTACCCGAAGCCTTACCCTCACCCGTCCCCTAATCCTAACCCTTACGCTAACACTAGCACGTACCCTAACACGTACGCTCACCCTAAACTGTTGTCGTAACCTAACCTGTACCCTAAACCGTACCCGTCCCCTAACCCTAACCCTAACCCTTACACGAAGCCTTACCCTCTCCCGTCCCCTAATCCTAACCCGTACACTAACACTAACCCGTACCCTAACACGTACGCTCACCCTAAACCGTTGTCGTACCCTAACCTGTATCCTAAACTGTCCCCGTCCCCTAACCCTAACCCTAACCGTAACCCTATATCTTACCCGAAGCCTTACCCTCACCCGTCCCCTAATCCTAACCCGTACGCTAACACTAACACATACCCTAACACCTACGCTCACCCTAAACCTTTGTCGTACAATAAACTGTACACTAAACCATCCCCGTCCCCTAACCCTAACCCTAACCCTAACCCTAACCCTAACCCTTACCCGAAGCCTTACCCTCACCCGTGCCTAATCCTAACCCGTACGCTAACACTGACCCGTACCCTAACACGTACGCTCACCCTAAACCGTTGTCGTACCCTAACCTGTGCCCTAAACCGTCCCCGTCCCCGTCCCCTAACCCTAACCCTAACCCTAAGCCTAACCCTTACCCGACGCCTTACCCTCACCTGTCCCCTAATCCTAACCCGTACGCTAACACTAACGCGTACCCTAACACGTACGCTCACCCTAAACCGTTGTCATACCCTAACCTGTACTTTAAACTGTCCCCGTCCCCTAACCCTCACCCTAAACCTAACCCTAACCCTAACACTTACCCGAAGCCTTACCCACACCGGTCCCCTAATCCTAACCCGTACGCTAACACTAACCCGTACCCTAACACGTACGCTCATCCTAAACCGTTGTCGTACCCTAACCTGTACCCTAAACCGTCCCCGTCCCCGTCCCCTAACCCTAACCCTAACCCTAACCCTTACCCTAAGCCTTACCATCACCCGTCCCCTAAACCTAACCCGTACGCTAACACTAACCCGTACCGTAACACGTACGCTCACCCTAAACCGTTGTCGTTCCCTAACCTGTACACAAAAACGTCCCCGTCACCATGCCCTAACCCTAACCCTAACACTAACCCTAACCCATACCCGAAGCCTTACCCTCACGCGTCCCGTTATCCTAACCCGTACGCTAACACTAACCCGTACCCTAACACGTACGCTCACCCTAAACCGTTGTCGTACCCTAACCTGTACCCTAAACCGTCCCTCTCCCCTAACCCTAACCCTAACCCTAACCCTTACCCGAAGCCTTACACTCACCCGTCCCCTAATCCTAACCCGTACGCTAACACTAACCCGTACCGTAACACGTACGCTCACCCTAATCCGTTGTCGTACCCTAACCTGTACCCTAAACCGTCCCCGTCCCCGTCCCTTAACCCTAACCCTAACCCTCAACCTTACCCGATGCCTTACCCTCACCTGCCCCTAATCCTAACCCGTACACTAACACTAACCCATACCCTAACACTTACACTCACCCTAAACCGTTGTCGTACCCTAAACTGTATCCTAAACCGTCCCCGTCCCCGTTCCCTTACCCTAACCCTAACCCTAACCCTAACCCTTACCCGAAGCCTTACCCTCACCCGTCCCCTAATCCTAACCCGTACGCTAACATTAACCCATACCCTAACACTTACGCTCACCCTAAACTGTTGTCGTACCCTAACCTGTACCCTAAACCGTCCCCTTCCCCTATCCCTAACCCTAACTCTAACCCTAACCCTAACCCTTACCCGAAGCCTTACCCTCACTCGTCCCCTAATCCTAACCCGTACGCTAACACTAACCCGTACCCTAACACGTACGCTCACCCTAAACCGTTGTCGTACCCTAACCTGTACCCTAAACCGTCCCCGTCCCCTAACCCTAACCCTAACGCTAACGCTAACACTAAACCTAACCCAGCACTTACCCGAAGCCTTATCCTAACCCGTCCCCTAATCCTAAAACGTATGCTAACACTAACCCGTGCCCTAACACGTACGCTCACCCTAAACCTTTGTCGTACACTAACCTGTACCCTAAACCGTCCCCGTACCCGTCCCCTAACCCTAACCCTAACCCTAACCCTTACCCGAAGCCTTACCGTAACCCGTCCCCTAATCCTAACCCTTACGTTAACACTAACCCGTTACCTAACACGTACGATCACCCTAAAACGCTGTCGTCCCCTAACCTGTGCCTTAAACCGTACCGGTCCCCGTCCCCTAATCCTAACACTACCCCCAGCCCTAAACTTTACCCAAAGGCTTACCCTAACTCGTCCCCTAATCCTAACCCGTTCGATAACACTAACCCGTGCCCTAACATGTACGCTCACCCTAAACCGTTGACGGACACTAACCTGTACCTTAAACCGTCCCCGTCCCGTAACCCTAACCCTAACACTAACCCTAACCCTTACCCGAAGCCTTACCCTAGCACGACCCCTAATCCTAAATCGTATGCTAACACTAACCCGTACCCTAACACGTACGCTCACCCTAAACCATTGTCGTACCCTAAACTGTACCCTAAACCGTCCCCGTCCCCTAAACCTAACCCTAACCCTAACCCTAAACCTTACCCGAAGCGTTACCCTAGCCCGTCCCCAATCCTAAACCATACGCTAACACTAACCCGTGCCCTAACACGTACGCTCACCCTAAACTGTTGTCGTACTCTAACCTGTACCGTAAACCGTCCACAGCCCCTAACCCTAACCCTAACCTTAACCGTAACCCTCACCCGAAGCCTTACCCAAATCCGTCACCAATCCTAACCCTTACGCTATCACGTACGCTCACCCTAAACTGTTGTCGTACACTAACCTGTACCCTAAGCCGTCCCTATCGCCTTACTCTAACCCGAACCCTAACCCTATCCCTAACCCTTACCCGAAGCCTTACACTAACCCGTCCACTAATCCTAACCCGTACGCTAACACTAACCCGTACCCTAACACGTACACTAACCCTAAAACTTTGTCATACCTTAAACTGTACCCTAAACCGTCCCCGTCCCCTAATCCTAACCCTAAACCTAAAGCTAACCCGTCCCCTAATCCTAAACCGTACCCTAACACTAACCAGTGCCCTAACATGTACGCTCACCCTAAACCGTTTTCTTACCCTCACCTGTACCCTAAACCGTCCCCGTGCCCGTCCCCTTCACCTAACCCTAACGCTAACCCTAAACCTTACCCGAAGCCTTACCCTAATGCGTTCCCTAATCCTAAACTGTACGCTAACACTAACCCGTGCCCTAACAAGTACGCTCACCCTAAACCGTTGTCGTGCCCTAACCTGTACCGTAAACCATCTACATCCCCTACCCCTAACCCTAACCGTAACCCTAACACTCACCCGAAGCCTCAACCTAAGCCGTCACGAATCCTAACCCGTACGCTATCACGTACGCTCACCCTAAACTGTTGTCGTATACTAACCTGTACCCTAAGCCGTCCCCGTCCCCTAACCCTAAACCGAACCATAACCCTATCCCTAACACTTACCCGAAGCCTTAAACTGACCCGTCCACTAATCCTAAACCATACGCTAACACTAACCCGTACTCTAACACGTACACTCACCCTAAAACGTTGTCATACCCTAACCTGTACCCTAAACATTCCCCGTCCCCGTCCCCTAAACCTAACCCTAATCCTAACCCTCACCCGAAGCCTTACCCTAACCCGTCACCAATCCTAACCCGTACGCTATCACGTACGCTCACCCTAAACTGTTGTCATACACTAACCTGTACCCTAAATCGTCCCCGTCTCCTAACCCTAACCCTAACCCTAACCCTATCCCTAAACCTTACCCGAAGCCTTACCCTAACCCGTCCCCTAATCCTAACCCGTACGCTAACACTAACCCGTACACTAACACGTATGCTCACCCTAAACCGTTGTCGTACCCTAACCTGTACCCTAAACCGTCCTCGTCCCCTAAACCTAACCCTAACCCTAACCCTAAGCCTTACCCAAAGCCTTACCCTAAACCATTTCCTAATCCTAACCCGTACCCTAACACTAACCCGTACCCTAACACGTACGCTCACCCTAAACCGTTGTCGTACTATAACCTGTACCCTAAACCGTCCCCGTCCCCGTCCCTTCACCCTAACCCTAACCCTAACCCTAACCCTTACCCGAAGCCTTACCCTCACCCGTCCCCTAATCCTAACCCGTACGCTAACACTAACCCGTACCCTAACACGTACGCTCACCCTAAACCGTTGTCATACCGTAGCCTGTACCCTAAACCGTCCCGGTCCCCTAACCCTAACCCTAACCCTAACCCTAACACTAACCCTTACCCGAAGCCTTACACTCACCCATCCCCTATTCCTAACACGTACGCTAACACTAACCCATACCCTAACACGTACGCTCACCCTAAACCGTTGTCGTACCCTAACCTGTACCCTAAACCTTCCCCGTCCCCGTCCCCTAAACCTAACCCTAACCCTAAACCTAACCCTTACCCGAAGCCTTACCCTAACCCATCCCCTTATCCTAACCCGTACGCGAACACTAACCTGTACCCTAAAACGTACGCTCACCTTAAATCGTTGTCGTACACTAACCTGTACCGTAAACCGTCCCCGTCCCCGTCCCCTAACTCTAACCCTAACCCTAACCCTAAACCTTACCCGAAGCCTTACACTCACCCGTCCCATAATCCTAACCCATACACTAACACTAACCCGTACCCAAACACGTACGCTCACCCTAAACCGTTGTCGTACACTAACCTGTACCCTAAACCGTCCCCGTCCCCTAACCCTAATCCTAACCCTAACCCTAACCCTAACCCTTACCCAAAGCCTTACCCTCACCTGTCCCCTAATCCTAAACCGTACGCTAACACTAACCCGTACTCTAACACATACGCTCACCCTAGACCGTTATCGTACCCTAACCTGTATCCTAAACCGTCCCCGTACCCGTCCCCTAACACTAACCCTAACCCTAACCGTAAACCTTACCCGAAGCCTTACCCTCACCCGTCCCCTAATCCTAACCCGTACGCTAACACTAACCCGTACCCTAACACGTATGCTCACACTAAACCGTTGTCGTACCCTAACCTGTACCCTAAACCGTCCCCTAACCCTAAACCTAACCCTAACCCTAACCCTTACCCGAAGCCTTACCCTCACCCGTCCCCTAATCCTAACCCGTACGCTAACACTAACCCGTACCCTAACACGTACGCTCACCCTAAACTGTTGTCGTAACCTAACCTGTACCCTAAACCGTCCCCGTCCCCTAACCCTAACCCTAACCCTAACCGTTACCCGAAGCCTTACCCTCACCCGTCCCCTAATCCTAACCCGTACACTAACACTAACCCGTACCCTAACACGTACGCTCACCCTAAACCGTTGTCGTACCCTAACCTGTACCCTAAACTGTCCCCGTCCCCTAACCCTAACCCTAACCCTAAACCTAACCCTTACCCGAAGCCTTACCCTCACCCGTCCCCTAATCCTAACCCGTATGCTAACACTAACCCATACCCTAACACGTACGCTCACCCTAAACAGTTGTCGTACTGTAACCTGTACCCTAAAACGTCCCCGTCCCCTAACCCTAACCCTAACCCTACCCGTAGCCTTACACTAACGCGTCCCCTAATCCTAACCCGTACGCTAACACTAACCCGTACCCTAATACGTACGTTCACCCTAAACCGTTGTCATACCCTAACCTGTACCCTAAACCTTCCCAGTCCCCTAACCCTAACCCTAACCTTAACCCTAACAGATATATGAAACCTTACCCTATCCCGTCCCCTAATCCTAACCCGTACGCTAACACTAACCCATAAACTAACACATACGCTCACCCTAAACCGTTGTCGTACCCTAACCTGTAACCTAAAACATCCCCGTCCCCGTCCCCTAACCCTAACCCTAACACTATCCCTTACCCGAAGACTTAACCTAACCCGTCCACTAATCCTTACCCGTACACAAACACTAACCCGTACACTAACACGTACGCTCACCTTAAAAGGTTGTCGTACACTAAACTTTACCCTAAACAGTCCCCATACCCTAACACTAACCCTAACCCTAACCCGAAACCTTACCCTAACCCGTCCCATAATCCTAACCCGTACGCTAACACTAACCGGCACCCTAACATGTACGCTCACCCTAAACCGTTGTCGTACCCTAACCGGTACCCTAAACCGTCCCCGTCCCCTAACCCTAACCCTAACCCTTACCCTAACACTTACCTGAATCCTTACGACTAACCTGTCCCCTAATCCTAACCCGTACGCTAACACTAACCCGTACCCTAACACGTACTCTCAACTTAAACCGTTGTTGTACCCCAACCTTTACCCTAAACCGTCCCCGTTCCCTACCCCTAACCGTAACCCTAACCCGAATCCTTACCCTAACCCGTCCCCTAATCCTAACACGTACGCTAACACTAACTCATTCCCTAACATGTACGCTCACCCTAAACCGTTGTCGTACTTTAACCTGTACCCTAAACCGTCCCCGTCCCGTAACCCTAACCCTAACACTTACCTGAAGCCTTACACTAACCCGTACCCTAATCCTAACCCGTATGCTAACACTAACCCGTACCCTAACACATACGCTCAAACAAAAGCGTTGTCGTACCCTAACCTGAAACCTAAACCGTCCCCGTCCCCTGAGCCTAACCCTAACCCTAAACCTAACCCTTACCCGAAGCCTTACCCTAACCCGTCCCCTAATCCTAACCCGTACGCTAACACTAAATTGTACCCTAAAACGTACGCTCACCCTTAACCGTTCTCGTACCCTAACCTATACCCTAAACCATCCCCGTCCCCATCACCTAACACTAACCGTTACCCGAAGACTTACCCTATCCCGTCCCCTAATCCTAACCTGTGCACTAACACTAACACATACCCAAACATGTATGCTCACCCAAAACCGTTGTCGTACCCTAACGTGTACCCTAAACCGTCCCCGTCCCCTAACCCTAACCCTATCCCTAACCCTATCCCTTACCCGAAGCCTTACCCTAACACATCCCCTAATCCTACCCCGTACGCTAACACTAACCCGTACCCTAACACGTACGCTCAACCTAAACCATTGTCGTACCCTAACCTGTACCCTAAACCGTCCCCGTCCCCTAACACTAACCCTAACCCTAACCCTAACACTAACCCTTACCCGAAGCCTTACCCTAAAGCGTCCCCTTATCCTAACCCGTACGCTAACACTAACCCGTACCCTAACACGTACGCTAACCCTAAATCGTTGTCGTACCCTATCCTGTACCCTAAACCGTCCCCTAACCCTAACCCTAACCCTAACCCTTATCCGAAGTCTTAACCTAACCCGTCCCCTAATCCTAACCCGTACTCTAACACTAACACGTACCCTAACACGTACGCGCAGCCTAAAATGTTGTCGTACCCTAACCTGTACCCTAAACCGTCCCCGTCCCGTAACCCTCACCCTAACCCTAACCCTTATCTGAAGTATTACCCAACCCGTCCCCTAATCCTAACCCGTACGCTAACAAGAACCCGTACCCTAACACGTACGCTCACCCTAAAACGTTGTCGTACCCTAAACTGTACCCTAAACCGTCCCCGTCCCGTAAACCTAACCCTAACCCTAACACTTACCCGAAGCCTTACCCTAACCTGTCCCCTAATCCTAACCCGTACGCTAACACTAACATGTACCCTAACAGGTACGCTCACCCTGAACACTTGTCGTACACTAAACTGTACCCTAAACCGTCCCCGTCCCTTAACCCTAAACCTAACCCTAACCCTAACCCTAACACTTACCCGAAGCCTTACCCTAATCCGTCCCCTAATCCTAACCCGTACACTAATACTAACACATACCCTAACACGTAGGCTCACCCTAAACCGTTGTCGTACCCTAAACTGTACCCTAAACCGTCCCCATCACTTAACCCTAACCCTAACCCTAACCCTAAACCTAACCCTTACCCGAAGCCTTACCCTAAACCGTCCTCTAATCCTAAACAGTACGCTAACACTAACCCGTAACCTAACACGTACGCTCACCCTAAACCGTTGTCGTACACTAACCTGTACCCTAAACCGTCCGCATCCCCTAACCCTAACCGTAACCCTAACCCTAACACTAACACTTACCCGAAGCCTTACCCTAACCCGTCTCCTAATCCTAACCCATACGCTAACACTAACCCGTACCCTAACATGTACGCTCAACCTAAACCGTTGTCGTACCGTAACCTGTACTCTAAACCGTCCCCATCCACTAACCCTAACCCTAAACCTAACCCTTATCCAAAGCCTTACACTAACGCGTCCCCTAATCCTAACCCATACGCTAAAACTAACCCGTACCTTAACCCGTACGCTCACCCTAAACCGTTGTCATACCCTAACCTGTACCCTAAACCTTCCCCGGCCCCTAAACCTAAACCTAACCCTAACACTTACCTGAAGGCTTACCCTAACACGTCCCCTAATCCTAACCAGTACGCTAACACTAAACCGTACCCTAACACGTACGCTCACCCTAAACCGTTGTCGTACCCTAACCTCTACCCTAAACCGTTCCCGTCCCCAAACCCTAACCCAAACCCTATCCCTAACACTAACCCTTACCCGAAGCCTTACCCTAACCCGTCCCCTAATCCTAACCTGTACGCTAACACTAAACCGTACCTTAACACGTACGCTCACCCTAAAACATTGTCGTACCCTAACCTGTACCCTAAACCTCCCCGTCCCCTAACCCTAACCCTTACGCAAAGACTTAACCTAACCCGTCCCCTAATCCTAACCCGTACGCTAACACTAACACGTACCCTAATACGTACGCTCACCATAAACCGGTGTCGTACACTAAACTGTACCCTAAACCGTCCCCGTCCCCTTACCCTAACCTTAACCCTAACCCTACCCATATCCTTACCCTAACCCGTCCCCTAAACCTAACCCGTACGCTAACACTAACCCGTACCCTAACACGTACGCTCAACCTAAACCGTTGTCGTACCCTAACCTATACCCTAAACCGTCTCCATCCCCTAACCCTAACCCTAACCCTAACCCTTACCCGAACCCTTACCCTAACCCGTCCCCTCATCGTAACCGGTACAATAACACTAACCTGTACCCTAACCCGTACGCTCACCCTAAACTGTTGTCGTACCCTAACCTGTACCCTAAACCTTCCCCGTCCCCTAACCCTAACCCTAACCCTAACCTTAACCCTAACAGATATCTGAAGCCTTACCCTAACCCGTACCCTAATCCTAACCCGTACGCTAACACTAACCCATACCCTAACACATACGCTCACCCTAAACCATAGTCGTACCCTAACCTGTACCCTAAAGCGTCCCCGTCCCCTAACCCTAACCCTAACCCTAAACCTTACCCGAAGACTTAACCTAACCCGTCCACTAATCCTTACCCGTACGCAAACACTAACCCGTACACTAACACGTACGCTCCCCTGAAAAGGTTGTCGTACCCTAAACTTTACCCTAAACCGTCCCCCTACCCTAACACTAACCCTAACCCTAACCCGAAACCTTACCCTAACCCGTCCCCTAATCATTACCCATACGGTATCACTAACCCGTACCCTAACCCGTACTATCACCCTAAACCGTTGTCGTACCCTAACCTGTACCCTAAACCGTCCCCGTCCCGTAACCCTAACCCTAACACTTACCCGAGGCCTTACACTAACCCGTACCATAATCCTAACCCGTACGCTAACACTAACCCGTACCCTAACACACACGCTCAAACAAAAGCGTTGTCGTACCCTAACCTGACCCCTAAACCATCCCCGTCCCCGTAACCTAACACTAACCCTTACCCGAAGCCTTACCCTAACCCGTCCCCTAATCCTAACCCGTGCACTAACACTAACCAATACCGTAACATGTACGCTCACCCAAAACGGTTGTCGTACCCTAACCTGTACCCTAAACCGTCCCCGTCCCCTAACCCTAAGCCTAACCCTTTCCCGAAGCCTTACACTAACCCGTCCCCTAATCCTAACCCGTACGCTAACACTAACCTGTACCCTAACACGTACGCTCACCCTAAACCGTTGTCGTACCCTAACCTGTACCCTAAACCGTCCCTGTCCCCTAACCCTAACCCTATCCCTAACCCTATCCCTTACCCGAAGCCTTACCCTAACTCGTCCCCTAATCCTACCCCGTATGCTAACACTAACCCGTACCCTAATTCGTATGCTCAACCTAAACCGTTGTCGTACCCTAACCTGTACCCTAAACCGTCCCCGTCCCCTAACCCTAACCCTAAACCTATCCCTAACACTTACCCGACGCCTTACCCTAACCCGTCCCCTAATCCTAACCCGTACGCTAACACTAACCCGTATCCTAACACGTACGCTCACCCTAAACCGTTGTCGTACCCTAACCTGTACCGTATATCATCCCAGTCCCCTAAACCTAACCCTAACCCTAAACCTAACCCTAAACCTTACCCTAATCCGTCCCCTAATCCTAACCCGTACGCTAACACTAACATGTACCCTAACACGTACGCTCACCCTAAACCGTTGTCGTACACAAACCTGTACCCTAAACCGTCCCCGTCCCCTAACCCTCACCCTAACCCTAACCCTTACCTGAAGTATTACCCAACCCGTTCCCTAATCCTAACCCGTACGCTAACAAGAACCCGTACCCTAACACGTACGCTCACCCTAAAACGTTGTCGTACCCTAAACTGTACCCTAAACCGTCCCCGTCCCGTAAACCTAACCCTAACCCTAACACTTACCCAAAGCCTTACCCTAACCTGTCCCCTAATCCTAACCCGTACGCTAACACTAACACGTACCCTAACAGGTACGCTCACCCTGAACACTTGTCGTACACTAAACTGTACCCTAAACCATCCCCGTCCCTTAACCCTAAACCTAACCCTAACCCTAACACTTACCCGAAGCCTTACCCTAATCCGTCCCCTAATCCTAACCCGTACACTAATACTAACACATACCCTAACACGTAGGCTCACCCTAAACCGTTGTCGTACCCTAAACTGTACCCTAAACCGTCCCCATCACTTAACCCTAACCCTAACCCTAACCCTAAACCTAACCCTTACCCGAAGCCTTACTCTAAACCGTCCTCTAATCCTAAACAGTACGCTAACACTAACCCATAACCTAACACGTACGCTCACCCTAAACCGTTGTCGTACCCTAACCTGTACCCTAAACCGTCCCCCTCCCCTAACCCTAACCCTAACCCTAACCCTTATCCGAAGTCTTACCCTAACCTGTCCCCTAATCCTAACCCGTACTCTAACACTAACACGTACCCTAACACGTACGCGCAGCCTAAAATGTTGTCGTACCTAACCTGTACCCTAAACTGTCCCCGTCCCCTAACCATAATCCTAACCCTAACCCTTACCCGAAGACTTAACCTAACCCGTCCACTAATCCTAACACGTACGCAAACACTAACCCGTACACTAACATGTACGCTCACCTTATACCATTGTCGTACCCTAACGTTTACCCTAAACCGTCCCCGTCCCCTAACCCTAACCCTAAACCTAAACCAAAGCCTTACACTAACCCGTCCCCTAATCCTAACGCATACGCTAACACTAACCCATACCCTAACATGTACGCTCACCCTAAACCTTTGTCGTACCCTAACATGTACCCTAAACCGTCCCCGTCCCCTAACCCTAACCCTAACCCTAACACTTACCCGAAGCCTTACACTAACCCGTACCCTAATCCTAACCCGTACGCTAACACTAACACATACCCTAACACATACGCTCACACAAAAGCATTGTCGTACCCTAACCTGTACACAAAACCGTCCCCGTCCCCTAACCCTAACCCTAAACCTAAACCTGTCCCTAACCCTTATCCGACGCCTTACGCTAACCCGTCCCATAATCCTAATCTATACGCTGACACTAACCCTTACCCTAACACGTATGCTCACCCTAAACTGCTGTCGTACCCTAAACTGTACCCTAAACCGTCCCCATCCCCGTCCCCTAACCCTAACCCTAACCCTAACCCTAAACCTTAGCCGAAGCCTTATCCTAACCCATCCCCTAATCCTAACCCATACGCTAACACTAAACCATACCCTAACAAGTACGCTCACCCTAAACCGTTGTCGTACACTAACCTGTACCTTGAACCGTCCCCGACCCAGTCCCCGTCCCCGTCCCCTAGCCCTAACACTTACCCGAAGCCTTACCCTAAACCTTCCCCTAATCCTAACCCGTATACTACCACTAACCCATACCATAACACGTACGCTCAACCTAAGCCGTTGTCGTTCCCTAACCTGTACCCTAAACCGTCCCTGTCCCCTTCCCCTAACCCTAACCCTAACCCTAAACCTAACCCTTACCCGAAGCCTTACCCTAACCCGTCCACTAATCCTAACCCATACGCTAACACTAACCCGTACCCTAACATGTATGCTCACCCTAAACCGTTGTTGTACCCTAACATGTACTCTAAACGGTCCCCGTCCCCTAACCCTAACCCTAACCCTGACCCTTACCTGAAGCCTTAACCTAACCCGTCCCCTAATCCTAACCCGTATGCTAACACAAACCCGAACTCTAACACGTACGCTCAACATAAAATGTTGTCGTACCCTAACCTGTACCCTAAACCGTCCCCATTCCCTAAACCTAATCCTTACGTGAAGACTTAACCTAACCCGTCCCCTAATCCTAACCCGTATGCTAACTCTAACCCGTACACTAACACGTACGCTCACCTTAAACCGTTGTCGTACCCTAACCTGTAACCTAAATAGTCTCCGTCCCCTAACCCTAACCCTAACCCAAAGCCTTACCCTAACCCGTCCCCTAATCCTAACCCGTACGCTAACACTAAACCGTACCCTAACACGTACACTCACCCTAAACCGTTGTCGAACCCTAACCTGTACCCTAAACCTTCCCCGTCCCCTAACCCTAACCCTAACCCTTACCCGAAGACTTAACCTAACCCGTCCACTAATCCTAACCTGTACGCAAACGCTAACCCGTACACTAACACGTACGCTCACCTTAAACCGTTGTCGTACCCTAACCTTTAGCCTAAACCGTCCCCGTCCCCTAACCCTAACCCTAACCCGAAGCCTTACCCTAACCCGTCCCCTAATCCTAACCCGTAGGCTAATACTAACCCGTACCCTAACACGTACGCTCACCCTAAACCGTTGTCGTACCCTATCCTGTACCCTAAACCGTCCCTGTCCCCTAACCCTAACCCTAACACTAACCCTTACCCGAAGCCTTACCCTAAACTGTACCATAATCCTAACCCATACGCTAACACTAACACGTACCCTAACACATACTCTCACCCTAAAATGTTGTAGTACCCTAACCTGTACCCTAAACCGTCCCCGTCACCTAACCCTAACCCTAATCCTAACACTTACCAGAAGCCTTACACTAACCCGTCCCCTAATCCTAACCCGTACGCTAACACTAACCCGTACCCTAAGACCTACGCTCACCCTAAAACTTTGCCGTACCCTATCCTGTACCCTAAACCGTCCCCGTCCCTTAACCCTAACCCTAAACCTATCCCTAACCCTTACCCGACGCCTTACACTAACCCGTCCCCTAATCCTAACCCGTACGCCAACACTAACCCGTACCCTAACACGTACGCTCACCCTAAACCGTTGTCGTACCCTAAACTGTACTCTAAACTGTCCACGTCCCCTAACCCTAACCCTAACCCTAACCCGAAGCCTTACCCTAACCCGTCCCCTAATCCTAACCCATACACTAACACTAACCCGTACCCTATCACGTACGCTCACCCTAAACCGTTGTCATACCATAACCTGTACCCTAAACCGTTCCCGTCCCCTAACCCTAACCCTTACCCAAAGACTTACACTAACCCGTCCTCTAATCCTAGCCTGTACGCTAACGCTAATCCGTACCCTAACACGTACGCTTACCCTAAACAGTTGTCATACCCTAACCCATACCCGAAGCCTTACCCTAACCCGTCCCCTAATCCTAACCCGTACGCTAACACTAACCCTTACCCTAACACGTACGCTCAACCTAAACCGTTGTTGTACCCTAAACTGTACCCGAAACCATGCCCATCCCTTAACCCTAACCCTAACCCTAAACCTTACCCGAAGCCTTACCCTAACCCGTCCCCTAATCCTAATCCGTACGCTAACACTAACCCGAACCCTAACACGTATGCTCACCCTACACCCTTGTCGTTTCCTAACCTGTCCCCTACACCATCCCCGTCCCCTAACGCTAAGCCTAACACTTACTCGAAGCCTTACGCTAACCCATTACCTAATCCTAAACCGTATGCTAACACTAACTCGTACCCTAACACATACGCTCTCCATAAACCGTTGTCGTACCCTAAACTGTACCCTAAACTGTCCCCGTCCCCTAAACCTAACCCTAACCCTAACACTTACCCGAAGCCTTACCCTAACCCCTCCCCTAATCCTAAGTCATACGCTAACACTAACGTGTACCCTAACACGTACGCACACCCTAAACCGTTGTCGTACCCTAACCTGTACCCTAAAACGTCCCCATCCCCTAACCCTAACCCTAAACCTAAACCTAACCCTTACCCGAAGCCTTACCCTAACCAGTCCCCTAATCCTGACACGTACGCTAACACTAAAATATACCCTAACACCTACGCTCACCCTAAACCATTGTCGTACCCTAACCTGTACCCTAAATGGTCCCCGTCACCTAACCCTAAACCTAACGCTAACCCTAACACTTACCCGTAGCCTTAAACTAACCCGTCCCCTAATACTAACCCGTACGCTAACACTAACCCATACTCTAAAACGTACGCTCACTCTAAACCGTTGTCGTAATCTAACCTGTACCCTAAACTGTCCCCGTCCCCTAACACTAACCCTAACCCTAACACTTACCTTACCCGAAGCCTTACCCTAACCCGTCCCGTAATCCTAACCCGAACGCTAACACTAAACCGTACCCTAACATGTATGCTCACCCTAAACCGTTGTCGTACCCTAACCTGTACTCTAAACCGTCCCCGTCCCCTAACCCTAACCCTAAAACTTACCTGAAGCCTTACCCTAACCCGTCCCCTAATCCCAACATGTACACTAACACTAACCCGTCCCCTAACCCGTACGCTCACCCTAAACCATTGTCGTACCCTAACCTGTACCGTAAACCTTCCCCATCCCCTAACCCTAACCCTAACCCTTACTTGAAGCCTTACCCTAACCCGTCCCCTAAAACTAACCCGTATGCTAACACTAAACCATACTCAAACACGTACGCTCACCCTAAAACGTTGTCGTACCCTAACCTGTACCCTAAACCGTCCCCGTCCCCTAACCGTAACCCTAAACCTAACCCTAACCCTTATCCGAAGACTTAACCTAACCCGTCCACTAATCCTAACCCGTATGCAAACACAAACCCGTACACTAACACGCACGCTCACTTTAAACCGTTGTCGTACCCTAACCTATACCCTAAACCGTCCCCGTCCCCTAACCCTAATCCTAAACCTAACCTGAAGCCTTACCCTAACCCGTCCCCTAATCCTAACCCGTAGGCTATCACTAACCCATACCCTAACACGTATGCTCACCCTAAACCGTTGTCGTCCCAGTCCCCGTCCCCTAACACTAACCCTAACCCTAACCCTTACCCGAAGACTTACCCTAACCCGTCCGCTAATCCGAACCCGTATACTATCACTAACACGTACCCTAACACCTACGCTCACCCTAAACCAGTGTCGTACCCTAACCTGTACCCTAAACCGTCCCCGTCCCCTAACTTTAACCCTAACCCTATCCCTTTCCCGAAGCCTTACCGTAACCCGTCCCCTAATCCTAAGCCGTACGCTAACACTAACCTGTACCATAACACATACGCTCAACCTAAACCGTTGTCGTACCCTAAACTGTACCCTAAACCGTCCCCATCCCCTAACACTAACCCTAACCCTAACCCTAACACTAACCCTTACCCGAAGCCTTACCCTAACCCGTCCCCTTATCCTAACCCGTACGCTAACACTAACCGGTACCCTAACACGTACGCTCACCCTAAACCATTGTTGTACCCTAACCTGTACCCTAAATGGTCCCCTAACCCTAACCATAACCCTAACACTTACCTGAAGCCTTACCGTAAACTTTCCCCTAATACTAACCCGAATGTTAACACTAACCCGAACCCTAACACGTACGTTCAGCCTAAACAGTTGTCGTACACTAGCCTGTACCCTAAACAGTCCCAGTTCCCTAACACTAACCCTAACCCTAAACCTAACACTAACCCTTCCCGAAGCCTTACCCTAAACCATCCCCTAATCCTAACCCGTACGCTAACACTAACCCTTACCCTAACACGTACGCTCACCCTAAACCGTGTTTGTACCCTAAACAGTACCCTAAATCATCCCCGTCCCCGTCCCCGTCCCCGTCCCCTAACCCTAACCCTAACCCTAATACTTACCCGAAGCCTTACCCTAACCCGTCCCCTAATGCTAACCCGTACGCTAACACTAACACATACCCTAACATGTACGCTCAACCTAAACCATTGTCGCACCCTAACCTGTACCCTAAACCGTCCCCGTCCCCGTCCCCTAACCCTAACCCTAATACTAACAATTACCCGAAGACTTAACCTAACCTGTCCCCTAATCCTAACGCGTACGCTAACACTAACGTGTACCCTAACACGTACGCTCACCCTAAACCGTTGTCGTACCCTAACATATACCCTAAACCGTCCCCGTCCCCTAACACTAACCCTAACCCTAACCCTTACCCGAAGCCTTAACCTAACCTGTCCCTAAATCCTAACACGTACGCTAACACTAAACCGTACCCTAACACGTACGCTCACCCTAAACATTTGTCGTACCCTAACCTGTACCCTAAACGGTCCCCGTCCCCTAACCCTAAACCTAAACCTAACCCTAATCCTTACCCGTAGCCTTACCCTAACGCGTGCCCTAATCCGAACCCGTACGCTAACACTAACGCGTACCCTAACACGTACGCTCACCCTAAACCGTTGTCATACTCTAACCTGTACCCTAAACCATCCCCGTCCCTGTCCCCAAACCCTAACCCTAACCCTAAAACTTACCCGAAGCCTTACCCTAACTCCTCCCTTAATCCTAACCCGCATACTAACACTAACCCGTACCTTAACACGTACGCTCACCATAAACCGTTGTCGTACACTAACCTGTACCCTAAACGGTCCCCGTTCCCTAACCCTAACCCTAACCCTAACCCTTACCCGAAGCCTTACCCTAACCCGTCCCCTAATCCTAACCCGTACGCTAACACAAACCCGTACCCTAACACGTACGCTCACACAAAACCGTTGTCGTACCCTAAACTGTACCCTAACCCATCCCCGTCCCCTAACCCTAACCCTAACCTTTACCCTAAGCCTTACCCTAACCTGTCCCCTAATTCTAACCCGTACGCTAACACTAACGCGTACCCTAACACGTACGCTCACCGTAAACCGTTGTCGTACCCTAAACTGTACCCTAAACCGTCCCCGTCCCCTAACCCTAACCCTAACCCTAACCCTTACCCGAAGCCTTACCCTAACCCGTCCCCTAATCCTAACCCGTACGCTAACACTAACCCGTACCCTAACACGTACGCTCACCCTAAACCATTGTCGTATCCTAAACTGTACCCTAAACCTTCCCCGTCCCCTAAACCTAACCCTAACTCTAACCGTTACCCGAAGCCTTACTCTAACCCGTCCCCTAATCCTAACGTGTACGCTAACACTAACGTGTACCCTAACACGTACGCTCACCCTAAACCGTTGTCGTACCCTATCCTGTACCCTAAACCGTCCCCGTCCCCTAACCCTAACCCTAACCCTAACACTTACCTGAAGCCTTACCGTAAACTGTCCCCTAATCCTAACCCGTATGCTCACACTAACCCATACCCTAACACGTACGCTCACCCTAAACCGTTGTCGTACACTAGCCTGTACCCTAAACGGTCCCCGTTCCCTAACCCTAACCGTAACCCTAACCCTAACCCTTACCCGAAACCTTACCCTAAACCGTCCCCTAATCCTAACACGCACGCTAACACTAAACCTTACCCTAACACGTACGCTCACCCTAAACCATTGTCGTACCCTAACCTGTACCCTAAACTGTCCCCGTCCCCTAACCCTAAACCTAACCCTAACCCTAACCCTTACCCGAAGCCTTACCCTAACCCGTCCCCTAATCCTAACCCGTACGCTAACACTAACCCGTACCCTAACATGTACGCTCACCCTAAACCATTGTCATGCCCTAACCTGTACCCTAAACGGTCCTCGTCCCCTAACCCTATCCCTAACCCTAACCCTTACCCGAAGCCTTACCCTAACCCATCCCCTAATCCTAACCCGTACGCTAACACTAAACCGTACCCTAACATGTACGCTCACCCTAAACCATTGTCGTACCCTAACCTGTACCCTAAACGTTCCCCGTCCCCTAACCCTAACCCTAACCCTAAACCATCCCCGTCCCCTAAACCTAACCCTAACCCTAACCGTAACCCTTACCCGAAGCCTTACCCTAACCCTTCACCTAATCCTAAACCTTATGCTAACACTAACACGTACCCTAACAGGTACGCTCACCCTGAACCGTTGTCGTACACTAAACTGTACCCTAAACGGTCCCCATCACTTAACCCTAACCCTAACCCTAACCCTAACCCTAATCCTAACTCTTACCCAAAGCCTTAGCCCAACCCGTCCCCTAATCCTAACGTGTACGCTGACACTAACGTGTACCCTAACAGGTACGCTCACCCTAAACCGTTGTCTTACTCTAACCTCTACCTTAAACCATCCCCGTCCCCTAACCCTAACCCTAACCCTTACCCAAAGCCTTACCCTAAACCGTCCCCTAATCCTAACACGCACGCTAACACCAAACCGTACCCTAACACGTACGCTCACCCTAAGCCATTGTTGTACCCTAACCTGTGCCCTAAACTGTCCCCATCCCCTAACCCTAAACCTAACCCTAACGCTAAACCTTACCCGTAGACTTACCCTAACCCGTCCCCTAATACTAACCGGTACGCTAACACTAACCCGTACCCTAACACGTATGCTCACCCTAAAATTTTTCGTACCCTAACCTGTACCCTAAACTGTCCCCATCCCTGTCCCCTAACCCTGAAGCTAACCCTAACCCTATCACTTACCCGAAGCCTTACCCTAACCCGTCCCCTAATCCTAACCCGTATCCTAACTCTAACCCGTACACTAACATGTACGCTCAACCTAAACCGTTGTCATGCCCTAACCTGTACCCTAAACTATCCCCGTCCCCTAACCCTAACCCTAACCCTTACCCGAAGCCTTACCCTAACCCGTCCCCTAATCCTAAACCGTACGCAAACACTAAGCCGTACCCTAACACGTATGTTCACCCTAAACCGTTGTCGTACCCTAACCTGTACCCTAAACCATCCCCGTTCCCGTCCCCTAAACCTAACCCTAACCCTAACCCTAACCCTTATCCGAAGCCTTACCCTAACGCGTCCACTAACCCTAACCCGTACGCTAACACTAACTCGTACCCTAACATGTACGCTCACCCTAAACGGTTGTCGTACCCTAACCTGTACCCTAAACCGGCCCCGTTCCCTAACCCTAACACTAAACCTAACCCTTACCCGAAGTCTTACCCTAACCCGTCCCCTAATCCTAATCCGTACACTAACACTAACACGTACCCTAACACGTATGCTCACCCTAAACCGTTGTCGTACACTAACCTGTACCCTAATCCGTCCCCGTTCCCGTCCCCTAACCCTAACCCTAGCCCTAACCCTAACCTTACCCGAAGCCTTACCCTAAACCGTCCCCTAATCCTAACCCGTATGCTAACACTAACCCGTATCCTAACACGTACGCTCAGCCTAAACCGTTGTCGTACACTAACCTGTACCATAAACCGTCCCCTTCCCCTAACCCTAACTCTAACCCTAACCCTAACCATAACCCTTACCCGAAGCCTTACCCTAACCCTTCCCCTAATCCTAACCCGTATGCTAACACTAACACGTACCCTAACAAGTACGCTCACCATGAACCGTTGTCGTACACTAAACTGTACCCTAAACGAACCCCATGCCTTAACCCTAACCCTAACCCTAACCCTTACCCGAAGCCTTACCCTAACCCGTCCCCTAATCCTAACCTGTTCGCTAACACTAACCCATACCATAACATGTACGCTCAACCTAAACCGTTGTCGCACCCTAACCTGTACCCTAAACCGTCCCCGTCCCCGTCCCCTAACCCTAACCCTAGCCCTAATCCTAACCCTTACCCAAAGCCTTAGCCTAACCCGTCCCCTAATCCTAATGTGTACGCTAACACCAATGTGTACCCTAACACGTACGCTCACCCTAAACCGTTGTCTTACCCTAACTTCTACCTTAAACCATCCCCGTCCCCTAACCCTACCGCTAACCCTAACCCTTACCCGAAGCGTTACCCTAACCCGTCCCTTAATCCTAACACGCACGCTAACACTAAACCGTACCCTAACACGTACGCTCACCCTAAACCATTGTCGTACCCTAACCTGTACCCTAAACCATCCCCGTCCCCGTCCCCTTCCCCTAACCCTAACCCTAACCCTTTCCCGAAGCCTTACCTTAACCCATCCACTAATCCTAACCCGTACGCTAACACCAACTCGTACCCTAACACGTACGCTCATCCTAAACCGTTGTCGTACCCTAACCTGTACCCTAAACTGGCCCCGTCCCCTAACCCTAACCCTAACCCTTACCCGAAGCCTTACCCTAACCCGTCCCCTAATCCTAATCCGTACGCTAACACTATCCCATAACCTAACACGTACGCTCACCCTAAACCATTGTCCTACCCTAACCTGTACCCTAAACCATCTCCGTCCTCTAACCCTAACCCTTGCCAGAAGCCTTACCCTAACCCATCACCTAATACTAACCCGTACGCTAACACTAACTCCTACGCTAACAGTAACCCGTACACTAACACGTATGCTCACCCTAAACCGTTGTCGTACACAAACTTGTACCCTAAACCGTCCCTGTCCCCTAACCCTAACCCTAACACTTACCCGAAGCCTTACCCTAACCCGTCCCATAATCCTAACCCGTACGATAACACTAACCCGTACCCTAACACGTACGCTCACCCTAAACCATTGTCGTACCCTAACCTGTACCGTAAACCTTCCCCATCCCCTAACCCTAACCCTAACCCTTACCTGAAGCCTTACCCTAACCCGTCCCCTAAAACTAACCCGTATGCTAACACTAAACCATACTCAAACACGTACGCTCACCCTAAAACGTTGTCGTACCCTAACCTGTACCCTAAACCGTCCCCGTCCCCTAACCGTAACCCTAAACCTAACCCTAACCCTTATCCGAAGACTTAACCTAACCCGTCCACTAATCCTAACCCGTATGCAAACACAAACCCGTACACTAACACGCACGCTCACTTTAAACCGTTGTCGTACCCTAACCTATACCCTAAACCGTCCCCGTCCCCTAACCCTAATCCTAAACCTAACCTGAAGCCTTACCCTAACCCGTCCCCTAATCCTAACCCGTAGGCTATCACTAACCCATACCCTAACACGTATGCTCACCCTAAACCGTTGTCGTCCCAGTCCCCGTCCCCTAACACTAACCCTAACCCTAACCCTTACCCGAAGACTTACCCTAACCCGTCCGCTAATCCGAACCCGTATACTATCACTAACACGTACCCTAACACCTACGCTCACCCTAAACCAGTGTCGTACCCTAACCTGTACCCTAAACCGTCCCCGTCCCCTAACTTTAACCCTAACCCTATCCCTTTCCCGAAGCCTTACCGTAACCCGTCCCCTAATCCTAAGCCGTACGCTAACACTAACCTGTACCATAACACATACGCTCAACCTAAACCGTTGTCGTACCCTAAACTGTACCCTAAACCGTCCCCATCCCCTAACACTAACCCTAACCCTAACCCTAACACTAACCCTTACCCGAAGCCTTACCCTAACCCGTCCCCTTATCCTAACCCGTACGCTAACACTAACCGGTACCCTAACACGTACGCTCACCCTAAACCATTGTTGTACCCTAACCTGTACCCTAAATGGTCCCCTAACCCTAACCATAACCCTAACACTTACCTGAAGCCTTACCGTAAACTTTCCCCTAATACTAACCCGAATGTTAACACTAACCCAAACCCTAACACGTACGTTCAGCCTAAACAGTTGTCGTACACTAGCCTGTACCCTAAACAGTCCCAGTTCCCTAACACTAACCCTAACCCTAAACCTAACACTAACCCTTCCCGAAGCCTTACCCTAAACCATCCCCTAATCCTAACCCGTACGCTAACACTAACCCTTACCCTAACACGTACGCTCACCCTAAACCGTGTTTGTACCCTAAACAGTACCCTAAATCATCCCCGTCCCCGTCCCCGTCCCCTAACCCTAACCCTAACCCTAATACTTACCCGAAGCCTTACCCTAACCCGTCCCCTAATGCTAACCCGTACGCTAACACTAACACATACCCTAACATGTACGCTCAACCTAAACCATTGTCGCACCCTAACCTGTACCCTAAACCGTCCCCGTCCCCGTCCCCTAACCCTAATACTAACAATTACCCGAAGACTTAACCTAACCTGTCCCCTAATCCTAACGCGTACGCTAACACTAACGTGTACCCTAACACGTACGCTCACCCTAAACCGTTGTCGTACCCTAACATATACCCTAAACCGTCCCCGTCCCCTAACACTAACCCTAACCCTAACCCTTACCCGAAGCCTTAACCTAACCTGTCCCTAAATCCTAACACGTACGCTAACACTAAACCGTACCCTAACACGTACGCTCACCCTAAACATTTGTCGTACCCTAACCTGTACCCTAAACGGTCCCCGTCCCCTAACCCTAAACCTAAACCTAACCCTAATCCTTACCCGTAGCCTTACCCTAACGCGTGCCCTAATCCGAACCCGTACGCTAACACTAACGCGTACCCTAACACGTACGCTCACCCTAAACCGTTGTCATACTCTAACCTGTACCCTAAACCATCCCCGTCCCTGTCCCCAAACCCTAACCCTAACCCTAAAACTTACCCGAAGCCTTACCCTAACTCCTCCCTTAATCCTAACCCGCATACTAACACTAACCCGTACCTTAACACGTACGCTCACCATAAACCGTTGTCGTACACTAACCTGTACCCTAAACGGTCCCCGTTCCCTAACCCTAACCCTAACCCTAACCCTTACCCGAAGCCTTACCCTAACCCGTCCCCTAATCCTAACCCGTACGCTAACACAAACCCGTACCCTAACACGTACGCTCACACAAAACCGTTGTCGTACCCTAAACTGTACCCTAACCCATCCCCGTCCCCTAACCCTAACCCTAACCTTTACCCTAAGCCTTACCCTAACCTGTCCCCTAATTCTAACCCGTACGCTAACACTAACGCGTACCCTAACACGTACGCTCACCGTAAACCGTTGTCGTACCCTAAACTGTACCCTAAACCGTCCCCGTCCCCTAACCCTAACCCTAACCCTAACCCTTACCCGAAGCCTTACCCTAACCCGTCCCCTAATCCTAACCCGTACGCTAACACTAACCCGTACCCTAACACGTACGCTCACCCTAAACCATTGTCGTATCCTAAACTGTACCCTAAACCTTCCCCGTCCCCTAAACCTAACCCTAACTCTAACCGTTACCCGAAGCCTTACTCTAACCCGTCCCCTAATCCTAACGTGTACGCTAACACTAACGTGTACCCTAACACGTACGCTCACCCTAAACCGTTGTCGTACCCTATCCTGTACCCTAAACCGTCCCCGTCCCCTAACCCTAACCCTAACCCTAACACTTACCTGAAGCCTTACCGTAAACTGTCCCCTAATCCTAACCCGTATGCTCACACTAACCCATACCCTAACACGTACGCTCACCCTAAACCGTTGTCGTACACTAGCCTGTACCCTAAACGGTCCCCGTTCCCTAACCCTAACCGTAACCCTAACCCTAACCCTTACCCGAAACCTTACCCTAAACCGTCCCCTAATCCTAACACGCACGCTAACACTAAACCTTACCCTAACACGTACGCTCACCCTAAACCATTGTCGTACCCTAACCTGTACCCTAAACTGTCCCCGTCCCCTAACCCTAAACCTAACCCTAACCCTAACCCTTACCCGAAGCCTTACCCTAACCCGTCCCCTAATCCTAACCCGTACGCTAACACTAACCCGTACCCTAACATGTACGCTCACCCTAAACCATTGTCATGCCCTAACCTGTACCCTAAACGGTCCTCGTCCCCTAACCCTATCCCTAACCCTAACCCTTACCCGAAGCCTTACCCTAACCCATCCCCTAATCCTAACCCGTACGCTAACACTAAACCGTACCCTAACATGTACGCTCACCCTAAACCATTGTCGTACCCTAACCTGTACCCTAAACGTTCCCCGTCCCCTAACCCTAACCCTAACCCTAAACCATCCCCGTCCCCTAAACCTAACCCTAACCCTAACCGTAACCCTTACCCGAAGCCTTACCCTAACCCTTCACCTAATCCTAAACCTTATGCTAACACTAACACGTACCCTAACAGGTACGCTCACCCTGAACCGTTGTCGTACACTAAACTGTACCCTAAACGGTCCCCATCACTTAACCCTAACCCTAACCCTAACCCTAACCCTAATCCTAACTCTTACCCAAAGCCTTAGCCCAACCCGTCCCCTAATCCTAACGTGTACGCTGACACTAACGTGTACCCTAACAGGTACGCTCACCCTAAACCGTTGTCTTACTCTAACCTCTACCTTAAACCATCCCCGTCCCCTAACCCTAACCCTAACCCTTACCCAAAGCCTTACCCTAAACCGTCCCCTAATCCTAACACGCACGCTAACACCAAACCGTACCCTAACACGTACGCTCACCCTAAGCCATTGTCGTACCCTAACCTGTGCCCTAAACTGTCCCCATCCCCTAACCCTAAACCTAACCCTAACGCTAAACCTTACCCGTAGACTTACCCTAACCCGTCCCCTAATACTAACCGGTACGCTAACACTAACCCGTACCCTAACACGTATGCTCACCCTAAAATTTTTCGTACCCTAACCTGTACCCTAAACTGTCCCCATCCCTGTCCCCTAACCCTGAAGCTAACCCTAACCCTATCACTTACCCGAAGCCTTACCCTAACCCGTCCCCTAATCCTAACCCGTATCCTAACTCTAACCCGTACACTAACATGTACGCTCAACCTAAACCGTTGTCATGCCCTAACCTGTACCCTAAACTATCCCCGTCCCCTAACCCTAACCCTAACCCTTACCCGAAGCCTTACCCTAACCCGTCCCCTAATCCTAAACCGTACGCAAACACTAAGCCGTACCCTAACACGTATGTTCACCCTAAACCGTTGTCGTACCCTAACCTGTACCCTAAACCATCCCCGTTCCCGTCCCCTAAACCTAACCCTAACCCTAACCCTAACCCTTATCCGAAGCCTTACCCTAACGCGTCCACTAACCCTAACCCGTACGCTAACACTAACTCGTACCCTAACATGTACGCTCACCCTAAACGGTTGTCGTACCCTAACCTGTACCCTAAACCGGCCCCGTTCCCTAACCCTAACACTAAACCTAACCCTTACCCGAAGTCTTACCCTAACCCGTCCCCTAATCCTAATCCGTACACTAACACTAACACGTACCCTAACACGTATGCTCACCCTAAACCGTTGTCGTACACTAACCTGTACCCTAATCCGTCCCCGTTCCCGTCCCCTAACCCTAACCCTAGCCCTAACCCTAACCTTACCCGAAGCCTTACCCTAAACCGTCCCCTAATCCTAACCCGTATGCTAACACTAACCCGTATCCTAACACGTACGCTCAGCCTAAACCGTTGTCGTACACTAACCTGTACCATAAACCGTCCCCTTCCCCTAACCCTAACTCTAACCCTAACCCTAACCGTAACCCTTACCCGAAGCCTTACCCTAACCCTTCCCCTAATCCTAACCCGTATGCTAACACTAACACGTACCCTAACAAGTACGCTCACCATGAACCGTTGTCGTACACTAAACTGTACCCTAAACGAACCCCATGCCTTAACCCTAACCCTAACCCTAACCCTTACCCGAAGCCTTACCCTAACCCGTCCCCTAATCCTAACCTGTTCGCTAACACTAACCCATACCATAACATGTACGCTCAACCTAAACCGTTGTCGCACCCTAACCTGTACCCTAAACCGTCCCCGTCCCCGTCCCCTAACCCTAACCCTAGCCCTAATCCTAACCCTTACCCAAAGCCTTAGCCTAACCCGTCCCCTAATCCTAACGTGTACGCTAACACCAATGTGTACCCTAACACGTACGCTCACCCTAAACCGTTGTCTTACCCTAACTTCTACCTTAAACCATCCCCGTCCCCTAACCCTACCGCTAACCCTAACCCTTACCCGAAGCCTTACCCTAACCCGTCCCTTAATCCTAACACGCACGCTAACACTAAACCGTACCCTAACACGTACGCTCACCCTAAACCATTGTCGTACCCTAACCTGTACCCTAAACCATCCCCGTCCCCGTCCCCTTCCCCTAACCCTAACCCTAACCCTTTCCCGAAGCCTTACCTTAACCCATCCACTAATCCTAACCCGTACGCTAACACCAACTCGTACCCTAACACGTACGCTCACCCTAAACCGTTGTCGTACCCTAACCTGTACCCTAAACTGGCCCCGTCCCCTAACCCTAACCCTAAACCTAACCCTAACCCTTACCCGAAGCCTTACCCTAACCCGTCCCCTAATCCTAATCCGTACGCTAACACTATCCCATAACCTAACACGTACGCTCACCCTAAACCATTGTCCTACCCTAACCTGTACCCTAAACCATCTCCGTCCTCTAACCCTAACCCTTGCCAGAAGCCTTACCCTAACCCATCACCTAATACTAACCCGTACGCTAACACTAACTCCTACGCTAACAGTAACCCGTACACTAACACGTATGCTCACCCTAAACCGTTGTCGTACACAAACTTGTACCCTAAACCGTCCCTGTCCCCTAACCCTAACCCTAACACTTACCCGAAGCCTTACCCTAACCCGTCCCATAATCCTAACCCGTACGATAACACTAACCCGTACCCTAACACGTACGCTCACCCTAAACCGTTGTTGTTGCCTACCCTGTACCCCAAACCATCCCCGTCCCCTAACCCTAACACTAAACCTAACCCTAACACTTACCCGAAGCCTTACCCTAATACGTCCCTTAATCCTAAACCGTACGCTACCAATAACCAATACCCTAACACATACGCTCACCCTAAACCGTTGTCATACGCTAACCTCTACCCTAAACCGTCCCCATCACCTAACCTTAACCCATACACTAACACTTACCCGAAGCCTTACCCTAACCCGTCCACTAACCCTAACTGGTACGCTAACACTAACCCGTACCCTAACACGTACGCTCACCCTAAACCGTTGTCGTACGCTAACCTGTACCCTATACCGTCCCCTCCCCTCACCCTAACCCTAACCTTAACCATAAACCTTACCCGAAGCCTTACCCAAACACGTCCCCTAATCCTAACACGTACGCTCACCCTAAACCATTGTCATGCACTAACCTGTACCCTAAACCATCCCCGTCCCCTAACCCTAAACCTAACCCTTACCAGAAGCCTTACCCTAACCCTTCCCCTAATACTAACCCGTCCGCTAACACTAACTCATACGCTAACACTAACCTGTACCCTAACACGTACGCTCACCCTAAACCTTTGTCATACACTAACCTGTAACCTAAACCGTCCCCGTCCCCTAACCCTTACCCGAAACCTTACCCTAACCCGTACCCTAATCCTAACCTGTATGCTAACACTAACCCATACCCTAACACGTACACTCACCCTAAAACTTTGTCGTAACCTAACCTGTACCCTAAACCATCCTCGTCCGCTAACCCTAACCCTAACCACAACACTTACCCGAAGCCTTACCCTAACACATCCCCTAATCCTAACCCGTATGCTAACACTAAACTCTACCCTAACACGTACGCTCACCCTAAACCGTTGTCGTACCCTAACCTGTACCCTAAACAGTTCCCGTCCCCTAACCCTAAACCTAACCCTAACCCTTACCTGAAGCCTTACCCTAACCCGTCCCCTAATCCTAACCCATACGCTAACACTAACCCGTACCCTAACACATACACTCAAACTAAATATAATATATAATGTAAATATATATATATATATATAATAATATATTGTAATATATTCAGGAAAATACGCATACGCTCTTTTTGGCCAACCAAGAAAGCGTGTAAAGGAAATCTGCACCAAAATGAAGTCTCACTGCCCCCCGGTCAAAAGGGCCATGTGAAAAAAGTGTAAAATCCAGAAAGGCAGCACAGGCCATGGAGAACAGGGAGCCTTGTTATGCTGATGGGCGGGATGTAAATTGCCAACAGCCACTCTGGAGAAGTGTATAGTGTTTCCTGGAACAGCTAAAAAACAAAGCAACAGAGCCTACAGCACTTCCACTTATGGTCCTATAGCTCAGGGAAATTAAAATCAAAAACACACAGCCACCCCAAAGTTTCGGACGGCTCTGTTTACAAGAACCTCGTCTACGGTACAAGTTAAATATCCCAGAACGTGAAAAATCGATAAAGAAGTTGTGGTATGTACGTACAATGGAATATCACTCAGCAATGAAATTTATGTCATCAGGCCCGTCGCGGCATAATGAGTGGATTCAGGTACGATGATTCTAAGTGAAATAAGTCACACAGAAAATGAAACATCATAAGATATCACTAATACAAGGAATGTAAACTTGGCTACATATGAACTTAATTACAAAACAGAACAGGGTCTCAAATTTAGAAAACCAACTTATGCTTGCTTAAGGGGAAAGGTGAGTTGGGGTGCTGCATAAAACCAGAGATAGAAATTAGCACAGATACCTTTCCATAAGCCAAATATGTAATTGTCAAGACCTACCCCTTGCTCAACGAAATGGACTAAACAACCCATATTCAACGACTAGGAATACACCTGACTAGTAAGAATCTTCAAACCCATGGATTTATATGTCTCCGTAAGAGAATGAAGCGTGTGTACAGAGGCATGAATGCAGCAGAGAAACTCCGATAAACCCCATTATCAAAATGAATTACAAAAACAAAACACAAGGACAGTGAAATAGAGAGCAATTCTTAAATAATTCATTCAGGGCTTGTGATGCAACCTGAATTTACCACATCTACACCCAGAGCTGAGTGAGACATAAGGTTGGGCACTTTGGGCTGATAGCATTGGTGAGGTTCGATGAGCAAATGCAGACCCTTTGAAGTCATACTGCATGGTACCCATTCCATGGGTCCCATCTCTCCAGGTTTAACGAATTCTTCCTTCAGCTAAAACATGCATGGGAAACCCACAGTATGGTGCACCGAGGGACCGGCAAACGTTTTCAAATGCATCTCAGTTTTCGTCCCCTTTTACTCGGGTTCACCATTCCAGACCCTTTACTAACACTCTCCCCACTTGGAGAGTCAGTGCCTTTAACCTCCTGTTTGGCACAGTTTGCAATTTCTGCGCAAGATGAACAGGAATAGGGAGAACCAATGAGAGACTAGCTTTAGGTGTCTGCACGGGCAAATGTAGCGCTCATTTCCCACCAGGAAGAAGAATTAACCACAGGGTCAGCATGCCGTGCGGGAACCAGATTAGTGCCTGAAGCAATCCTGCGGGTTTGCGGCCAGCTCACAAGATAGAGAGTTGAAGAAAGGAGCTCAGGGGCACTGTAACTCACAAACCTGCAGAGTTATAAATGACAGCTATCGTCCAAAAATATATTGAAGGAAGGCTGCGAAGAGGACTTGTAAGTGGGGCAGAATTGCAGGATAACGATTTCAGGAGGTAGACGAAAATTGCATTTAAAGCATAGGAAAAAAGGCAGAACGTCAACAATGATGCTCTTGGCCAAAAAGGGCGTATGCGTTTTTTCCTGAATATATTCAGGAAAAAACGCATACGCCCTTTTTGGCCAACCAAGCAAGCATGTTAAAGAAATCTGCACTACAATGAAGTCTCACTACCCCCCGGTCTAAAGGGCCATATGAAAAAAGTGTAAAATCCAAAAAGGCAGCACAGGCCATGGAGAATTGGGAGCCTTGTTATGCTGATGGGCGGGATGTAAATTGCCAACAGCCACTCTGGAGAAGTGTATGGTGTTTCCTGGAACAGCTTAAAAACAAAGCAACGGAGCCTACGGCACTTCCACTTATGGTCCTTTAGCTTAGGGAAATTAAAATCAAAAACACACAGCCACCCCAAAGTTTCGGACAGCTCTGTTTACAAGAACCTCGTCTACGGTACAAGTTAAATATCCCAGAACGTGAAAAATGGATAAAGAAGTTGTGGTACGTACGTACAATGGAATATCACTCAGCAATGAAATCTATGTCATCAGGCCCGTCGCGGCATAATGAGTGGATTCAGGTACGATGATTCTAAGTGAAATAAGTCACACAGAAAATGAAACATCATAAGATATCACTAATACAAGGAATGTAAACTTGGCTACACATGAACTGAATTACAAAACAGAACAGGGTCTCAAATTTAGAAAACCAACTTATGCTTGCTTAAGGGGAAAGGTGAGTTGGGGTGCTGCATAAAATCAGAGATAGAAATTAGCACAGATACCTTTCCATAAGCCAAATATGTAATTGTCAAGACCTACCCCTTGCTCAACGAAATGGACTCAACACCCCATATTCAACTCCTGGGAATATACCTGACAAGTAAGAATCTTAAGACCACTGGATTTATATGTCTCCATAAGGAAATCAAGCGTGTGTACAGCGGCCTAAACGCAGCAGTGAAAATCCGATAAATCCCATTTTCAAAATAAATTTCAAAAACACAACACAATGACAGTGAAATAGAGAGCAATTCTTAAATAATTCATTCATGGCTTGTGATGCAACCTGGATTTATCACATCTACACCCAAAGCTGTTTGAGACATAAGGCTAGACACTTCGGGCTGATAGCATTGGTGAGGTTCGTTGAGCAAACGCAGACCCTTTGAAGTCATACTGCATGGTAGCCATTCCATGGGTCCCAACTCTCCAGGTTTAAGGGATTCTTCCTTCAGCTAAAACATGAATGGGAAACCCAGAGTATGGTCCACCGTGTGATGGGGAAACGTTTTCAAATGCATCTCAGGTTTCGTCCCCTGGTACTCGGGTTCACCGTTCCAGACGCTTTACTAACACTCTCCCCACTTGGAGAGTCAGTGCCTTTAACCTCCTGTTTGGCACAGTTTGGAATTTCTGCGCAAGATGCACAGGAATAGGGAGAACCAATGAGAGACTAGCTGTAGGTGTCTGCACGGGCAAATGGAACGCTCATTTCCCAGCAGGAAGAGGAATTAACCAAAGGCTCAGCGTGCCCTACCGGAACCAGATTAGCGCCTGAAGCAATCCTGCGGTTTTGCGGCCAGCTCACAAGAAAGCGAGTTGAAGAAAGGAGCTCAGGGGCACTGTAATTCACAAACCTGCAGAGTTATGAATGACAGCTATCGTCCAAAAATATATTGAAGTAAGTCTTCGAAGAGGACTAGAAAGCGGGGCAGAATTTCAGAAAAACGATTTCAGGGGGGAGACTGGAATTGCACTTAAAGCATAGGAAAAGAGGCAGAATGTCGACAATGATGCAGTTGGCCAAAAAGTGCATATGCGTTTTTTCCTGAATATATTCAGGAAAAAACGCATACGCCCTGTTTGGCTAACCAAGCAAGCATGTAAAGGAAATCTGCACTACAATGAAGTCTGACTGCCCCCCGGTCAATAGGGCCGTCTGAAAAAAGTGTAAAATCCAGAAAGGCAGGACAGGTCATGCAGAACAGGGAGCCTTGTTATGCTGATGGGCGGGATGTAAATTGCCAACAGCCACTCTGGAGAAGTGTATGGTGTTTCCTGAAACACGTAGGAAACAAAGCAACACAGCCTATGGCACTTCCACTTCTGGTCCTATAGCTTAGGGAAATTAAAATCAAAAACACACAGCCACCCCAAAGTTTGGGACGGCTCTGTTTACAAGAACCTCTTCTACGGTACAAGTTAAATATCCGAGAAAGCAAGAAATAGATAAAGAAGTTGTGGTACGTACGTACAATGCAATATCACTCAGCAAAGAGATCTACGTCATCAGGCCCGTAGCGGCATAATGAGTGCATTCAGGTACGACGATTCTATGAGAAATAAGTCACACAGAAAAAGAAACATCATAAGATATCACTAATACACGAAACGTAAACTTGGCTAAACATGAACTGAATTACAAAACAGAACAGGGTCTCAAATTTAGAAAACCAACTTATGCTTGCTTATGGGGAAAGGTGAGTTTGATTGCTGCATCAAACCAGAGATTGAAATTAGCACAGATACCGTTCCATAAGCCAAATATATAATAGACAAGACCTACTCCTTGCTCAACGAAATGGACTCAATACCCCATATTCAACGCCTGGGAATATACCTGACAAGTAAGAATCTTAAGACCCATGGATTTATATGTCTCCATAAGGAAATCAAGCGTGGGTACTGCGGCCTAAACGCAGCAGTGAAAATCCGATAAATCCCATTATCAAAATAAATTTCACAAACAAAACACAATAACAGTGAAATAGAGAGCAATTGTTAAATAATTCATTCAGAGCTTGTGATGCAACCTGGATTTACCACATCTACACCCAGAGCTGGGTGAGACATAAGGCTGGACACTTCGGGCTGATAGCATTGGTGAGGTTCGGTGAGCATACGCAGACCCTTTGAAGTCATACTGCATGGTAGCCATTCCATGTTTCCCAACTCTCCAGGTTTAAGGGATTCTTCCTTCAGCTATAACATGCATGGGAAACCCAGAGTATGGTCCACCGTGTGATTGGGAAACGTTTTCAAATGCATCTCAGGTTTTGTACCCTGGTACTCGGGTTCATCGTTCCAGACGCTTTACTAACACTCTCCCCCCTTGGAGAGTCAGTGCCTTTAACCTCCTGTTTGGCACAGTTTGCAATTTCTGCGCAAGATGAACAGGAATAGGGAGAACCAATGAGAGACTAGCTGTAGGTGTCTGCAGGGCAAATGGAACGCTCATTTCCCACCAGGAAGAGGAATTAACCAAAGGCTCACCGTGCCCTGCCTGAACCAGATTAGGGCCTGAAGCAATCCTGTGGTTTTGCGGCCAGCTCACAAGAAAGCGAGTTGAAGAAAGGAGCTCAGGGGCAATGTAATTCACAAACCTGCAGAGTTGTGAATGACAGCTATCGTCCAAAAATGTATTGAAGTAAGTATTCGAAGAGGACTTGAAATCGGGGCACAATTTCAGGAAAACGATTTCAGGAGGTAGACTGGAATTGCACTTAAAGCATAGGAAAAGAGGCAGAATGTCGACAATGATGCACTTGGCCAGAAAGGGTGTATGCGTTTTTTCCTGAATATATTCAGGAAAAAATGCATACGCCCTTTTTGACCAAACAAGCAAGCGTGTAAAGGAAATCTGCACTACAATGAAGTCTCACTGCCCCCCGGTGAAAAGGGCCATCTGAAACAAGTGTAAAATCCAGAAAGGCAGGACAGGTCATGGAGAACAGGGAGCCTTGTTATGCTGATGGGCGGGATGTTAATTGCCAACAGCCACTCTGGAGAAGTGTATGGTGTTTCCTGAAACACGTAGGAAACAAAGCAACACAGCCTATGGCACTTCCACATAGGGTCCTATAGCTTAGGGAAATTAAAATCAAAAACACACAGCCACCCCAAAGTTTGGGACGGCTCTGTTTACAAGAACCTCGTCTACGGTACAAGTTAAATATCCGAGAAAGCAAAAAATGGATAAAGAAGTTGTGGTACGTACGTACAATGGAATATCCCTCAGCAATGAGATCTACGTCATCAGGCCCGTAGAGGCATAATGAGTGGATTCAGGTACGACGATTCTACGAGAAATAAGTCACACAGAAAAAGAAACATCATAACATATCACTAATACACGGAACGTAAACTTGGCTACACATGAACTGAATTCCAAAACAGAACAGGGTCTCAAATTTAGAAAACCAACTTATGCTTGCTTATGGGGAAAGGTGAGTTGGGGTGCTGCATAAAACCAGAGATTGAAATTAGCACAGATACCGTTCCATAAGCCAAATATGTAATAGACAAGACTTACTCCTTGCTCAACGAAATGGACTCAATACCCCATATTCAACGCCTGGGAATATACCTGACAAGTAAGAATCTTAAGACCCATGGATTTATATGTCTCCATAAGGAAATCAACCGTGTGTACAGCGGCCTAAACGCAGCAGTGAAAATCCGATAAATCCCATTATCAAAATAAATTTCACAAACACAACACAATGACAGTGAAATAGAGAGCAATTCTTAAATAATTCATTCAGGGCTTGTGATGCAACCTGGATTTACCACATCTACACCGAAAGCTGGTTGAGACATAAGGCTGGACACTTCGGGCTGATAGCATTGGTGAGGTTCGTTGAGCAAAGGCAGACCCTTTGAAACCATACTGCATGGTAGCCATTCCTTGGGTCCCAATTCTCCAGGTTAAGGGATTCTTCCTTCAGCTAAAACATGCATGTGAAACCCAGAGTATGGTCCACCGTGTGATTGGGAAACGTTTTCAAATGCATCTCAGGTTTCGTCCCCTGGTACTCGGGTTCATCGTTCCAGACGCTTTACTAACACTCTCCCCACTTGGAGAGTCAGTGTCTTTAACCTCCTGTTTGGCACTGTTTGCAATTTCTGCAAAACATGAACAGGAATAGGGAGAACCAATGAGAGACTAGCTGTAGGTGTCTGCACGGAAAATGGAATGCTCATTTCCCACCAGGAAGAGGAATTAACCAAAGGCTCAGCATGCCCTGCCGGAACCAGATTAGGTCCTGAAGCAATCCTGCAGTTTTGCGGCCAGCTCACAAGATAGTGAGTTGAAGAATGGAGCCCAGGGGCACTGTAATTCACAAACCTGCAGAGTTATGAATGACAGCTATCGTCCAAAGATTTATTGAAGTAAGTCTTCGAACAGGACTTGAAAGTGGGGCAGAATTTCAGGAAAACGATTTCATTGGGTAGACTGGAATTGCACTTAAAGCATAGGAAAAGAGGCATAATGTCCACAATGATGCACTTGGCCAAAAAGGGCGTATGCGTTTTTTCCTGAATATATTCAGGAAAAAATGCATACGCCCTTTTTGGCCAACCAAGCAAGCGTGTAAAGGAAATCTGCACTACAATGAAGTCTCACTGCCCCGAGGTGAAAAGGGCCATCTGAAACAAGTGTAAAATCCAGAAAGGCAGGACAGGTCATGGAGAACAGGGAGCCT
Organism: Delphinapterus leucas; assembly: GCF_059928025.1. NCBI lineage: Eukaryota > Metazoa > Chordata > Mammalia > Artiodactyla > Monodontidae > Delphinapterus > Delphinapterus leucas. The sequence goes on along the minus strand of NW_028322232.1, from coordinate 3,309,912 downwards.
TGTTATGCTGATGGGCGGGATGTAAATTGCCAACAGCCATTCTGGAGAAGTGTATGGTGTTTCCTGAAACACGTAGGAAACAAAGCAACACAGCCTATGGCACTTCCACTTGGGGTCCTATAGCTTAGGGAAATTAAAATCAAAAACACACAGCCACCCCAAAGTTTGGGACGGCTCTGTTTACAAGAACCTCGTCTACGGTACAAGTTAAATATCCGAGAAAGCAACAAATGGATAAAGAAGTTGTGGTACGTACGTACAATGGAATATCACTCAGCAATGAAATCTACGTCATCAGGCTGGTAGCGGCATAATGAGTGGATTCAGGTACGACGATTCTACAAGAAATAAGTCCCACAGAAAAAGAAACATCATAAGATATCACTAATACACGGAACGTAAACTTGGCTACACATGTACTGAATTACAAAACAGAACAGCGTCTCAAATTTAGAAAACCAACTTATGCTTGCTTATGGGGAAAGGTGAGTTGGGGTGCTGCATCAAACCAGAGATTGAAATTAGCACAGATACCGTTCCATAAGCCAAATATATAATAGACAAGACCTACTCCTTGCTCAACGAAATGGACTCAACACCCCATATTCAACGCCTGGGAATATACCTGAAAAGGAAGAATCTTAAGACCCATGGATTTATATGTCTCCATAAGGAAGTCAAGCGTGTGTACAGTGGCCTAAACGCAGCAGTGAAAATCCGATAAATCCCATTAACAAAATAAATTTCAAAAACAAAACACAATGACAGTGAAATAGAGAGCAATTCTTAGATAATGTATTCAGGGCTTGTGATGCCACCTGGATTTACCACATCTACACCCAGAGCTGGGTGAGACATAAGGCTGGACACTTCGGGCTGATAGCATTGGTGAGGTTCGGTGAGCAAAGGCAGACCCTTTCAAGTCATACTGCATGGTACCCATTCCAAGGGTCCCAACTCTCCAGGGTTAAGGGATTCTACCTTCAACTAAAACATGCATGGGAAACCCAGAGCATGGTCCACCGTGTGATTGGGAATCGTTTTCAAATGCATCTCAGGTTTCGACTCCTGGTACTCGGGTGCACCATTCCAGACGCTTTACTAACACTCTCCCCACTTGGAGAGTCAGTGCCTTTAACCTCCTGTTTGGCACAGTTTGCAATTTCTGCGCAAGATGAACAGGAATAGGGACAACCAATGAGCGACTAGCTGTATGTGTCTGCACGGGCAAATGGAACGCTCATTTCCCACCAGGAAGAGGGACTAACCAAAAGCTCAGCATGCCCTGCTGGAACCAGATTAGGGCCTGAAGCAATCCTGCGGTTTTGCCGCCAGCTCACAAGAAAGCGAGTTGAAGAAAGGAGCTCAGGGGCACTGTAATTCACAAACCTGCAGAGTTATGAATGACAGCTATCGTCCAAAATTATACTGAAGTAAGTCTTTGAAGAGGACTTGAAAGCGGGGCAGAATATCAGGAAAACGATTTCAGGGGGTAGACTGGAATTGCACTTAAAGCCTAGGAAAAGACGCAGAATGTCCACAATGATGCACTTGGCCAAAAAGTGCGTATGCGTTTTTTCCTGAATATATTCAGGAAAAAACGCATACGCACTTTTTGTCCAACCAAGCAAGCGTGTAAAGGAAATCTGCACTACAATGAAGTCTCACTGCCCCCCGGTCAAAAGGGCCATCTGAAAAAAGTGTAAAATCCAGAAAGGCAGGACAGGTCATGGAGAACAGAGAGCCTTGTTATGCTGATGGGCGGGATGTAAAATGCCAACAGCCACTCTGGATAAGTGTATGGTGTTTCCTGAAACATGTAGGAAACAAAGCAACACAGCCTATGACACTTCCACTTATGGTCCTATAGCTTAGGGAAATTAAAATCAAAAACACACAGCCACCCCAAAGTTTGGGACGGCTCTGTTTACAAGAACCTCGTCTACGGTAATAGTTAAATATCCGAGAAAGCAAAAAATGGATAAAGAAGTTGTGGTACGTACGTACAATGGAATATCACTCAGCAATGAGATCTACATCATCAGGCCCGTAGCAGCATAATGAGTGGATTCAGGTACGACGATTCTACGAGAAATAAGTCACACAGAAAAAGAAACATCATAAGATATCACTAATACACGGAACGTAAACTTGGCTACACATGAACTGAATTACAAAACAGAACAGGATCTCAAATTTAGAAAACCAACTTATGCTTGCTTATGGGAAAAGGTGAGTTGGGGTGCTGCATCAAACCAGAGATTGAAATTACCACAGATACCGTTCCATAAGCCAAATATATAATAGACAAGACCTACTCCTTGCTCAACGAAATGGACTCACACCCCATATTCAACGCCTGGGAATATACCTGACAAGTAAGAATCTTAAGACCCATGGATTTATATGTCTCCATAAGGAAATCAAGCCTGTGTACAGTGGCCTAAACGCAGCAGTGAAAATACGATAAATCCCATTATCAAAATATATTTCAAAAACAAAACACAATGACAGTGAAATAGAGAGCAATTCTTAAATAATTCATTCAGGGCTTGTGAATCAACCTGGATTTAACACATCTACACCCACAGCTCGGTGAGGCATAAGGCTGGACACTTCGGGCTGATAGCATTGGTGAGGTTCGGTGAGCAAACGCAGACCCTTTGAAGTCATACTGCATGGTACCCATTCCATGGGTCCCAACATTCCAGGTTTAAGAGATTCTTCCTTCAGCTAAAACATGCATGGGAAACCCAGAGTAATGTCCACCGTGTGATTGGGAAACGTTTTCAAATGCATCTCAGGTTTCGTCCCCTGGTACTCGGGTTCACCGTTCCAGACGCTTTACAAACACTCTACCCACTGGGAGACTCAGTGCCTTTAACCTCCTGTTTGGCAGAGTTTGCAAATTCTGCGCAAGATGAACAGGAATAGGGAGAACCAATGAGAGACTAGCTGTAGGTGTCTGCACGGGCAAATGGAACGCTCATTTCCCACCAGGAAGAGGGATTAACCAAAGGCTCAGCGTGCCCTGCCGGAACCAGATTAGGGCCTGAAGCAATCCTGCGGTTTTGCGGCCAGCTCACAAGAAAGCCAGTTGAAGAAAGGAGCTCAGGGGCACTGTAATTCACAAACCTGCAGAGTTATGAATGACAGCTATCGTCCAAAAATGTATTGAAGTAAGTCTTCGAAGAGGACTTGAAAGCGGGGCAGAATTTCAGGAAAACGATTTCAGGGGTTAGACTGGAATTGCACTTAAAGCATAGGAAAAGAGGCAGAATGTCGACAATGGTACACTTGGCCAAAAAGGGCGTATGCGTTTTTTCCAGAATATATTCAGGAAAAAACGCATACGCCCTTTTTGGCCAACCAAGCAAGCGTGTAAAGGAAATGTGCACTACAGTGATGTCTCACTACCCCCGGTCCAAACGGTCATCTGAAACAAGTGTAAAATCCAGAAAGGCAGGACAGGTCATGGAGAAGAGGGAGCCTTGTTATGCTGATGGGTGGGATGTAAATTGCCAACAGCCACTCTGGATAAGTGTATGGTGTTTCCTGAAACACGTAGGAAACAAAGCAACACAGCCTATGGCACTTCCACTTATGGTCCTATAGCTTAGGGAAATTAAAATCAAAAACACACAGCCACCCCAAAGTTTGGGACGGCTCTGTTTACAAGAACCTCGTCTACGGTAAAAGTTAAATATCCGAGAAAGCAAAAAATGGATAAAGAAGTTGTGGTACGTACGTACAATGGAATATCTCTCAGCAATGAAATCTATGTCATCAGGCCCGTAGCGGCATAATGAGTGGATTCAGGTACGACGATTCTACGAGAAATAAGTCACACAGGAAAAGAAAGATCATAAGATATCACGAATACACGGAACTTAAACTTGTCTACACATGAACTGAATTACAAAACAGAACAGGGTCTCAAATTTAGAAAACCAACTTATGCTTGCTTATGGGGAAAGGTGAGTTGGGGTGCTGCATCAAACCAGAGATTGAAATTAGCACAGATACCGTTCCATAAGCCAAATATATAATAGACAAGACCTACTCCTTGCTCAACGAAATGGACTCACACCCCATATTCAACGCCTGGGTATATACCTGACAAGTAAGAATCTTAAGACCCATGGATTTATATGTCTCCATAAGGAAATCAAGCGTGTGTACAGTGGCCTAAACGCAGCAGTGAAACTACGTTAAATCCCATTATCAAAATATATTTCAAAAACAAAACACAATGACAGTGAAATAGAGAGCAATTCTTAAATAATTCATTCAGGGCTTGTGAATCAACCTGGATTTACCACATCTACACCCACAGCTCAGTGAGACATAAGGCTGGACACTTCGGGCTGATAGCATTGGTGAGGTTCGGTGAGCAAACGCAGACCCTTTGAAGTCATACTGCATGGTACCCATTCCATGGGTCCCAACTCTCCAGGTTTAAGGGATTCTTCCTTCAGCTAAAACATGCATGGGAAACCCAGAGTATGGTCCACCGTGTGATTGGGAAACCTTTTCAAATGCATCTCAGGTTTCGCCCCTGGTACTCGGGTTCACCGTTCTAGACGCTTTACTAACACTCTCTCCACTAGGAGAGTAATTCCCTTTAACCTCCTGTTTGGCACAGTTTGCAATTTCTGCGCAAGATGAACAGGAATAGGGAGAACCAATGAGAGACTAGCTGTAGGTGTCTGCACGGGCAAATGGAATGCTCATTTCCCACCAGGAAGAGGGATTAACCAAAGGCTCAGCGTGCCCTGCCGGAACCAGATTAGGGCCTGAAGCAATCCTGCGGTTTTGCGGCCAGCTCACAAGAAAGCGAATTGAAGAAAGGAGCTCAGGGGCACTGTAATTCACAAACCTGCAGAGTTATGAATGACAGCTATCGTCCAAAAATGTATTGAAGTAAGTCTTCGAAGAGGACTTGAAAGCGGGGCAGAATTTCAGGAAAACGATGAAAGGGGGGAGACTGGAATTGCACTTAAAGCATAGGATAGGAGGCAGAATGTCGACAATGATGCACTTGGCCAAAAAGGGCGTATGCGTTTTTTCCTGAATATATTCAGGAAAAAACGCATACGCCCTTTTTGGCCAAACAAGCAAGCGTGTAAAGGAAATCTGCACTACAATGAAGTCTCACTGCCCCCCGGTCAAAAGGGCCATCTGAAAAAAGTGTAAAATCCAGAAAGGCAGGACAGGTCATGGAGAACAGGGAGCCTTGTTATGCTGATGGGCGGGATGTAAATTGCCAACAGCCACTCTGGAGAAGTGTATGGTGTTTCCTGAAACACGTAGGAAACAAAGCAACACAGCCTATGGCACTTCCACTTAGGGTCCTATAGCTTAGGGAAATTAAAATCAAAAACACACAGCCACCTCAAAGTTTGGGACGGCTCTGTTTACAAGAACCTCGTCTACGGTACAAGTTAAATATCCGAGAAAGCAAAAAATGGATAAAGAAGTTGTGGTACGTACGTACAATGGAATATCACTCAGCAATGAGATCCACGTCATCAAGCCCGTACTGGCATAATGAGTGGATTCAGGTACGACGATTCTACGAGAAATAAGTCACACAGAAAAAGAAACATCATAAGATATCACTAATACACGGAACGTAAACTTAGCTACACATGAACTGAATTACAAAACAGAACAGGGTCTCAAATTTAGAAAACCAACTTATGCTTGCTTATGGGGAAAGGTGAGTTGGGGTGCTGCATCAAACCAGAGATTGAAATTAGCACAGATACCGTTCCATAAGGCAAATATATAATAGACACAACCTACTCCTTGCTCAACGAAATGGACTCAACACCCCATATTCAACGCCTGGGAATATACCTGACAAGTAAGAAACTTAAGACCCATGGATTTATATGTCTCCATAAGGATATCAAGCGTGTGTACAGCGGCCTAAACATAGCAGTGAAAATCCGATAAATCCCATTATCAAAATATATTTCAAAAACAAAACACAATGACAGTGAAATAGAGAGCAATTCTTAAATAATTCATTCAGGGCTTGTGATGCAACCTGGAGTTACCACATCTACACCCAGAGCTAGTTGAGACATAAGGCTGGACACATCGGGCTGATAGCATTGGTGAGGATTGTTGAACAAACGCAGACCATTTGAAGTCATACTGCATGGTAGCCATTCCATGGGTCCCAACTCTCCAGGTTTAAGGGATTCTTCCTTCAGCTAAAACATGCATGGGAAACCAAGAGTATGGTCCACCGTGTGATTGGGAAACGTTTTCAAATGCATCTCAGGTTTCTTCCCCTGGTACTCGGGTTCACCGTTCCAGACGCTTTACTAACATTCTCCCCACTTGGAGAGTAATTGCATTTAACCTCCTGTTTGGCACAGTTTGCAATTTCTGCGCAAGATGAACAGGAATAGGGAGAACCAATGAGAGACTAGCTGTAGGTGTCTGCACGGGCAAATGGAACGCTCATTTCCCACCAGGAAGAGAGATTAACCAAAGGCTCAGCGTGCCCTGCCGGAACCAGATTAGGGCCTGAAGCAATCCTGCGGTTTTGCGGCCAGCTCACAAGAAAACGAGTTGAAGAAAGGAGCTCAGGGGCACTGTAATTCACAAACCTGCAGAGTTATGAATGACAGCTATCGTCCAAAAATGTATTGAAGTAAATCTTCGAAGAGGACTTAAAGCGGGGCAGAATTTCAGGAAAACGATTTCAGGGGGTAGACTGGAATTGCACTTAAAGCATAGGAAAAGAGGCAGAATGTCCACAATGATGCCCTTGGCCAAAAAGGGCGTATGCGTTTTTTCCTGAATATATTCAGGAAAAAACGCATACGCACTTTTTGGCCAACCAAGCAAGCGTGTAAAGGAAATCTGCACTACAATGAAGTCTCACTGCCCCCCGGTCCAAACAGCCATCTGAAACAAGTGTAAAATCCAGAAAGGCAGGACAGGTCATGGAGAACAGGGAGCCTTGTTATGCTGATGGGCGGGATGTAAATTGCCAACAGCCACTCTGGAGAAATGTATGGTGTTTCCTGAAACACGTAGGAAACAAAGCAACACAGCCTATGGCACATCCACTTAGGGTCCTATAGCTTAGGGAAATTAAAATCAAAAACACACAGCCACCCCAAAGTTTGGGATGGCTCTGTTTACAAGAACCTCCTCTACGGTACAAGTTAAATATCCGAGAAAGCAAAAAATGGATAAAGAAGTTGTCGTACGTACGTACGATGGAATATCACTCAGCAATGAGATCTACGTCATCAGGCCCGTAGCGGCATAATGAGTGCATTCAGGTACGATGATTTGACGAGAAATAAGTCACAGAGAAAAAGAAACATCATAAGATATCACTAATACACGGAACGTAAACTTGGCTACACATGAACCGAATTACAAAACAGAACAGGGTCTCAAATTTAGAAAACCAACTTATGCTTGCTTATGGGGAAATGTGAGTTCGGGTGCTGCGTCAAACCAGAGATTGAAATTAGCACAGATACCGTTCCATAAGCCAAATATATAAGATACAAGACCTACACCTTGCTCAACGAAATGGACTCAACACCCCATATTCAACGCCTGGTAATATACCTGACAAGTAAGAATCATAAGACCCATGGATTTATATGTCTCCATAAGGAAATCCAGCGTGTGTACAGCGGCCTAAACGCAGCAGTGAAAATCCGATAAATCCCATTAACAAAATAAATTTCAAAAACAAAACACAATGACAGTGAAATAGAGAGCAATTCTTAAATAATTCATTCAGGCCTTGTGATGCAACCTGGATTTACCACATCTACACCCAGAGCTGTTTGAGACATAAGGCTGGACACTTCGGGCTGATAGCCTTGGTGAGGTTCGGTGAGCAAAGGCACACCGTTTGAAATCATACTGCATGGTACCCATTCCATGGGTCCCAACTCTCCAGGTTTAAGGGATTCTTCCTTCAGCTAAAAAATGCATGGGAAACCCAGAGTATGGTCCACCGTGTGATTGGGAAACGTTTTCAAATGCATCTCAGGTTTCGTCCCCTGGTACTCCGGTGCACCGTTCCAGACGCTTTACTAACACTATCCCCATTTGGAGAGTCAGTGCCTTTAACCTCCTGTTTGGCACAGTTTGCAATTTCTGCGCAAGATGAACAGGAATAGGGAGAACCAATGAGAGACTAGCTGTAGGTGTCTGCACGGGCAAATGGAACGCTCATTTCCCACCAGGAAGAGGAATTAACCAAAGGCTCAGTGTGCCCTGCCGGAACCAGATTAGGGCCTGAAGCAATCCTGCGGTTTTGCGGCCAGCTCACAAGAAAGCGAGTTGAAGAAAGGAGCTCAGGGGCACTGTAATTCACAAACCTGCACAGTTATGAATGACAGCTATCATCCAAAAATGTATTGAAGTAAGTCTTCGAAGAGGACTTGAAAGCGGGGCAGAATTTCAGAAAAACGATTTCATGGGGTAGACTGGAATTGCAATTAAAGCATAGGAAAAGAGGCAGAATGTCGACAATGATGCACTTGGCCAAAAAGGGCGTATGCGTTTTTTCCTGAATATATTCAGGAAAAAACGTATACGCCCTTTATGTCCAACCAAGCAAGCGTGTAAAGGAAATCTGCACTACAATGAAGTCTCACTGCCTCCCGGTCAATAGGGCCATCTGAAACAAGTGTAAAATCCAGAAAGGCAGGACAGGTCATGGAGAACAGGGAGCCTTATTATGCTGATGGGCGGGATGTAAATTGCCAACAGCCACTCTGGAGAAGTGTATGGTGTTTCCTGAAACACGTAGGAAACAAAGCAACACAGCCTATGGCACTTCCACTTAGGGTCCTATAGCTTAGGGAAATTAAAATCAAAAACACACAGCCACCCCAAAGTTTGGGACGGCTCTGTTTACAAGAACCTCGTCTACAGTACAAATTAAATATCCGAGAAAGCAAAAAATCGATAAAGAAGTTGTGGTACGTACGTATAATGGAATATCACTCAGCAATAAGATCTACGTCATCAGGCCCGTAGCGGCATAATGAGTGGATTCAGGTACGACGATTCTACGAGAAATAAGTCACACAGAAAAAGAAAGATCATAAGATATCACTAATACACGGAACGTAAACTTGGCTACACATGAACTGAATTAGAAAACAGAACAGGGTCTCAAATTTAGAAAACCAACTTATGCTTGCTTATGGGGAAAGGTGAGTTGCGGTGCTGCATAAAACCAGAGATTGAAATTAGCACAGATACCGTTCCATAAGCCAAATATATAATAGACAAGACCTACTCCTTGCTCAACGAAATGGACTCAACACCCCATATTCAACGCCTGCGAATATACCTGACAAGTAAGAAACTTAAGACCCATGGATTTATATGTCTCCATAAGGAAGTCAAGCATGTGTACAGTGGCCTAAACGCAGCAGTGAAAATCCGATAAATCCCATTAACAAAATAAATTTCAAAAACAAAACACAATGACAGTGAAATAGAGAGCAATTCTTAAATAATTCATTCAGGGCTTGTGATGCAACCTGGATTTACCACATCTACACCCAGAGCTGGTTGAGACATAAGGCTGGACACATCGGGCTGATAGCATTGGTGAGGTTTGGTGAGGAAACGCAGACCCTTTGAAGTCATACTGCATGGTACCCATTCCATGGGTCCCAACTCTCCAGGTTTAAGGGATTCTTCCTTCAGCTAAAACATGCATGGGAAACGCAGAGTATGGTCCAGCGTGTGATTGGGAAACGTTTTCAAATGCATCTCAGGTTTCGACCCCTGGTACTCGGGTGCACCGTTCCAGACGCTTTACTAACACTCTCCCCACTTGGAGAGTCAGTGCCTTTAACTTCCTGTTTGGCACAGTTTGCAATTTCTGCGCAAGATGAACAGGAATAGGGAGAACCAATGAGAGACTAGCTGTAGGTGTCTGCACGGGCAAATGGAACGCTCATTTCCCACCAGGAAGAGGAATTAACCAAAGGCTCAGTGTGCCCTGCCGGAACCAGATTAGGGCCTCAAGCAATCCTGCCGTTGTGCGGCCAGCTCACAAGAAAGCGAGTTGAAGAAAGGAGCTCAGGGGCACTGTAATTCACAAACCTGCAGAGTTATGAATGACAGCTATCGTCCAAAAATGTATTGAAGTAAGTCTTCGAAGAGGACTTGAAGGCGGGGCAGAATTTCAGGAAAACGATTTCAGGGGGTAGACTGGAATTGCACTTAAAGCATAGGAAAAGAGGCAGAATGTCCACAATGATGCACTTGGCCAAAAAGGGCGTATGTGTTTTTTCCTGAATAAATTCAGCAAAAAACTCATACGCCCCTTTTTGGCCATCCAAGGAAGCGTGTAAAGGAAATCTGCACTACAATGAAGTCTCACTGGCCCCCGGTCAAAAGGGCCATCTGAAAATGTGTAAAATCCAGAAAGGCAGGACAGGTCATGGAGAACAGGGGGCCTTGTTATGCTGATGGGTGGGATTTAAATTGCCAACAGCCACTCTGGAGAAGTGTATGGTGTTTCCTGAAACACGTAGGAAACAAAGCAACACAGCCTATGGCACTTCCACTTAGGGTCCTATAGCTTAGGGAAATTAAAATCAAAAACACACAGCCACCCCAAAGTTTGGGACGGCTCTGTTTACAAGAACCTCGTCTACGGTACAAGTTAAATATCCGAGAAAGCAAAAAATGGATAAAGAAGTTGTGGTACGTACGTACAATGGAATATCACTCAGCAATGAGATCTACGTCATCAGGGCCGTAGCGGCATAAGGAGTGGATTCAGGTATGACGATTCTACGAGAAATAAGTCACACAGAAAAAGAAAGATCATAAGATATCACTAATACACGGAACGTAAACTTGGCTACACATGAACTGAATTACAAAACAGAACAGGGTATCAAATTTAGAAAACCAACTTATGCTTGCTTAGGGGAAAGGTGAGTTGGGGTGCTGCATCAAACCAGAGATTGAAATTAGCACAGATACCGTTCCATAAGCCAAATATATAAGAGACAAGACCTACACCTTGCTCAACGAAATGGACTCAACACCCCATATTCAACGCCTGGGAATATACCTGACAAGTAAGAATCATAAGACCCATGGATTTATATGTCTCCATAAGGAAATCAAGCGTGTGTACAGCGGGCTAAACGCAGCAGTGAAAATCCGATATATCCCATTATCAAAATAAATTTCAAAAACACAACACAATGACAGTGAAATAGAGAGCAATTCTTAAATAATTCATTCATGGCTTGTGATGCAACCTGGATTTATCACATCTACACCCAAAGCTGGTTGCGACATAAGGCTGGACACTTCGGGCTGATAGCATTGGTGAGGTTCGTTGAGCAAACGCAGACCTTTTGAAGTCATACTGCATGGTAGCCATTCCATGGGTCCCAACTCTCCAGGTTTAAGGGATTCTTCCTTCAGCTAAAACATGTATGGGAAACCCAGAGTATGGTCCACCGTATGATTGGGAAACGTTTTCAAATGCATCTCAGGTTTCGTTACCTGGTACTCGGGTTCACCGTTCCAGACGCTTTATTAACACTCTCCCCACTTGGAGGGTCAATGCCTTTAACCTCCCGTTTGGCACAGTTTGGAATTTCTGCGCAAGATGAACAGGAATAGGGAGAACCAATGAGAGACTAGCTGTAGATGTCTGCACGGGCAAATGGAACGCTCATTTCCCACCAGGTAAGGGAATTAACCAAAGGCTCAGCGTGCCCTGCCAGAACCAGATTAGGGCCTGAAGCAATCGTGCGGTTTTGCGGCCAGCTCACAAGAAAGCGAGTTGAAGAAAGGAGCTCAGGGGCACTGTAATTCACAAACCTGCAGAGTTATGAATGACAGCTATCATCCAAAAATATATTGAAGTAAGTCTTCGAAGAGGACTTGAAAGCGGGGCAGAATTTCAGGAAAACGATTTCAGGGAGTAGACTGCAATTGCACTTAAAGCATAGGATAGGAGGCAGAATGTCGACAATGATGCACTTGGCCAAAAAGGGCGTATGCGTTTTTTCCTGAATATATTCAGGAAAAAACGCATACGCCCTTTTTGGCCAAACAAGCAAGCGTGTAAAGGAAATCTGCATTACAATGAAGTCTCACTGCCCCCCGGTCAAAAGGGCCATCTGAAAAAAGTGTAAAATCCAGAAACGCAGGACAGGTCATGGAGAACAGGGAGCCTTGTTATGCTGATGGGCGGGATGTAAATTGCCAACAGCCACTCTGGAGAAGTGTATGGTGTTTCCTGAAACAAGTAGGAAACAAAGCAACACAGCCTATGGCACTTCCACTTAGGGTCCTATAGCTTAGGGAAATTAAAATCAAAAACACACAGCCACCCCAAAGTTTGGGACGGTTCTGTTTACAAGAACCTCGTCTACGGTACAAGTTAAATATCCGAGAAAGCAAAAAATGGATAAAGAAGTTGTGGTACGTACGTACAATGGAATATCACTCAGCAATGAGATCCACGTCATCAGGCCCGTACCGGCATAATAAGTGGATTCAGGTACGACGATTCTACGAGAAATAAGTCACACAGAAAAAGAAACATCATAAGATATCACTAATACACGGAACGTAAACTTAGCTACACATGAACTGAATTACAAAACAGAACAGGGTCTCAAATTTAGAAAACCAACTTATGCTTGCTTATGGGGAAAGGTGAGTTGGGGTGCTGCATCAAACCAGAGATTGAAATTAGCACAGATACCGTTCCATAAGGCAAATATATAATAGACACAACCTACTCCTTGCTCAACGAAATGGACTCAACACCCCATATTCAACGCCTGGGAATATACCTGACAAGTAAGAAACTTAAGACCCATGGATTTATATGTCTCCATAAGGATATCAAGCGTGTGTACAGCGGCCTAAACATAGCAGTGAAAATCCGATAAATCCCATTATCAAAATATATTTCAAAAACAAAACACAATGACAGTGAAATAGAGAGCAATTTTTAAATAATTCATTCATGGCTTGTGATGCAACCTGGATTTACCACATCTACACCCAGAGCTGGGTGAGACATAAGCCTGGACACTTCGGGCTGATAGCATTGGTGAGGTTCGGTGAGCAAACTCAGACCCTTTGAAGTCATACTGCATGGTACCCATTCCATGGGTCCCAACTCTCCAGGTTTAAGGGATTCTTCCTTCAGCTAAAACATGCATGGGAAACCCGGAGTAACGTCCACCATGTGATTGGGAAACGTTTTCAAATGCGTCTCAGGTTTCGTCCCCTGGGACTCGGGTTCACCGTTCCAGACGCTTTACTAACACTCTCCCCACTTGGAGAGTCAGTGCCTTTAACCTCCTGTTTGGCACAGTTTGCAATTTCTGCGGAATATGAACAGGAATAGGGACAACCAATGAGAGACTAGCTGTAGGTGTCTGCACCGGCAATTGGAACGCTCATTTCCCACCAGGAAGAGGGACTAACGAAAGGCTCAGCGTGCCCTGCCAGAACGGGATTAGGGCCTGAAGCAATCCTGCGGTTTTGCGGCCAGCTCACAAGAAAGCGAGTTGAAGAAAGGAGCTCAGGGGCACTGTAATTAACAAACCTGCAGAGTTATGAATGACAGCTATCTTCCAAAATTATATTGAAGTAAGTCTTTGAAGAGGACTTGAAAGCGGGGCAGAATTTCAGGAAAACGATTTCATGGGGTAGACTGGAATTGCACTTAAAGCATAGGAAAAGAGGCAGAATGTCCACAATGATGCACTTGGCCAAAAAGGGCGTATGCGTTTTTTCCTGAATATATTCAGGAAAAAACGCATACGCCCTTTTTGGCCAACCGAGCAAGCGTGTAAAGGAAATCTGCACTACAATGAAGTCTCACTGCCCCACGGTCAAAAGGGCCATCTGAAAAAAGTGTAAAATCCAGAAAGGCAGGACAGGTCATGGAGAACAGGGAGCTTTGTTATGCTGATGGGCGGGATGTAAATTGCCAACAGCCACTCTGGAGAAGTGTATGGTGTTTCCTGAAACACGTAGGAAACAAAGCAACACAGCCTATGGCACTTCCACTTAGGGTCCTATAGCTTAGGGAAATTAAAATCAAAAACACACTGCCACCCCAAAGTTTGGGACGGCTCTGTTTACAAGAACCTGGTCTACGGTACAAGTTAAATATCCGAGAAAGCAAAAAATGGATAAAGAAGTCGTGGTACGTACGTACAATGGAATATCACTCAGCAATGAGATCTACGTCATCAGTCCCGTAGCGGCATAATGAGTGGATTCAGGTACGACGATTCTACGAGAAATAAGTCACACAGGAAAAGAAAGATCATAAGATATCACTAATACACGGAACGTAAACTTGGCTACACATGAACTGAATTACAAAACAGAACAGGGTCTCAAATTTAGAAAACCAACTTATGCTTGCTTATGGAGAATGGTGAGTTCGGGTGCTGCATCAAACCAGAGATTGAAATTAGCACAGATAGCGTTCCATAAGCCAAATATATAATAGACAAGACCTACTCCTTTCTCAACGAAATGGACTCAACACACCATATTCAACGCCTGGGAATATACCTGACAAGTAAGAATCTTAAGACCCATGGATTTATATGTCTCCATAAGGAAATCAACCGTGTGTACAGCGGCCTAAACGCAGCAGTGAAAATCCGATAAATCCCATTATCAAAATAAATTTCACAAACAAAACACAATGACAGTGAAATAAAGAGCAATTCTTAAATAATTCATTCAGGGCTTGTGATGCAACCTGGATTTACAACATCTACACCCAGAGCTGGGTGAGACATAAGGCAGGACACTTCGGGCTGATAGCATTGGTGAGGTTCGGTGAGCAAACGCAGACCCTTTGAAGTCATACTGCATGGTACCCATTCCATGGGTCCCAACTCTCCAGGTTTAAGGGATTCTTCCTTCAGCTAAAACATGCATGGGAAACCCAGAGTATGGTCCACCATGTGATTGGGAAACGTTTTCAAATGCATCTCAGGTTTCGTCCCCTGGTACTCGGGTTCACCGTTCCAGACGCTTTACTAACACTCTCCCCACTTGGAGAGTCAGTGCCTTTAACCTCCTGTTTGGCACAGTTTGCAATTTTTGCGCAAGATGAACAGGAATAGGGAGAACCAATGAGAGACTAGCTGTAGGTGTCTGAACGGGCAAATGGAACGCTCATTTCCCACCAGGAAGAGGGATTAACCAAAGGCTCTGCATGCCCTGCCGGAACCAGATTAGGGCCTGAAGCAATCCTGCGGTTTTGCGGCCAGCTCACAAGAAAGCGAGTTGAAGAAAGGAGCTCAGGGGCACTGTAATTCACAAACCTGCAGAGTTATGAATGACAGCTATCGTCCAAAAATATATTGAAATAAGTCTTCGAAGAAGACTTGAAAGTGGGGCAGAATTTCAGGAAAACGATTTCGGGGGGAGACTGGAATTGCACTTAAAGCATAGGAATAGAGGCAGAATGTCCACAATGATGCACTTGGCCAAAAAGGGCGTATGCGTTTTTTCCTGAATATATTCAGGAAAAAACCCATACGCCCTTTTTGGCCAACCAAGCAAGCGTGTAAAGGAAATCTGCACTACAATGAAGTCTCACTGCCCCCCGGTCCAAACGGCCATCTGAAACAAGTGTAAAATCCAGAAAGGCAGGACAGGTCATGGAGAACAGGGAGCCTTGTTATGCTGATGGGCGGGATGTAAATTGGCAACAGCCACTCTGGAGAAGTGTATGGTGTTTCCTGAAACACGTAGGAAACAAAGCAACACAGCCTATGGCACTTCCACTTAGGGTCCTATAGCTTAGTGAAATTAAAATCAAAAACACACAGCCACCCCAAAGTTTGGGACAGCTCTGTTTACAAAAACCTCGTCTACGGTACAGGTTAAATATCCGAGAAAGCAAAAAATGGATAAAGAAGTTGTGGTACGTACGTACAATGGAATATCACTCAGCAATGAGCTCTACCTCATCAGGCCCGTAGCGGCATAATGAGTGGATTCAGGTATGACGATTCTACGAGAAATAAGTCACACAGAAAAAGAAACATCATAAGATATCACTAATACACGGAACGTAAACTTGGCTACACATGAACTGAATTACAAAACAGAACAGGGTCTCAAATTTAGAAAACCAACTTATGATTGCTTAGGGGAAAGGTGAGTTGGGGTGCTGCATCAAACCAGAGATCGAAATTAGCACAGATACCGTTCCATAAGCCAAATATATAATAGACAAGACCTACTCCTTGCTCAACGAAATGGATTCAACACCCCATATTCAACGCCTGGGAATATACCTGACAAGTAAGAATCTTAAGACAAATGGATATATATGTCTCCATAAGGAAATCAAGCGTGTGTACAGCAGCCTAAACGCAGCAGTGAAAATCCGATAAATCCCATTATCAAAATAAATTTCAAAAACAAAACACAATGACAGTGAAATAGAGAGCAATTCTAAAATAATTCATTCAGGGCTTGTGATGCAACCTGGATTTACCACATCTACACCCAGAGCTGGGTGAGACATAAGGCTGGACACTTCGGGCTGATAGCATTGGTGAGGTTCGGTTAGCAAACGCAGACCCTTTCAAGTCATACTGCATGGTACCCATTCCATGGGTCCCAACTCTCCAGGTTTAAGGGATTCTTCCTTCAGCTAAAACATGCATGGGAAACCCAGAGTATGGTCCACCGTGTGATTGGGAAACCTTTTCAAATGCATCTCAGGTTTCGCCCCTGGTACTCGGGTTCACCGTTCTAGACGCTTTACTAACACTCTCTCCACTAGGAGAGTAATTCCCTTTAACCTCCTGTTTGGCACAGTTTGCAATTTCTGCGCAAGATGAACAGGAATAGGGAGAACCAATGAGAGACTAGCTGTAGGTGTCTGCACGGGCAAATGGAATGCTCATTTCCCACCAGGAAGAGGGATTAACCAAAGGCTCAGCGTGCCCTGCCGGAACCAGATTAGGGCCTGAAGCAATCCTGCGGTTTTGCGGCCAGCTCACAAGAAAGCGAATTGAAGAAAGGAGCTCAGGGGCACTGTAATTCACAAACCTGCAGAGTTATGAATGACAGCTATCGTCCAAAAATGTATTGAAGTAAGTCTTCGAAGAGGACTTGAAAGCGGGGCAGAATTTCAGGAAAACGATGAAAGGGGGGAGACTGGAATTGCACTTAAAGCATAGGATAGGAGGCAGAATGTCGACAATGATGCACTTGGCCAAAAAGGGCGTATGCGTTTTTTCCTGAATATATTCAGGAAAAAACGCATACGCACTTTTTGGCCAAACAAGCAAGCGTGTAAAGGAAATCTGCACTACAATGAAGTCTCACTGCCCCCCGGTCAAAAGGGCCATCTGAAAAAAGTGTAAAATCCAGAAAGGCAGGACAGGTCATGGAGAACAGGGAGCCTTGTTATGCTGATGGGCGGGATGTAAATTGCCAACAGCCACTCTGGAGAAGTGTATGGTGTTTCCTGAAACACGTAGGAAACAAAGCAACACAGCCTATGGCACTTCCACTTAGGGTCCTATAGCTTAGGGAAATTAAAATCAAAAACACACAGCCACCTCAAAGTTTGGGACGGCTCTGTTTACAAGAACCTCGTCTACGGTACAAGTTAAATATCCGAGAAAGCAAAAAATGGATAAAGAAGTTGTGGTACGTACGTACAATGGAATATCACTCAGCAATGAGATCCACGTCATCAAGCCCGTACCGGCATAATGAGTGGATTCAGGTACGACGATTCTACGAGAAATAAGTCACACAGAAAAAGAAACATCATAAGATATCACTAATACACGGAACGTAAACTTAGCTACACATGAACTGAATTACAAAACAGAACAGGGTCTCAAATTTAGAAAACCAACTTATGCTTGCTTATGGGGAAAGGTGAGTTGGGGTGCTGCATCAAACCAGAGATTGAAATTAGCACAGATACCGTTCCATAAGGCAAATATATAATAGACACAACCTACTCCTTGCTCAACGAAATGGACTCAACACCCCATATTCAACGCCTGGGAATATACCTGACAAGTAAGAAACTTAAGACCCATGGATTTATATGTCTCCATAAGGATATCAAGCGTGTGTACAGCGGCCTAAACATAGCAGTGAAAATCCGATAAATCCCATTATCAAAATATATTTCAAAAACAAAACACAATGACAGTGAAATAGAGAGCAATTTTTAAATAATTCATTCATGGCTTGTGATGCAACCTGGATTTACCACATCTACACCCAGAGCTGGGTGAGACATAAGCCTGGACACTTCGGGCTGATAGCATTGGTGAGGTTCGGTGAGCAAACTCAGACCCTTTGAAGTCATACTGCATGGTACCCATTCCATGGGTCCCAACTCTCCAGGTTTAAGGGATTCTTCCTTCAGCTAAAACATGCATGGGAAACCCGGAGTAACGTCCACCATGTGATTGGGAAACGTTTTCAAATGCGTCTCAGGTTTCGTCCCCTGGGACTCGGGTTCACCGTTCCAGACGCTTTACTAACACTCTCCCCACTTGGAGAGTCAGTGCCTTTAACCTCCTGTTTGGCACAGTTTGCAATTTCTGCGGAATATGAACAGGAATAGGGACAACCAATGAGAGACTAGCTGTAGGTGTCTGCACCGGCAATTGGAACGCTCATTTCCCACCAGGAAGAGGGACTAACGAAAGGCTCAGCGTGCCCTGCCAGAACGGGATTAGGGCCTGAAGCAATCCTGCGGTTTTGCGGCCAGCTCACAAGAAAGCGAGTTGAAGAAAGGAGCTCAGGGGCACTGTAATTAACAAACCTGCAGAGTTATGAATGACAGCTATCTTCCAAAATTATATTGAAGTAAGTCTTTGAAGAGGACTTGAAAGCGGGGCAGAATTTCAGGAAAACGATTTCATGGGGTAGACTGGAATTGCACTTAAAGCATAGGAAAAGAGGCAGAATGTCCACAATGATGCACTTGGCCAAAAAGGGCGTATGCGTTTTTTCCTGAATATATTCAGGAAAAAACGCATACGCCCTTTTTGGCCAACCGAGCAAGCGTGTAAAGGAAATCTGCACTACAATGAAGTCTCACTGCCCCACGGTCAAAAGGGCCATCTGAAAAAAGTGTAAAATCCAGAAAGGCAGGACAGGTCATGGAGAACAGGGAGCTTTGTTATGCTGATGGGCGGGATGTAAATTGCCAACAGCCACTCTGGAGAAGTGTATGGTGTTTCCTGAAACACGTAGGAAACAAAGCAACACAGCCTATGGCACTTCCACTTAGGGTCCTATAGCTTAGGGAAATTAAAATCAAAAACACACTGCCACCCCAAAGTTTGGGACGGCTCTGTTTACAAGAACCTGGTCTACGGTACAAGTTAAATATCCGAGAAAGCAAAAAATGGATAAAGAAGTCGTGGTACGTACGTACAATGGAATATCACTCAGCAATGAGATCTACGTCATCAGTCCCGTAGCGGCATAATGAGTGGATTCAGGTACGACGATTCTACGAGAAATAAGTCACACAGGAAAAGAAAGATCATAAGATATCACTAATACACGGAACGTAAACTTGGCTACACATGAACTGAATTACAAAACAGAACAGGGTCTCAAATTTAGAAAACCAACTTATGCTTGCTTATGGAGAATGGTGAGTTCGGGTGCTGCATCAAACCAGAGATTGAAATTAGCACAGATAGCGTTCCATAAGCCAAATATATAATAGACAAGACCTACTCCTTTCTCAACGAAATGGACTCAACACACCATATTCAACGCCTGGGAATATACCTGACAAGTAAGAATCTTAAGACCCATGGATTTATATGTCTCCATAAGGAAATCAACCGTGTGTACAGCGGCCTAAACGCAGCAGTGAAAATCCGATAAATCCCATTATCAAAATAAATTTCACAAACAAAACACAATGACAGTGAAATAAAGAGCAATTCTTAAATAATTCATTCAGGGCTTGTGATGCAACCTGGATTTACAACATCTACACCCAGAGCTGGGTGAGACATAAGGCAGGACACTTCGGGCTGATAGCATTGGTGAGGTTCGGTGAGCAAACGCAGACCCTTTGAAGTCATACTGCATGGTACCCATTCCATGGGTCCCAACTCTCCAGGTTTAAGGGATTCTTCCTTCAGCTAAAACATGCATGGGAAACCCAGAGTATGGTCCACCATGTGATTGGGAAACGTTTTCAAATGCATCTCAGGTTTCGTCCCCTGGTACTCGGGTTCACCGTTCCAGACGCTTTACTAACACTCTCCCCACTTGGAGAGTCAGTGCCTTTAACCTCCTGTTTGGCACAGTTTGCAATTTTTGCGCAAGATGAACAGGAATAGGGAGAACCAATGAGAGACTAGCTGTAGGTGTCTGAACGGGCAAATGGAACGCTCATTTCCCACCAGGAAGAGGGATTAACCAAAGGCTCTGCATGCCCTGCCGGAACCAGATTAGGGCCTGAAGCAATCCTGCGGTTTTGCGGCCAGCTCACAAGAAAGCGAGTTGAAGAAAGGAGCTCAGGGGCACTGTAATTCACAAACCTGCAGAGTTATGAATGACAGCTATCGTCCAAAAATATATTGAAATAAGTCTTCGAAGAAGACTTGAAAGTGGGGCAGAATTTCAGGAAAACGATTTCGGGGGGAGACTGGAATTGCACTTAAAGCATAGGAATAGAGGCAGAATGTCCACAATGATGCACTTGGCCAAAAAGGGCGTATGCGTTTTTTCCTGAATATATTCAGGAAAAAACCCATACGCCCTTTTTGGCCAACCAAGCAAGCGTGTAAAGGAAATCTGCACTACAATGAAGTCTCACTGCCCCCCGGTCCAAACGGCCATCTGAAACAAGTGTAAAATCCAGAAAGGCAGGACAGGTCATGGAGAACAGGGAGCCTTGTTATGCTGATGGGCGGGATGTAAATTGGCAACAGCCACTCTGGAGAAGTGTATGGTGTTTCCTGAAACACGTAGGAAACAAAGCAACACAGCCTATGGCACTTCCACTTAGGGTCCTATAGCTTAGTGAAATTAAAATCAAAAACACACAGCCACCCCAAAGTTTGGGACAGCTCTGTTTACAAAAACCTCGTCTACGGTACAGGTTAAATATCCGAGAAAGCAAAAAATGGATAAAGAAGTTGTGGTACGTACGTACAATGGAATATCACTCAGCAATGAGCTCTACCTCATCAGGCCCGTAGCGGCATAATGAGTGGATTCAGGTATGACGATTCTACGAGAAATAAGTCACACAGAAAAAGAAACATCATAAGATATCACTAATACACGGAACGTAAACTTGGCTACACATGAACTGAATTACAAAACAGAACAGGGTCTCAAATTTAGAAAACCAACTTATGATTGCTTAGGGGAAAGGTGAGTTGGGGTGCTGCATCAAACCAGAGATCGAAATTAGCACAGATACCGTTCCATAAGCCAAATATATAATAGACAAGACCTACTCCTTGCTCAACGAAATGGATTCAACACCCCATATTCAACGCCTGGGAATATACCTGACAAGTAAGAATCTTAAGACAAATGGATATATATGTCTCCATAAGGAAATCAAGCGTGTGTACAGCAGCCTAAACGCAGCAGGGAAAATCCGATAAATCCCATTATCAAAATAAATTTCAAAAACAAAACACAATGACAGTGAAATAGAGAGCAATTCTAAAATAATTCATTCAGGGCTTGTGATGCAACCTGGATTTACCACATCTACACCCAGAGCTGGGTGAGACATAAGGCTGGACACTTCGGGCTGATAGCATTGGTGAGGTTCGGTTAGCAAACGCAGACCCTTTCAAGTCATACTGCATGGTACCCATTCCATGGGTCCCAACTCTCCAGGTTTAAGGGATTCTTCCTTCAGCTAAAACATGCATGGGAAACCCAGAGTATGGTCCACCGTGTGATTGGGAAACCTTTTCAAATGCATCTCAGGTTTCGCCCCTGGTACTCGGGTTCACCGTTCTAGACGCTTTACTAACACTCTCTCCACTAGGAGAGTAATTCCCTTTAACCTCCTGTTTGGCACAGTTTGCAATTTCTGCGCAAGATGAACAGGAATAGGGAGAACCAATGAGAGACTAGCTGTAGGTGTCTGCACGGGCAAATGGAATGCTCATTTCCCACCAGGAAGAGGGATTAACCAAAGGCTCAGCGTGCCCTGCCGGAACCAGATTAGGGCCTGAAGCAATCCTGCGGTTTTGCGGCCAGCTCACAAGAAAGCGAATTGAAGAAAGGAGCTCAGGGGCACTGTAATTCACAAACCTGCAGAGTTATGAATGACAGCTATCGTCCAAAAATGTATTGAAGTAAGTCTTCGAAGAGGACTTGAAAGCGGGGCAGAATTTCAGGAAAACGATGAAAGGGGGGAGACTGGAATTGCACTTAAAGCATAGGATAGGAGGCAGAATGTCGACAATGATGCACTTGGCCAAAAAGGGCGTATGCGTTTTTTCCTGAATATATTCAGGAAAAAACGCATACGCACTTTTTGGCCAAACAAGCAAGCGTGTAAAGGAAATCTGCACTACAATGAAGTCTCACTGCCCCCCGGTCAAAAGGGCCATCTGAAAAAAGTGTAAAATCCAGAAAGGCAGGACAGGTCATGGAGAACAGGGAGCCTTGTTATGCTGATGGGCGGGATGTAAATTGCCAACAGCCACTCTGGAGAAGTGTATGGTGTTTCCTGAAACACGTAGGAAACAAAGCAACACAGCCTATGGCACTTCCACTTAGGGTCCTATAGCTTAGGGAAATTAAAATCAAAAACACACAGCCACCTCAAAGTTTGGGACGGCTCTGTTTACAAGAACCTCGTCTACGGTACAAGTTAAATATCCGAGAAAGCAAAAAATGGATAAAGAAGTTGTGGTACGTACGTACAATGGAATATCACTCAGCAATGAGATCCACGTCATCAAGCCCGTACCGGCATAATGAGTGGATTCAGGTACGACGATTCTACGAGAAATAAGTCACACAGAAAAAGAAACATCATAAGATATCACTAATACACGGAACGTAAACTTAGCTACACATGAACTGAATTACAAAACAGAACAGGGTCTCAAATTTAGAAAACCAACTT
Organism: Delphinapterus leucas; assembly: GCF_059928025.1. NCBI lineage: Eukaryota > Metazoa > Chordata > Mammalia > Artiodactyla > Monodontidae > Delphinapterus > Delphinapterus leucas. The sequence continues at coordinate 3,286,748 of NW_028322232.1, read as the reverse complement.
ATGCTTGCTTATGGGGAAAGGTGAGTTGGGGTGCTGCATCAAACCAGAGATTGAAATTAGCACAGATACCGTTCCATAAGGCAAATATATAATAGACACAACCTACTCCTTGCTCAACGAAATGGACTCAACACCCCATATTCAACGCCTGGGAATATACCTGACAAGTAAGAAACTTAAGACCCATGGATTTATATGTCTCCATAAGGATATCAAGCGTGTGTACAGCGGCCTAAACATAGCAGTGAAAATCCGATAAATCCCATTATCAAAATATATTTCAAAAACAAAACACAATGACAGTGAAATAGAGAGCAATTTTTAAATAATTCATTCATGGCTTGTGATGCAACCTGGATTTACCACATCTACACCCAGAGCTGGGTGAGACATAAGCCTGGACACTTCGGGCTGATAGCATTGGTGAGGTTCGGTGAGCAAACTCAGACCCTTTGAAGTCATACTGCATGGTACCCATTCCATGGGTCCCAACTCTCCAGGTTTAAGGGATTCTTCCTTCAGCTAAAACATGCATGGGAAACCCGGAGTAACGTCCACCATGTGATTGGGAAACGTTTTCAAATGCGTCTCAGGTTTCGTCCCCTGGGACTCGGGTTCACCGTTCCAGACGCTTTACTAACACTCTCCCCACTTGGAGAGTCAGTGCCTTTAACCTCCTGTTTGGCACAGTTTGCAATTTCTGCGGAATATGAACAGGAATAGGGACAACCAATGAGAGACTAGCTGTAGGTGTCTGCACCGGCAATTGGAACGCTCATTTCCCACCAGGAAGAGGGACTAACGAAAGGCTCAGCGTGCCCTGCCAGAACGGGATTAGGGCCTGAAGCAATCCTGCGGTTTTGCGGCCAGCTCACAAGAAAGCGAGTTGAAGAAAGGAGCTCAGGGGCACTGTAATTAACAAACCTGCAGAGTTATGAATGACAGCTATCTTCCAAAATTATATTGAAGTAAGTCTTTGAAGAGGACTTGAAAGCGGGGCAGAATTTCAGGAAAACGATTTCATGGGGTAGACTGGAATTGCACTTAAAGCATAGGAAAAGAGGCAGAATGTCCACAATGATGCACTTGGCCAAAAAGGGCGTATGCGTTTTTTCCTGAATATATTCAGGAAAAAACGCATACGCCCTTTTTGGCCAACCGAGCAAGCGTGTAAAGGAAATCTGCACTACAATGAAGTCTCACTGCCCCACGGTCAAAAGGGCCATCTGAAAAAAGTGTAAAATCCAGAAAGGCAGGACAGGTCATGGAGAACAGGGAGCTTTGTTATGCTGATGGGCGGGATGTAAATTGCCAACAGCCACTCTGGAGAAGTGTATGGTGTTTCCTGAAACACGTAGGAAACAAAGCAACACAGCCTATGGCACTTCCACTTATGGTCCTATAGCTTAGGGAAATTAAAATCAAAAACACACTGCCACCCCAAAGTTTGGGACGGCTCTGTTTACAAGAACCTGGTCTACGGTACAAGTTAAATATCCGAGAAAGCAAAAAATGGATAAAGAAGTCGTGGTACGTACGTACAATGGAATATCACTCAGCAATGAGATCTACGTCATCAGTCCCGTAGCGGCATAATGAGTGGATTCAGGTACGACGATTCTACGAGAAATAAGTCACACAGGAAAAGAAAGATCATAAGATATCACTAATACACGGAACGTAAACTTGGCTACACATGAACTGAATTACAAAACAGAACAGGGTCTCAAATTTAGAAAACCAACTTATGCTTGCTTATGGAGAATGGTGAGTTCGGGTGCTGCATCAAACCAGAGATTGAAATTAGCACAGATAGCGTTCCATAAGCCAAATATATAATAGACAAGACCTACTCCTTTCTCAACGAAATGGACTCAACACACCATATTCAACGCCTGGGAATATACCTGACAAGTAAGAATCTTAAGACCCATGGATTTATATGTCTCCATAAGGAAATCAACCGTGTGTACAGCGGCCTAAACGCAGCAGTGAAAATCCGATAAATCCCATTATCAAAATAAATTTCACAAACAAAACACAATGACAGTGAAATAAAGAGCAATTCTTAAATAATTCATTCAGGGCTTGTGATGCAACCTGGATTTACAACATCTACACCCAGAGCTGGGTGAGACATAAGGCAGGACACTTCGGGCTGATAGCATTGGTGAGGTTCGGTGAGCAAACGCAGACCCTTTGAAGTCATACTGCATGGTACCCATTCCATGGGTCCCAACTCTCCAGGTTTAAGGGATTCTTCCTTCAGCTAAAACATGCATGGGAAACCCAGAGTATGGTCCACCATGTGATTGGGAAACGTTTTCAAATGCATCTCAGGTTTCGTCCCCTGGTACTCGGGTTCACCGTTCCAGACGCTTTACTAACACTCTCCCCACTTGGAGAGTCAGTGCCTTTAACCTCCTGTTTGGCACAGTTTGCAATTTTTGCGCAAGATGAACAGGAATAGGGAGAACCAATGAGAGACTAGCTGTAGGTGTCTGAACGGGCAAATGGAACGCTCATTTCCCACCAGGAAGAGGGATTAACCAAAGGCTCTGCATGCCCTGCCGGAACCAGATTAGGGCCTGAAGCAATCCTGCGGTTTTGCGGCCAGCTCACAAGAAAGCGAGTTGAAGAAAGGAGCTCAGGGGCACTGTAATTCACAAACCTGCAGAGTTATGAATGACAGCTATCGTCCAAAAATATATTGAAATAAGTCTTCGAAGAAGACTTGAAAGTGGGGCAGAATTTCAGGAAAACGATTTCGGGGGGAGACTGGAATTGCACTTAAAGCATAGGAATAGAGGCAGAATGTCCACAATGATGCACTTGGCCAAAAAGGGCGTATGCGTTTTTTCCTGAATATATTCAGGAAAAAACCCATACGCCCTTTTTGGCCAACCAAGCAAGCGTGTAAAGGAAATCTGCACTACAATGAAGTCTCACTGCCCCCCGGTCCAAACGGCCATCTGAAACAAGTGTAAAATCCAGAAAGGCAGGACAGGTCATGGAGAACAGGGAGCCTTGTTATGCTGATGGGCGGGATGTAAATTGGCAACAGCCACTCTGGAGAAGTGTATGGTGTTTCCTGAAACACGTAGGAAACAAAGCAACACAGCCTATGGCACTTCCACTTAGGGTCCTATAGCTTAGGGAAATTAAAATCAAAAACACACAGCCACCCCAAAGTTTGGGACAGCTCTGTTTACAAAAACCTCGTCTACGGTACAGGTTAAATATCCGAGAAAGCAAAAAATGGATAAAGAAGTTGTGGTACGTACGTACAATGGAATATCACTCAGCAATGAGCTCTACCTCATCAGGCCCGTAGCGGCATAATGAGTGGATTCAGGTATGACGATTCTACGAGAAATAAGTCACACAGAAAAAGAAACATCATAAGATATCACTAATACACGGAACGTAAACTTGGCTACACATGAACTGAATTACAAAACAGAACAGGGTCTCAAATTTAGAAAACCAACTTATGATTGCTTAGGGGAAAGGTGAGTTGGGGTGCTGCATCAAACCAGAGATCGAAATTAGCACAGATACCGTTCCATAAGCCAAATATATAATAGACAAGACCTACTCCTTGCTCAACGAAATGGATTCAACACCCCATATTCAACGCCTGGGAATATACCTGACAAGTAAGAATCTTAAGACAAATGGATATATATGTCTCCATAAGGAAATCAAGCGTGTGTACAGCAGCCTAAACGCAGCAGTGAAAATCCGATAAATCCCATTATCAAAATAAATTTCAAAAACAAAACACAATGACAGTGAAATAGAGAGCAATTCTAAAATAATTCATTCAGGGCTTGTGATGCAACCTGGATTTACCACATCTACACCCAGAGCTGGGTGAGACATAAGGCTGGACACTTCTGGCTGATAGCATTGGTGAGGTTCGGTTAGCAAACGCAGACCCTTTCAAGTCATACTGCATGGTACCCATTCCATGGGTCCCAACTCTCCAGGTTTAAGGGATTCTTCCTTCAGCTAAAACATGCATGGGAAACCCAGAGTATGGTCCACCGTGTGATTGGGAAACCTTTTCAAATGCATCTCAGGTTTCGCCCCTGGTACTCGGGTTCACCGTTCTAGACGCTTTACTAACACTCTCTCCACTAGGAGAGTAATTCCCTTTAACCTCCTGTTTGGCACAGTTTGCAATTTCTGCGCAAGATGAACAGGAATAGGGAGAACCAATGAGAGACTAGCTGTAGGTGTCTGCACGGGCAAATGGAATGCTCATTTCCCACCAGGAAGAGGGATTAACCAAAGGCTCAGCGTGCCCTGCCGGAACCAGATTAGGGCCTGAAGCAATCCTGCGGTTTTGCGGCCAGCTCACAAGAAAGCGAATTGAAGAAAGGAGCTCAGGGGCACTGTAATTCACAAACCTGCAGAGTTATGAATGACAGCTATCGTCCAAAAATGTATTGAAGTAAGTCTTCGAAGAGGACTTGAAAGCGGGGCAGAATTTCAGGAAAACGATGAAAGGGGGTAGACTGGAATTGCACTTAAAGCATAGGATAGGAGGCAGAATGTCGACAATGATGCACTTGGCCAAAAAGGGCGTATGCGTTTTTTCCTGAATATATTCAGGAAAAAACGCATACGCCCTTTTTGGCCAAACAAGCAAGCGTGTAAAGGAAATCTGCACTACAATGAAGTCTCACTGCCCCCCGGTCAAAAGGGCCATCTGAAAAAAGTGTAAAATCCAGAAAGGCAGGACAGGTCATGGAGAACAGGGAGCCTTGTTATGCTGATGGGCGGGATGTAAATTGCCAACAGCCACTCTGGAGAAGTGTATGGTGTTTCCTGAAACACGTAGGAAACAAAGCAACACAGCCTATGGCACTTCCACTTAGGGTCCTATAGCTTAGGGAAATTAAAATCAAAAACACACAGCCACCTCAAAGTTTGGGAAGGCTCTGTTTACAAGAACCTCGTCTACGGTACAAGTTAAATATCCGAGAAAGCAAAAAATGGATAAAGAAGTTGTGGTACGTACGTACAATGGAATATCACTCAGCAATGAGATCCACGTCATCAAGCCCGTACCGGCATAATGAGTGGATTCAGGTACGACGATTCTACGAGAAATAAGTCACACAGAAAAAGAAACATCATAAGATATCACTAATACACGGAACGTAAACTTAGCTACACATGAACTGAATTACAAAACAGAACAGGGTCTCAAATTTAGAAAACCAACTTATGCTTGCTTATGGGGAAAGGTGAGTTGGGGTGCTGCATCAAACCAGAGATTGAAATTAGCACAGATACCGTTCCATAAGGCAAATATATAATAGACACAACCTACTCCTTGCTCAACGAAATGGACTCAACACCCCATATTCAACGCCTGGGAATATACCTGACAAGTAAGAAACTTAAGACCCATGGATTTATATGTCTCCATAAGGATATCAAGCGTGTGTACAGCGGCCTAAACATAGCAGTGAAAATCCGATAAATCCCATTATCAAAATATATTTCAAAAACAAAACACAATGACAGTGAAATAGAGAGCAATTCTTAAATAATTCATTCAGGGCTTGTGATGCAACCTGGAGTTACCACATCTACACCCAGAGCTAGTTGAGACATAAGGCTGGACACATCGGGCTGATAGCATTGGTGAGGATTGTTGAACAAAGGCAGACCATTTGAAGTCATACTGCATGGTAGCCATTCCATGGGTCCCAACTCTCCAGGTTTAAGGGATTCTTCCTTCAGCTAAAACATGCATGGGAAACCAAGAGTATGGTCCACCGTGTGATTGGGAAACGTTTTCAAATGCATCTCAGGTTTCTTCCCCTGGTACTCGGGTTCACCGTTCCAGACGCTTTACTAACATTCTCCCCACTTGGAGAGTAATTGCCTTTAACCTCCTGTTTGGCACAGTTTGCAATTTCTGCGCAAGATGAACAGGAATAGGGAGAACCAATGAGAGACTAGCTGTAGGTGTCTGCACGGGCAAATGGAACGCTCATTTCCCACCAGGAAGAGAGATTAACCAAAGGCTCAGCGTGCCCTGCCGGAACCAGATTAGGGCCTGAAGCAATCCTGCGGTTTTGCGGCCAGCTCACAAGAAAACGAGTTGAAGAAAGGAGCTCAGGGGCACTGTAATTCACAAACCTGCAGAGTTATGAATGACAGCTATCGTCCAAAAATGTATTGAAGTAAATCTTCGAAGAGGACTTAAAGCGGGGCAGAATTTCAGGAAAACGATTTCAGGGGGTAGACTGGAATTGCACTTAAAGCATAGGAAAAGAGGCAGAATGTCCACAATGATGCCCTTGGCCAAAAAGGGCGTATGCGTTTTTTCCTGAATATATTCAGGAAAAAACGCATACGCACTTTTTGGCCAACCAAGCAAGCGTGTAAAGGAAATCTGCACTACAATGAAGTCTCACTGCCCCCCGGTCCAAACAGCCATCTGAAACAAGTGTAAAATCCAGAAAGGCAGGACAGGTCATGGAGAACAGGGAGCCTTGTTATGCTGATGGGCGGGATGTAAATTGCCAACAGCCACTCTGGAGAAATGTATGGTGTTTCCTGAAACACGTAGGAAACAAAGCAACACAGCCTATGGCACATCCACTTAGGGTCCTATAGCTTAGGGAAATTAAAATCAAAAACACACAGCCACCCCAAAGTTTGGGATGGCTCTGTTTACAAGAACCTCCTCTACGGTACAAGTTAAATATCCGAGAAAGCAAAAAATGGATAAAGAAGTTGTCGTACGTACGTACAATGGAATATCACTCAGCAATGAGATCTACGTCATCAGGCCCGTAGCGGCATAATGAGTGCATTCAGGTACGATGATTTGACGAGAAATAAGTCACAGAGAAAAAGAAACATCATAAGATATCACTAATACACGGAACGTAAACTTGGCTACACATGAACCGAATTACAAAACAGAACAGGGTCTCAAATTTAGAAAACCAACTTATGCTTGCTTATGGGGAAAGGTGAGTTCGGGTGCTGCGTCAAACCAGAGATTGAAATTAGCACAGATACCGTTCCATAAGCCAAATATATAAGATACAAGACCTACACCTTGCTCAACGAAATGGACTCAACACCCCATATTCAACGCCTGGTAATATACCTGACAAGTAAGAATCATAAGACCCATGGATTTATATGTCTCCATAAGGAAATCCAGCGTGTGTACAGCGGCCTAAACGCAGCAGTGAAAATCCGATAAATCCCATTAACAAAATAAATTTCAAAAACAAAACACAATGACAGTGAAATAGAGAGCAATTCTTAAATAATTCATTCAGGCCTTGTGATGCAACCTGGATTTACCACATCTACACCCAGAGCTGTTTGAGACATAAGGCTGGACACTTCGGGCTGATAGCCTTGGTGAGGTTCGGTGAGCAAAGGCACACCGTTTGAAATCATACTGCATGGTACCCATTCCATGGGTCCCAACTCTCCAGGTTTAAGGGATTCTTCCTTCAGGTAAAAAATGCATGGGAAACCCAGAGTATGGTCCACCGTGTGATTGGGAAACGTTTTCAAATGCATCTCAGGTTTCGTCCCCTGGTACTCCGGTGCACCGTTCCAGACGCTTTACTAACACTATCCCCATTTGGAGAGTCAGTGCCTTTAACCTCCTGTTTGGCACAGTTTGCAATTTCTGCGCAAGATGAACAGGAATAGGGAGAACCAATGAGAGACTAGCTGTAGGTGTCTGCACGGGCAAATGGAACGCTCATTTCCCACCAGGAAGAGGAATTAACCAAAGGATCAGTGTGCCCTGCCGGAACCAGATTAGGGCCTGAAGCAATCCTGCGGTTTTGCGGCCAGCTCACAAGAAAGCGAGTTGAAGAAAGGAGCTCAGGGGCACTGTAATTCACAAACCTGCACAGTTATGAATGACAGCTATCATCCAAAAATGTATTGAAGTAAGTCTTCGAAGAGGACTTGAAAGCGGGGCAGAATTTCAGAAAAACGATTTCATGGGGTAGACTGGAATTGCAATTAAAGCATAGGAAAAGAGGCAGAATGTCGACAATGATGCACTTGGCCAAAAAGGGCATATGCGTTTTTTCCTGAATATATTCAGGAAAAAACGTATACGCCCTTTATGGCCAACCAAGCAAGCGTGTAAAGGAAATCTGCACTACAATGAAGTCTCACTGCCTCCCGGTCAATAGGGCCATCTGAAACAAGTGTAAAATCCAGAAAGGCAGGACAGGTCATGGAGAACAGGGAGCCTTGTTATGCTGATGGGCGGGATGTAAATTGCCAACAGCCACTCTGGATAAGTGTATGGTGTTTCCTGAAACACGTAGGAAACAAAGCAACACAGCCTATGGCACTTCCACTTAGGGTCCTATAGCTTAGGGAAATTAAAATCAAAAACACACAGCCACCCCAAAGTTTGGGACGGCTCTGTTTACAAGAACCTCGTCTACAGTACAAATTAAATATCCGAGAAAGCAAAAAATCGATAAAGAAGTTGTGGTACGTACGTATAATGGAATATCACTCAGCAATGAGATCTACGTCATCAGGCCCGTAGCGGCATAATGAGTGGATTCAGGTACGACGATTCTACGAGAAATAAGTCACACAGAAAAAGAAAGATCATAAGATATCACTAATACACGGAACGTAAACTTGGCTACACATGAACTGAATTAGAAAACAGAACAGGGTCTCAAATTTAGAAAACCAACTTATGCTTGCTTATGGGGAAAGGTGAGTTGCGGTGCTGCATAAAACCAGAGATTGAAATTAGCACAGATACCGTTCCATAAGCCAAATATATAATAGACAAGACCTACTCCTTGCTCAACGAAATGGACTCAACACCCCATATTCAACGCCTGCGAATATACCTGACAAGTAAGAAACTTAAGACCCATGGATTTATATGTCTCCATAAGGAAGTCAAGCATGTGTACAGTGGCCTAAACGCAGCAGTGAAAATCCGATAAATCCCATTAACAAAATAAATTTCAAAAACAAAACACAATGACAGTGAAATAGAGAGCAATTCTTAAATAATTCATTCAGGGCTTGTGATGCAACCTGGATTTACCACATCTACACCCAGAGCTGATTGAGACATAAGGCTGGACACATCGGGCTGATAGCATTGGTGAGGTTTGGTGAGGAAACGCAGACCCTTTGAAGTCATACTGCATGGTACCCATTCCATGGGTCCCAACTCTCCAGGTTTAAGGGATTCTTCCTTCAGCTAAAACATGCATGGGAAACGCAGAGTATGGTCCAGCGTGTGATTGGGAAACGTTTTCAAATGCATCTCAGGTTTCGACCCCTGGTACTCAGGTGCACCGTTCCAGACGCTTTACTAACACTCTCCCCATTTGGAGAGTCAGTGCCTTTAACTTCCTGTTTGGCACAGTTTGCAATTTCTGCGCAAGATGAACAGGAATAGGGAGAACCAATGAGAGACTAGCTGTAGGTGTCTGCACGGGCAAATGGAACGCTCATTTCCCACCAGGAAGAGGAATTAACCAAAGGCTCAGTGTGCCCTGCCGGAACCAGATTAGGGCCTGAAGCAATCCTGCCGTTGTGCGGCCAGCTCACAAGAAAGCGAGTTGAAGAAAGGAGCTCAGGGGCACTGTAATTCACAAACCTGCAGAGTTATGAATGACAGCTATCGTCCAAAAATGTATTGAAGTAAGTCTTCGAAGAGGACTTGCAGGCGGGGCAGAATTTCAGGAAAACGATTTCAGGGGGTAGACTGGAATTGCACTTAAAGCATAGGAAAAGAGGCAGAATGTCCACAATGATGCACTTGGCCAAAAAGGGCGTATGTGTTTTTTCCTGAATAAATTCAGCAAAAAACTCATACGCCCCTTTTTGGCCATCCAAGGAAGCGTGTAAAGGAAATCTGCACTACAATGAAGTCTCACTGGCCCCCGGTCAAAAGGGCCATCTGAAAATGTGTAAAATCCAGAAAGGCAGGACAGGTCATGGAGAACAGGGGGCCTTGTTATGCTGATGGGTGGGATTTAAATTGCCAACAGCCACTCTGGAGAAGTGTATGGTGTTTCCTGAAACACGTAGGAAACAAAGCAACACAGCCTATGGCACTTCCACTTAGGGTCCTATAGCTTAGGGAAATTAAAATCAAAAACACACAGCCACCCCAAAGTTTGGGACGGCTCTGTTTACAAGAACCTCGTCTACGGTACAAGTTAAATATCCGAGAAAGCAAAAAATGGATAAAGAAGTTGTGGTACGTACGTACAATGGAATATCACTCAGCAATGAGATCTACGTCATCAGGGCCGTAGCGGCATAAGGAGTGGATTCAGGTATGACGATTCTACGAGAAATAAGTCACACAGAAAAAGAAAGATCATAAGATATCACTAATACACGGAACGTAAACTTGGCTACACATGAACTGAATTACAAAACAGAACAGGGTATCAAATTTAGAAAACCAACTTATGCTTGCTTAGGGGAAAGGTGAGTTGGGGTGCTGCATCAAACCAGAGATTGAAATTAGCACAGATACCGTTCCATAAGCCAAATATATAAGAGACAAGACCTACACCTTGCTCAACGAAATGGACTCAACACCCCATATTCAACGCCTGGGAATATACCTGACAAGTAAGAATCATAAGACCCATGGATTTATATGTCTCCATAAGGAAATCAAGCGTGTGTACAGCGGGCTAAACGCAGCAGTGAAAATCCGATATATCCCATTATCAAAATAAATTTCAAAAACACAACACAATGACAGTGAAATAGAGAGCAATTCTTAAATAATTCATTCATGGCTTGTGATGCAACCTGGATTTATCACATCTACACCCAAAGCTGGTTGCGACATAAGGCTGGACACTTCGGGCTGATAGCATTGGTGAGGTTCGTTGAGCAAACGCAGACCTTTTGAAGTCATACTGCATGGTAGCCATTCCATGGGTCCCAACTCTCCAGGTTTAAGGGATTCTTCCTTCAGCTAAAACATGTATGGGAAACCCAGAGTATGGTCCACCGTATGATTGGGAAACGTTTTCAAATGCATCTCAGGTTTCGTTACCTGGTACTCGGGTTCACCGTTCCAGACGCTTTATTAACACTCTCCCCACTTGGAGGGTCAATGCCTTTAACCTCCCGTTTGGCACAGTTTGGAATTTCTGCGCAAGATGAACAGGAATAGGGAGAACCAATGAGAGACTAGCTGTAGATGTCTGCACGGGCAAATGGAACGCTCATTTCCCACCAGGTAAGGGAATTAACCAAAGGCTCAGCGTGCCCTGCCAGAACCAGATTAGGGCCTGAAGCAATCGTGCGGTTTTGCGGCCAGCTCACAAGAAAGCGAGTTGAAGAAAGGAGCTCAGGGGCACTGTAATTCACAAACCTGCAGAGTTATGAATGACAGCTATCATCCAAAAATATATTGAAGTAAGTCTTCGAAGAGGACTTGAAAGCGGGGCAGAATTTCAGGAAAACGATTTCAGGGGGTAGACTGCAATTGCACTTAAAGCATAGGAAAAGAGGCAGAATGACGACAATGATGCAGTTGGCCAAAAAGTGCATATGCGTTTTTTCTTGAATATATTCAGGAAAAAACGCATACGCCCTTTTTGGCCAACCAAGCAAGCATGTAAAGGAAATCTGCACTACAATGAAGTCTCACTGCCCCCCGGTCAAAAGGGCCATCTGAAAAATGTGTAAAATCCAGAAAGGCAGAACAGGTCATGGAGAACAGGGAGCCTTGTTGTGCTGATGGGCGGGAGGTAAATGGCAAACAGCCACTCTGGAGAAGTGTATGGTGTTTCCTGAAACACGTAGGAAACAAAGCAACACAGCCTATGGCACTTCCACTTAGGGTCCTATAGCTTAGGGAAATTAAAATCAAAAACACACAGCCACCCCAAAGTTTGGGACGGCTCTGTTTACAAGAACCTCTTCTACGGTACAAGTTAAATATCCGAGAAAGCAAAAAATAGATAAAGAAGTTGTGGTACGTACGTACAATGCAATATCACTCAGCAATGAGATCCACGTCATCAGGCCCGTAGCGGCATAATGAGTGCATTCAGGTACGACGATTCTATGAGAAATAAGTCACACAGAAAAAGAAACATCATAAGATATCACTAATACACGAAACGTAAACTTGGCTACACATGAACTGAATTACAAAACAGAACAGGGTCTCAAATTTAGAAAACCAACTTATGATTGCTTAGGGGAAAGGTGAGTTGGGGTGCTGCATCAAACCAGAGATCGAAATTAGCACAGATACCGTTCCATAAGCCAAATATATAATAGACAAGACCTACTCCTTGCTCAACGAAATGGATTCAACACCCCATATTCAAGGCCTGGGAATATACCTGACAAGTAAGAATCTTAAGATAAATGGATTTTTATGTCTCCATAAGGAAATCAAGCGTGTGTACAGCAGCCTAAACGCAGCAGTGAAAATCCGATAAATCCCATTATCAAAATAAATTTCAAAAACAAAACACAATGACAGTGAAATAGAGAGCAATTCTAAAATAATTCATTCAGGGCTTGTGATGCAACCTGGATTTACCACATCTACACCCAGAGCTGGGTGAGACATAAGGCTGGACACTTCGGGCTGATAGCATTGTTGAGGTTCGGTTAGCAAACGCAGACCCTTTCAAGTCATACTGCATGGTACCCATTCCATGGGTCCCAACTCTCCAGGTTTAAGGGATTCTTCCTTCAGCTAAAACATGCATGGGAAACCCAGAGTATGGTCCAACGTGTGATTGGGAAACCTTTTCAAATGCATCTCAGGTTTCGCCCCTGGTACTCGGGTTCACCGTTCTAGATGCTTTACTATCACTCTCTCCACTAGGAGAGTAATTGCCTTTAACCTCCTGTTTGGCACAGTTTGCAATTTCTGCGCAAGATGAACAGGAATAGGGAGCACCAATGTGAGACTAGCTGTAGGTGTCTGCACGGGCAAATCGAACGCTCATTTCCCACCAGGAAGAGGGATTAACCAAAGGCTCAGCGTGCCCTGCCGGAACCAGATTAGGGCCTGAAGCAATCCTGCGGTTTTGCGGCCAGCTCACAAGAAAGCTAATTGAAGAAAGGAGCTCAGGGGCACTGTAATTCACAAACCTGCAGAGTTATGAATGACAGCTATCGTCCAAAAATGTATTGAAGTAAGTCTTCGAAGAGGACTTGAAAGCGGGGCAGAATTTCAGGAAAACGATGAAAGGGGGGAGACTGGAATTGCACTTAAAGCATAGGATAGGAGGCAGAATGTCGACAATGATGCACTTGGCCAAAAAGGGCGTATGCGTTTTTTCCTGAATATATTCAGGAAAAAACGCATACGCCCTTTTTGGCCAAACAAGCAAGCGTGTAAAGGAAATCTGCACTACAATGAAGTCTCACTGCCCCCCGGTCAAAAGGGCCATCTGAAAAAAGTGTAAAATCCAGAAAGGCAGGACAGGTCATGGAGAACAGGGAGCCTTGTTATGCTGATGGGCGGGATGTAAATTGCCAACAGCCACTCTGGAGAAGTGTATGGTGTTTCCTGAAACAAGTAGGAAACAAAGCAACACAGCCTATGGCACTTCCACTTAGGGTCCTATAGCTTAGGGAAATTAAAATCAAAAACACACAGCCACCCCAAAGTTTGGGACGGCTCTGTTTACAAGAACCTCGTCTACGGTACAAGTTAAATATCCGAGAAAGCAAAAAATGGATAAAGAAGTTGTGGTACGTACGTACAATGGAATATCACTCAGCAATGAGATCCACGTCATCAGGCCCGTACCGGCATAATAAGTGGATTCAGGTACGACGATTCTACGAGAAATAAGTCACACAGAAAAAGAAACATCATAAGATATCACTAATACACGGAACGTAAACTTAGCTACACATGAACTGAATTACAAAACAGAACAGGGTCTCAAATTTAGAAAACCAACTTATGCTTGCTTATGGGGAAAGGTGAGTTGGGGTGCTGCATCAAACCAGAGATTGAAATTAGCACAGATACCGTTCCATAAGGCAAATATATAATAGACACAACCTACTCCTTGCTCAACGAAATGGACTCAACACCCCATATTCAACGCCTGGGAATATACCTGACAAGTAAGAAACTTAAGACCCATGGATTTATATGTCTCCATAAGGATATCAAGCGTGTGTACAGCGGCCTAAACATAGCAGTGAAAATCCGATAAATCCCATTATCAAAATATATTTCAAAAACAAAACACAATGACAGTGAAATAGAGAGCAATTTTTAAATAATTCATTCATGGCTTGTGATGCAACCTGGATTTACCACATCTACACCCAGAGCTGGGTGAGACATAAGCCTGGACACTTCGGGCTGATAGCATTGGTGAGGTTCGGTGAGCAAACTCAGACCCTTTGAAGTCATACTGCATGGTACCCATTCCATGGGTCCCAACTCTCCAGGTTTAAGGGATTCTTCCTTCAGCTAAAACATGCATGGGAAACCCGGAGTAACGTCCACCATGTGATTGGGAAACGTTTTCAAATGCGTCTCAGGTTTCGTCCCCTGGGACTCGGGTTCACCGTTCCAGACGCTTTACTAACACTCTCCCCACTTGGAGAGTCAGTGCCTTTAACCTCCTGTTTGGCACAGTTTGCAATTTCTGCGGAATATGAACAGGAATAGGGACAACCAATGAGAGACTAGCTGTAGGTGTCTGCACCGGCAATTGGAACGCTCATTTCCCACCAGGAAGAGGGACTAACGAAAGGCTCAGCGTGCCCTGCCAGAACGGGATTAGGGCCTGAAGCAATCCTGCGGTTTTGCGGCCAGCTCACAAGAAAGCGAGTTGAAGAAAGGAGCTCAGGGGCACTGTAATTTACAAACCTGCAGAGTTATGAATGACAGCTATCTTCCAAAATTATATTGAAGTAAGTCTTTGAAGAGGACTTGAAAGCGGGGCAGAATTTCAGGAAAACGATTTCATGGGGTAGACTGGAATTGCACTTAAAGCATAGGAAAAGAGGCAGAATGTCCACAATGATGCACTTGGCCAAAAAGGGCGTATGCGTTTTTTCCTCAGGAAAAAACGCATACGCCCTTTTTGGCCAACCGAGCAAGCGTGTAAAGGAAATCTGCACTACAATGAAGTCTCACTGCTCCACGGTCAAAAGGGCCATCTGAAAAAAGTGTAAAATCCAGAAAGGCAGGACAGGTCATGGAGAACAGGGAGCTTTGTTATGCTGATGGGCGGGATGTAAATTGCCAACAGCCACTCTGGAGAAGTGTATGGTGTTTCCTGAAACACGTAGGAAACAAAGCAACACAGCCTATGGCACTTCCACTTATGGTCCTATAGCTTAGGGAAATTAAAATCAAAAACACACTGCCACCCCAAAGTTTGGGACGGCTCTGTTTACAAGAACCTGGTCTACGGTACAAGTTAAATATCCGAGAAAGCAAAAAATGGATAAAGAAGTCGTGGTACGTACGTACAATGGAATATCACTCAGCAATGAGATCTACGTCATCAGTCCCGTAGCGGCATAATGAGTGGATTCAGGTACGACGATTCTACGAGAAATAAGTCACACAGGAAAAGAAAGATCATAAGATATCACTAATACACGGAACGTAAACTTGGCTACACATGAACTGAATTACAAAACAGAACAGGGTCTCAAATTTAGAAAACCAACTTATGCTTGCTTATGGAGAATGGTGAGTTCGGGTGCTGCATCAAACCAGAGATCGAAATTAGCACAGATAGCGTTCCATAAGCCAAATATATAATAGACAAGACCTACTCCTTTCTCAACGAAATGGACTCAACACACCATATTCAACGCCTGGGAATATACCTGACAAGTAAGAATCTTAAGACCCATGGATTTATATGTCTCCATAAGGAAATCAACCGTGTGTACAGCGGCCTAAACGCAGCAGTGAAAATCCGATAAATCCCATTATCAAAATAAATTTCACCAACAAAACACAATGACAGTGAAATAAAGAGCAATTCTTAAATAATTCATTCAGGGCTTGTGATGCAACCTGGATTTACAACATCTACACCCAGAGCTGGGTGAGACATAAGGCAGGACACTTCGGGCTGATAGCATTGGTGAGGTTCGGTGAGCAAACGCAGACCCTTTGAAGTCATACTGCATGGTACCCATTCCATGGGTCCCAACTCTCCAGGTTTAAGGGATTCTTCCTTCAGCTAAAACATGCATGGGAAACCCAGAGTATGGTCCACCATGTGATTGGGAAACGTTTTCAAATGCATCTCAGGTTTCGTCCCCTGGTACTCGGGTTCACCGTTCCAGACGCTTTACTAACACTCTCCCCACTTGGAGAGTCAGTGCCTTTAACCTCCTGTTTGGCACAGTTTGCAATTTTTGCGCAAGATGAACAGGAATAGGGAGAACCAATGAGAGACTAGCTGTAGGTGTCTGAACGGGCAAATGGAACGCTCATTTCCCACCAGGAAGAGGGATTAACCAAAGGCTCTGCATGCCCTGCCGGAACCAGATTAGGGCCTGAAGCAATCCTGCGGTTTTGCGGCCAGCTCACAAGAAAGCGAGTTGAAGAAAGGAGCTCAGGGGCACTGTAATTCACAAACCTGCAGAGTTATGAATGACAGCTATCGTCCAAAAATATATTGAAATAAGTCTTCGAAGAAGACTTGAAAGTGGGGCAGAATTTCAGGAAAACGATTTCAGGGGGGAGACTGGAATTGCACTTAAAGCATAGGAATAGAGGCAGAATGTCCACAATGATGCACTTGGCCAAAAAGGGCGTATGCGTTTTTTCCTGAATATATTCAGGAAAAACCGCATACGCCCTTTTTGGCCAACCAAGCAAGCGTGTAAAGGAAATCTGCACTACAATGAAGTCTCACTGCCCCCCGGTCCAAACGGCCATCTGAAACAAGTGTAAAATCCAGAAAGGCAGGACAGGTCATGGAGAACAGGGAGCCTTGTTATGCTGATGGGCGGGATGTAAATTGGCAACAGCCACTCTGGAGAAGTGTATGGTGTTTCCTGAAACACGTAGGAAACAAAGCAACACAGCCTATGGCACTTCCACTTAGGGTCCTATAGCTTAGTGAAATTAAAATCAAAAACACACAGCCACCCCAAAGTTTGGGACAGCTCTGTTTACAAAAACCTCGTCTACGGTACAGGTTAAATATCCGAGAAAGCAAAAAATGGATAAAGAAGTTGTGGTACGTACGTACAATGGAATATCACTCAGCAATGAGCTCTACCTCATCAGGCCCGTAGCGGCATAATGAGTGGATTCAGGTATGACGATTCTACGAGAAATAAGTCACACAGAAAAAGAAACATCATAAGATATCACTAATACACGGAACGTAAACTTGGCTACACATGAACTGAATTACAAAACAGAACAGGGTCTCAAATTTAGAAAACCAACTTATGATTGCTTAGGGGAAAGGTGAGTTGGGGTGCTGCATCAAACCAGAGATCGAAATTAGCACAGATACCGTTCCATAAGCCAAATATATAATAGACAAGACCTACTCCTTGCTCAACGAAATGGATTCAACACCCCATATTCAACGCCTGGGAATATACCTGACAAGTAAGAATCTTAAGACAAATGGATATATATGTCTCCATAAGGAAATCAAGCGTGTGTACAGCAGCCTAAACGCAGCAGTGAAAATCCGATAAATCCCATTATCAAAATAAATTTCAAAAACAAAACACAATGACAGTGAAATAGAGAGCAATTCTAAAATAATTCATTCAGGGCTTGTGATGCAACCTGGATTTACCACATCTACACCCAGAGCTGGGTGAGACATAAGGCTGGACACTTCGGGCTGATAGCATTGGTGAGGTTCGGTTAGCAAACGCAGACCCTTTCAAGTCATACTGCATGGTACCCATTCCATGGGTCCCAACTCTCCAGGTTTAAGGGATTCTTCCTTCAGCTAAAACATGCATGGGAAACCCAGAGTATGGTCCACCGTGTGATTGGGAAACCTTTTCAAATGCATCTCAGGTTTCGCCCCTGGTACTCGGGTTCACCGTTCTAGACGCTTTACTAACACTCTCTCCACTAGGAGAGTAATTCCCTTTAACCTCCTGTTTGGCACAGTTTGCAATTTCTGCGCAAGATGAACAGGAATAGGGAGAACCAATGAGAGACTAGCTGTAGGTGTCTGCACGGGCAAATGGAATGCTCATTTCCCACCAGGAAGAGGGATTAACCAAAGGCTCAGCGTGCCCTGCCGGAACCAGATTAGGGCCTGAAGCAATCCTGCGGTTTTGCGGTCAGCTCACAAGAAAGCGAATTGAAGAAAGGAGCTCAGGGGCACTGTAATTCACAAACCTGCAGAGTTATGAATGACAGCTATCGTCCAAAAATGTATTGAAGTAAGTCTTCGAAGAGGACTTGAAAGCGGGGCAGAATTTCAGGAAAACGATGAAAGGGGGGAGACTGGAATTGCACTTAAAGCATAGGATAGGAGGCAGAATGTCGACAATGATGCACTTGGCCAAAAAGGGCGTATGCGTTTTTTCCTGAATATATTCAGGAAAAAACGCATACGCCCTTTTTGGCCAAACAAGCAAGCGTGTAAAGGAAATCTGCACTACAATGAAGTCTCACTGCCCCCCGGTCAAAAGGGCCATCTGAAAAAAGTGTAAAATCCAGAAAGGCAGGACAGGTCATGGAGAACAGGGAGCCTTGTTATGCTGATGGGCGGGATGTAAATTGCCAACAGCCACTCTGGAGAAGTGTATGGTGTTTCCTGAAACACGTAGGAAACAAAGCAACACAGCCTATGGCACTTCCACTTAGGGTCCTATAGCTTAGGGAAATTAAAATCAAAAACACACAGCCACCTCAAAGTTTGGGACGGCTCTGTTTACAAGAACCTCGTCTACGGTACAAGTTAAATATCCGAGAAAGCAAAAAATGGATAAAGAAGTTGTGGTACGTACGTACAATGGAATATCACTCAGCAATGACATCCACGTCATCAAGCCCGTACCGGCATAATGAGTGGATTCAGGTACGACGATTCTACGAGAAATAAGTCACACAGAAAAAGAAACATCATAAGATATCACTAATACACGGAACGTAAACTTAGCTACACATGAACTGAATTACAAAACAGAACAGGGTCTCAAATTTAGAAAACCAACTTATGCTTGCTTATGGGGAAAGGTGAGTTGGGGTGCTGCATCAAACCAGAGATTGAAATTAGCACAGATACCGTTCCATAAGGCAAATATATAATAGACACAACCTACTCCTTGCTCAACGAAATGGACTCAACACCCCATATTCAACGCCTGGGAATATACCTGACAAGTAAGAAACTTAAGACCCATGGATTTATATGTCTCCATAAGGATATCAAGCGTGTGTACAGCGGCCTAAACATAGCAGTGAAAATCCGATAAATCCCATTATCAAAATATATTTCAAAAACAAAACACAATGACAGTGAAATAGAGAGCAATTCTTAAATAATTCATTCAGGGCTTGTGATGCAACCTGGAGTTACCACATCTACACCTAGAGCTGGGTGAGACATAAGGCTGGACACTTCGGGCGGATACCATTGGTGAGGTTCAGTGAGCAAATGCAGACCCTTTGAAGTCATACTGCATGGTACACATTCCATGGGTCCCAACTCTCCAGGTTTAAGGGATTCTTCCTTCAGCTAAAACATGCATGGGAATCCCAGAGTATGGTCCACCGTGTGACCGGGAAACGTTTTTAAATGCGTCTCAGTTTTCGTCCCCTGGTACTCGGGTTCACCATTCCAGACGCTTTACTTACACTGTCCCTACCTGGAGAGTCAGTGCCTTTAACCTCCTGTTTGGCACAGTTTGCAATTTCTGCGGAAGATGAACAGGAATAGGGAGAACCCATGAGAGACTAGCTTTAGGTGTCTGGACGGGCAAATTTAACGCTCATTACCAACCAGGAAGAGGAATTAGCCAAAGGCTCAGCATGCCGTGCCGGAACCAGATTAGGGCCTGAAGCAATCCTGCGGTTTTGCGGCCAGCTCACAAGAAAGCGAGTTGAAGAAAGGAGCTCAGGGGCACTGTAATTCACAAACCTGCAGAGTTATAAATGACAGCAATCATCCAAAAATATATTGAAGTAAGGCTACAAAGAGGACTTGAATGTGGGGCAGAATTCCAGGACTACGATTTCAGGAGGTAGACGGGAAATCCTCTGAAAGTATAGGAAAAGAGTCAGAATGTCGACAATGATGCACTTGGTCAAAAAGGGCATATGCGTTTTTCCAGGGCCCTCATTAAAGAGGGTAGGAGGCTCCCAGTATGCTTCAGTGGCCAACAGAAGACCCACGTCACCAAGGCGACGTGAGCCAGCCATGCAGGAGTGACCTCACATCAGAGGGCCCACCTCACAGAAGGGTAAGGAACCCAGTCAGGATCAGACCCTCACCAGAGTGCCCACAACAGCAAGGGGCTGGGAACCAGGCAGGAGTGTCCTCACACCCGTGGGACCACATCATCGAAAGTTGAGGTACCCAGCACATGTGGCCTCAAACCAGAGGACCCACATCACCATGGGTCTCGGAGCAAGGCAGGCAGGATTATCCTCCCAACACATGGCCCATTGTATAAAAAAGGTGAGGAATCCAGCCGTTGGAACATCCCAGCAGGCGGCCCAGATCACCAAGGCTATGGGATCCAGGCAGTGATGAACTCACAACAGAAGGCCCTCATCGTGATACTGTAAGCAACCCAGCCGTTGTGACCTCAGAGCACAAGGCCCACATCCCCATGGGGAAGGGAACCAAGCAGGAGTGTCATTGCACCAGTGGGCACACATCAGAAAATGTGGGGAGCCCAGCAGTTAGGGCCAGACGCCAGAGGGCCTTCATCACTGAGGAGAGGAGGCTCCCAGCAAGCTCCAACTGTTACCAGAGGGCTGACATCGCCAATGCAGTGTGTGCCAGCCAGGCAGGAGTGACCTCAGAGCAGAGGGCCAACCACACAAAAGTGTGAGGAACCCAAAGAGGATCAGACTCTCACCAGAGGGCCCACATCACCAAGGGAATGGAAACCAGGCAGGAGTGTCCTCACACCAGTGGGGCCACATCACCGAAATGTGATGGACCCAGCACACGTGGCCTCAAACTAGAGGACACACATCACCAAGGGGCTGGGAGTGAGGCAGGCAGGAGGAGCCTCAAAACAGAGGGCCCATAGAATAAAAAAGGTGAGGAATCCCGCAGTTGGAACCTCCCAGCAGGCGGCCAGGAGCAGCGAGGATATGGGATCCAGGCCTGACTGAACACAAAACAGAGGGCCCTCATCATGAAACTGTGAGCAACCCAGCCGTTGGGACCTCAGAGCAGAAGGCCCACATTCCCATGTGGTTGGGAACCTGGCAGGAGTGTACTCGCACCACAGGGCGCACATTAGAGAATTTTGGGAGCCCAGAAGTTAGGGCCTGACGCCAGAGGGCCCTCATCACCGAGGAGAGGAAGCTCCCAGCAGGCTCCAACTGCCACAAGAGGGCCGACGTTGCCAAGGTGGGGTGTGCCAGCCAGGCAGGAGTGATCTCACAGCAGAGGGTCCACCTCACAGAAGGGTGAGGAACCCAGCCAGGATCAGACTCTCACCAGAGGGCCCACATCACCAAGGGGATAGGAACCAGGCAGGAGTGTCCTCACACCAGTGGGGCCACATAATCGAAAGGTGAGGGACCCAGCACACGTAGCCTCAAACCAGAGGACACACATCGCCAAGGGGCTGGGAGTCAGGCAGGCAGGAGGAGTCTCAAAACAGAGGGCCCATAGAAGAAAAAAGGTGAGGAATCCTGCAGTTGGAACCTCCCCGCAGGCAGCCAGGAGCAGCGAGGCTATTGGATCCAGGGCGGAGTGAACTCACACCAGAGGACCCTCATCATGAAACTGAGCAACCCACCGTTGGGACCTCAGAGCAGAAGACCCACATTCCCATGGGGTTGGGAACCTGGCAGGAGTGTAGTCGCACCACAGGGCGCACATCAGAAAATTTTGGGAGCCCAGGAGTTAGGGTCTGACGCCAGAGGGCCCTCATTACCGAGGGGTGGAGACCCCCAGCAGGCACCAACTCCCAACTGAGGGCCCACGTCGCCAAGGTGATGTGTGCCAGCCAGGCAGGAGTGACCTCACAGCAGAGGGTCTACCTCACAGAAGGGTGAGGAAACCAGCCAGGATAAGACTCTCACCAGAGAGCCCACATCACCAAGGGGATCGGAAAAAGGCAGCAGTGTCCTCACACCAGTGTGGCCACATTATAGAAAGGTGAGGAACCCAGCACATGTGGCCTAAACCAGAGGACCCACATTTCCAAGATGCTCCGAGTGAGGCAAGCAGGAGTAGCCTAACAACACAGGGCCCACAGAATAAAAAATGTGAGGAATCCAGCAGTTTGAACCTCCCAGCAGGTGGCCCAGAGCATGGAGTCTATGGGATCCAGGCCACAGTGAACTCACAGCAGAGGGCCCACATCATGAAACTGTGAGCAACCCAGCCGGTGGAACCTCAGAGCAGAAGACCCACATCCCCATGGGGATAGGAACCTCGCAGGAGTGTCCTCGCACAACTTAACACGTATCAGAAAATGTGGGAACCCAGCAGTTAGGGCCTGACGCCAGAGGGCCCTCATCACCGAGGAGAGGAGGCTACCAGCAGGCTCCAAATGCCACCAGAGGGCCGACGTCACCAAGGCAATGGGAGCAAGCCAGGCAGGAGTTACCTCACAGCAGAGGGCCCACCTCACAGAAGTGTGAGGAACCCAACCAGGATCAGACTCTAACCAGAGGGCCCACATCACCAAGGGGATGGAAACCAGGCAGGAGTGTCCTCACACCAGTGGGGCCACATCAGCCAAAGGTGAGGAACACAGCACATGTGGCCTCAAATAAGGGGACACACATCACGAAAGGGCTGGGAGTGAGGCATGCAGGAGGAGACTCACAACAGAGGGCCCATAGAATAAAAAGGTGAGGAACCCCGCCGTTGGAAGCTCCAAGCAGGTGGCCCAGAGCACCGAGGCTATGGGATCCATGCCGGAGTGAACTCACAGCAGAGGGCCCACATTCTGACACTGTGAGCAACCCAGCCGTTGGGACCTCAGAGCAGAAAGCCAACATCCCCATGGGGATGGGACCCTGGCAGGAGTGTACTCGCACGACAGGGCGCACATCAGAAAATTTTGGGAGCCCATGAGTTAGGGCCTGACGCCAGAGGGCCCTCATTACCGAGGGGAGGAGACTCTCAGCAGGCACCAACTCCCAACTGAGGGCCCACATCGCCAAGGTGACGTGTGCCAGCCAGGCAGGAGTGACCTCACAGCAGAGGGTCTACCTCACAGAAGGGTGAGGAATCCAGCCAGGATCAGGCTCTCACCAGAGGGCCCCCATCACCAAGTGGATGGGAACCAGGCAGGAGTGTCCTCACACCAGTGGGGCCACATCAATAAAGGTGAGGAAACCGGCACATGTGGCCTCAAACCAGAGGACCTACATCACAAAGGGGCTGGGAGTGAGTCAGGAAGGAGGAGCATGAAAACACAGAACCCAAAGAATAGAAAAGGTAAGGAATTCAGCAGTAGGAACCTCCCAGCAGGCGGCTCAGAGCACAGAGTCTATGGGATCTAGGCCTGAGTGAACTAACACCAGAGAGCCAACATCATGAAACGGTGAACAACACAGGTGTTGGGACCTTAGAGCAGAAGGCCCACATGCCCATGGGGATGGGAACCTGGCAGGAGTGCCCTCGCACCACTTAGGACGTATCAGAAAATGTGGGAACCCAGCAGTTAGGGCCTGATGCCAGAGAGCCTCATCACCGAGGGGAGGAGGCTCCCAGCAGGCTCCAACTGCCACCAGAGGTCTGACGTCGCCAAGGCGGGATGTGCTAGCCAGGCAGGAGTGACCTCAGAGAAGAGGGCCCACCTCACAGAAGTGTGAGGAACCCAACCAGGATCAGACTCTCGCCGGAGGGACCACATCACCAAGGGGATGGGAAGCAGGCAGGAGTGTCCTCACACCAGTGGGGCCACATCATCAAAAGATGAGGAACCCATCACATGTGGCCTCAAACCAGAGGACACACATCACCAAGGGGCTGGGAGTGAGGCAGGTGTCTGGAGGGGCACATTTAACTCTAATTTCCCACCAGGAAGAGGAATTAACCAAAGGCTCAGAGTGCCGTGCCACACCCTGATTACGGCCTGAAGCAAACCTGCGGTTTTGTGGCCAGCTTTCAAGGAAGCGAGTTAAGAAAGGAAATCACGGGCACTGTAATTCACAAACCTGCAGAGTTATAAATGACAGCTATTGGCAAAAATATATTGAAGTAAGTCTGCAAAGAGGACTTGAAAACGAGGCAAAATTGAGGAATCATATTTCAGGAGGTAGAATGGAATTGCATTTAAAACATGTGAAAAGTGGCAGATCTTTGACAGTGATGCACTTGGATGAACAGTGCGTATACATTTTTTCCTGAATATATTCAGGAAATAACGCATATGCCCTTTTTGGCCAACCAAGCACTCGAGCAATGGAAATCCGTACTACAATGAAGTCTCATTTCCCATTCGTCAAAAGGGCCATCTGAAAAAAGTGTAAAAAGCAGAAACACAGGACAGGCCATGGAGAACAGGGAGCCTTGTTATGCTGATGGGCGGGATGTAAATTGCCAACAGACACTCTGGAGATGTTTATGGTGTATCCTGAAACATCTGAAAAACAAAGCTACAGAGACTAGGGCACTTCCACTTTTGGCCCTATAGCTTAGGAAAATTAAAATCAACAAGACACAGCCAACACAAAATTTAGGGCTGCTGTGTTTACAAGAACCTCGAGTCCAGTACAAATTAAATATCCCAGAAAGAAAAAAATGGATAAAGGAGTTGTGCTACTTATGTACAACGGAATATCACTCAGCAATGAAATCAATGTCATCAGGCCTGTAGCAGCAAATTGAGTGGATTTAAGTATGATGATTCTAAGAGAAATAGGTCACACAGAGAAAGATAATTATCATAAGATATCACTAATAGAGGGAGTGTAAACTTGGCTACACATAAACTGAATTACAAAACCGAACAGTCTCAAATTTAGATAAAAACTTATGCTTGCTTAAGGGGAAAGTTGAGTTGGGGTGCTGTATAAAACCAGAGATTGAAATTAGCACACATACCATTCCATAAGCCAAATATGTAATAGACAAGACCTACTCTTTGCTCAACGAAATAGACTCATCCATGGTGTATCACCTCACACCTGTTAGAATGGGCATCATCAGAAAATCTACAAACAACAAATGCTGGAAAGGGTGTGGAGATAAGGAACCCTCTTCCACTATTGTTGGGAATGTAAATTGATACAGTCACTGTGGAGAACATTATGGAGTTTCTTATAAAACTAAGAATAGAATTACCATATGATACAGCAATCCCACTACTGGGCATATACCCAGACAAAACCATAAATCAAAAAGAGACATTCACCGCAATGTTCATTGCATCACTATTTACAATATCCAGGTAATGGAAGCAACCTAAATGCCCACAGACAGACGAATGCATAAAGATGTGGTACAAATATAAAATGGAATATTACTAAGCCATAAAAAGGAATGAAATTGGGTCATTTGTAGAGACGTTGATGGATCTAGAGACTGTCATACAGAGTGAAGTAAGTCAGAAAGAGAAAAACAAATCTTGTGTATTAATGCATATATGTGGAACCTAGAAAAATTATACAGATGAACCGTTTTGCAAGGCAGAAATAGAGCAACAGATGTAGACAACAAACGTATGGACACCAAAGGGGGAAAGCTGTTGGGGGGTGGTGGTGGGAGGATTGAGAGTTTGGGATTGGCATGTATACATTTATATGTATAAAATAGATAACCAAAAAGAACCTGCTGTATAAAAAAATAAAATAAAATTCAAAATTACAAAAAGTAAAACAGAAAAAATATTCTTCCCTTCACATACATGTATTTATACGAATAAATTATTTCCATGCTTATATCTGTAAATACAAAAAAGAGGAATAAAATCTACCTTGAACCAAAAATGAAAAAAAGAAAAAAAAAACAGAACCCACCAGTTACACAGAGGAAAACCGTATCAGGGCACTTGCTCCAGTTGTAAACAATTCTGTAGTTGGCCAGTGGTGGGGAATCATCTCCCATTCAGCCAGCAGGCCCCACGCAACAAGCGTCCTCATTGCAAAGCTGGGGGACCGTGCCAAGGCATCTGTGAGTAAATGTGGGCCGAGCCCCAGGCCAGCTGCTGCTGAAATGTTCCCACCCTTCCCAGGTAAAACACCTGAATATGTACAAGGACTTGAAAGCCTAGAGGAAGGGCCATGGAGCCACATGAGCGACAGCATGCCAGCCGATTTGGTGCCTGCAGGCCAGCCAGGATGGTCCTGGCCCTGGGTACTATTCTGGAAGCTTTCCATTTCCCTGCCTGAGATACCCCTGCTGTCCGGGCCCCCACTGCTTTCTTCCTCACTCACCTCTGCCCAGGGAGAAATTCCAGAGGCAGGTATGGGTGACACATCCTCTTCTTTAGCAGGTGGCATCTTGGTAACTGCTGCAGAAAGTCCAGCAGAGCCCCACTCACACTGGGCCACCCACAAAGCCGTGGCCTCTCACTCCCTCCCACCAGTCCAGCCCCGAGACTGCTGACAGGGCAGAGAAAATGGCGTCAGGCACAGCTGCAGGGGCTCTTGCTGCCTGGAGTGGTGTTTATATTGATCTCAAACAGGCACACCTGGGGAGGGCTGGCCGGCACGGTCAGGCTTCCCAGGCCAGCCAATAATCACCCCTCAGGCGCTCACAGTTGCAGAAACTGGAACTTGCTGAATCGGCCAGGTCCAAGGAACAGGTGTGGGCTCCTGAGAGTCAGGATAAACAAGGGGTTGCAGCTCTGGCTTGTTTTCTAATTATATTATCTGGCCCATGAGTGGGAGACAACTTCAAGAAAACCCTCTCCTAATGAGAGGAACCCAGGAGTCAGGGAGAGGAGGGGTGGGTGGTGGGTGGAGACAGAGGCCTGGTGCCCCGGGTGCAGTGGAAGTCTCTGGAAGACCAGGTGGAGGGAGGCCACACAGAGTGATGCCCAGGGTCACAGACCTGTTGGAGATGCTGTTTCTTAGTTCAAGTCCTGCTCTGAGGTGCTCTGTGTCAGATCTGAGTGACAGGTGAGCTGGAAGTGCTCTGCAATGAGGGCGATGTGCACGGTACCTGTGTGCCCAGCCCTGCCAGGGTAACTGCAAGGGTAGCTCTGTATCCTGGGAGGGGCCTGACCATGAGAGCCCCATGGGCTGCAGGGGAACCTGCCCAGGGAACCCCATATCCTGGGAGGGGCCTGAACAGGAGAGCACCGTGGGCTGCGGTGGGGGTGGGGTACCTGCCCAGGTGAGCTCCATATCCTGGGATTGGCCTGACCTCGAGAGCCCCATGGGCTGCTGGAGTCCTGGTAAAGGATGTCAGGACAGTCAGTGAAGCCACCGAGGATATACTTCCAGTAGTTCCTAAATCCTACACCCTGCTGGTCATTCTACCAACCACCGGGACATGGTATTCTGTATTAGTCTTCAATGATGCCTTCTTTTGTATTCTATTAGTCCCAGAGTCACAAGAAATTTTGGCTTGTGAGTGGCAGGACTCAACATACAACTAAAACAATACTTCTGGGCCGTGTTGCCCCAAGGGTTCAAAAATTCCCACACCATCTTTGGGGAAAGCTCAGTTAAAGACCTAAAAGTTCTACCTCTGGAAAAGGAAACACTCCTTCAATATGCAGACGACATTCTGATCGCCAGCCCTACTAAGGAGACCTCTGAACTACCAAGCCAATAAAGGATAGAAGTTGTCCAAGAAAAAGCTCAAATATCACAGACTACGGTGACCTGCCTGGGCTTCATTCTCACAGAAGGTCGGAGAAGCCCATCTCAGGAAAGGGAAGAAACAATTTACAGCCTTACCCATTTCTAAACCTAGAAGACAGCTTAGGGGTTCCTGGGGAGGCCAGGGTTGGTGCTTCTGGATCCCTAACTACAGTCTACTAGCTGGGCCTCTATATGAAACACTGAAAGGAAAAGATGATGATCCTTTTGAATAGAATCCAGAAGTGGCCTTTCAAGAATGGAAAGAGCAGTCAATTCAGACCCTTGCCCTGGAACTCCCTAATTTAGCTAAACCCTTTGACCTTTACATTCCTGGTGAATGGTGAATCGCTATTGGAGTATTAGTGCAAAAACTGGGACCACTTGAAATGGAACAATGCAAGAATGCCATTCCGGTAGGATAAACTACGGTCACCAATGGGCTTGGCCCACCGCCACATCTGGCCAAGATACTGGCGGTATCTGAAAACCTGGAAATCAGCAGCACAAAAGGCCACCTCCCTCCTAAGGGAAAAGGACCCCACGTGGTGATCCTAAGCCCCAACCATGCCCTGAAGTTGCAGGGTTTGCTCCGTGGGCACACTGACCTCGAGTGAGGAGGCCCTCCAACTCCAACCTCCAGAGAGATAACCGGGGTAAAGGGGCACCATGACGACTCATGTGACCATCACTTGACCTGGAGTTTCTCTCATAAAACAACAAGAGTGTGTCCCAAAAGAGTAGACTACTGCTTGCAGGACTTACTGCACCCAGAGCGGACCTAATAATCTTGGCGGGGGAAGCGTATATCACGCTGTCACCATAGAAGAGCCTACAGACACTGTGATGATGGTGGCCAATAAGACCGGCTGGACTCCTGTTTACTTCAAAAGGCTGTTGACTCAGTGGCCATCATGGTCCTTCATCACCACTGACCCTGGACTGTCTGGGAGTTGAGCAGGCAGGGTCCTGACACCTGGTGCTCTTTTTACGTTAATTCAGGGGCCTAATTGAAGAAAGTGCAGACTACTGGTCAGAGCATCTAGGCTGGCAGAAAGGGTCAGCCTAAGGTGGCCGAACAAATGCAGGGCGGGGTGAAACTGGACCTCACAGCGTCACTGCACATCTCCTTCCTGGACCCTTAAAGGTCATTAGAATCTATAACGCTTCCAATACTGGTGCTCAGGTGGACGAGCGGGGAGGCAGGAGGCCTGGGGACAATCAACGTCACCTGGAGGCTGCTGGGGAGAAGTTCTGACCCTCGCCCACCGGTATGAGGGCTCCTAACTCAGCACTCAGCAGTTACAGAAGAAGGGTCTGCACCCTCAGCACTCTAAGAATGAGGAAGGGGAAAAAAGGCAGAAGAGGGCTTTTTCCCAGGCAAAGCCCCTTAAAAATCCCTGGGAGATAAAAATAGAATCTGGGCAATAAAATAAAGTCTAACCTTTTTTATCCTTTGTGCTTTGTCTAATTTCACGTGCTCCTAGGGTCCCGCATACAGAGGTTCAACAGCCGGCACTTCAGACCAGATTTCCTAGTGCGGAATGGCTGGGTCGACACCTCAGCTCCTGGGACACAGTGCACACTCCGCGATATAGAGCCTGAGCTGCAGCCAACCGGGCCCTCGAGAGCTCCGCCCCCTCCCTCCCACTGACTCTGACAGGATCTCTACACAGCAGCCCAGCCCACAGCCCACGGGGTAGCACATGCTCTCACCTCTCCATTCTCTGATCAAAATATAAAGTTTCCTTTGCTTCTGAACCAAACTCAGTCTCAATCTGTTGGCTCCAATGACACTGGGCAGGGGGACACTTGTTGGGGTCCACTCTGGAGGATCAGTAACAGAAATTGAGAACATTGTAACTTCAATGAACAGATGTTTGAGCCAAACTGTAATTAACATAGAACAGTGTATAAGGCTCGGGTAAAATAAGATGTTTCTAACACTCCCATTTGATATTTCCATCACTTTATTATAAGCAAGTTCAGTGAAAAGGTTTGTCTTATTTGTCAGGTCAATATTAGAGAAACGAAGTGATTTCTTTCCAAGGATGTACATCTAAAAATCTTGGTTAAAGCTTCAATCTTGTTTTAAATGCTTTTCCATTGAAAATGATACCTCTCTTTCAGTTCCCCCAATTCTGAGAAGTATAAAATCTTATAATTTATTATTACCAAAGGGGAAAGGTGGGAGGAGGGATAAATTAACAGTTTGGGATTAACACATACACACTGCTATGTATAAAATCGATCATCAACAAGGAACTACTGTATAGCCCCGGGAACTACACTCAATATTTTACAATAACCTATAAGGGGAAATAATCTGAAAAAGAATAGATATTTTTATTGACATCATCTATTAATGACAGTTAAAATGGAACCTAAGGGAAGCCGGTGGTGAGTGCTTCTGATCCTGAAGACTTCAATCATCTAAAGTTTGGACTCTGCCTACTTCCCAAGGCCCTTAATGAACATATGTGTAGCCGTAGCTTAAAAAATTCCCCAGTTTGGGTTGTGGAGAGACACTGATTTTGTAAAAGCCCTGGTGTTCTCCTCACATGAATGGGACACTTCCTACAGCTAAAACATGCCTGTCACACCCAGAGGATGGTATACCGTCTGATCGGGAAGAGTTTGGAAAAGGCATCTCATCTCCTCATCTCCTGGTGCTCGGGTTCACCCCTCCAGCGTCTTTACGAACAGTCTCCCCACTTGGAGATGTCAGCACTGTCAACATCCTGTTGCAGACAGTTTGGAATTTGTCCAGAGGATGAAGCAGAAGGAGGAGGAACAATGAGAGACAAGTCCTAGGTGTTCGGACAGGCACATGTCACTCTTATTTCCAATCAGGAAGACGAATTGACCAAAGGCTAGGGTTGCCCATGGAAACAGAATAGGGCTTGAGGAAATTCCGCTGCTTTGTGGCCAGTTCCCATAAACACAAGTTGAAAAATGGAACGCAGGGACACTAAAATTCACGAAACTGCAGAGTTGAAAATATCTATCACTGAAAAATGTCTTGAGGAAAGTCAGAGGAAAGGACTTGTAAGCAACGGAGAATGGCAGGAAAGGGATTGGAAGAGGTAGAAAGGACTCGCCATTAAGCACAAGAAAAGGGGCTGAACATTGCCAACATTGCAATTGGTCAAAAAGGGTGTATGCGTCTTTTTCTGTATGTATTCAAGAAAAGGGCATACACTTTTTTAGCCAACCAAACAGGTGGGCACTGGAAATCAATACTACAAAACATATCACTTCGCATCAGTCAGAAGAGCCTTCCTCATAAAGTGTAAACACCAGAAATGCAGGACAGGGCAAGGAGAAAAGGGAGCCCTCTGAGGCTTATACTGGAAATGTATATTGCCAACGGTCACTCTGGAGAAGTGTATTGTGTTTACTAAAGCATCTAAAAAATGAGCTACAGAGCACAGGGCACTTGCACTCATGGACGTATATCTTGGGAAAAACAAAAATCGAGAGGACACAGGCACCCCAATATTTACCGCCTCTATGTTTAAAAGATCCTTGACTAGGATATAATTTATAAGTCTCTGGAGGGAAAAAATGGATAGAGATGTGGCACTTATGTAGAGTGGAATATTACTCAGCCTGGAAATCAATGAAATATGGCCAGTTGTAACAACCACAGAGGAGTTACGTATGATCATTTGAAGTCACATAATTCAAAAAGAAAAAGACACACGATATTACTAATACATGGAATGTAAACGTGGCTACAAATGAACTGAATTACAAAACAGAACGGGGTCTCAAATTTAGAAAACCAACATATGCTTGCTTAAGGATAAAGGAGAGTTGGGGTGCTGCATAAAACCAGAGATAGAAATTAGCACAGATACCTTTCCATAAGCCAAATATGTAATAGTCAAGACCTACCAGTTGCTCAACGAAATGGACTAAACACCCCATATTCAACGCCTAGGAATACACCTGACTAGTAAGAATCTTCAAACCCATGGATTTATATGTCTCTGTAAGAGAATCAAGCGTGTGTATAGATTTATGAACGCAGCAGAGAAAATCCGATAAATCCAATTATCAAAATGAATTACAAAAACAAAACAAAATGACAGTGAAATAGAGAGCTATTCTTAAATAATTCATTCAGAGCTTGTGATGCAACCTGGATTAACCACATCTGCACCAAGAGCTGAGTGAGACATAAGGTTGGACACCTCGGGCGGATAGCACTGGTGAGGTACGATGAGCAAATGCAGACCCTTTGAAGTCATACTGCATGGTACCCATTCCATGGGTCCAAACTCTCCAGGTTTAAGAGATTCTTCCTTCAGCTAAAACATGCATGGGAAACACAAAGTATGGTACACCGTGTGACTGGGAAGCGTTTTCAAATGCATCTCAGTTTTCGTCCCCTTTTACACGGGTTCACCATTCCAGACCCTTTACTAACACTCTCTTCACTTGGAGAGTCAGTGCCTTTAACCTCCTGTTTGGCACAGTTTGGAAATTCTGCGGAAGGTGAACAGGAATAGGGAGAACCAATTAGAGACTAGCTGTACGTGTCTGCACGTGCAAATTTAATGCTCATTTCCCACCAGGAAGAGGAATTAACCAAAGGCTCAGCATGACGTGCCGGAACCAGATTAGGGCCTGAAGCAATCATGTGGGTTTGCGGCCAGCTCACAAGAAAGCGAGTTGAAGAAAGGAGCTCAGGGGCACTGTAATTCACAAACCTGCAGAGTTATGAATGACAGCTATCGTCCAAAAATGTATTGAAGTAATTCTTCGAAGAGGACTTGAAAGTGGGGCAGAATTTCAGGAAAACGATTTCAGGGGGGAGACTGGAATTGCACTTAAAGCATAGGAAAAGAGGCAGAATGTCGAAAATGATGCACTTGGTCAAAAAGGGCGTATGCGTTTTTTCCTGAATATATTCAGGAAAAAACGCATATGCACTTTTTGGCCAACCAAGCAAGCGTGTAAAGGAAATCTGCACTAAAATGAAGTCTCACTGCCCTCCGGTCCAAAGGGCAATCTGAATAACGTGTAAAATCCAGAAAGGCAGGACAGGTCATGGAGAACAGGGAGCCTTGTTATGCTGATGGGCGGGATGTAAATTGCCAACAGCCACTCTGGAGAAGTGTATGGTGTTTCCTGAAACACGTAGGAAACAATGCAACACAGCCTATGGCACTTCCACTTAGGGTCCTATAGCTTAGGGAAATTAAAATCAAAAACACACAGCCACCCCAAAGTTTGGGACGGCTCTGTTCACAAGAACCTCGTCTACGGTACAAGTAAAATATCCGAGAAAGCAAAAAATGGATAAAGAAGTTGTGGTATGTACGTACAATGGAATATCACTCAGCAATGAGATCTACGTCATCAGGCCCGTAGCGGCATAATGAGTGGATTCAGGTATGACGATACTACGAGACATAAGTCAAACAGGAAAAGAAACATCATAAGATATCACTACTACACGGAACGTAAACTTGGCTACACATGAACTGAATTACAAAACAGAACAGGGCCTCAAATTTAGAAAACCAACTTATGCTTGCTTATGGGGAAAGGTGAGTTGGGGTGCTGCATCAAACCAGAGATTGAAATTAGCACAGATACCGTTCCATAAGCCAAATATATAATAGACAAGACCTACTCCTTGCTCAACGAAATGGACTCAACACACCATATTCAACGACTGGGAATATACCTGACAAGTAAGAATCTTAAGACCCATGGATTTATATGTCTCCATAAGGAAATCAACCGTGTGTACAGCGGCCTAAACGCAGCAGTGAAAATCCGATAAATCCCATTATCAAAATAAATTTCACAAACAAAACACAATGACAGTGAAATAGAGAGCAATTCTTAAATAATTGATTCAGGGCTTGTGATGCAACCTGTATTTACCACATCTACACCCAGAGCTGGGTGAGACATAAGGCTGGACACTTCGGGCTGATAGCATTGGTGAGGTTCGGTGAGCAAACGCAGACCCTTTGAAGTCATACTGCATGGTACCCATTCCATGGGTCCCAACTCTCCAGGTTTAAGGGATTCTTCCTTCAGCTAAAACATGCATGGGGAACCCAGAGTATGGTCCACCATGTGATTGGGAAACGTTTTCAAATGCATCTCAGGTTTCGTCCCCTGGTACTCGGGTTCACCGTTCCAGACGCTTTACTAACACTCTCCCCACTTGGAGAGTCAGTGCCTTTAACCTCCTGTTTGGCACAGTTTGCAATTTTTGCGCAAGATGTACAGGAATAGGGAGAACCAATGAGAGACTAGCTGTAGGTGTCTGCACGGGCAAATGGAACGCTCATTTCCCATCAGGAAGAGGGATTAACCAAAGGCTCTGCATGCCCTGCCCAAACCAGATTAGGGCCTGAAGCAATCCTGCGGTTTTGCGGCCAGCTCACAAGAAAGCGAGTTGAAGAAAGGAGCTCAGGGGCACTGTAATTCACAAACCTGCAGAGTTATGAATGACAGCTATCGTCCAAAAATATATTGAAATAAGTCTTCGAAGAGGACTTGAAAGTGGGGCAGAATTTCAGGAAAACGATTTCAGGGGGGAGACTGGAATTGCACTTAAAGCATAGGAAAAGAGGCAGAATGTCGACAATGATGCACTTGGCCCAAAAGGGCGTATGCGTTTTTTCCTGAATATATTCAGGAAAAAACCCATACGCCCTTTTTGGCCAACCAAGCAAGTGTGTAAAGGAAATCTGCACTACAATGAAGTCTCACTGCCCCCCGGTCCAATGGGCCATCTGAAACAAGTGTAAAATCCAGAAAGGCAGGACAGATCATGGAGAACAGTGAGCCTTGTCATGCTGATGGGCAGGATGTAACTTGCCAACAGCCACTCTGGAGAAGTGTATGGTGTTTCCTGAAACACGTAGGAAACAAAGCAACACAGCCTATGGCACTTCCACTTAGGGTCCTATAGCTTAGGGAAAATAAAATAAAAAACACACAGCCACCCCAAAGTTTGGGACGGCTCTGTTTACAAGAACCTCGTCTACGGTACAAGTTAAATATCCGAGAAAGCAGAAAATGGATAAAGAAGTTGTCGTACGTATGTACAATGGAATATCATTCAGCAATGAGATCTACGTCATCAGGCCCGTAGTGGCATAATGAGTGGATTCAGGTACGACGATTCTACGAGAAATAAGTCACACAAAAAAGAAACATCATAAGATATCACTAATACACGGAACGTAAACTTGGCTACACATGAACTGAATTACAAAACAGAACAGGGTCTCAAATTTAGAAAAGCAAGTTATGCTTGCTTATGGGGAAAGGTGAGTTGGGGTGCTGCATCAAACCAGAGATTGAAATTAGCACAGATACCGTTCCATAAGCCAAATATATAATAGACAAGACCTACTCCTTGCTCAACGAAATGGAATCAACACCCCATATTCAACGCCTGGGAATACACCTGACAAGTAAGAATCTTAATACCCATGAATTTATATATCTCCATAAGGAAATCAAGCATGTGTACATCGGCCTAAACGCAGCAGTGAAAATCCGATAAATCCCATTATCAAAATAAATTTCACAAACACAACACAATGACAGTGAAATAGAGAGCAATTCTTAAATAATTCATTCAGGGCTTGTGATGCAACCTGGATTTACCACATCTACACCCAGAGCTGGGTGAGACATAAGGCTGGACACTTCTGGCTGATAGCATTGGTGAGGTTCGTTGAACAAACGCAGACCCTTTGAAGTCATACAGCATGGTACCCATTCCATGGGTCCCAACTCTCAAGGTTTAAGGGATTCTTCCGTCAGCTATAACATGCATGGGAAACCCAGAGTATGGTCCACCGTGTGATTGGGAAACGTTTTCAAATGCATCTCAGGTTTCGTCCCCTGGTACTCGGGTTCACCGTTCCAGACGCTTTACTAACACTCTCCCCACTTGGAGAGTCAGTGCCTTTAACCTCCTGTTTGGCACAGTTTGCAATTTCTGCGCAAGATGAACAGGAATAGGGAGAACCAATGAGAGACTAGCTGTAGGTGTCTGCACGGGCAAACGGAACGTTCATTTCCCACCAGGAAGATGAATTAACCAAAGTCTCAGCGTGCCCTGCGGGAACCAGATTAGGGCCTGAAGCAATCCTGCGGTTTTGCGGCCAGCTCACAAGAAAGCGAGCTGAAGAAAGGAGCTCAGGGGCACTGTAATTCACAAACCTGCAGAGTTATGAATGACAGCTATCGTCCACAAATATATTGAATTAAGTCTTCGAAGAGGACATGAATGCGGGGCAGAATTTCAGGAAAACGATTTCAGGGGGTAGACTGGAATTGCACTTAAAGCATAGGAAAAGAGGCAGAATGTAGACAATGATGCACTTGGCCAAAAAGGGCGTATGCGTTTTTTCCTGAATATATTCAGGAAAAAACGCATACGCCCTTTTTGGCCAACCAAGCAAGCGTGTAAAGGAAATATGCACTACAATGAAGTCTCACTGCCCCCGGTCAAAAGGGCCATCTGAAAAAAGTGTAAAATCCAGAAAGGCAGGACAGGTCATGGAGAACAGGGAGCCTTGTTATGCTGATGGGCGGGATGTAAATTGCCAACAGTCAATCTGGAGAAGTGTATGGTGTTTCCTGAAACACGTAGGAAACAAAGCAACACAGCCTATGGCACTTCCACTTAGGGTCCTATAGCTTAGGGAAATTAAAATAAAAAACACACAGCCACCCCAATGTTTGGGACGGCTGTATTTAAAAGAACCTCGTCTACGGCACGAGTTCAATATCCGAGAAAGCAAAAAATGAATAAATAATTTGTGATACGTACGTACAATGGAATATCACTCAGCAATGAGATCTACGTCATCAGCCCCGTAGCGGCATAATGAGTGGATTCAGGTACGACGATTCTACGAGAAATAAGTCACAGAGAAATAGAAACATCATAAGATATCACTAATACACGGAACGTAAACTTGGCTACACATGAACTGAATTACAAAACAGAACAGGGTCTCAAATTTAGAAAACCAACTTATGCTTGCTCATGGGGAAACGTGAGTTGGGGTGCTGCATCAAACCAGAGATTGAAATTAGCACAGATACCATTCCATAAGCCAAATATATAATAGACAAGACCTACTCCTTGCTCAACGAAATGGACTCAACACCCCATATTCAACGACTGGGAATATACCTGACAAGTAAGAATCTTAAGACCCATGGATTTATATGTCTCCATAAGGAAGTCAAGCATGTGTACAGTGGCCTAAACGCAGCAGTGAAAATCCGATAAATCCCATTATCAAAATAAATTTCAAAAACACAACACAATGACAGTGAAATAGAGAGCAATTCTTAAATAATTCAATAAGGGCTTTTGATGCAACCTGGATTTACCACATCTACACCCAGAGCTGGGTGAGACATAAGGCTGGACACTTCGGGCTGATAGCATTGGTGAGGTTCGGTGAGCAAACGCAGACCCTTTGAGGTCATACTGCATGGTACCCATTCCATGGATTCCAACTCTCCAGGTTTAAGGGATTCTTCCTTCAGCTAAAACATGCATGGGAAACCCAGAGTATGGTCCACCATGTGATTGGGAAACGTTTTCAAATGCATCTCAGGTTTCGTCCCCTGGTACTCGGGTTCACCGTTCCAGACGCTTTACTAACACTCTCCCCACTTGGAGAGTCAGTGCCTTTAACCTCCTGTTTGTCACAGTTTGCAATTTCTGCGCAAGATGAACAGGAATAGGGA
This sequence comes from Delphinapterus leucas, assembly GCF_059928025.1. NCBI lineage: Eukaryota > Metazoa > Chordata > Mammalia > Artiodactyla > Monodontidae > Delphinapterus > Delphinapterus leucas. The sequence continues at coordinate 3,249,052 of NW_028322232.1, read as the reverse complement.
GAACCAATGAGAGACTAGCTGTAGGTGTCTGCACGGGCAAAAGGAACGCTCATTTCCCACCAGGAAGAGGAATTAACCAAAGGCTCAGCGTGCGCTGCCGGAATCAGATGGGGGCCTGAGGCAATCCTGCGGTTTTGCGGCCAGCTCACAAGAAAGCGAGTTGAAGAAAGGAGCTCAGGGGCACTGTAATTCACAAACCTGCAGAGTTATGAATGACAGCTATCGTCCAAAAATGTATTGAAGTAAGTCTTCGAAGAGGTCTTGAAAGCGGGGCAGACTTTCAGGAAAATGATTTCAGGGGGTAGACTGGAATTGCACTTAAAGCATAGGAAAAGAGGCAGAATGTCGACAATGATGCACTTGGCCAAAAAGTGCGTATGTGTTTTTCCTGAATATATTCAGGAAAAAACGCATACGCCCTTTTTGGCCAACCAAGCAAGCGTGTAAAGGAAATCTGCACTACAATGAAGTCTCACTGCCCCCGGTCAAAATGGCCATCTGAAAAAAGTGTAAAATCCAGAAAGGCAGGACAGGTCTTGGAGAACAGGGAGCCTTGTTATGCTGATGGGCGGGATGTAAATTGCCAACGGCCACTCTGGAGAAGTGTATGGTGTTTGCTGAAACACGTAGGAAACAAAGCAACACAGCCTATGGCACTTCCACTTACGGTCCTATAGCTTAGGGAAATTAAAATAAAAAACACACAGCCATCCCAAAGTTTGGGACGGCTTTGTTTACAAGAACCTTGTCTAAGGTACAAGTTAAATATCCGAGAAAGCAAAAAATGAATAAATAATTTGTGATACGTACATACAATGGAATATCACTCAGCAATGAGATCTACGTCATCAGCCCCGTAGCGGCATCATGAGTGGATTCAGGTACGACGATTCTACGAGAAATAAGTCACACAGAAAAACAAACATCATAAGATATCACTAATACACGGAACGTAAACTTGTCTACACATGAAATGAATTACAAAACAGAAAAGGGCCTCAAATTTAGAAAACCAACTTATGCTTGCTTATGGGGAAAGGTGAGTTGAGGTGCTGCATAAAACCAGAGATTGAAATTAGCACAGATACCGTTCCATAAGCCAAATATATAATAGACAAGATCTACTCCTTGCTCAACGAAATGGACTCAACACCTCATATTCAACGCCTGGGAATATACCTGACAAGTAAGAATCTTAAGACCCATGGATTTATATGTCTCCATAAGGAAGTCAAGCGGGTGTACAGGGGCCTAAACGCAGCAGTGAAAATCCGATAAATCCCATTATCAAAATAAATTTCACAAACAAAACACAATGACAGTGAAATAGAGAGCAATTCTTAAATAATTCATTCAGGGCTTGTGATGCAACCTGGATTTACCACATCTACACCCAGAGCTGGGTGAGACATAAGCCTGGACACTTCGGGCTGATAGCATTGGTGAGGTTCGGTGAGCAAACGCAGACCCTTTGAAGTCATACTGCATGGTACCCATTCCATGGGTCCCAACTCTCCAAGTTTAAGGGATTCTTCCTTCAGCTAAAACATACATGGGAAACCGAGAGTATGGTCCACCGTGTGATTGGGAAACGTTTTCAAATTCATCTCAGGTTTCGTCCCCTGGTGCTCGAGTTCACTGTTCCAGACGCTTTACTAACACTCTCCCCACTTGGAGAGTCAGTGTCTTTAACCTCCTGTTTGGCACAGTTTGCAATTTCTGCGCAAGATGAACAGGAATAAGGAGAAACAATGAGAGACCAACTGTAGGTGTCTGCACGTGAAAATGGAACGCTCATTTCCTACCAGGAAGAGGAATTAACCAAATGCTCAGCATGCCCTGCCAGAACCAGATGAGGGCATGAAGCAATCCTGCGGTTTTGCGGCCAGCTCACAAGAAAGCGAGTCAAAGAAATGAGCTCAGGGGCACTGAAATTCACAAACTTGCAGAGTTATGAATGACAGCTGTCGTCCAAACATGTATTGAAGTAAGTATTCGAAGAGGACTTGAAAGTGGGGCAGAATTTCAGGAAAACGATTTCAGGGGGTAGACTGGAATTGCACTTAAAGCCTACGAAAAAAGGCAGAATGTCAACAATGATGCACTTGGCCAAAAAGGGTGTATGCGTTTTTTCCTGAATATATTCAGGAAAACACCCATACGCCCTTTTTGGCCAAACAAGCAAGCCTGTAAAGGAAATCTGCACTACAATGAAGTCTCACTGCCCCCTGGTCAAAAGGGCCATCTGAAAAAAGTGTAATATCCAGAAAGGCAGGACAGGTCATGGAGAACAGGGAGCCTTGTTATGCTGATGGGCGGGATGTAAATTGCCAACAGCCACTCTGGAGAAGTGTATGGTGTTTCCTGAAACACGTAGGAAACAAAGCAACACAGCCTATGGCACTTCCACTTATGGTCCTATAGCTTAGGGAAATTAAAATAAAAAACTCACAGCCACCCCAAAGTTTGGGACGGCTCTGTTTACAAGAACCTCGTCTACGGTACAAGTTAAATATCCGAGAAAGCAAAAAATGGATAAAGAAGTTGTGGTACGTACGTACAATGGAATATCATTCAGCAATGAGATCTACGTCATCAGGCCCGTAGCAGCATAATGAGTGGATTCAGGTACGACGATTCTTCGAGAAATAAGTCACACAGAAAAAGAAACATCATAAGTTATCACTAATACACGGAACGTAAACTTGTCTACACATTAACTGAATTACAAAACAGAACAGGGTCTCAAATTTAGAAAACCATCTTATGCTTGCTTATGGGGAAAGGTGAGTTGGGGTGCTGCATCAAACCAGAGATTGAAATTAGCACAGATACCGTTCCATAAGCCAAATATATAATAGACAAGACCTACTCGTTGCTCAACGAAATGGACTCAACACCCCATATTCAACTCCTGGGAATATACCTGACAAGAAAGTATCTTAAGACCCATGGATTTATATGTCTCCATAAGGAAATCAAGCGTGTGTACAGCGGCCTAAACGCAGCAGTGAAAATCCGATAAATCCCATTATCAAAATAAATTTCACAAACAACACACAATGACAGTGAAAGAGAGCAATTCTTAAATAATTCATTCAGGGCTTGTGATGCAACCTGGATTTACCACATCTACACCCAGAACTGGGTGAGACATAAGCCTGGACACTTCGGGCTGATAGCATTGGTGAGGTTCGGTGAGCAAACCCAGACCCTTTGAAGTCATACTGCATGGTACCCATTCCATGGGTCCCAACTCTCCAGGTTTAAGGGATTCTTCCTTCAGCTAAAACATGCATGGGAAACCCAGAGTATGGTCCACCGTGTGATTGGGAAACGTTTTCAAATGCATCTCAGGTTTCGTCCCCTGGTACTCGGGTTCACCGTTCCAGACGCTTTACTAACACTCTCCCCACTTGGAGAGTAATTGCCTTTAACCTCCTGTTTGGCACAGTTTGCAAATTCTGCGCAAGATGAACAGGAATAGGGAGAACCAATGAGAGACTAGCTGTAGGTGTCTGCACGGGCAAATGGAAAGCTCATTTCCCACCAGGAAGAGGGATTAACCAAAGGCTCAGCGTGCCCTGCCGGAACCAGATTAGGGCCTGAAGCAATCCTGCGGTTTTGCGGCCAGCTCACAAGAAAGCGAGTTGAAGAAAGGAGCTCAGGGGCACTGTAATTCACAAACCTGCAGAGTTATGAATGACAGCTATCGTCCAAAAATGTATGGAAGTAAGTCTTCGAAGAGGACTTGAAAGCGGGGCAGAATTTCAGGAAAACGATTTCAGGGGGTAGACAGGAATTGCACTTAAAGCATAGGAAAAGAGGCAGAATGTCGACAATGGTGCACTTGGCCAAAAAGGGCGTATGCGTTTTTTCCTGAATATATTCAGGAAAAAACGCATACGCCCTTTTTGGCCAACCAAGCAAGCGTGTAAAGGAAATCTGCACTACAATGATGTCTCACTACCCCCGGTCCAAACGGCCATCTAAAACAAGTGTAAAATCCAGAAAGGCAGGACAGGTCATGGAGAAGAGGGAGCCTTGTTATGCTGATGGGCGGGATGTAAGTTGCCAACAGCCACTCTGGAGAAGTGTATGGTGTTTCCTGAAACACGTAGGAAACAAAGCAACACAGCCTATGGCACATCCACTTATGGTCCTATAGCTTAGGGAAATTAAAATAAAAAACTCACAGCCACCCCAAAGTTTGGGACGGCTCTGTTTACAAGAAGCTCGTCTACGGTACAAGTTAAATATCCGAGAAAGCAAAAAATGGATAAAGAAGTTGTGGTACGTACGTACAATGGAATATTACTCATCAATGAGATCTACGTCATCAGGCCCGTAGCAGCATAATGAGTGGATTCAGGTACGACGATTCTACGAGAAATAAGTCACACAGAAAAAGAAACATCATAAGTTAACACTAATACACGGAACGTAAACTTGTCTACACATGAAGTGAATTACAAAACAGAACAGGGTCTCAAATTTAGAAAACCAACTTATGCTTGCTCATGGGGAAACGTGAGTTGGGGTGCTGCATCAAACCACAGATTGAAATTAGCACAGATACCGTTCCATAAGCCAAATATATAATAGACAAGACCTACTCTTTGCTCAACGAAATGGACTCAACACCCCATATTCAACTCCCGGGAATATACCTGACAAGAAAGAATCTGAAGACCCATGGATTTATATGTCTCCATAAGGAAATCAAGCGTGTGTACAGCGGCCTAAACGCAGCAGTGAAAATCCGATAAATCCCATTATCAAAATAAATTTCACAAACAAAACACAATGACAGTGAAATAGAGAGCAATTCTTAAATAATTCATTCAGGGCTTGTGATGCAACCTGGATTTACCACAGCTACACCCAGAGCTGGGTGAGACATAAGGCTGGACACTTCAGGCTGATAGCATTGGTGAGGTTCGGTGAGCAAACGCAGACCCTTTGAAGACATACTGCATGGTACCCATTCCATGGGTCCCAACTCTCCAGGTTTAAGGGATTCTTCCTTCAGCTAAAACATGCATGGGAATCCCAGAGTAATGTCCACCATGTGATTGGGAAACGTTTTCAAATGCATCTCAGGTTTCGACCCCTGGTACTCGGGTTCACCGTTCCAGAGGCTTTACTAACACTCTCCCCACTTGGAGAGTCAGTGCCTTTAACCTCCTGTTTGGCACAGTTTGCAATTTCTGCGCAATATGAACAGGAATAGGGAGAACCAATGAGAGACTAGCTGTAGGTGTCTGCACGGGCAAATGGAATGCTCATTTCCCACCAGGAAGAGGGACTAACGAAAGGCTCAGCGTGCCCTGCCGGATCCAGATTAGGGCCTGAAGCAATCCTGCGGTTTTGCGGCCAGCTCACAAGAAAGCGAGTTGAAGAAAGGAGCTCAGGGGCACTGTAATTCACAAACCTGCAGAGTTATGAATGACAGCTATCGTCCAAAATTATATTGAAGTAAGTCTTTGAAGAGGACTTGAAAGCGGGGCAGAATTTCAGGAAAACGATTTCAGGGGGTAGAATGGAATTGCACTTAAAGCATAGGAAAAGAGGCCGAATGTCCACAATGATGTACTTGGCCAAAAAGGGCGTATGCGATTTTTCCTGAATATATTCAGGAAAAACCGCATACGCCCTTTTTGGCCAACCAAGCAAGCGTGTAAAGGAAATCTGCACTACAATGAAGTCTCTCTGCCCCCCGGTCAAAAGGGCCATCTGAAAAAAATGTAAAATCCAGAAAGGCAGGACAGGTCATGGAGAACAGGGAGCCTTGTTATGCTGATGGGCGGGATGTAAGTTGCCAACAGCCACTCTGGAGAAGTGTATGGTGTTTCCTGAAACACGTAGGAAACAAAGCAACACAGCCTATGGCACTTCCACTTATGGTCCTATAGCTTAGGGAAATTAAAATAAAAAACTCACAGCCACCCCAAAGTTTGGGACGGCTCTGTTTACAAGAACCTCGTCTACGGTACAAGTTAAATATCCGAGAAAGCAAAAAATGGATAAAGAAGTTGTGGTACGTACGTACAATGGAATATTACTCATCAATGAGATCTACGTCATCAGGCCCGTAGCAGCATAATGAGTGGATTCAGGTACGACGATTCTACGAGAAATAAGTCACACAGAAAAAGAAACATCATAAGTTAACACTAATACACGGAACGTAAACTTGTCTACACATGAACTGAATTACAAAACAGAACAGGGTCTCAAATTTAGAAAACCAACTTATGCTTGCTTATGGGGAAAGGTGAGTTGGGGTGCTGCATCAAACCAGAGATTGAAATTAGCACAGATACCGTTCCATAAGCCAAATATATAATAGACAAGACCTACTCCTTGCTCAACGAAATGGACTCAACACCCCATATTCAACTCCTGGGAATATACCTGACAAGAAAGAATCTTAAGACCCATGCATTTATATGTCTCCATAAGGAAATCAAGCGTGTGTACAGCGGCCTAAATGCAGCAGTGAAAATCCGATAAATCCCATTATCAAAATAAATTTCACAAACAAAACACAATGACAGTGAAATAGAGAGCAATTCTTAAATAATTCATTCAGGGCTTGTGATGCAACCTGGATTTACCACAGCTACACCCAGAGATGGGTGAGACATAAGACTGGACACTTCAGGCTGATAGCATTGGTGAGGTTCGGTGAGCAAACGCAGACCCTTTGAAGACATACTGCATGGTACCCATTCCATGGGTCCCAACTCTCCAGGTTTAAGGGATTCTTCCTTCAGCTAAAACATGCATGGGAATCCCAGAGTAATGTCCACCATGTGATTGGGAAACGTTTTCAAATGCATCTCAGGTTTCGACCCCTGGTACTCGGGTTCACCGTTCCAGAGGCTTTACTAACACTCTCCCCACTTGGAGAGTCAGTGCCTTTAACCTCCTGTTTGGCACAGTTTGCAATTTCTGCGCAATATGAACAGGAATAGGGACAACCAATGAGAGACTAGCTGTAGGTGTCTGCACGGGCAAATGGAATGCTCATTTCCCACCAGGAAGAGGGACTAACCAAAGGCTCAGCGTGCCCTGCCGGATCCAGATTAGGGCCTGAAGCAATCCTGCGGTTTTGCGGCCAGCTCACAAGAAAGCGAGTTGAAGAAAGGAGCTCAGGGGCACTGTAATTCACAAACCTGCAGAGTTATGAATGACAGCTAACGTCCAAAATTATATTGAAGTAAGTCTTTGAAGAGGACTTGAAAGCGGGGCAGAATCTCAGGAAAACGATTTCAGGGGGTAGAATGGAATTGCACTTAAAGCATAGGAAAAGAGGCCGAATGTCCACAATGATGTACTTGGCCAAAAAGGGCGTATGCGTTTTTTCCTGAATATATTCAGGAAAAACCGCATACGCCCTTTTTGGCCAACCAAGCAAGCGTGTAAAGAAATCTGCACTACAATGAAGTCTCTCTGCCCCCCGGTCAAAAGGGCCATCTGAAAAAAATGTAAAATCCAGAAAGGCAGGACAGGTCATGGAGAACAGGGAGCCTTGTTATGCTGATGGGTGGGATTTAAATTGCCAACAGCCACTCTGGAGAAGTGTATGGTGTTTCCTGAAACACGTAGGAAACAAAGCAACACAGCCTATGGCACTTCCACTTATGGTCCTATAGCTTAGGGAAATTAAAATCAAAAACACACAGCCACCCCAAAGTTTGGGACGGCTCTGTTTACAAGAACCTCGTCTACGGTACAAGTTAAATATCCGAGAAAGCAAAAAATGGATAAAGAAGTTGTGGTACGTACGTACAATGGAATATCACTCAGCAATGAGATCTACGTCATCAGGCGCGTAGCGGCATAATGAGTGGATTCAGGTACGACGATTCTACGAGAAATAAGTCACACAGGAAAAGAAATATCATAAGATATCACTAATACACGGAACGTAAACTTGGCTACACATGAACTGAATTACAAAACAGAACAGGGTCTCAAATTTAGAAAACCAACTTTTGCTTGCTTATGGGGAAAGGTGAGTTGGGGTGCTGCATAAAACCACAGATTGAAATTAGCACAGATACCGTTCCATAAGCCAAATATATAATAGACAAGACCTACTCCTTGCTCAACGAAATGGACTCAACACCCTATATTCAACTCCTGGGAATATACCTGACAAGTAAGAAACTTAAGACACATGGATTTATATGTCTCCATAAGGAAGTCAAGCATGTGTACAGCGGCCTAAACGCAGCAGTGAAAATCCGATAAATCCCATTAACAAAATAAATTTCAAAAACAAAACACAATGACAGTGAAATAGAGAGCAATTCTTAAATAATTCATTCAGGGCTTGTGATGCAACCTGGATTTACCACATCTACACCCAGAGCTAGTTGAGACATAAGGCTGGACACATCGGGCTGATAGCATTGGTGAGGTTTGGTGAACAAACGCATACCCTTTGAAGTCATACTGCATGGTACCCATTCCATGGGTCCCAACTCTCCAGGTTTAAGGGATTCTTACTTCAGCTAAAACATGCATGGGAAACCCAGAGTATGGTCCACCGTGTGATTGGGAAACGTTTTCAAATGCATCTCAGGTTTCGACCCCTGGTACTCGGGTTCACATTTCCAGACGCTTTACTAACACTCTACCCACTTGGAGAGTCAGTGCCTTTAACCTCCTGTTTGGCACAGTTTGAAATTTCTGCGCAAGATGAACAGGAATAGGGACAACCAATGAGAGACTAGCTGTAGGTGGCTGCACGGGAAAATGGAACGCTCATTTCCCACCAGGAAGAGGAATTAACCAAAGGCTCAGCATGCCCTGCCCGAACCAGATTAGGGCCTGAAGCAATACAGCGATTTTTCGACCAGCTCACAAGAAAGCGAGTTGAAGAAAGGAGCTCAGGGGCACTGTAATTCACAAACCTGCAGAGTTATGAATGACAGCTATCGTCCAAAAATGTACTGAAGTAAGTCTTCGAAGAGGACTTGAAAGCGGGGCAGAATTTCAAGAAAACGATTTCAGGGGGTAGACTGGAATTGCACTTAAAGCATAGGAAAAGAGGCAGAATGTCGACAATGGTGCACTTGGCCAATAAGGGCGTATGCGTTTTTTCCTGAATATATTCAGGAAGAAACGCAAACGCCCTTGTTGGCCAACCAAGCAAGCGTGTAAAGGAAATCTGCACTACAATGAAGTCTCACAGCCCCCCTGTCCAAAAGGCCATCGGAAACAAGTGTAAAATACAGAAAGGCAGGACAGGTCATGGAGAACAGGGAGCCTTGTTATGCTGATGGGCGGGATGTAAATTGCCAACAGCCACTCTGGAGAAGTGTATGGTGTTTCCTGAAACACGTAGGAAACAAAGCAACACAGCCTATGGCACTTCCACTTATGGTCCTATAGCTTAGGGAAATTAAAATCAAAAACACACAGCCACCTCAAAGTTTGGGACAGCTCTGTTTACAAGAACCTCGTCTACGGTACAAGTTAAATATCCGAGAAAGCAAATAATGGATAAAGAATTTCTGGTACGTACGTAGAATGGAATATCACTCAGCAATTAGATCTACGTCATCAGGCCCGTAGCGGCATAATGAGTGGATTCAGGTACGACGATTCTACGAGAAATAAGTCACACAGGAAAAGAAAGATCATAAGATATCACTAATACACGGAACGTAAACTTGTCTACACATGAACTGAATTACAAAACAGAACAGGGTCTCAAATTTAGAAAACCAACTTTTGCTTGCTTATGGGGAAAGGTGAGTTGGGGTGCTGCATAAAACCAGAGATTGAAATTAGCACAGATACCGTTCCATAAGCCAAATATATAATCGACAAGACCTACTCCTTGCTCAACGAAATGGACTCAACACCCCATATTCAACGCCTGGGAATATACCTGACAAGTAAGAATCTTAAGACCCATGGATTTATATGTCTCCATAAGGAAGTCAAGCCTGTGTACAGTGGCCTAAACGCAGCAGTGAAAATCCGATAAATCCCATTAACAAAATAAATTTCAAAAACAAAACACAATGACAGTGAAATAGAGAGCAATTCTTAAATAATTCATTCAGGCCTTGTGATGCAACCTGGATTTACCACATCTACACCCAGAACTGGTTGAGAAATAAGGCAGGACACTTCGGGCTGATAGCATTGGTGATGTTCCGTGAGCAAAGGCAGACCCTTTGAAGTCATACTGCATGGTACCCATTCCATGGGTCCCAACTCTCCAGGTTTAAGGGATTCTTCCTTCAGCTAAAACATGCATGGGAAACCCAGAGTATGGTCCACCGTGTGTTTGGGAAACGTTTTCATATGCATCTCAGGTTTCGTCCCCTGGTACTCGGGTGCACCGTTCCAGACGCTTTACTAACACTATCCCCACTTAGAGAGTCAGTGCCTTTACCCTCCTGTTTGTCACAGTTTGCAATTTCTCGCAAGATGAACAGGAATAGGGAGAACCAATGAGAGACTAGCTGTAGGTGTCTGCACGGGCAAATGGAACCCTCATTTCCCACCAGGAAGACGAATTAACCAAAGGCTCAGCGTGCCCTGCCGGAACCAGATTAGGGCCTGAAGCAATCCTGCGGTTTTGCGGCCAGCTCACAAGAAAGCGAGTTGAAGAAAGGAGCTCAGGGGCACTGTAATTCACAAACCTGCAGAGTTATGAATGACAGCTATCGTCCAAAATTATATTGAAGTAAGTCTTTGAAGAGGACTTGAAAGCGTGGCAGAATTTCAGGAAAACGATTTCAGGGGGTAGACTGGAATTGCACTTAAAGCATAGGAAAAGAGGCAGAATATCCACAATGATGCACTTGGCCAAAAAGGGCGTATGCATTTTTAAATGAATATATTCAGGGAAAAACGCATACGCCCTTTTTGGCCAACCAAGCAAGCGTGTAAAGGAAATCTGCACTAAAATGAAGTCTCTCTGCCCCCCGGTCAAAACGGCCATCTGAAAAAAGTGTAAAATCCAGAAAGGCAGGACAGGTCATGGAGAACAGGGAGCCTTGTTATGCTGATGTGCGGGATTTAAATTGCCAACAGCCACTCTGGAGAAGTGTATGGTGTTTCCTGAAACACGTAGGAAACAAAGCAACACAGCCTATGGCACTTCCACTTATGGTCCTATAGCTTAGGGAAATTAAAATCAAAAACAAACAGCCACCCCAAAGTTTGGGACGGCTCTGTTTACAAGAACCTCGTCTACGGTACAAGTTAAATATCCGAGAAAGCAAAAAATGGATAAAGAATTTGTGGTACGTACGTACAATGGAATATCACTCAGCAATGAGATCTACGTCATCAGGCCCGTAGCGGCATAATGAGTGGATACAGGTACGACGATTCTACGAGAAATAAGTCACACAGGAAAAAAAATATCATAAGATATCACTAATACACGGAACGTAAACTTGGCTACACATGAACTGAATTACAAAACAGAACAGGGTTTCAAATTTAGAAAACCAACTTATGCTTGCTTATGGGGAAAGGTGAGTTGGGGTGCTGCATCAAACCAGAGATTGAAATTAGCACAGATACCGTTCCATAAGCCAAATATATAATAGACAAGACCTACTCCTTGCTCAACGAAATGGACTCAACACCCCATATTCAACACCTGGGATTATACCTGACAAGGAAGAATCTTAAGACCCATGGATTTATATGTCTCCATAAGGAAGTCAAGCGTGTGTACAGTGGCCTAAACGCAGCAGTGAAAATCCAATAAATCCCATTAACAAAATAAATTTCAAAAACAAAACACAATGACAGTGAAATAGAGAACAATTCTTAAATAATTCATTCAGGGCTTCTGATGAAACCTGGATTTACCACATCTACACCCAGAGCTAGTTGAGACATAAGGCTGGACACATCGGGCTGATAGCATTGGTGAGGTTTGTTGAACAAACGCAGACCCTTTGAAGTCATAATGCATGGTACCCATTCCATGGGTCCCAACTCTCCAGGTTTAAGGGATTCTTCCTTCAGCTAAAACATGCATGGGAGACCCAGAGTAATGACCACCATGTGATTGGGAAACGTTTTCAAATGCGTCTCAGGTTTCGACTCCTGGTACTCGGGTTCACCGTTCCAGATGCTTTACTAACACTCTCCCCACTTGGAGAGTCAGTGCCTTTAACTTCCTGTTTGGCACAGTTTGCAATTTCTGCGCAATATTAACAGGAATAGGGACAACCAATGAGAGACTAGCTGTAGGTGTCTGCACGGGCAAATGGAACGCTCATTTCCCACCAGGAAGAGGGACTAACCAAAGGCTCAGCGTGCCCTGTCGGAACCAGATTAGGGCCGGAAGCAATCCAGCGGTTTTTCGACCAGCTCACAAGAAAGCGACTTGAAGAAAGGAGCTCAGGGGCACTGTAATTCACAAACCTGCAGAGTTATGAATGACAGCTATCGTCCAAAAATGTATTGAAGTAAGTCTTCGAAGAGGACTTGAAAGCGGGGCAGAATTTCAGGAAAACGATTTCAGGGGGTAGACTGGAATTGCACTTAAAGCATAGGAAAAGAGGCAGAATGTCCACAATGATGCACTTGGCCAAAAAGGGCGTGCGCGTTTTTTCCTGAATATATTCAGGAAAAAACGCATACGCCCTTTTTGGCCAACCAAGCAAGCGTGTAAAGAAATCTGCACTACAATGAAGTCTCACTACCCCCGGTCCAAACGGCCATCTGAAACAAGTGTAAAATCCAGAAAGGCAGGACAGGTCATGGAGAACAGGGAGCCTTGTTATGCTGATGGGCGGGATTTAAATTGCCAACAGCCACTCTGGAGAAGTGTATGGTGTTTCCTGAAACACGTAGGAAACAAAGCAACACAGCCTATGGCACTTCCACTTATGGTCCTATAGCTTAGGGAAATTAAAATCAAAAACACACAGCCACCCCAAAGTTTCGGACGGCTCTGTTTACAAGAACCTCGTCTACGGTACAAGTTAAATATCCGAGAAAGCAAAAAACGGATAAAGAATTTGTGGTACGTACGTACAATGGAATATCACTCAGCAATGAGATCTACGTCATCAGGCCCGTAGCGGCATAACGAGTGGATTCAGGTATGACGATACTACGAGACATAAGTCACACAGGAAAAGAAATCTCATAAGATATCACTACTACACGGAACGTAAACTTGGCTACACATGAACTGAATTACAAAACAGAACAGGGTCTCAAATTTAGAAAACCAACTTATGCTTGCTTATGGGGAAAGGTGAGTTGGGGTGCTGCATCAAACCAGAAATTGAAATTAACACAGATACCGTTCCATAAGCCAAATATATAATAGACAAGACGTACTCCTTGCTCAACGAAATGGACTCAACACCCCATATTCAACACCTGGGTTTATACCTGAGAAGTAAGAAACTTAAGACCCATGGGTTTATATGTCTCCATAAGGAAGTCAAGCGTGTGTACAGCGGCCTAAAGGCAGCAGTGAAAATCCGATAAATCCCATTATCAAAATAAATTTCAAGAACGCAACACAATGACAGTGAAATAGAGAGCAATTCTTAAAAAATTCATTCAGGGTTTGTGATGCAACCTGGATTTACCACATCTACACCCAGAACTGGGTGAGACATAAGGCTGGAAACTTCGGGCTGATAACATTGGTGAGGTTCGGTGAGCAAAGGCAGACCCTTTGAAGTCAAACTGCATGGTACCCATTCCATGGGTCCCAACTCTCCAGGTTTAAGGGATTCTTCCTTCAGCTAAAACATGCATGGGAAACCCAGAGTATGGTCCACCGTGTGATTGGGAAACGTTTTCAAATGCATCTCAGGTTTCGTCCCCTGGTACTCGGGTTCACCATTCCACACGCTTTACTCACACTCTCCCCACTTGGAGATTCAGTGCCTTTAACCTCCTGTTTGGCACAGTTTGCAATTTCTGCGCAAGATGATCTGGAATAGGGAGAACCAATGAGAGACTAGCTGTAGGTGTCTGCACGGGCAAATGGAACGCTCATTTCCCAGCATGAAGAGGGATTAAGCAAAGGCTCAGCGTGCCCTGCCGGAACCAGATTAGGGCCTGAAGCAACCCTGCGGTTTTGTGGCCAGCTCACAAGAAAGCGAGTTGAAGAAAGGAGCTCAGGGGCACTGTAATTCACAAACCTGCAGAGTTATGAATGACAGCTATCGTCCAAAAATGTATTGAAGTAAGTCTTCGAAGAGGACTTGAAAGCGGGGCAGGATTTCAGGAAAACGATTTCAGGGGGTAGACTGGAATTCCACTTAAAGCATAGGAAAAGAGGCAGAATGTCGACAATGATGCACGTGGCCAAGAAGGGCGTATGCGTTTTTTCCTGAATATATTCAGGAAAAAACGCATACGCTCTTTTTGGCCAACCAAGCAAGCTTGTAAAGGAAATCTGCAATACAATAAAGTCTCACTGCCCCGCGGTCAAACGGGCCATCTGAAAAATGTGTAAAATCCAGAAAGGCAGGACAGGTCATGGAGAACAGTGAGCCTTGTTATGCTGATGGGCGGGATGTAAATTGCCAACAGCCACTCTGGAGAAGTGTATGGTGTTTCCTGAAACACGTAGGAAACAAAGCAACACAGCCTATGGCACTTCCACTTAGGGTCCTATAGCTTAGGGAAATTAAAATCAAAAACACACAGCCACTCCTAATTTTGGGATGGCTCTGTTTACAAGAACCTCGTCTATGGTACAAGTTAAATATCTGAGAAAGCAAAATATGGATAAAGAAGTTGTGGTACGTACGTACAATGGAATATCACTCACCGATGAGATCTACGTCATCAGGCCTGTAGCGGCATGATGAGTGGATTCAGGTACGACGATTCTACGAGCAATAAGTCACACAGAAAAAGAAACATCATAAGATATCACTAATACACGGAACATAAACTTGGCTACACATGAACTGAATTACAAAACAGAACAGGGTCTCAAATTTAGAAAACCAACTTATGCTTGCTTATGGGGAAAGGTGAGTTGGGGTGCTGCATCAAACCAGAGATTGAAAATAGCACAGATACCGTTCCATAAGCCAAATATATAATAGACAAGACCTACTCCTTGCTCAACGAAAAGGACTCAACACCCCATATTCAATGTCTGGGAATATCCCTGACCAGTAAGAATCTTAAGACCCATGGATTTATATGTCTCCATAAGGAAATCCAGCGTGTGTACAGCGGCCTAAACGCAGCAGTGAAAATCCGATAAATCCCATTAACAAAATAAATTTCAAAAACAAAACACAATGACAGTGAAATAGAGAGCAATTCTTAAATTATTCATTCAGGGCTTGTGATGAAACCTGGATTTACCACATCTACACCCAGAGCTAGTTGAGACATAAGGCTGGACACATCGGGCTGATAGCATTGGTGAGGTTCGTTGAACAAACGCAGACCCTTTGAAGTCATACTGCATGGTACCCATTCCATGGGTCCCAACTCTCCAGGTTTAAGGGATTCTTCCTTCAGCTAAAACATGAATGGGAAACCCAGAGTATGGTCCACCGTGTGATTGGGAAACGTTTTCAAATGCATCTCAGGTTTCGTGCCGTGGTACTTGGGTTCACCGTTCCAGACGCTTTACTAACACTCTCCCCACTTGGAGAGTCAGTGCCTTTAACCTCCTGTTTGGCACAGTTTGCAATTTCTGCGCAAGATGAACAGGAATAGGGAGAACCAATGAGAAACTAGCTGTAGGTGTCTGCACGTGCAAATGGAACGCTCATTTCCCACCAGGAAGAGGGATTAACCAAAGGCTCAGCGTGCCCTGCCGGAACCAGATTAGGGCCTGAAGCAATCCTGCGTTTTTGCGGCCAGCTCACAAGAAAGCGAGTTGAAGAAAGGAGCTCAGGGGCACTGTAATTCACAAACCTGCAGAGTTATGAATGACAGCTATCGTCCAAAAATGTATTGAAGTAAGTCTTCGAAGAGGACTTGAAATCGTGTCAGAATTTCAGGAAAACGATTTCAGGGGGTAGACAGGAATTGCACTTAAAGCATAGGAAAAGAGGCAGAATGTCCACAATGATGCCCTTGGCCAAAAAGGGCGTATGCGTTTTTTCCTGAATATATTCAGGAAAAAACGCATACGCACTTTTTGGCCAACCAAGCAAGCGTGTAAAGGAAATCTGCACTACAATGAAGTCTCACTGCCCCCCGGTCCAAACGGCCATCTGAAACAAGTGTAAAATCCAGAAAGGCAGGACAGGTCATGGAGAACAGGGAGCCTTGTTATGCTGATGGGCGGGTTGTAAATTGCCAACAGCCACTCTGGAGAAATGTATGCTGTTTCCTGAAACACGTAGGAAACAAAGCAACACAGCCTATGGCACATCCACTTAGGGTCCTATAGCTTAGGGAAATTAAAATCAAAAACACACAGCCACTCCAAAGTTTGGGACGGCTCTGTTTACAAGAACCTCCTCTACGGTACAAGTTAAATATCCGAGAAAGCAAAAAATGGGTAAAGAAGTTGTCGTACGTACGTACAATGGAATATCACTCAGCAATGAGATCTACGTCATCAGGCCCGTAGCGGCATAATGAGTGCATTCAGGTACGATGATTCGACGAGAAATAAGTCACAGAGAAAAAGAAACATCATAAGATATCACTAATACACGGAACGTAAACTTGGCTACACATGAACTGAATTACAAAACAGAACAGGGTCTCAAATTTAGAAAACCAACTTTTGCTTGCTTATGGGGAAAGGTGAGTTGGGGTGCTGCATCAAACCAGAGATTGAAATTAGCACAGATACCGTTCCATAAGCCAAATATATAATAGACAAGACCTACTCCTTGCTCAACGAAATGGACTCAACACCCCATATTCAACGCCTGGGAAGATACCTGACAAGGAAGAATCTTAAAACCCATGGATTTATATGTCTCCATAAGGAAATCAAGAGTGTGTACAGCGGCCTAAATGCAGCAGTGAAAATCCGATAAATCCCATTATCAAAATGAATTTCAAAAACAAAACACAATGACAGTGAAATAGAGAGCAATTCTTAAATAATTCATTCAGGGCTTGTGATGCAACCTGGATTTACCACATCTACACCCAGAGCTGGATGAGACATAAGGCTGGACATTTCGGGCTGATACCATTGGTGAGGTTCGGTGAGCAAACGCAGACCCTTTGAAGTCATACTGCATGGTACCCATTCCATGGGTCCCAACTCTCCAGGTTTAAGGGATTCTTCCTTCAGATAAAACATGCATGGGAAACCCAGAGTATGGTCCACCGTGTGATTGGGAAATGTTTTCAATTGCATCTCAGTTTTCGAACCCTGGTACTCGGGTTCACCATTCCAGACGCTTTACTAACACTCTCCCCACTTGGAGAGTCAGTGCCTTTAACCTCCTGTTTGGCACAGTTTGCAATTTCTGCCCAAGATGAACTGGAATAGGGAGAACCAATGAGAGACTAGCTGTACGTGTCTGCACGGGCAAATGGAACGCTCATTTCCCACCAGGAAGAGGAATTAACCAAAGGCTCAGCGTGCCCTCCCGGAAACAGATTAGGGCCTGAAGCAATCCTGCGGTTTTGCGGCCAGCTCACAAGAAAGCGAGCTGAAGAAAGGAGCTCAGGGGCACTGTAATTCACAAACCTGCAAAGTTATGAATGACAGCCATCGTCCAAAAATGTATTGAAGTAAGTCTTCGAAGAGGACTTGAAAGGGGGGCAGAATTTCAGGAAAACGATTTCAGGGGGTAGACTGGAATTGCACTTAAAGCATAGGAAAAGAGGCAGAATGTCGACAATGATGCACTTGGCCAAAAAGGGCGTATGCGTTTTTTCCTGAATATATTCAGGAAAAAACGCATACGCCCTTTTTGGCCAACCAAGTATGCGTGTAAATGAAATCTGCACTACAATGAAGTCTCACTGCCCCCCGGTCAAAATGGCCATCTGAAAAAAGTGTAAAATCCAGAAAGGCAGAACAGGTCATGGAGAACAGGGAGCCTTGTTATGCTGATGGGCGGGATGTAAATTGCCAACAGCCACTCTGGAGAAGTGTATGGTGTTTCCTCAAACACCTAAAAAACTAAGCAACGGAGCCTACGGCACTTCAACTTATGGTTCTATAGCTTAGGGAAATTAAAATCAAAAAGACACAGCCACCCATCAATTTTGGATGGCTCTGCTTACAAGAACCTCGTCTGCGGTACAAGTTAAATATCCGAGAAAGCGAAAAATGGATAAAGAAGTTGTGGTACGTACGTACAATGGAATATCACTCAGCAATGAAATCTGTCATGAGGCGCATTGCGGCATAGTGAGTTTATTCAGGTACGATGATTCTAAGTTAACTAAGTCACACAGAAAAAGAAACACCATAAGATATCTCAAATACACGGACTGTAAACATGGCTGCACATGAACTCAATTACAAAACAGAAAAGGGTCTCAAATTTAGAAAACCAACTTATGCTTGCTTAAGGGGAAAGGTGAGTTGTGGCGCTGCATAAAACCAGAGATTGAAATTAGCACAGATACCTTTCCATAAGCAAATATGTAATAGTCAGGACCTACTCCTTGCATCACGAAATGGACTCAACACCGCATATTCAATGCCTAGGAATATACCTGACTAGTAAGAATCTTAAAACCCATGGATTTATATGTCTCCATAAGAGAATCAAGCATGTGTACAGTGGCAAAAATGCAGCAGTGAAAATCCGATAAATCCCATTATCAAAATAAATTACAAACACAAAACTCAATGACAATGAAATAGAGAGCAATTCTTAAATAATTCATTCAGGGCTTGTGATGCAACCTGGATTTACCACATCTACACCCAGAGCTGAGTGAGACATAAGGCTGGACACTTCGGGCTGATAGCATTGGTGACGTTCGGTTAGGAAAGGCAACCCTTTGAAGTCATACTGCATGGTACCCATTCCATGGGTCCCAACTCTCCAGGTTTAAGGGATTCTTCCTTCAGGAAAAACATGCATGGGAAACCCAGAATATGGTCCACCGTGTGACTGGGAAACCTTTTTAAATGCATCTCAGTTTTCGTCCCATCGTACTCGGTTTAACCATTCCAGACGCTTTACTAACACTCTCTCCACTTGCAGAGTCTGTGCCTTTAACCTCCTGTTTGGCACAGTTTGGAATTTCTGCGCAAGATGAACAGGAATAGGGAGAACCAATGAGAGATTAGCC
This sequence comes from Delphinapterus leucas, assembly GCF_059928025.1. Taxonomy (NCBI): domain Eukaryota; kingdom Metazoa; phylum Chordata; class Mammalia; order Artiodactyla; family Monodontidae; genus Delphinapterus; species Delphinapterus leucas. The sequence continues at coordinate 3,229,828 of NW_028322232.1, read as the reverse complement.
GTAGGTGTCTGCACGAGCAAATTTAACGCTCATTTCGCACCAGGAGGAGGAATTAGCCAAAGGCTCAGCATGCCATGCCGGAACCAGTTTAGGGCCTGAAGCAATCCTGCGGTTTTGCGGCCAGCTCACAAGAAAGCGAGTTGAAGAAAGGAGCTCAGGGGCACTGTAATTCACAAACCTGCAGAGTTATAAATGACAGCTATTGTCCAAAAATATATTGAAGTAAGGCTGCAAAGAGGACTTGATCGCGGGGCAGAATTCCAGGAATACGATTTCAGGAGGTAGATGGGAAGTCCTCTGAAAGTATAGGAGAAGAGGCAGAACCTCGACAATGATGCACTTGTTCAAAAAGGGCATATGCGTTTCTTTCAGGGCCCTCATTAAAGAGGGTAGGAGGCTCCCAGCATGCTTCAGTGGCCAATAGAGGGCCTACGTCGCCAAGGCAACGTGAGCCATCCAGGCAGGAGTGACCTCACATCAGAGGGCCCACCTCACAGAAGGGTAAGGAACCCAGTCAGGATCAGACTCTCACCAGAGTGCCCACATAAGCAAGGGGCTGGGAACCAGGCACGAGTGTCCTCACGCCCGTGGGGCCACATCATCGAAAGTTGAGGTACCCAGCACATGTGGCCTCAAACCAGAGGACCCACATCACCATGGGTCTCGGAGCGAGGCAGGCAGGATTAACCTCAAAACACATGGCCCATTGTATAAAAAAGGTGAGGAATCCAGCAGTTGGAACGTCCCAGCAGGCGGCCCAGATCACCGAGGCTATGGGATCCAGGCAGTGATGAACTCACAACAGAGGGCCCTCATCGTGATACTGTAAGCAACCCAGCCGTTGTGACCTCAGAGCACAAGGCCCACATTCCCATGGGGAAGGGAACCAAGCAGGAGTGTCATCGCACCAGTGGGCACACATCAGAAAATGTGGAGAGCCCTGCAGTTAGGGCTGGACGCCAGAGGGCCCTCATCACTGAGGAGAGGAGGCTCCCAGCAAGCTCCAACTGCTACCAGAGGGCCGACGTCGCCAATGCGGGGTGTGCCAGCCAGGCAGGAGTGACCTCAGAGCAGAGGGCCAACAACACAAAAGTGTGAGGAACCCAAAGAGGATCAGACTCTCACCACAGGGCCCACATCACCAAGGGAATGGAAACCAGGCAGGAGTGTCCTCACACCAGTGGGGCCACATCACCGAAATGTGACGGACCCAGCACACGTGGCCTCAAACTACAGGACACACATCACCAAGGGGCTGGGAGTGAGGCAGGCAGGAGGAGTCTCAAAACAGAGGGCCCATAGAAGGAAAAAGTTGAGGAATCCCGCAGTTGGAAGCTCCCCGCAGGTGGCCAGGAGCAGCGAGGCTATGGGATCCATGCCGGAGTGAACTCACACCAGAGGGCCCTCATCATGAAACTGAGCAACGTAACATTGGGACCTCAGAGCAGAAAGCCCACATTCCCATGGGGTTGGGAACCTGGCAGGAGTGTACTCGCACCACAGGGCACACATCAGAAAATTTTGGGAGCCCAGCAGTTAGGGTCTGACACCAGAGGGCCCTCATTACCGAGGGGAGGAGACTCCCAGCAGGCACCAACTCCCAACTGAGGGCCCATGTCGCCAAGGTGACGTGTGTCAGCCAGGCAGGAGTGACCTCACAGCGGAGGGCCTACCTCACAAAGGGTGAGGAACGCAGCCAGGATAAGACTCTCACCAGAGGGCCCACATCACCAAAGGGATCGGAACAAGGCAGGAGTGTCCTCACACCAGTGTGCCCACATTATAGAAAGGTGAGGAACCCAGCACATGTGGCCTAAACCAGAGGACCCACATTTCCAAGGTGCTCCGAGTGAGGCAGGCAGGAGTAGCCTAACAACACAGGGCCCACAGAATAAAAAATGTGAGGAATCCAGCAGTTGGAACCTCCCAGCAGGTGGCCCAGAGCACGGAGTCTATGGGATCCAGGCCACAGTGATCTCACAGCAGAGGGCCCACATCATGAAACTGTGAGCAACCCAGCCAGTGGGACCTCAGAGCAGAAGGCCCACATCCCCATGGGGATGGGAACCTCGCAGGAGTGTCCTCGCACAACTTAGCACGTATCAGAAAATGTGGGAACCCAGGAGTTATGGCCTGACGCCAGAGGGCCCACATCACGGAGGAGAGGAGGCTACCAGCAGGCTCCAAATGCCACCAGAGGGCCGACGTCACCAAGGCAACGGGAGCAAGCCAGGCAGGAGTTACCTCACAGCAGAGGGCCCACCTCACAGAAGTGTGAGGAACCCAAAGAGGATCAGACTCTAACCAGAGCGCGCACATCACCAAGGGGATGGAAACCAGGCAGGAGTGTCCTCACACCAGTGGGGCCACATCAGCGAAAGGTGAGGAACACAGCACATGTGGCCTCAAACAAGGGGACACACATCACGAAAGGGCTGGGAGTGAGGCATGCAGGAGGAGACTCACAACAGAGGGCCCATAGAATAAAAAAGGTGAGGAACCCCGCAGTTGGAAGCTCCAAACAGGTGGCCCAGAGCACCGAGGCTATGGGATCTATGCCGGAGTGAACTCACAGCAGAGGGCCCACATTCTGACACTGTGAGCAGCCCAGCCGTTGGGACCTCAGAGCAGAAAGCCCACATGCCCATGGGGATGGGACCCTGGCTAGAGTGTACTCGCCTGACAGGGCGCACATCAGAAAATTTTGGGAGCCCATGAGTTAGGGCCTGACGCCATAGGGCCCCCATCACCGAGGGGAGGAGACTCCCAGCAGGCACCAACTCCCAACTGAGGGCCCACATCGACAAGGTGACGTGTGCCAGCCAGGCAGGCGTGACCTCACAGCAGAGTGCCCACCTCACAGAAGTGGGAGGAACCCAGCCAGGATCAGACTCTCACCAGAGGGCCCACATCACCAAGGGGATCAGAACAAGGCAGGAGTGTCCTCACACCAGTGGGGCCACATCATTGAAAGGTGAGGAACCCAGCACACGTGGCCTCAAACCAGAGGACACACATCACCCAGGGGCTGGGAGTGAGGCAGGCAGGAGGAGTCTCAAAACAGAGGGCCCATAGAAGGAAAAAGGTGAGGAATCCCACAGTTAGAACCTCCCCGCAGGTGGCCAGGAGCAGGGAGGCTATGGGATCCATGCGGGAGTGAACTCACACCAGAGGGCCCTCATCATGAAACTGAGCAACGTACCATTGGGACCTCAGAGCAGAAGGCCCACATTCCCATGGGGTTGGGAACCGGGCAGGAGTGTACTCGCACCACAGGGCGCACATCAGAGAATTTTGGGAGCCCAGGAGTTAGGGTCTGACGCCAGAGGGCCCTCATTACCGAGGGGAGGAGACTCCCGGCAGGTACCAACTCCCAACTGAGGGCCCACATCGCCAAGGTGACATGTGCCAGCCAGGCAGGAGTGACCTCACAGCAGAGAGCCCACCTCACAGAAGGGTGAGGAACCCAGCCAGGATCAGACTCTCAACAGAGGGCCCACATCATCAAGGGGATAGGAAGCAGGCAGGAGTGTCCTCACACCAGTAGGGCCACATCAGCCAAAGGTGAGGAACCCAGCACATGTGGCCTCCAACCAGAGGACACACATCACCAAGGGGCTAGGAGTGAGGCAGGTGTCTGGAGGGGTACATTTAACTCTAATTTCCCACCAGGAAGTGGAATGAACCAAAGTCTCAGAGTGCCGTGCCGGACCCTGATTACGGCCTGAAGCAAACCTGCGGCTCTGTGGCCAGTTTTCAAGGAAACGAGTTAAGAAAGGAAATCACGGTCACTGTAATTCACAAACCTGCAGAGTTATAAATGACAGCTATTGGCAAAAATATATTGAAGTAATTCTGCAAAGAGGACTTGAAAACGAGGCAGAATTGCAGGAATCATATTTCAGGGGGTAGATTGGAATTGCATTTAAAGCATGTGAAAAGCGGCAGATCTTTGACAGTGATGCACTTAGACAAAAGTGCGTAAACATTGTTTCCTGAATATATTCAGGAAAAAACACATATGCCCTTTTTGGCCAACCAAGCACTCTAGCAATGGAAATCCGCACTACAATGAAGTCTCATTTCCCATTCGTCAAAAGGGCCATCTGAAAAAAGTGTAAAAACCAGAAACACAGGACAGGCCATGGAGAACAGGGAGCCTTGTTATGCTGATGGGCGGGATGTAAATTGCCAACAGACACTCTGGAGATGTTTATGGTGTATCCTGAAACATCTGAAAAACAAAGCTACAGACCCTAGGGCACTTCCACTTTCGGCCCTATAGCTTAGGAAAATTAAAATCAACAAGACACAGCCAACACAAAATTTTGAGCTGCTGTATTTACAAGAACCTTGAGTCCAGTACAAATTAAATATCCCAGAAAGAAAAAAAATGGATAAAGGAGTTGTGCTACTTACGTACAACGGAATATCACTCAGCAATGAAATCAATGTCATCAGGCCTGTAGCAGCAAATTGAGTGGATTTAAGTATGATGATTCTAAGAGAAATACGTCACACAGAGAAAGATAATTATCATAAGATATCACTAATAGAGAGAGTGTAAACTTGGCTACACATAAACTGAATTCCAAAACCGAACAGAGTCTCACATTTAGATAAAAACTTATGCTTGCTTAAGGGGAAAGTTGAGTTGCGGTGCTGTATAAAACCAGAGATTGAAATTAGCACACATACCGTTCCATAAGCCAAATATGTAATAGACAAGACCTACTCTTTGCTCAACGAAATAGACTCATCCATGGTGTATCACCTCACACCTGTTAGAATGGGCATCATCAGAAAATCTACAAACAACAAATGCTGGAAAGGGTGTGGAGATAAGGAACCCTCTTCCACTATTGTTGGGAATGAAAATTGATACAGTCACTGTGGAGAACATTATGGAGTTTCTTATAAAACTAAGAATAGAATTACCATATGATACAGCCATCCCACTACTGGGCATATACCCAGACAAAACCATAAATCGAAAAGAGACATTCACCGCAATGTTCATTGCATCACTATTTACAATATCCAGGTAATGGAAGCAACCTAAATGCCCACAGACAGACGAATGCATAAAGATGTGGTACATATATAAAATGGAATATTACTAAGCCATAAAAAGGAATGAAATTGGGTCATTTGTAGAGACGTTGATGGATCTAGAGACTGTCATACAGAGTGAAGTAAGTTAGAAATAGAAAAACAAATCTTGTCTATTAATGCATATATGTGGAACCTAGAAAAATTGTACAGATGAACCGTTTTGCAAGGCAGAAATAGAGCAACAGATGTAGACAACAAACGTATGGACACCAAGGGGGGAAAGCTGTTGGGGGGTGGTGGTGGGAGGAGTTGAGAGATTGGGATTGGTATGTATACATTTATATGTATAAAATAGATAACCAAAAAGAACCTGCTGTATAAAAAATAAAATAAAATTCAAATTACAAAAAGTAAAACAGAAAAAATATTCTTCCCTTCACATACATGTATTTATATGAATAACTTATTTCCATGCTTATATCTGTAAATACAAAAAAGAGGAATAAAATCTACCTTGAACCAAAAACGAAAAAAAGAAAAAAAAACAGAACCCACCAGTTACACAGAGGAAAACCATATCAGGGCACTTGCTCCAGTTGTAAACAATTCTGAAGTTGGTCAGTGGTGGGGAATCATCTCCCATTCAGCCAGCAGGCCCCATGCAACAAGCGTCCTCATTGCAAAGCTGGGGGACCGTGCCGAGGCATCTGTGAGTAAACGTGGGCTGAGCCCCAGGCCAGCTGCTGCTGAAATGTTCCCACCCTTCCCAGGTAAAACACCTGAATATGTACAAGGACTTGAAAGCCTAGAGGAAGGGCCATGGAGCCACATGAGCGACAGCATGCCAGCCGACTTGGTGCCTGCAGGCCAGCCAGGTTGGTCCTGGCCCTGGGTGCTCTTCTGGAAGCTTTCCATTTCCCTGTCTGAGATACCCCTGCTGTCCCGGCCCCCACTGCTTTCTTCCTCACTCACCTCTGCCCAGGGAGAAATTCCAGCGACAGGTATGGGTGACACATCCTCTTCTTTAGCAGGTGGCATCTTGGCAACTGCTGCAGAAAGTCCAGCAGAACCCCACTCACACTGGGCCACCCACAAAGCCGTGGCCTCTCACTCCCTCCCACCAGTCCAGTCCCGAGACTGCTGACAGGGCAGAGAAAATGGCGTCAGGCACAGCTGCAGGGGCTCTTGCTGCCTGGAGCGGTGTTTATATTGATCTGAACCCAGGCACACCTGGGGAGTTCTGGCCGGCACGGTCGGGCTTCTCAGGCCAGCCAATAATCACCCCTCAGGGGCTCACAGTTGCAGAAACTGGAACTTGCTGAATCGGCCAGGTCCAAGGAACAGGTGTGGGCTCCTGAGAGTCAGGATAGACAGGGGGCTGCAGCTCTGGCTTGTTTCCTAATTATATTATCTGGCCCATGAGTGGGAGACAACTTCAAGAAAACCCTCTCCTAATGAGAGGAACCCAGGAGTCAGGGAGAGGAGGGGTGGCTGGTGGTTGGAGACAGAGGCCTGGTGCCCCGGGTGCAGTGGAAGTCTCTGGAAGACCAGGTGGAGGGAGGCCACACAGAGTGATGCCCAGGGTCACAGACCTGTCGGAGCTGCTGTTTGTTAGTTCAAGTCCTGCTCTGAGGTGCTCTGTGTCAGATCTGAGTGACAGGTGAGCTGGGAGTGCTCTGCAATGAGGGCGATATGCACGGTTCCTGTGATCCCAGCCCTGTATTGGTACCTGCAAGGGTAGCTCTGTATCCTGGGAGGGGCCTGACCACGAGAGCCCCATGGGCTGCAGGGGAACCTGCCCGGGGAACCTGCCCAGGGAACCCCATATCCTGGGAGGGGCCTGAACACGAGAGCCCCGTGGGCTGGAGTGGGGGTGGGGTACCTGACCAGGTGAGCTCCATATCCTGGGATTGGCCTGACCTCGAGAGCCCCATGGGCTGCTGGAGTCCTGGTAAAGATGTCAGGACAGTCAGTGAAGCCACCGAGGATATACCTCCAGTAGTTCCTAAATCCTACATCCTGCTGGTCATTCTACCAACCACCAGGACATGGTATTCTGTATTAGTCTTCAATGATGCGTTCTTTTGTATTCTATTAGTCCCAGAGTCACAAGAAATTTTGGCTTGTGTGTGGCAGGACTCAACATACAACTAAAACAATACTTCCGGGGCGTGTTGCCCCAAGGGTTCAAAAATTCCCACACCATCTTTGGGGAAAGCTCAGCTAAAGACCTAAAAGTTCTACCTCTGGAAAAGGAAACACTCCTTCAATATGCAGACGACATTCTGATCGCTAGCCCTACTAATTAGACCTCTGAACTACAAAGCCAATAAAGGATACAAGTTGTCCAAAAAAGGCTCAAATATCACAGACTACAGTGACCTGCCTGTGCTTCATTCTCACAGAAGGTCGGAGAAGCCCATCCCAGGAAAGGGAAGAAACAATTTATAGCCTTACCCATTTCTAAAACTAGAAGACAGCTTAGGGGTTCCTGGGGAGGCCAGGGTTTGCTGCTTCTGGATCCCTAACTACAGTCTACTATCTGGGCCTCTATATGAAACACTGAAAGGAAAAGATGATGATCCTTTTGAATAGAATGCAGAAGTGGCCTTTCAAGAATGGAAAGAGCAGTCAATTCAGACCCTTGCCCTGGAACTCCCTAATTTAGCTAAACCGTTTGACCTTTACATTCCTGGTGAATGGTGAATCGCCATTGGAGTATTAGTACAAAACCTGGGACCACTTGAAATGGAACAATGCAAGAATGCGATCCAGGTAGGATAAACTACGGTCACGAAGGGGCTTGGCCCACCGCCACATCTGGCCAAGATACTGGCAGTATCTGAAAACCTGGAAATCAGCAGCCCAAAAGGCCACCTCCCTCCTAAGGGAAAAGGACCCCACGTGGTGATCCTAAACCCAAACCATGCCCTGAAGTTGCAGGGTTGGCTCCGTGGGCACACTGACCTTGAGTGAGGAGGCCCTCCAACTCCAACCTCCATAGAGATAACCGGGGCAAAGGGGCACCATGATGACTCAGGTGAAGGTGTCTGCATGGGCAAATGGAACGCTCATTTCCCACCAGGAAGAGGAATTAACCAAAGGCTCAGCGTGCCCTCCCGGAAACAGATTAGGGCCTGAAGCAATCCTGCGGTTTTGCAGCCAGCTCACAAGAAAGCGAGTTGAAGAAAGGAGCTCAGGGGCACTGTAATTCACAAACCTGCAAAGTTATGAATGACAGCCATTGTCCAAAAATGTATTGAAGTAAGTCTTCGAAGAGGACTTGAAAGCGGGGCAGAATTTCAGGAAAACGATTTCAGGGGGTAGACTGGAATTGCACTTAACGCATAGGAAAGGAGGCAGTATGTCGACAATGATGCACTTGGCCAAAAAGGGCGTATGCGTTTTTTCCTGAATATATTCAGGAAAAAACGCATACGCCCTTTTTGGCCAACCAAGCAAGCGTGTAAAGGAAATCTGCACTGCAATGAAGTCTCACTGCCCCCCGGTCAAAAGGGCCATCTGACAAAAGTGTAAAATCCAGAAAGGCAGGACAGGTCATGGAGAACAGGAAGCCTTGTTATGCTGATGGGCGGGATGTAAACTGCCAACAGCCACTCTGTAAAAGCAAATGGTGTTTGCTGAAACACGTAGGAAACAAAGCAACACAGCCTATGGCACTTCCACTTATGGTCCTATAGCTTAGGGAAATTAAAATCAAAATCACACAGCCACCCCAATGTTTGGGACGGCTCTGTTTACAAGAACCTCGTCAACGGTACAAGTTAAATATCCGAGAAAGCAAAAAATGGATAAAGAAGTTGTGGTACGCATGTACAATGGAATATCACTCAGCAATGAAATCTACGTCATCAGGCCCGTAGCGGCATAATGAGTGGATTCAGGTACGATGATTCTACGAGAAATAAGTCACACAGAAAAAGAAACATCATAAGATATCACTAATACACGGAATGTAAACTTGGCTACACATAAACTGAATTACAAAATAGAACAGGGTCTCAAATTTACAAAACCAACTTATGCTTGCTTATGGGAAAAGTTGAGTTGGGGTGCTGCATAAAACCAGAGATTGAAATTAGCACAGATACCGTTCCATTAGCCAAATATATAATAGACAATACCTACTCCTTGCTCAACGAAATGAACTCAACACCCCATTTTCAACGCCTGGGAAGATACCTGACAAGTAAGAATCTTAAAACCCATGGATTTATATGTCTCCATAAGGAAATCAAGCGTGTGTACAGCGGCCGAAACGCAGCAGTGAAAATCCGATAAATCCCATTATCAAAATAAATTTAAAGAAAAAAACAATGACAGTGAAATAGAGAGCAATTCTTAAATAATTCATTCAGGGCTTGTGATGCTACGTGGATTTACCACATCTACACCCAGAGCTGGGTGAGACATAAGGCTGGACACTTCGGGCTGATAGCATTGGTGAGGTTCGGTGAGCAAACGCAGACCCTTTGAAGTCATACTGCATGGAACCCATTCCATGGGTCCCAACTCTCCAGGTTTAAGGGATTCTTCCTTCAGCTAAAACATGCATGGGAAACCCAGAGTATGGTCCACCGTGTGATTGGGAAACGTTGTCAAATGCATCTCAGTTTTCGAACCCTGGTACTCGGGTTCACCATTCCAGACGCTTTACTAACACTCTCCCCACTTGGAGAGTCAGTGCCTTTAACCTCCTGTTTGGCACAGTTTGCAATTTCTGCCCAAGAGAACTGGAATAGGGAGAACCAATGAGAGACTAGCTGTAGGTGTCTGCACGGGCAAATGGAACGCTCATTTCCCACCAGGAAGAGGAATTAACCAAAGGCTCAGCATGCCCTCCCGGAAACAGATTAGGGCCTGAAGCAATCCTGCGGTTTTGCGGCCAGCTCACAGAAAGTGAGTTGAAGAAAGGAGCTCAGGGGCACTGTAATTCACAAACCTGCAAAGTTATGAATGACAGCCATCGTCCAAAAATGTCTTGAAGTAAGTCTTCGAAGAGGACTTGAAAGGGGGGCAGAATTTCAGGAAAACGATTTCAGGGGGTAGACTGGAATTGCACTTAAAGCATAGGAAAAGAGGCAGTATGTCGACAATGATGCACTTGGCCAAAAAGGGCGTATGCGTTTTTTCCTGAATATATTCAGGCAAAAACGCATACGCCCTTTTTGGCCAACCAAGCAAGCGTGTAAATGAAATCTGCACTACAATGAAGTCTTACTGCCCCCCGGTCAAAAGGGCTATCTGAAAAAAGTGTAAAATCCAGAAAGGCAGGACAGGTCATGGAGAACAGGGAGCCTTGTTATGCTGATGGGCGGGATGTAAATTGCCAACAGCCACTCTGGAAAAGCAAATGGTGTTTGCTGAAACACGTAGGAAAAAAAGCAACACAGCCTATATCACTTCCACTTATGGTCCTATAGTTTAGGGAAATTAAAATCAAAAACACACAGCCACCCCAATGTTGGGGATGGCTCTGTTTAAAAGAACCTCATCTACGGTACAAGTTAAATATCGGAAAAAGCAAAAAATGGATAAAGAAGAAGTGGTACGCACATACAATGGAATATCACTCAGCAATGAAATCTACGTCATCAGGTCCATAGCGGCATAATGAGTGCATTCAGGAACGATGATTCTACGAGAAATAAGTCACACAGAAAAAGAAATATCATAAGATATCACTAATACACGGAATGTAAACTTGGCTACACATGAACTGAATTACAAAACAGAACAGGGTCTCAATTTGAGAAAACCAACTTATGCTTGCTTAAGGGGAAAGGTGAGTTGGGGTGCTGCATAAAACCAGAGATTGAAATTAGCACAGATACCGTTCCATAAGCCAAATATATAATAGACAAGACCTACTCCTTGCTCAACGAAATGGACTGAACACCACATATTCAATGCCTGGGAAGATACCTGACAAGTAAGATTCTTAAAACCCATGGATTTATATGTCTCCATAAGGATATCAAGCGTGTGTACAGCGGCCTCAATGCAGCAGTGAAAATCGGATAAATCCCATTATCAAAATAAATTTCAAAAACAAAACACAATGACAGTGAAATAGAGAGCAATTCTTAAATAATTCATTCAGGTCTTGTGATGCAACCTGGATTTACCACATCTACACCCAGAGCTGGGTGAGACATAAGGCAGGACACTTCCGGCTGATAACATTGGTGAGGTTCGGTGAGCAAACGCAGACCCTTTGAAGTCACACTGCATGGTACCCATTCCATGGGTCCCAACTCTCCAGGTTTAAGGGATTCTTCCTTCAGCTAAAACATGCATGTGAAACCCAGAGTATGGTCCACCGTGAGATTGGGAAACGTTTTCTAATGCATCTCAGTTTTCATCCCCTGGTATTCGGGTTCACCATTCCAGACGCTTTACTAACACTCTCCCCACTTGGAGAGTCAGTGCCTTTAAACTCCTGTTTGGCACAGTTTGCAATTTCTGCGCAAGATGAACAGGAATAGGGGGAACCAATGAGAGACTAGCTGGAGGTGTCTGCACGGGCAAATGGAACGCTCATTTCCCACCAGGAAGAGGAATTAACCAAAGGCTCAGCGTGCCCTGCTGGAAACTGATTAGGGCCTGAAGCAATCCTGTGGTTATGCGGCCAGCTCACAAGAAAGCGTGTTGAAGAAAGGAGCTCAGGGGCACTGTAATTCACAAACCTGCAGAGTTATGAAGGACAGCTATCATCCAAAAATGTATTGAAGTAAGTCTTCGAAGAGGAGTTGAAAACGGTGCAGAATTTCAGGAAAACGATTTCAGGGGGTAGACTGGAATTGCACTTAAAGCATAGGAAAAGAGGCAGAATGTCGACAATGATGCACTTGGCCAAAAAGGGCGTATGCGTTTTTTCCTGAATATATTCAGGCAAAAACGCATACGCCCTTTTTGGCCAACCAAGCAAGCGTGTAAATGAAATCTGCACTACAATGAAGTCTCACTGCCCCCGGTCAAAAGGGCCATCTGAAAAAACTGTAAAATCCAGGAAGGCAGGACAGGTCATGGAGAACAGGGCGACTTGTTATGCTGATGGGTGGCATGTAAATTGCCAACAGCCACTCTGGAGAAATGTATGGTGTATCCTGAAACATGTAGGAAAAAAAGCAACACAGCCTATCGCACTTCCACTTGTGGTCCTATAGCTTTGAGAAATTAAAATCAAAAACACACAGCCACCCCAAAGTTTGTGACGGCTCTGTTTACAAGAACCTCTTCTATGGTACAAGTTAAATATCTGAGAAAGCAAAAAATGGATAAAGAAGTTGTGGTACGTACGTACAATGGAATAACACTCAGCAATTATATCTACGTCATCAGGCCCGTAGCGGCATAATGAGTGGATACAGGTACGATGATACTATGAGAAATAAGTCACACAGAAAAAGAAACATCATAAGATATCAATAATACACGGAATATAAACATGGCTACACATGAACTGAATTACAAAACAGAACAGGGTCTCAAATTGAGAAAACCAACTTATGCTTGCTTATGGTGAAAGGTGAGTTGGGGTGCTGCATAAAACCAGAAATTGAAATTAGCACAGATACCGTTCCGTAAGCCAAATATATAATAGACAAGACCTACTCCTTGCTCAACGAAATGGACTCAACACCCAATATTCAACGCCTGGGAAAATACCTGACAAGTAGGAATCTTAAAACCCATGGATTTATATGTCTCCATAAGGAAATCAAGCGTGTGTACAGCGGCCTCAACGCAGCAGTGAAAATCCGATAAATCCCATTATCAAAATAAATTTCAAAAAAAAACCACAATGACAGTGAAATAGAGAGCAATTCTTAAATAATTCATTCAGGGCTTGCGATGCAACGTGGATTTACCACATCTACGCAAAGAGCTGGGTGAGACATAAGGCTGGACACTTCGGGCTGATAGCATTGGTGAGGTTCGGTGAGCAAACGCAGACCCTTTGAAGTCATACTGCATGGTACCCATTCCATGGGTCCCAACTCTCCAGGTTTAAGGGATTCTTCCTTCAGCTAAAACATGCATGGGAAACCCAGAGTATGGTCCACCGTGTGATTGGGAAACGTTTTCAAATGCATCTCAGTTTTCATCCCCTGGTACTCGGGTTCACCATTCCAGACGCTTTACTAACACTCTCCCCACTTGGAGAGTCAGTGCCTTTAACCTCCTGTGTGGCACAGTTTGCAATTTCTGCGCAAGATGAACAGGAATAGGGAGAACGAATGAGGGTCTAGCTGTAGGTGTCTGCACGGGCAAATGGAACGCTCATTTGCCACCAGGAAGAGGAATTAACCAATGGTTCAGCGTGCCCTTCCGGAAACAGTTTAGGGCCTGAAGCAATACTGCGGTTTGGCGGCCAGCTCACAAGAAAGCGAGTTGAAGAAAGGAGCTCAGGGGCACTGTAATTCACAAACCTGCAGAGTTATGAATGACAGCTATCGTCCAAAAATGTACTGAAGTAAGTCTTCGAAGAGGACTTGAAAGCAGGGCAGAATTTCAGGAAAACGATTTCAGGGGTAGACTGTAATTGCACTTAAAGCATAGGAAAAGAGGCAGAATGTCGACAATGATGCACTTGGCCAAAAAGGGCGTATGCGTCTTTTCCTGAATATATTCAGGAAAAAACGCATACGCCCTTTTTGGCCAACCAAGCAAGCGTGTAAAGGAAATCTGCACTACAATGAAGTCTCACTGCCCCCCGGTCAAAAGCGCCATCTGAGAAAAGTGTAAAATCCAGAAAGGCAGGACAGGTCATGGAGAACAGGGAGCCTTGTTATGCTGATGGGCGGGATGTAAATTGCCAACAGCCACTCTGGAGAAGTGTATGGTGTTTCCTGAAACACATAGGAAACAAAGCAACACAGCCGGTGGCACTTCCACTTATGGTCCTATAGCTCAGGGAAATTAAAATCAAGAACACACAGCCACCCCAATGTTTGGGATGGATCTGTTTACAAGAACCTCATCTACGGTACAATTTAAATATCCGAGAAAGCAAAAAATGGATAAAGAAGTTGTGGTACGCACGTACAATGGAATATCACTCAGCAATGAAATCTACGTCATCAGGCCCGTAGCGGCATAATGAGTGGATTCAGGTACGATGATTCTACGAGAAATAAGTCACACAGAAAAGGAAACATCATAAGATATCCCTGATACACGGAATTTTAACTTGGCTACACATGAACTGAATTACAAAACAGAACAGGGTCTCAAATTTAGAAAACCAACTAATGCTTGCTTAGGGGAAAGGTGAGTTGGGGTGCTGCATAAAACCAGAGATTGAAATTAGCACAGATACCTTTCCATAAGTCAAATATATAATAGACAAGACCTACACCTTGCTCAACGAAATGGACTCAACGCCCCATATTCAACGCCTGGGAAGATACCTGACAAGTAAGAATCTTAAAACCCATGGATTTATATGTCTCCATAAGGAAATCAAGCGTGTGTACAGGGGCCTAAACGCAGCACTGAACGTCCAATAAATCCCATTATCAAAATAAATTTCTAAAACAAAACACAATGACAGTGAAATAGAGAGCAATTCTTAAATAATTCATTCAGGGCTTGTGATGCAACCTGGATTTACCACATCTACACCCAGAGCTGGGTGAGATATAAGGCTGGACACTTTGGGCTGATAGCATTGGTGAGGTTCGGTGAGCAAACGCAGACCCTTTGAAGTCATACTGCATGGTACCCATTCCATGGCTCCCAACTCTCCAGGTTTAAGAGAGTCTTACTTCAGCTAAAACATGCATGGGAAACCCAGAGTATAGTCCACTGTGTGATTGGGAAACGTTTTCAAATGCATCTCAGTTTTCATCCCCTTGTACTCGGGTTCACCATTCCAGACGCTTTACTAATACTCTCCCCACTTGGAGAGTCAGTGCCTTTATCCTCCTGTTTGGCACAGTTTGCAATTTCTGCGCAAGATGAACAGGAATAGGGAGAACCAATGAGGGACTAGACATAGTTGTCTGCACGGGCAAATGAAACGCTCATTTCCCACCAGGAAGAGGAATTAACTAAAGGCTCAGTGTGCCCTGCCGGAAACAGATTAGGGCCTGAAGCAATCCTGCGGTTTGGCGGCCAGCTCACATGAAAGCGAGTTGAAGAAAGGACATCAGGGACACTGTATTTCACAAACCTGCAGAGTTATGAATGACAGCTATCGTCCAAAAATGTACTGAAGTAAGTCTTCGAAGAGGACTGGAAAGCGGGGCAGAATTTCAGAAAAACGATTTCAGGGGGTAGACTGGAATTGCACTTAAAGCATAGGATAAGAGGTAGAATGTCGACAATGATGCACTTGGCCAAAATGGGCATATGCGTTTTTTCCTGAATATATTTAGGAAAACAGGCGTACGCCCTTTTTGGCCAACCAAGCAAGCATGTTAAGGAAATCTGCACTACACTGAAGTCTCTCTGCCCCCTGGTCAAAAGGGCCATCTGAAAAAAGTGTAAAATCCAGAAAAGCAGCACAGGCCATGGAGAAGAGGGAGCCTTGTTATGCTGATGGGTGGGATGTAAATTGCCAACAGCCACTCTTTAGAAGTGTATGTTGTTTCCTCAAACACCTAAAAAACAAAGCAACGGAGCCTACGGCATTTCCACTTATGGTCCTCTAGCTTAGGGAAATTAAAATCAAAAACACACAGCCACCCCAAAATTTTGGACGGCTCTGTTTACAAGAACCTCGTCTACGGTACAAGTTAAATATCCTAGAATGTGAAAAATGGATAAAGAATTTGTGGTACGTACGTACAATGGAATATCACTCACCAATGAAATCAATGTCATCAGGCCCGTCGCGGCATAATGAGTGGATTCAGGTACGATGATTCTAAGTGAAATAAGTCACACAGAAAATGAAACATCATAAGATATCAGTAATACACGGAATGTAAACTTGGCTACACATGAACTAAATTAAAAAACAGAACAGGGTCTCAAATTTAGAAAACCAACTTATGCTTGCTTAAGGGGAAAGGTGAGTTGGGGTGCTGCATAAAACCAGAGATAGAAATTAGCACAGATACCTTTCCATAAGCCAAATATGTAATAATCAAGACATACTCCTTGCTCAACGAAATGGACTCAACACTCCATATTCAAAGCCTAAGAATACACCTGACTAGTAAGGATCTTCAAACCCATGGATTTATATGTCTCCATAAGAGACTCAAATGTGTGTACAGCGGCATGAATGCAGCAGAGAAAATCCGATAAATCCCATTATCAAAATGAATTACAAAAACAAACACAATGACAGTGAAATAGAGAGCAATTCTTAAATAATTCTTTCAGGGCTTGTGCTGCAACCTGGATTTACCACATCTATACCAAGAGCTGAGTGAGACATAAGGTTGGACAATTCGGGCTGATAGCATTGTTGAGGTTCGATGAGCCAATGCAGACCCTTTGAAGTCATACTGCATGGTACCCATTCCATGGGCCCCAACTCTTCAGGTTTAAGGGATTCTTCCTTCAGCTAAACGTGCATGGGAAACCCACAGTATGGTGCACCGTGTGACCGGAAAACGTCTTCAAATGCATCTCAGTTTTCGTCCCCTTTTACTCGGGTTAACCATTCCAGACCCTTTACTAACACTCTCCCCACTAGGAGAGTCAGTGCCTTTAACCTCCTGCTTGGCACAGTTTGCAATTTCTGCGCAAGATGAACAAAAATAGGGAGAACCAATGAGAGACTAGCTCTAGGTGTCTGCACGTTCAAATATAACGCTCATTTCCCACCAGGAAGAGGAATTTACCAAAGGATCAGCGTGCTGTCCTGGAACCAGATTAGGGCCTGAAGCAATCCTGCGGGTTAGCGGCCAGCTCACAAGAAAGCAAGTAGAAGAAAGGAGCTCAGGCACACTGTCATTCACAAACTTGCAGAGTTATAAATGACAGCTATGGTCCAAAAATATATTGAAGTAAGTCTACGTAGAGGACTTGAAAGCGGGGCAGAATTGCAGGAAAACATTTTCAGGGGCAGACTGGAATTGCATTTAAAGAATAGGGAAAGAGACAGAAAGTCGACAATGATGCACTTGGTCAAAAAGGTCGTATGCGTTTTTTCCTGAATATATTCAGGAAAAAACGCATACGCGCATTTTGGCCAACCAAGCAAGCGTGTAAAGAAATCTGCACTACAATGAAGCCTCACTGCTCCCCTGTCAAAAGGGACATCTGAAAATAGTGAAAAATCCAGAATCGCAGGACAGGCCATGGAGAACAGGGAGCCTTGTTATGCTGATGGGCGGGATGTAAATTGCCAACAGCCACTCTGGAGAAGTGTATGGTGTTTCCTCAAACACCTAAAAAACTAAGCAACGGAGCCTATGGCACTTCAACTTATGGTTCTATAGCTTAGGGAAATTAAAATCAAAAAGACACAGCCACCCATCAATTTTGGATGGCTCTGCTTACAAGAACCTCGTCTGCGGTACAAGTTAAATATCCGAGAAAGCGAAAAATGGATAAAGAAGTTGTGGTACGTACGTACAATGGAATATCACTCAGCAATGAAATCTGTCATGAGGCGCATTGCGGCATAGTGAGTTTATTCAGGTACGATGATTCTAAGTTAACTAAGTCACACAGAAAAAGAAACACCATAAGATATCTCAAATACACGGACTGTAAACATGGCTGCACATGAACTCAATTACAAAAACAGAAAAGGGTCTCAAATTTAGAAAACCAACTTATGCTTGCTTAAGGGGAAAGGTGAGTTGTGGCGCTGCATAAAACCAGAGATTGAAATTAGCACAGATACCTTTCCATAAGCAAATATGTAATAGTCAGGACCTACTCCTTGCTCCACGAAATGGACTCAACACCGCATATTCAATGCCTAGGAATATACCTGACTAGTAAGAATCTTAAAACCCATGGATTTATATGTCTCCATAAGAGAATCAAGCATGTGTACAGTGGCAAAAATGCAGCAGTGAAAATCCGATAAATCCCATTATCAAAATAAATTACAAACACAAAACTCAATGACAATGAAATAGAGAGCAATTCTTAAATAATTCATTCAGGGCTTGTGATGCAACCTGGATTTACCACATCTACACCCAGAGCTGAGTGAGACATAAGGCTGGACACTTCGGGCTGATAGCATTGGTGACGTTCGGTTAGGAAAGGCAACCCTTTGAAGTCATACTGCATGGTACCCATTCCATGGGTCCCAACTCTCCAGGTTTAAGGGATTCTTCCTTCAGGAAAAACATGCATGGGAAACCCAGAATATGGTCCACCGTGTGACTGGGAAACCTTTTTAAATGCATCTCAGTTTTCGTCCCATCGTACTCGGTTTAACCATTCCAGACGCTTTACTAACACTCTCTCCACTTGCAGAGTCTGTGCCTTTAACCTCCTGTTTGGCACAGTTTGGAATTTCTGCGCAAGATGAACAGGAATAGGGAGAACCAATGAGAGATTAGCCGTAGGTGTCTGCACGAGCAAATTTAACGCTCATTTCGCACCAGGAGGAGGAATTAGCCAAAGGCTCAGCATGCCATGCCGGAACCAGTTTAGGGCCTGAAGCAATCCTGCGGTTTTGCGGCCAGCTCACAAGAAAGCGAGTTGAAGAAAGGAGCTCAGGGGCACTGTAATTCACAAACCTGCAGAGTTATAAATGACAGCTATTGTCCAAAAATATATTGAAGTAAGGCTGCAAAGAGAACTTGATCGCGGGGCAGAATTCCAGGAATACGATTTCAGGAGGTAGATGGGAAGTCCTCTGAAAGTATAGGAGAAGAGGCAGAACCTCGACAATGATGCACTTGGTCAAAAAGGGCATATGCGTTTCTTTCAGGGCCCTCATTAAAGAGGGTAGGAGGCTCCCAGCATGCTTCAGTGACCAATAGAGGGCCTACGTCGCCAAGGCAACGTGAGCCATCCAGGCAGGAGTGACCTCACATCAGAGGGCCCACCTCACAGAAGGGTAAGGAACCCAGTCAGGATCAGACTCTCACCAGAGTGCCCACATAAGCAAGGGGCTGGGAACCAGGCACGAGTGTCCTCACGCCCGTGGGGCCACATCATCGAAAGTTGAGGTACCCAGCACATGTGGCCTCAAACCAGAGGACCCACATCACCATGGGTCTCGGAGCGAGGCAGGCAGGATTAACCTCAAAACACATGGCCCATTGTATAAAAAAGGTGAGGAATCCAGCAGTTGGAACGTCCCAGCAGGCGGCCCAGATCACCGAGGCTATGGGATCCAGGCAGTGATGAACTCACAACAGAGGGCCCTCATCGTGATACTGTAAGCAACCCAGCCGTTGTGACCTCAGAGCACAAGGCCCACATTCCCATGGGGAAGGGAACCAAGCAGGAGTGTCATCGCACCAGTGGGCACACATCAGAAAATGTGGAGAGCCCTGCAGTTAGGGCTGGACGCCAGAGGGCCCTCATCACTGAGGAGAGGAGGCTCCCAGCAAGCTCCAACTGCTACCAGAGGGCCGACGTCGCCAATGCGGGGTGTGCCAGCCAGGCAGGAGTGACCTCAGAGCAGAGGGCCAACAACACAAAAGTGTGAGGAACCCAAAGAGGATCAGACTCTCACCACAGGGCCCACATCACCAAGGGAATGGAAACCAGGCAGGAGTGTCCTCACACCAGTGGGGCCACATCACCGAAATGTGACGGACCCAGCACACGTGGCCTCAAACTACAGGACACACATCACCAAGGGGCTGGGAGTGAGGCAGGCAGGAGGAGTCTCAAAACAGAGGGCCCATAGAAGGAAAAAGTTGAGGAATCCCGCAGTTGGAAGCTCCCCGCAGGTGGCCAGGAGCAGCGAGGCTATGGGATCCATGCCGGAGTGAACTCACACCAGAGGGCCCTCATCATGAAACTGAGCAACGTAACATTGGGACCTCAGAGCAGAAAGCCCACATTCCCATGGGGTTGGGAACCTGGCAGGAGTGTACTCGCACCACAGGGCACACATCAGAAAATTTTGGGAGCCCAGCAGTTAGGGTCTGACACCAGAGGGCCCTCATTACCGAGGGGAGGAGACTCCCAGCAGGCACCAACTCCCAACTGAGGGCCCATGTCGCCAAGGTGACGTGTGTCAGCCAGGCAGGAGTGACCTCACAGCGGAGGGCCTACCTCACAAAGGGTGAGGAACGCAGCCAGGATAAGACTCTCACCAGAGGGCCCACATCACCAAAGGGATCGGAACAAGGCAGGAGTGTCCTCACACCAGTGTGCCCACATTATAGAAAGGTGAGGAACCCAGCACATGTGGCCTAAACCAGAGGACCCACATTTCCAAGGTGCTCCGAGTGAGGCAGGCAGGAGTAGCCTAACAACACAGGGCCCACAGAATAAAAAATGTGAGGAATCCAGCAGTTGGAACCTCCCAGCAGGTGGCCCAGAGCACGGAGTCTATGGGATCCAGGCCACAGTGATCTCACAGCAGAGGGCCCACATCATGAAACTGTGAGCAACCCAGCCAGTGGGACCTCAGAGCAGAAGGCCCACATCCCCATGGGGATGGGAACCTCGCAGGAGTGTCCTCGCACAACTTAGCACGTATCAGAAAATGTGGGAACCCAGGAGTTATGGCCTGACGCCAGAGGGCCCACATCACGGAGGAGAGGAGGCTACCAGCAGGCTCCAAATGCCACCAGAGGGCCGACGTCACCAAGGCAACGGGAGCAAGCCAGGCAGGAGTTACCTCACAGCAGAGGGCCCACCTCACAGAAGTGTGAGGAACCCAAAGAGGATCAGACTCTAACCAGAGCGCGCACATCACCAAGGGGATGGAAACCAGGCAGGAGTGTCCTCACACCAGTGGGGCCACATCAGCGAAAGGTGAGGAACACAGCACATGTGGCCTCAAACAAGGGGACACACATCACGAAAGGGCTGGGAGTGAGGCGTGCAGGAGGAGACTCACAACAGAGGGCCCATAGAATAAAAAAGGTGAGGAACCCCCCAGTTGGAAGCTCCAAACAGGTGGCCCAGAGCACCGAGGCTATGGGATCTATGCCGGAGTGAACTCACAGCAGAGGGCCCACATTCTGACACTGTGAGCAGCCCAGCCGTTGGGACCTCAGAGCAGAAAGCCCACATGCCCATGGGGATGGGACCCTGGCTAGAGTGTACTCGCCTGACAGGGCGCACATCAGAAAATTTTGGGAGCCCATGAGTTAGGGCCTGACGCCATAGGGCCCCCATCACCGAGGGGAGGAGACTCCCAGCAGGCACCAACTCCCAACTGAGGGCCCACATCGACAAGGTGACGTGTGCCAGCCAGGCAGGAGTGACCTCACAGCAGAGGGCCCACCTCACAGAAGTGGGAGGAACCCAGCCAGGATCAGACTCTCACCAGAGGGCCCACATCACCAAGGGGATCAGAACAAGGCAGGAGTGTCCTCACACCAGTGGGGCCACATCATTGAAAGGTGAGGAACCCAGCACACGTGGCCTCAAACCAGAGGACACACATCACCCAGGGGCTGGGAGTGAGGCAGGCAGGAGGAGTCTCAAAACAGAGGGCCCATAGAAGGAAAAAGGTGAGGAATCCCACAGTTGGAACCTCCCCGCAGGTGGCCAGAAGCAGGGAGGCTATGCGATCCATGCGGGAGTGAACTCACACCAGAGGGCCCTCATCATGAAACTGAGCAACGTACCATTGGGACCTCAGAGCAGAAGGCCCACATTCCCATGGGGTTGGGAACCGGGCAGGAGTGTACTCGCACCACAGGGCGCACATCAGAGAATTTTGGGAGCCCAGGAGTTAGGGTCTGACGCCAGAGGGCCCTCATTACTGAGGGGAGGAGACTCCCGGCAGGTACCAACTCCCAACTGAGGGCCCACATCGCCAAGGTGACATGTGCCAGCCAGGCAGGAGTGACCTCACAGCAGAGGGCCCACCTCACAGAAGGGTGAGGAACCCAGCCAGGATCAGACTCTCACCAGAGGGCCCACATCATCAAGGGGATAGGAAGCAGGCAGGAGTGTCCTCACACCAGTGGGGCCACACCATCGAAAGGCGAGGGACCCAGCACACGTGGCCTCAAACCAGAGGAAACACATCACCAAGGGGCTGGGAGAGAGGCAGGCAGGAGGAGTCTCAAAACAGAGGGCCCATAGAAGAAAAAAGGTGAGGAATCCCGCAGTTGGAACATTCCAGCAGGTGGCCAGGAGCAGAGAGGCTATGGGATCCAGGCCGGAGAGAACTCACAGCAGAGGGCCCTCATCATGAAACTCAGCAACCCATGGTTGGGACCTCAGAGCAGAAGGCCCACATTCCCATGGGGTTGGGAACCTGGCAGGAGTGTACTCGAACAACAGGGCGCATATCAGAAAATATTGGGAGCCCAGGGGTTAGGGTCTGACGCCAGAGGGCCCTCATTACCGAGGGGAGGAGACACCCAGCAGGCACCAAATCCCACCAGAGGGCCGACGTCGCCAAGGCGGGGTGTGCCAGCCAGGCAGGAGTGACCTCAGAGAAGAGGGCCCACCTCACAGAAGTGTGAGGAACCCAACCAGGATCAGACTCTCACCGGAGGGCCCACATCACCAAGGGGATGGGAACCAGGCAGGAGTGTCCTCACACCAGTAGGGCCACATCAGCCAAAGGTGAGGAACCCAGCACATGTGGCCTCCAACCAGAGGACACACATCACCAAGGGGCTAGGAGTGAGGCAGGTGTCTGGAGGGGTACATTTAACTCTAATTTCCCACCAGGAAGTGGAATGAACCAAAGTCTCAGAGTGCCGTGCCGGACCCTGATTACGGCCTGAAGCAAACCTGTGGCTCTGTGGCCAGTTTTCAAGGAAACGAGTTAAGAAAGGAAATCACGGTCACTGTAATTCACAAACCTGCAGAGTTATAAATGACAGCTATTGGCAAAAATATATTGAAGTAATTCTGCAAAGAGGACTTGAAAACGAGGCAGAATTGCAGGAATCATATTTCAGGGGGTAGATTGGAATTGCATTTAAAGCATGTGAAAAGCGGCAGATCTTTGACAGTGATGCACTTAGACAAAAGTGCGTAAACATTGTTTCCTGAATATATTCAGGAAAAAACACATATGCCCTTTTTGGCCAACCAAGCACTCTAGCAATGGAAATCCGCACTACAATGAAGTCTCATTTCCCATTCGTCAAAAGGGCCATCTGAAAAAAGTGTAAAAACCAGAAACACAGGACAGGCCATGGAGAACAGGGAGCCTTGTTATGCTGATGGGCGGGATGTAAATTGCCAACAGACACTCTGGAGATGTTTATGGTGTATCCTGAAACATCTGAAAAACAAAGCTACAGACCCTAGGGCACTTCCACTTTCGGCCCTATAGCTTAGGAAAATTAAAATCAACAAGACACAGCCAACACAAAATTTTGAGCTGCTGTGTTTACAAGAACCTTGAGTCCAGTACAAATTAAATATCCCAGAAAGAAAAAAAATGGATAAAGGAGTTGTGCTACTTACGTACAACGGAATATCACTCAGCAATGAAATCAATGTCATCAGGCCTGTAGCAGCAAATTGAGTGGATTTAAGTATGATGATTCTAAGAGAAATACGTCACACAGAGAAAGATAATTATCATAAGATATCACTAATAGAGAGAGTGTAAACTTGGCTACACATAAACTGAATTCCAAAACCGAACAGAGTCTCACATTTAGATAAAAACTTATGCTTGCTTAAGGGGAAAGTTGAGTTGCGGTGCTGTATAAAACCAGAGATTGAAATTAGCACACATACCGTTCCATAAGCCAAATATGTAATAGACAAGACCTACTCTTTGCTCAACGAAATAGACTCATCCATGGTGTATCACCTCACACCTGTTAGAATGGGCATCATCAGAAAATCTACAAACAACAAATGCTGGAAAGGGTGTGGAGATAAGGAACCCTCTTCCACTATTGTTGGGAATGAAAATTGATACAGTCACTGTGGAGAACATTATGGAGTTTCTTATAAAACTAAGAATAGAATTACCATATGATACAGCCATCCCACTACTGGGCATATACCCAGACAAAACCATAAATCGAAAAGAGACATTCACCGCAATGTTCATTGCATCACTATTTACAATATCCAGGTAATGGAAGCAACCTAAATGCCCACAGACAGACGAATGCATAAAGATGTGGTACATATATAAAATGGAATATTACTAAGCCATAAAAAGGAATGAAATTGGGTCATTTGTAGAGACGTTGATGGATCTAGAGACTGTCATACAGAGTGAAGTAAGTTAGAAATAGAAAAACAAATCTTGTCTATTAATGCATATATGTGGAACCTAGAAAAATTGTACAGATGAACCGTTTTGCAAGGCAGAAATAGAGCAACAGATGTAGACAACAAACGTATGGACACCAAGGGGGGAAAGCTGTTGGGGGGTGGTGGTGGGAGGAGTTGAGAGATTGGGATTGGTATGTATACATTTATATGTATAAAATAGATAACCAAAAAGAACCTGCTGTATAAAAAATAAAATAAAATTCAAAATTAAAAAAAATAAAATTAAAAAAAGTAAAACAGAAAAAATATTCTGCCCTTCACATACATGTATTTATATGAATAAATTATTTCCATGCATATATCTGTAAATACAGAAAAGAGGAATAAATTCTACCTTGAACCAAAAACGAAAAAAAGAAAAAGAAAAACAGAACCCACCAGTTACACAGAGGAAATCCCTATCAGGGCAATTGCTCCAGTTGTAAACAATTCTGAAGTTGGTCAGTGGTGGGGAATCATCTCCCATTCAGCCAGCAGGCCCCACGCAACAAGCGTCCTCATTGCAAAGCTGGGGGACCGTGCCGAGGCATCTGTGAGTAAACGTGGGCCGAGCCCCAGGCCAGCTGCTGCTGAAATGTTCCCACCCTTCCCAGGTAAAACACCTGAATATGTACAAGGACTTGAAAGCCTAGAGGAAGGGCCATGGAGCCACACGAGCGACAGCATGCCGGCCGACTTGATGCCTGTAGGCCAGCCAGGATGGCCCTGGCCCTGGGTGCTCTTCTGGAAGCTTTCCATTTCCCTGCCTGAGATACCCCTCCTGTCCCGGCCCCCACTGCTTTCTTCCTTCCTCACCTCTGCCCAGGGAGGAATTCCAGCGGCAGGTATGGGTGACACATCCTCTTCTTTAGCAGGTGGCATCTTGGCAACTGCTGCAGAAAGTCCAGCAGAGCCCCACTCACACTGAGCCACCCACAAAGCCGTGGCCTCTCACTCCCTCCCACCAACCCAGCCCCGAGACTGTTGACAGGGCAGAGAAAATGGCGTCAGGCACAGCTGCAGGGGCTCTTGCTGCCTGGAGTGGTGTTTATATCGATCTCAACCCAGGCACACCTGGGGAGATCTGGCCGGCACGGTCAGGCTGCCCAGGTCAGCCTATCATCACCCCTCAGGGTCTCACAGTTACAGAAAATGGAACTTGCTGAATCGGCCAGGTCCAAGGAACAGGTGTGGGCTCTTGAGAGTCAGGATAGACAAGGGGCTGTAGCTCTGGCTTGTTTTCTAATCATTTTATCTGGCCCATGAGTGGGAGACAACTTCAAGAAAACCCTCTCCTAATGAGAGGAACCCAGGAGTCAGGGAGAGGAGGGGTGGGTGGTGGGTTTAGACAGAGGCCTGGTGCCCCGGGTGCAGTGGAAGCCTCTGGAAGACCAGGTGGAGGGAGGCCGCACAGAGTGATCCCCAAGGTCACAGACCTTTTGGAGCTGCTGTTTGTTAGTTCAAGTACTGCTCTGAGGTGCTCTGTGTCAGATCTGAGTGACAGGTGAGCTGGGAGTGCTTTGCAATGTGCACTATGTGCACGGTTCCTGTTTGCCCAGACTTGCCACGGTACCTGCAAGGGTAGCTCTGTATCCTGGGAGGGGCCTGACCACGAGAACCCCATGGGCTGCAGGGTATCTGCCCAGGGAACACCATATCCTGGGAGGGGCCTGACCACGAGGGCCCTGTGTCCTGGGGTGGGGGTGGGGTACCTGCCTGGGTAAGCTCCATATCCTGGGATTGGCCTGACCTTGAGAGCCCCATGGGCTGCAGCAGTCAAGGTAACGGATGTCAGGAGAGTCAGTGAAGCCACCGAGGATATACCTCCAGTAGTTCCTAAATCCTATACCCTGCTGGTCATTCTACCAACAACCAGGACTTGGTATTCTGTATTAGTCTTCAATGATGCCTTCTTTTACACTTTTTTCACATGGCCCGTTTGACCGGGGGGCAGTGAGGCTTCATTGTAGTGCAGATTTCCTTTACACGCTTGCTTGGTTGGCCAAAAAGTGCATATGTGTTTTTTCCTGAATATAGTCAGGAAAAAACCCATATGCACTTTTTGGCCAAGTGCATCATTGTCGACATTCTGCCTCTTTTCCTATGCTTTAAGTGCAATTCCAGTCTACCCGCTGAAATCGTTTTCCTGAAATTCTGCACCGCTTTAAAGCCCTCTTCACAGACTTACTTGAATATATTTTTGGACGATAGCTATCATTCATAACTCTGCAGGTTTGTGGACTACAGTCCACTTGAGCTCTTTTCTTCAACACGCTTTCTTGTGAGCTGACCGCAAAACTGCAGGATTGCTTCAGGCCCTAATCTGTTTCTGGCAGGGCATGCTGAGCCTTTGGTTAATTCCTCTTCCTGGTGGGAAATGAGCGTTCCATTTGCCCGTGCAGACACCTACAGCTAGTCTCTCATTGGTTCTCCCTATTCCTATTCATCTTGCGCAGAAATTGCAAACTGTGCCAAACAGGAGGTTAAAGGCACAGACTCTCCAAGAGGGGAGAGTGTTGGTAAAGCGTCTGGAATGGCGAACCCGAGTACCAGGGGACGAAAACTGCGATGCATTTGAAAACGTTTCCCAATGACATGGTGGACCGTACTCTGCGTTTCCCATGCATGTTTTAGCTGAAGGAAGAATCCCTTAAACCTGGAGAGTTGAGACCCATGGAATGGGTACCATGCAGTATGTCTTCAAAGGGTCTGCATTTGCTCACCGAACCTCACCAATGCCATCAGCCCGAAGAGTCCAGCCTTATGTCTCACCCTAACCCTTACTCGAAGCCTTGCCCTAATCCGTCCCGTAATCCTAACCCATACGCAAACACTAACCCGTATCCTAACACGTACGCTCATCCTAAACAGTTGTCGTACCCTAACCTGTACCCTAAACCGTCCCTATCCCCTAACCCTAACAAACCATAACCCTAACACTTACCCAAAGCCTTACCCTAAACCGTCCCCTAATCCTAACCCGTACGTTAACACTAACTCATACCCTAACATGTACGCTCACCCTAAACCATTGTCGTACCCTAACCTGTACCCTAAACTGTCCCCGTCCCCTAAACATAACACTAACCCTAACCCTAAACCTAACCCTTACCCGAAGCCTTACCGTAACCCGTCCCCTAAAACTAACCTGGGCGCTAACACTAACCCATACCCTAACACGTACACTCACCCTAAACCGTTGGCGAACCCTAACCTGTACCCTAAACTGTCCCCATCCCTGTCCTCTAACACTAACCCTAACCCTTACCCGAAGCGTCACCCTAATCCGTCCCATAATCCTAAACCGTACGCTAAAACTAACCCGTGCCCTACCACATACGCTCACCTGAAAACGTTGTCGTACCCTAACCTGTACCCTAAACCGTCACCGTCCCCTAATCCTAACCCTAACCCTTACCCAAAGCCTTACCCTAACCGTCGCCTAATCCTAACCCGTACGCTAACACTAACTGTACCCTAACACATATGCTGACCCTAAACCGTTGTCGTACCCTAACCTGTACCCTAAACAATCCCCGTCCCCTAACCCTAACCCTAACCCTAACCCTAACCATTAAGCGAAGCCTTACCCTAACCCGTCCCTAATCCTAACCCGTACGCTAACACTAACACGTACCCTAACACATACGCTCACACTAAACCCTTGTTGTACCCTAACCTGTACCCTAAACCGTCCCCGTACCTTACCCTAACCCTAACCCTAAACCTTACCTGAAGCCTTGCCCTAACCTGTCCCCTAATCCTAACATGGACGCTAACACTAACCCGTACCCTAACATGTACGCTCACCCTAAACCGTTGTCGTACCCTAACCTGTACCCTAAACCGTCACCGTCCCCTAACCCTAACCCTAACCCTAACACTTACACGAAGCCTTACACTAACCCGTCCCCTAATCCTAACCCGTGCGCTAACAATAACCCGTACCCTAACACGTACACTCACGCTAAACCGTTGTCTTACCCTAACCTCTACCCTAAACCGTCACTGTCCCCTAACACTAACCCTAATCCTAACCCTTAACCGAAGCCTTACCCTAACCCGTCCCCTTATCCTAACCAGTACACTAACACTAACCCGTAACCTAACACGTACGCTCACCCTAAACCGTTGTCGTACCCTAACCTGTACCCTAAACCGTCCCCGTCCCCTAACCCTAAACCTAACCTTAACGCTAATCCTAAACCTTACCCGAAGCCTTACCCTAAACCGTTCCCTAATCCTAAACCGTATGCTAAAACTAACCCGTACCCCAACACGTACGCTCACACTAAACCGTTGTTGTACCCTAACCTGTATCCTAAACCGTCCCTGTCAGCGTCCCCTAACACTAACCCTAACCCTAACCCTAACCCTTAGCCGAAGCCTTACCCTAACCCGTCCCCTAATCCTAACCCGTAGGCTAACACTAACCCGTACCCTAACACGTACGCTCACCCTAAACCGTTGTTGTACACTAACCTGTACCCTAAACCGTCCCCGTCACCTAACACTAACCCTAACCCTAACCCTAACCCTAACCCTTACCTGAAGCCTTACCCTAAACCGTTCCCTAATCCTAACCCGTACGCTAACACTAACCCGTGCCCTAACATGTACAGTCATCCTAAACCGTTGTCGTACGCTAACCTGTATCCTGAACCGTCCCCGTCCCCGTCCCCTAACCCTAACCCTAAACCTAACCCTAACCCTTACCCGAAACCTTACTCTAAACTGTCCCATAATCCTAACCCGTACGCTAAAACTAATCCATACCGTAACACGTATGCTCACCCTAAACCGTTGTCGTACCCTAACCTGTACCCTAAACCGTCCCCATCCCCAAACCCTAACCCTAAACCTAACCCTAACCCTAAACCTTACCTTAAGCCTTACGCTAACCCGTCCCCTAATCCGAACACGTACGCTAACCATAACCCGTACCCTAACACGTACGCTCACACTAAACCGTTGTCGTACCCTAACCTGTACCCTAAACCGTCCCCGTCCCCTAACCCTAACCCTAAACCTAAGCCTAACCCTTAACCGAAGCCTTACCCTAACCCGTCCCCTAATCCGAACCCGTATGCTAACACTAACCCGTACTCTAATACGTACACTCACCCTAAACCGTTTTCGTATGCTAACCTGTACCCTAAACCGTCCCCGTCCCCGTCCCCTAACCCTAACGCTAACCCTAACACTAACCCTTACCCGAAGCCTTACACTAACCCATCCCCTAATCCTAAGCCGTACGCTAACACTAAAACGTGCGCTACCACGTACGCTCACCATAAACTGTTGTCGTACACTAAAGTGTACCCTAAACCGTCCTCTTCCCCGTTCCCTAAACCTAAACCTAACCCTAACAATGACCCTTACCTGAAGCCTTACCCTAACCCATCCCATAATCCTAACCCGTACGCTAACACTAACCCGTACCCAAACACGTACGCTCACCCTAAACCGTTGTCGTACCCTAACCTGTACCCTAAACCGTCCCCGTCCCCTAACCCTAACCCTAACCCTAACCCCAACCCGAAAACTTGTCCGAAGCCTTACCCTAACCCATCCCTTATTCCTAACCCGTACGCTAACACTAACCCGTACCCTAACACTAACCCGTACCCTAACACGTACGCTCAACCTAAACCGTTGTGTACCATAACCTGTACCCTAAACCATCCCCGTACACTACCCCTAACCCTAACCTAAACCTAGCCCTTACTCGAAGCCTTACCCTAATCCGTCCCCTAATCCTAACCCATACGCTAACACTAAATGATACCCTAACACGTACGCTCACCCTAAACCGTTGTTGTACCCTAAACTGTACCCTAAACCGTTCCCGTCCCCGTCCCCCAACCGTAAACCTAACCCTAAACCTAATCCTTACCCGAAGCCTTACCCTAACCCGTCCCATAATCCTAACCGTACGCTAACACTAACCCGTACCCTAACACGTACGCTCACCCTAAACAGTTGTCGTACCCTAACCTGTACCCTAAACCGTCCCCGTCACCTAACCCGAACCCTAACCCTAGCCCTAACTCTAACCCTTACCCGAAGCCTTAGACTAACCCGTCCCCTAATCCTAACCCATACGCTAACACTAAACTGTACCCAAACACGTACGCTCAACCTAAACCGTTGTCGTACCCTAACCTGTACCATAAAGCGTCTCCGTCCCCTAACCCTAACCATAACCCTAACCCTAACACTTACTCGAAGCCTTATCCTAACCTGTCCCCTAATCCGAACCCGTACGCTAACACTAACCCGTACCCTAACACGTACGCTCACCCTAAACCGTTGTGTAACCTAACCTGTACCCTAAACCGTCCCCGTCCCCTAACCCTAACCCTAACCTTAATCCTAACCCTTACCCGAAGCCTTACCACAACCCGTCCCCTAATCCTAACCCGTACGCTAATACTAACACGTACCCTAACACGTACGCTCACTCTAAACCGTTGTCGTACCCTAACCTGTACCCTAAAGCATCTCCGTCCCCGTCCCCTAACCCTAATCCTAACCCTAAACCTTACCCAAAGCAGTACCCTAACCCGTCCCCTAATCCTAACCCGTACGGTAACACTAACCCGTAGCCTAACACGTACGCTCAACCTAAACCGTTGTGTACCCTAACCTGTACATTAAACGATCCCCGTACACTAACCCTAACCCTAACCCTAAACCTAACCATAAAACTTACCCAAAGCCTTACACTAACCCGTTCCCTAATCCAAATCCATACGCTAACACTAACCCGTACCCTAATACATGCGCTCACACTAAACCGTTGTCGTACCCTAAACTGTACCCTAAAAAGTCACTGTCCCCTAATTCTAACCCTAACGCTAACCCTAACACTTACCCGAAGCCTTACACTAACCCGTCCCCTAATCCTAACCCGTACGCTAACACTAACCCATACCCTAACATGTACGCTCACCCTAATCCATTGTCGTACCCTAACCTGTACCCTAAACCGTCCCCGTCCCCTAACCCTAACACTAAACCTAATCATTACCCGAAGCCTTACCCTAACCTGTCCCCTAATCCTAACCCGTACGCTAACGCTAACCAGTACCCTAACACGTACCCTCACTCTAAACCGTTGTCGTACCCTAACCTGTACCCTAAAACGTCCCCATCCCCTAACCCTAACCCTAACCCTTACCCGAAGCCTTCCCCTAACCCGTCCCCTAATCCTAACCCGTACGCTAACACTAACCCATACCCTAACACGTATGCTCACCCTAAACCGTTGTCGTACCCTAACCTCTACCCTAAACCGTCCCCGTCCCCTAACCCTAACCCTAAACCTAACCCTAAACCTAACCCTTACCCGAAGCCTTACCCTAACCCGTCCCCTAATCCTAACCTGTACGCTAACACTAACCCGTACACTAACAAGTACACTCACCCTAAAACGTTGTCATACCCTAATCTGTACCCTAAACCATCCCCTAACCCTAACCCTAAACCTAACCCTTACCCGAAGCCTTACCCTAACCCGTCCTCTAATTCTAAACCGTACGCTAACAGTAAACCGTGCCCTAACACGTACGCTCACCCTAAACCGTTGTCGTACCCTAACCTTTACCCTAAACCGTCCCCGTCCCCTAAACCTAACCCTAACCCTAACCCTAACCCTTAACCGGAGCCTTACACTAACCCGTCCCGTAATACTCAGCCGTACGCTAACTCTAACCCATACCCTAACACGTACGCTCACCCTAAACCGTTGTCGTACCCTAACCTGTATCCTAAACCATCCCCGTCCCCTAACCCTATCCCTAACACTAACCCTAACCCTTACCCGAATCCTTACCCTAACACGTCCCCTAATCTAAACTGTACGCTAACACTAACCCGTACCCTAACACGTACGCTCACCCTAACCATTGTCGTACCCTAAACTGTACCCTAAATCGTGCCCATCCCCTAACCCTTACCCGAAGCCTAACCCTAACTGTAAACCTTACCCGAAGCCTTACACTAACCCGTCACCTAAAACTAACCGTATGCTAACACTAATCCGTGCCCTAACACGTACGCTCACCCTAAAGCGTTGTCGTGCACTAACCTGTACCCTAAACCGTCCCCGTCCCCTAACACTAGCCCTAAACCTAACCCTAACACTAACCCTAAACCTTACCCGAAGCCTTACCCTAACCCGTCCCCTAATCCTAACCCGTACCCTAACACTAACCCGTACCCTAACACGTACGCTCACCCAAAACCGTTGTCGTACCCTAACCTGTACCCTAAACCGTCCCTGTCCCCTGACCCTAACCCTAACCCTAACCCTTACCTGAAGCCTTACACTAACCCGTCCCCTGAACGTAACCTGTACGCTAACACTAACCAGTACCCTAACATGTATGCTCAACCTAAACCTTTGTCGTACATTAACCTGTACCCTAAATCGTCCTTGTCCCCTAACCCTAACCCTAACCCTAACCCTAACCCTTACCCTAAGCCTTACCCTAACTCGTCCCCTAACCCTAACCCGTACGCTAACACTAACCCCTACCCTAACACGTACGCTCACCCTAAACCGGTTTCGAGCCTAACCTGTACCCCAAACCGTCCCTGTCCCCTAAACCTAACCCTAACCCTAACCCTAATCCTAACCCTTACCGGAAACCTTACCCTAAACCGTTCCCTAATACTAACCCGTATGCTAACACTAACCCGTACCATAACACCTATGCTCACCCTAAACCGTTGTCGTAACCTAACCTGTACCCTAAACCGTCCCTGTCCCCGTCCCCTAACACTAACCCTAACCTTAACCCTAACACTTACCCGAAGCTTTACCCTAACCCGTCACCTAATCCTAACCCGTACGCTAACACTAAACTGTACCCTAACCCGTACGCTCACCCTAAAACGTTGTTTTACCCTAACCTGTACCCTAAACCATCCCCGGCACCTAAGCCTAACCCGAATCCTAACCCTAACCCTAACCCTTACCCAAAGCCTTACCCTAACCCGTCCCCTAATCCTAACGTGTACGCTAACACTAACCCGTACCCTAACACGTACGCTCACCCTAAACCGTTGTCATACGCTAACCTGTACCCTAAAACTTCCCCGTCCCCTAACCCTAACCTTAACCATAACCCGAACCCTAACGCTTACCAGAAGCCTTACCCTAACCCGTCCCTAATCCTAACCCGTACGCTAACACTAACCCGTACCCTAACACATACGCTCAACCTAAACCTTTGTCGTACCCTAACCTGTACCCTAAACAATCCCTGTCCCCTAACCATAACCCTAACCCTACCTCTAAACCTAAACCTTACCCGAAGCCTTACCCTAACCCGTCCCCTAATCCTAACCCGTTAGCTAACACTAACTTGTACACTGACATGTACGCTCACCCTAAACCGCTGTCGTACCCTAACCTGTACCCTAAACTATCCCGGTCGCCTAACCCTAAACCTAACCCTAACCCTAACCCTAACCCTTACCCGAAGCCTTACCCTAACACGTCCCATAATCGTATCCCGTACGCTAACACTAACCCGTGCCCTAACACATACTCTCACACTAAACCGTTGTTGTAACCTAACCTGTACCCTAAACTGTCCCCTTCCCCTAATCCCTAACCCTAACCCTAATCCTAACCCTTACCCGAAGCCTTACCCTAACCTGCCCCCTAATCCTAACCCGTACGCTAACTCTAACCCGTACCGTAACACGTACGCTCACGCTAAATCGTTGTCATACACTAACCTGTACCCTAAACCGTCCGCGTCCCCATCCTCTAAACCTAACCCTAACCCTAACCCTAACCCTTACCCGAAGCCTTACCCTAAACCGTCCCCTAATCCTAACCCATACGCTAACACTAACCCGTACCCTAACACTTACGCTCACCCTAAACCGTTGTTGTGCACTAACCTGTACCGTACACCGTCCTTTTCCCCGAACCCTAACCCTAACCCTAACCCTAACACTAACGCTTACCCGAAGCCTTACCCTAACCCGTCCCCTAATCCGAACCCGTAAGCTAACAATAATCCGTACACTAACACGTACGCTCACCCTAAATCTTTGTCGTACCCTAATCTGTACCCTAAACCGTCCACATCCCCTAACCCTAACCCTAAACCTAACCCTAACTCTAAACCTTACCTGAAGCCTTACCCTAAACCGTCCCCTAAACCGAACCCGTACCCTAACAATAACCCGTACACTAACACGTACGCTCACCCTAAACGGTTGTCGTACCCTAACCTGTACCCTAAACCGTCCCCGTCCCCGTCCCCTAACCCTAACCATAAGCCTAACCCTTACCCGAAGCCTTACCCTAACCCATCCCCTAATCCGAACCGTACGCTAACACTAACCCGTACCCTAACCGTACACTCACCCTAAACAGTTGTCGTACGCTAACCTGTATTCTAAACTGTCCCCGTCCCCGTCCCCTTACCCTAAACCTAACCCTAACACTAACCCTTACCCGAAGCCTTACCCTAAACCGTTCCATAATCCTAACCCGTACGCTAACACTAAACCATGCGCTACCACGTAGGCTCAGCCTAAACTGTTGTCATACACTAACCTGTACCCTAAACCGTCCCCGTCCCCGTCCCCGTCCCCGTCCCCTAACCCTAACCCTTACCCAAGGCCTTACCCTAACCCGTCCCCTAATCATAAACCGTAGGCTAACACTAACCCGTACCCTAACACGCACACTCACCCTAAACCGTTTGCGTACACTAACCTGTACCCTAAACCGTCCCTGTCCCCTAAACCTAACCCTAACCCTAACCCAAACCCTTATCCAAAGCCTTACCCTAAACGGTCCCCTAATCCTAAACCGTACGCTAACACTAACAAGTACCCAAACACGTACGCTCACCATAAACCGTTGTCGTACCCTAACCTGTACCCTAAACTCTCCCCGTCCCCGTCCCCTAAACTTAACCCTAACCCTAACCCTTACCCAAAGCCTTACACTAACCCCTCCCCTAATCCTAACCCGTACGCTAACACTAAACCATACCCTAACACGTACACTCACCCTAAATCGTTGTTGTACCCTAACCTGTACCCTAAACCGTCCCCGTCCCCGTCCCCTAACCCTAAACCTAACCGTAAACTTAACCCTTACCCGAAGCCTTACCCTAACACGTCCCCTAATCATAACCCGTACGCTAACACTAACCCGTACCCTAACACGTATGCTCACCCGAAACCGTTGTCGTAACCTAACCTGTACCCTAAACCATCCCCGTCCCCTAACCCTAAGCCTAAACCTAACCCTAACCCTAACCCTTACCCGAAGCCTTACCCTAACCCGTCATCTAATCCTAACCCGTACGCTAACACTAACCCGTACCCTAACACGTACGCTCACCCTAAACCGTTATCTTACCCTATCCTGTACACTAAACTGTCCCCATCCCCTAACCCTAACCCTAACCCTCACCCTAACCCTTACCCAAAGCCTTACGCTAACCCGTCCCCTAATCCTAACCTGTACGCTAACACTAACCCGTACCCTAATACATGCGCTCACCCTAAACCGTTGTCATACCCTAAACTGTACCCTAAACAGTCCCCGTGCCCTAACCCTAACCCTAACCCTAACCCAAACACTTACCCGAAGCCTTACCCTAACCCGTCCCCTAATGCTAATCCGTACGCTAACACTAAACCCTACCCTAACACATATGCTCACCCTAAACCGTTGTCGTACGCTTACATGTACACTAAACCGTCCCCGTCCCCTAACCCTAACCCTAACCATGACCCTAACCATTACCCGAAGCCTTACCCTAAACCGTCCCCTAATACTAACCCGTATGCTAACACTAACCCATACCCTAACACGTAAGATCACCATAATCAATTGTCGTACCATAACCTGTACCCTAAACTGTCCCCGTCCCCTAACCCTATCACTAACCCTAATCCTAACCCTTACCCGAAGCCTTAACCTAACCCCTCTCCTACTCTAACATGTACGCTAACACTAACCCATACCCTAACACGTACGCTCACCCTGAACCGTTGTCATACCCTAACCTGTACCCTAAACCGTCCCCGTGCCCTAACCCTAACCCTAACGCTAACCCTAACTCTAACACTTACCTGAAGCCTTACCCTAACCCGTCCCCTAAACCTAACCCGCACGCTAACACTAACCCGTGCCCTAACACGTACGCTCACCCGAAACATTTGTCGTACACTAAGCTGTACCCTAAACCGTCCCCATTACCTAACACTAACCCGAACCCTAACCATAACCCTAAACCTTACCCGAAGCCTTACCCTAACCCGTCCCCTAATCCTAACCGTACGCTAACACTAATCCGTGCCCTAACACGTACGCTCACCCTAAAGCGTTGTCGTACCCTAACCTGTACCCTAAACCGTTCCTGTCCCTGTACCCTAACCCTAACCCTAACCCAAACCCTAACCCTTACCCGAAGCCTTACACTAACCCATCCCATAATCCTAAACGCTACGCTAACACTAACCCGTGCCCTAACACGTACACTCACCCTAAACCGTTGTCGTACATTAACCTGTACCCTAAATCGTCCCTGTCCCCTAACCCTAACCCTAACCCTAATCCTTACCCGAAGCCTTACCCTAACTCGTCCCCTAATTCTAACCCGTATGCTAACACTAACCTGTATCCTAACACATACGCTCACCCTAAAACTTTGTCGTACACTAAGCTGTACCCTAAATCGTCCCCGTCCCCTAACCCTAAACCTAACCCTTACACAAAGCCTTACCCTAACCCGTCCCCTAATCCTAACCCGTACGCTAACACTAACCCGTAACCTAACCCGTATGCTCAACCTAAACCGTTCTCGTACACTAACCTGTACCCTAAACCGTCCCGTCCCCGTCCCCTAACCCTAGCCCTTACCCGAAACCTTACCCTAACATGTCCCCTATTCCTAACCCGTACGCTAACACTATCCCGTACCCTTACACGTATGCTCACCTTAAAACGTTGTCGTACACTAACCTGTAACCTAAACCGTCTCCGTCCCCTAACCCTAACCCTAACCCTAACCCTAACCCATACCCGGAGCCTTACCCTAACCTGTCCCCTAATCCTAACCCGTACGCTAACACTAGCCCTTGCCCTAACACGTACGCTCACCCTAAACCGTTGTCGTACCCTAACCTGTACCCTAAACCGTCCCTCTACCCTAACCCTAACCCTTATCCTAACCCTAAAGCTTACCCGAAGCCTTACCCTAACCCTTCCCATAATCCTAACCCGTACGCTAACACTAACCCGTACCCTAACATGTACGCTCTCCCTAAACTGTTGTCGTACACTAAACTGTACCCTAAACCGTCCCTGTCCCTGACCATTAACCCTAACCCTAACCCTAACCCTAACCCTTACCCGACGCCTTACCCTAACCCGTCCCATAATCCTAACCCGTACGCTAACACTAACCCGTACCCTAACATGTACACTCACCCTAAACTGTTCTCGTACACTAACCTGTACCCTAAACCGTCCCTGTCCCCGAGCCTTAACCCTAACCCTAACCCTAACCCTAACACTTACCTGACGCCTTACCCTAACCCGTCCCCAAATCCTAACCCGTACGCTAACACTAACCCGTACCCTAACACGCACGCTCACCCTAAACCGTTGTCGTACCCTAACATGTACCCTAAACCGTCCCTATCCCCTAACCCTAAACCTAAACCTAACCCTTACCCGAAGCCTTACCATAACCCGTCCTCTAATCCTAACCCATACGCTAACAGTAAACAGTGCCCTAACATGTACGCTGAACCTAAACCATTGTCCTACCCTAACCTGTACCCTAAACCGTCCCCCTCCCCTAACCCTAACCCTAACCCTAACCCTAACCCTTACACCAAGCCTTACCCTAACCCGTGCCCTAATCCTAACCCGTACGCTAACACTAACCCATACCCTAACACGTACGCTGACCCTAAACCGCTGTCGTACACTAACCTGTACCCTAAACCGTCCCCGTCCCCATCCCCGTCCCCTAACCCTAACCCTAAACCTAACCCTTACCCGAAGCCTTACCCTAACCCGTCCCCTAATCCTAACCCGTAAGCTAACACTAACCCGTGCCCTAAAACGTACGCACACCCTAAAGTGTGGTTGTACCCTAACCAGTACACTAAACCGTCCCCGTCCCCGTTCCCTAACCCTAACCCTAACCCAAACCCTAAGCCTTACCCAAAGCCTTACCCTAACCCGTCTCATAATCCTAAACGATACGCTAAAACTAACCCATGCCCTAACACATACGCTCACCCTAAACCGTTGTCGTACCCTAACCTGTACCCTAAGCCGTCCCCGTCCCCTAACCCTAACCCTAATCCTTACCCGAAGCCTTACACTAACCCGTCCCCTAATCCTAACCCATACGCTAACTCTAACCCGTATCCTAACACGTACGCTCACCCTAAACCATTCTCATACACTAACCTGTACCCTAAACCATCCCCGTCAACTAACCTTAACCCTAACCCTTACCCGAAGCCTTACCATAACCCGTCCTCTAATCCTAACCCCTACGCTAACAGTAAACTGTGCCCTAAAATGTACGCTCAACCTAAACCATTGTCCTACCCTAACTTGTACCCTAAACCGTCCCCGTCCCCTAACCCTAACCCTAAACCTAGCCCTAAACCTAAACCTTACCCCGAGCCTTACCCTAACCCGACCCTTAATCCTAACCCGTACGCTAACACTAACCCATACCCTAACACGCACGCTCACCCTAAATCTTTGTCGTACCCTAACATGTACCCTAAACCGTCCCCGTCCCCTAACCCTAACCCTATCCCTAACCCTAACACTTACCCGAAGCATTACACTAACCCGTCCCCTAATCCTAATCCGTACGCTAACACTAACCCGTGTCCTAACACGTACCCTCACCCTAAACGGTTGTTGTACCCTAACCTGTACCCTAAACCGTCACCGTCCCCTAGCCGTAACCCTAACCCTAACCCTTACGCGAAGCCTTACCCTAACCCGTCCCCAATCCTAACCTGTACACTAACACTAACAAGTACCATAACACATACGCTCACCCTAAACTGTTGTCGTACACTAACCTGTAACCTAAACCGTCCCCGTCCCCTAACCCTAACCCTAACCCTAA
This sequence comes from Delphinapterus leucas, assembly GCF_059928025.1. Classification (NCBI taxonomy): domain Eukaryota; kingdom Metazoa; phylum Chordata; class Mammalia; order Artiodactyla; family Monodontidae; genus Delphinapterus; species Delphinapterus leucas. The sequence continues at coordinate 3,190,286 of NW_028322232.1, read as the reverse complement.
CCCTAACCCTAACCCTTACCCGAAGCCTTACCCTAATCTGTCCCCTAATCCTAACCCGTATGCTAACACTAACCCTTGCCCTAACACGTACACTCACCCTAAACCATTGTCGTACCCTAACCTGTACCCTGAACCGTCCCTGTACCCTAACCCTAACCCTAACTCTAACCCTAACCCTAACCCTAACACTTACCCGAAGCCTTACCCTAACCCGTCCCATAATCCTAACCCGTACGCTAACACTAACCCGTTCCCTAACACGTACGCTCACCCTATACCGTTGACGTACCCTAACCTGTACCCTAAACCGTCCCTGTCCCCTAACCCTAACCCTAACCCTAACCCTTACCAGAAGCCTTACCCTAACCCGTCCCGTAATCCTAACCCGTACGCTAACACTAACCCGTACCCTAACACGTACGCTCACCCTAAAACCTTGTCGTACCCTAACCTGTACCCTAAATCGTCCCTGTCCCCTAAAGCTAACACTAACCCTATCCTTAAACCTTACCCGAAGCCTTACCCTAACCGGTCCCCTAAACCTAACCCGCACGCTAACACTAACCCGTGCCCTAACACGTACGCTCACCCGAAACATTTGTCGTACACTAAGCTGTACCCTAAACCGTCCCCATTACCTAACACTAACCCGAACCCTAACCATAACCCTAAACCTTTCCCGAAGCCTTACCCTAACCCGTCCCCTAATCCTAACCGTACGCTAACACTAACCCGTGCCCTAACACGTACGCTCACCCTAAAGCGTTGTCATACCCTAACCTGTACCCTAAACCGTTCCTGTCCCTGTTCCCTAACCCTAACCCTAACCCAAACCCTAACCCTTACCCAAAGCCTTACACTAACCCATCCCAAAATCCTAAACGCTACGCTAACACTAACCCGTGCCCTAACACATACGCTCACCCTAAACCGTTGTCGTACATTAACCTGTACCCTAAATCGTCCCTGTCCCCTAACACTAACCCTAACCCTAATCCTTACCCGAAGCCTTACCCTAACTCGTCCCCTAATTCTAACCCGTATGCTAACACTAACCTGTATCCTAACACATACGCTCACCCTAAAACTTTGTCGTACACTAAGCTGTACCCTAAATTGTCCCCGTCCCCTAACCCTAAACCTAACCCTTACACAAAGCCTTACCCTAACCCGTCCCCTAATCCTAACCCGTACGCTAACACTAACCCGTAACCCAACCCGTATGCTCAACCTAAACCGTTCTCGTACACTAACCTGTACCCTAAACCGTCCCGTCCCGGTCCCCTAACCCTAGCCCTTACCCGAAACCTTACCCTAACATGTCCCCTATTCCTAACCCGTACGCTAACACTATCCCGTACCCTTACACGTACGCTCACCTTAAAACGTTGTCGTACACTAACCTGTAACCTAAACCGTCTCCGTCCCCTAACCCTAACCCTAACCCTTACCCGGAGCCTTACACTAACCTGTCCCGTAATCCTAACCCGTACGCTAACACTAACCCTTGCCCTAACACGTACGCTCACCCTAAACCGTTGTCGTACCCTAAACCGTCCCTCTACCCTAACCCTAACCCTAACCCTTATCCTAACCCTAAAGCTTACCCGAAGCCTTAACCTAACCCGTCCCCTAATCCTAACCCGTATGCTAACACTAACCCGTCCCCTAACACGTAATCTCACCCTAAACCGTTGTCGTACCCTAACCTATACCCTAAACCGTCCCCGTCCCCGTCCCCTATCCCTAACCCTAAGCCTAACCCTGAAGCTTACCCGAAGCCTTACCCTAACCCGTCCCCTAATTCTAACCCGTACGGTAACACTAACCCGTACCCTAACACGTACGCTCACCCTAAACGGTTGTCGTACCCTAACCTGTACCCTAAACCGTGTCCATCCCCTAAACCTAACCCTAACCCTAACCCTAACCTTAACCCTTACCCGAAGCCTTACCCTAACCCGTCCCCTAATCCTAACCCGTACACTAACACTAACACGTACCCTAACACTTACGGTCACCCTGAACCATTGTCGTACCCTAAACTGTACCCTAAACCGTCCCCGTCCCCTAACCCTAACCCTAACCCTAACCCTAACCCTAACCCTTACCCGAAGCCTTATCCTAACCCGTCCCCTAATCCTAAACTGTACGCTGACACTAACACGTACCCTAACACGTACGATCACCCTAAACCGTTGTCGTAACCTAACCTGTACCCTAAACCGTCCCCGTCCCCGTCACCTAACCATAACGCTAAGCCTAACCCTGAAGCTTACCCGAAGCCTTACCCTAACCCGTCCCCAATCCTAACCCGTACTGTAACACTAACCCATACCCTAACACGTACACTCACCCTAAACCGTTGTCGTACACTAAACTGTACCCTAAACCGTGTCCGTCCCCTAAACCTAACACTAAACCTAAACCTAACCCTAACCCTTACCCGAAGCCTTACCCTAACCCGTCCCCTAAACATAACCCGTACGCGAACACTAACACGTACCCTAACACGTACGGTCACCCTGAACCGTTGTCGTACACTAAACTGTACCCTAAACCGTCCCCGTCCCTTAACCCTAACCCTAACCCTAACCCTAACCAAAACCCTAATCCTTACCCGAAGCCTTACCATAACCCGTCCCCTAATCCTAACCCATACATTAACACTAAACCGTAACCTAACACCTACGCTCACCCTAAACCGTTGTCGTACACTAACCTGTACCCTAAACCGTCCCTGTCCCCTACACCTAACCATAACCCTAACCCTAACACTAACCCTTACCCGAAGCCTTACCCTAACCCGTCCCCTAATCCTAAGCCGTACGCTAACACTAACCCGTACACTAACACGTATGATCACCCTAAACCGTTGTCGTACCCTTACTTGTAACCTAAACCGTCCCCGTCCCCTAACCCTAACCCTAACCCTAACCCTAACACTTACCCAAAGCCTTACCCTAACACATCAACTAAACCTAAATCGTACGCTAACACTAACCCATGCCCTAACACGTACGCTCACGCTAAACCGTTGTCGTACACTAACCTGTACCCTAAACTGTCCCTGTCCCCTAACCCTAACCCTAAGCCTAACCCTAACCATTACGCAAAGCCTTACCCTAACCCGTCCCCCAATCCTAACCCGTACGCTAACACTAACACGTACCCTAACACTTACGGTCACCCTGAACCATTGTCGTACCCTAAACTGTTCCCTAAACCGTCCCCGTCCCTTAACCCTAACCCTAACCCTAACCCGAACCCTAAGCCTAATCCTTACCCGAAGCCTTACCATAACCCGTCCCCTAATCCTAACCTGTACGCTAACACTAAACCGTAACCTATCACGTACGCTCACACTAAACTGTTGTCGTACCCTAACCTGTACCCTAAACCGTCCCTGGCCCCTAACCCTAACTCTAACACTAACCCTTACCCGAAGCCTAACACTAACCCGTCCCCTAATCCTAAGCCGTGCGCTAACAATAACCCATAACCCAACATGTACGCTCAAACTAAACCGTTGTCGTACCCTAAACTGTCCCCATCCCCTAACCCTAACCCTAACCCTAACCCTAACCCTTACCCGAAGCCTTACCCTAACCCGTCTCCTAATCCTAACCCGTATGCTAACACTAACCCGTACCCTAACACGTACGCTCACCCTAAACCATTGTCCTACCCTAACCTGTACCCTAAACCGTCCCCGTCCCCGTCCCCTAAACCTAACACTAACCCTAACCCTAACCATTCCCCAAAGCCTTACCCTAACCGTCCCCTAATCCTAAACCGTACGCTCACACTAACCCGTGCCCTAACACGTACGCTCACCCTGAACTGTTGTCGTACCCTAACCTGTACCCTAAACCGTCCCCGTCCCCTAAACCTAACCCTAACCTCACCCTAATCCTATCCCTTACCCAAAGCCTTACCCTAACCCGTCCCCTAATCCTAACCCGTACACTAACACTAACCCGTGCCCTAAAACATACGCTCAACCTAAACCGTTGTCGTACCCTAACCTGTACCCTAAACCGTCCCCGTGCCCTAACCCTAACCCTAACCCTAACCCTAACCCTAAACCTTACCCGAAGCCTTACACTAAACCGTCCCCTAATCCTAAACCGTACACTGACACTAACACGTAGCCTAACACGTACGCTCACCCTAAACCGTTGTCGTACTCTAACCTGTACCCTAAATCGTGTCCCTCCCCTAAACCTAACCCTAACCCTAACCCTAAATCTAACCCTTACCCGAAGCCTTACCCTAACCCGTCCCCTAATCCTAACCCGTACGCTAACAATAACACATACCCTAAAACGTACGGTCACCCTGAACCATTGTCGTACCCTAAACTGTACCCTAAACCTTCCCCGTCCCTTAACCCTAACCCTAACCCTAACCCTAACCCTAATCCTTTCCCGAAGCCTTAACATAACCCGTCCCCTAATCCTAACCCGTACGCAAATATTAAATCGTAACCTAACACGTACGCTCACACTAAACCGTTGTCGTACCCTAACCTGTACCCAAACCATCCCCGTCCCCGTCCCCTAACCCTAACCCTAACCCTTACCCGAAGCCTTATCCTAACCCGTACCCTAATCATAACCTGTAGGCTAACACTAACCCGTACCCTAAAACGCACACTCACCCTAAACCGTTTCCGTACACTAACCTGTACCCTAAACCGTCCCCGTCCACTAAACCTAACCCTAACCCTAACCCTAACCCTTACCCGAAGCCTTACCCTAACACTTCCCCTAATCCTAACCCGTACGCTAACACTAACCCGTACCCTAACACGTATGCTCAACCTAAACGGTTGTTGTACCTTAACCTGTACCCTAAACCGTCCCCGTCCCCTAAACCTAACCCTAACCCTAACCCAAACCCTTACCCAAAGCCTTACCCTAAACGGTCCCCTAATCCTAACCCGTACGCTAACACTAACAAGTTCCCAAACACGTACGCTCACCATAAACCGTTGTCGTACCCTAACCTGTACCCTAAACCCTCCCCGTCCCCATCCCCTAAGCTTAACCCTAACCCTAACCCTTACCCAAAGCCTTACACTAACCCCTCCCCTAATCCTAACCCGTACGCTAACACTAAACCATACCCTAACACGTACACTCACCCTAAATCGTTGTTGTACCCTAACCTGAACCCTAAACCGTCCCCGTCCCCGTCCCCTAACCCTAAACCTAACCGTAAACTTAACCCTTACCCGAAGCCTTACCCTAACACGTCCCCTAATCATAACCCGTACGCTAACACTAACCCGTACCCTACCACGTACGCTCACCCGAAAACGTTGTCGTAACCTAACCTGTACCCTAAACCGTCCCTGTCTCCTAACCCTAACAGTAAACCTAACCCTAACACTAACCCTTACCCGAAGCCTTTCCCTAACCCGTACCCTAATCCTAACCCGTACGCTAACACTAACTTGTACCCTAAAACGTACGCTCACCCTAAACCGTTGTTGTACCCTAACCTGTACCCTAAACCGTCCCCGTCCCCTAACCATAACCCTAACCCTAAACTTATCCCTAACCCTTACCCGACGCCTTACCCTACTCCTAACCTGTACGCTAACACTAACCCATACCCTAATATGTACGCTCACCCTAAACAGTTGTCGTACACTAAACTGTACCCTAAACCGTCCCCGTCCCCTAACCCTAACCCTAACCCTAACCCTAACCCTAAACCTTACCCGAAGCCTTACCCTAACGCATCCCCTACTCCTAACCCATACGCTAACACTAAACCATACCCTAACACGTACACTCACCCTAAATCGTTGTTGTACCCTAACCTGAACCCTAAACCGTCCCCGTCCCCGTCCCCTAACCCTAAACCTAACCGTAAACTTAACCCTTACCCAAAGCCTTACCCTAACACGTCCCCTAATCATAACCCGTACGCTAACACTAAACCGTACCCTACCACGTACGCTCACCCGAAACCGTTGTCGTAACCTAACCTGTACCCTAAATCATCCCCGTCCCCTAACCCTAAGCCTAAACGTAACCCTAACCCTAAACCTTACCCGAAGCCTTACCCTAACCCGTCCCCTAATCCTAACCCGTACGCTAACACTAACCCATACCCTAACACGTACGCTCACCCTAAACCGTTTTCGTACCCTAACCTGTACCCTAAACCGTCCCCGTCCCCTAACCCTAACCCTAACCCTAACCCTAAACTTAACCCTTACCCGAAGCCCTACCCTAAACCATCCCCTAATCTTAAACTGTACGCTAACTCTAACCCGTACCCTAACACGTACGCTCACGCTAAACCGTTGTCGTACCCTAACGTGTACCCTAATCCGTCCCCGTTCCCGTCACCTAACCCTAATCCTAAACCTTACCCGTAGCCTTACCCCAACCCGTCCCCTAATCCTAACCCGTACGCTAACACTAACACGTACCCTAATATGTACGCTCACCCTAAAACTTTGCCGTACCCTAACCTGTACCCTAAACCGTCCCGGTCCCCTAACCATAACCCTAACCCTAACCCTAACCCTAAACCTTACCCAAAGCCTTACACTAACCCGTCCCCTAATCCTAACCCATACGCTAACACTAACCCGTACCCTAACACGTACGCTCACCCTAAACCGTTGTCGTAGCCTAACCTGTACCCTAAACCGTCTCCGTCACCTAACCCTAACCCTAACCCTAACACTTACCCGAAACCTTGCCCTAACTCGTCCCTAATCCTAAGCCGTAGGCTAAAACTAACCCTTACCCTAACACGTACGCGCACACTAAACTGTGGTCGTACGCTAACCTGTACACTAAACCGTCCCCGTCCCCTAACCCTAACCCTAACCCTAACCCTAGCCCTTACCTGAAGCATTACCCTAACCCGTCCCCTAATCCGAACCCGTACGCTAACACTAACCCGTACCGTAACACGTACACTCACCTTAAACAGTTGTCGTACCCTAAACTGTACCCTAATACATCCCCGTCCCCGTCCCCTAACCCTAACCTTAACCCTAACCCTAACCCTTACCCGAAGCCTTACCCTAACCCGTCATCTAATCCCAACCCGTACACTAACACTAACCCGTACCCTAACACGTACGCTCACCCTAAACCGTTATCTTACCCTAACCTGTACCCTAAACTGTCCCCGTCCCCTAACCCTAACCCTAACCCTCACCCTAACCCTTACCCAAAGCCTTACGCTAACCCGTCCCCTAATCCTAATCTGTACGCTAACACTAACCCGTACCCTAATACGTGCGCTCACCCTAAACCGTTGTCATACCCTAACCTGTACCCTAAACCGTCCCGTCCCCGTCCCCTAACCCTAGCCCTTACCCGAAACCTTACCCTAACATGTCCCCTATTCCTAACCCGTACGCTAACACTATCCCGTACCCTTACACGTACGCTCACCTTAAAACGTTGTCATACACTAACCTGTAACATAAACCGTCTCCGTCCCCTAACCCTAACCCTAACCCTAAAACTAACCCTAACCCTTACCCGGAGCCTTACCCTAACCTGTCCCCTAATCCTAACCCGTACGCTAACACTAACACTTGCCCTAACACGTACGCTCACCCTAAACCGTTGTCGTACCCTAACCTGTACCCTAAACCGTCCCTCTACCCTAACCCTAACCCTAACCCTTATCCTAACCCTAAAGCTTACCCGAAGCCTTACCCTAACCCGTCCCATAATCCTAACCCGTACGCTAACACTAACCCGTACCCTAACATGTACGCTCACCCTAAACGGTTGTCGTACCCTAAACTGTACCCTAAACCGTCCCTGTCCCTGACCATTAACCCTAACCCTAACCCTAACCCTAACCCTAACACTAACCCTAACCTTTACCCGGAGCCTTACCCTAACCTGTCCCCTAATCCTAACCCGTACGCTAACACTAACCCTTGCCCTAACACGTACGCTCACCCTAAACCGTTGTCGTACACCAACCTGTACCCTAAACCGTCCCTCTACCCTAACCCTAACCCTAACCCGTATCCTAACCCTAAAGCTTACCCGAAGCCTTACCCTAACCCGTCCCATAATCCTAACCCGTACGCTAACACTAACCCGTACCCTAACATGTACGCTCACCCTAAACGGATGTCGAACCCTAAACTGTACCCTAAACCGTCCCTGTCCCTGACCATTAACCCTAACCCTAACCCTAACCCTAACCCTTACCCGACGCCTTACCCTAACCCGTCCCATAATCCTAACCCGTACGCTAACACTAACCCGTACCCTAACATGTACGCTCACCCTAAACTGTTGTCGTACACTAACCTGTAGCCTAAACCGTCCCTGTCCCCGACCCTTAACCCTAACCCTAACCCTAACCCTAACCCTTACCTGACGCCTTACACTAACCCGTCCCCAAATCCTAAACTGTACGCTAACACTAACCCGTACCCTAACACGCACGCTCACCCTAAACCGTTGTCGTACCCTAACATGTACCCTAAACCGTCCCCGTCCCCTAAACCTAACCCTAACCCTAAACCTAAACCTAACCCTTATCCGAAGCCTTAACATAACCCGTCCCCTAAACCTAACCCGTACACTAACATTAAATTGTAACCTAACACGTACGCTCACACTAAACCGTTGTCGTACTCTAACCTGTACACTAAACCCTCCCTGTCCCCTAACCCTAACCGTAACCCTAACCCTATCACTAACCCTTACCCGAAGCCTAACACTAACCCGTCCCCTAATCCTAAGCCGTGTGCTAACAGTAACCCATACCCCAACATGTACGCTCAACCTAAACCGTTGTCGTACCCTAAACTGTCCCCATCCCCTAACCCTAACCCTAACCCTAACCCCAACCCTAACCCTTACCCGAAGCCTTACCCTAACCCGTCCCCTAATCCTAACCCGTACGCTAACACTAACCCGTACCCTAACACGTACGCTCACCCTAAAACTTTGTCGTACCCTAACCTGTACCCTAAACCGTCCCCGTCCCCTAACCCTAACCCTAACCCTTACCCGAAGCCTTACCCTCACCCGTCCCCTAATGCTAACCCGTACGCTAACACTAACCCGTACCCTAACACGTACGCTCACCCTAAACCGTAGTTGTACCCTTACCTGTACCCTAAACCATCCCCGTCCCCTAACCCTAACCCTAACCTTTACCGGAAGCCTTAACCTAACCCGTCCCCTAATCCTAACCCGTACGCTAACACTAAACAGTACCCTAACACGTACGCTCACCCTAAACCGTGGACGTACCCTAACCTGTATCTTAAACCGTCCCCATCCCCTAACCCTAACCCGAACCCTAACACTAACCCTTACCCGAATACTTAACCTAACCTGTCCCCTACTCCTAACCCGTACGCTAACACTAACCCGTACCCTAACACGTACGCTCACCCTAAACCACTGTCATACCCTAACCTGTACCCTAAACAGTCCCCATCCCCTAACCCTAACCCTAACCCTAACTCTTACCTGAAGCCTTACACTAACCCGTACCCTAATCCTAACCCGTACGCTATCACTAAACCGTACCCTGAGACGTACGCTCACCCTAAAAGGTTGTCGTACTCTAACCTGTACCCTACACCGTCCCCTAACCCTAACCCTAACCCTTACCCGAAGCCTTACCCTAACCCGTCCCCTAATCCTAAACCGTACGCTAACACTAACCCGTGCCCTAACACATACGCTCACCCTAAAGCGTTGTCGTACCCTAACCTGTACCCTAAACCGTCCCCGTCCCCGTCCCATAACCCTAACCCTAACCCTAACCGTAACACTTACCCGAAGCCTTACCCTAACACGTCTCCTAATCCTAACCCGTATGCTAACACTAACCCGTACCCTAACACGTACGCTCACCCTAAACCATTGTCCTACCCTAACCTGTACCCTAAACCGTCCCCGTCCCCGTCCCCTAAACCTAACACTAACCCTAACCCTAACCATTCCCCAAAGCCTTACCCTAACCGTCCCCTAATCCTAAACCGTACGCTCACACTAACCCGTGCCCTAACACGTACGCTCACCCTGAACTGTTGTCGTACCCTAACCTGTACCCTAAACCGTCCCCGTCCCCTAAACCTAACCCTAACCTCACCCTAATCCTATCCCTTACCCAAAGCCTTACCCTAACCCGTCCCCTAATCCTAACCCGTACACTAACACTAACCCGTGCCCTAAAACATACGCTCAACCTAAACCGTTGTCGTACCCTAACCTGTACCCTAAACCGTCCCCGTGCCCTAACCCTAACCCTAACCCTAACCCTAACCCTAAACCTTACCCGAAGCCTTACACTAAACCGTCCCCTAATCCTAAACCGTACACTGACACTAACACGTAGCCTAACACGTACGCTCACCCTAAACCGTTGTCGTACTCTAACCTGTACCCTAAATCGTGTCCCTCCCCTAAACCTAACCCTAACCCTAACCCTAAATCTAACCCTTACCCGAAGCCTTACCCTAACCCGTCCCCTAATCCTAACCCGTACGCTAACAATAACACATACCCTAAAACGTACGGTCACCCTGAACCATTGTCGTACCCTAAACTGTACCCTAAACCTTCCCCGTCCCTTAACCCTAACCCTAACCCTAACCCTAACCCTAATCCTTTCCCGAAGCCTTAACATAACCCGTCCCCTAATCCTAACCCGTACGCAAATATTAAATCGTAACCTAACACGTACGCTCACACTAAACCGTTGTCGTACCCTAACCTGTACCCAAACCATCCCCGTCCCCGTCCCCTAACCCTAACCCTAACCCTTACCCGAAGCCTTATCCTAACCCGTACCCTAATCATAACCTGTAGGCTAACACTAACCCGTACCCTAAAACGCACACTCACCCTAAACCGTTTCCGTACACTAACCTGTACCCTAAACCGTCCCCGTCCACTAAACCTAACCCTAACCCTAACCCTAACCCTTACCCGAAGCCTTACCCTAACACTTCCCCTAATCCTAACCCGTACGCTAACACTAACCCGTACCCTAACACGTATGCTCAACCTAAACGGTTGTTGTACCTTAACCTGTACCCTAAACCGTCCCCGTCCCCTAAACCTAACCCTAACCCTAACCCAAACCCTTACCCAAAGCCTTACCCTAAACGGTCCCCTAATCCTAACCCGTACGCTAACACTAACAAGTTCCCAAACACGTACGCTCACCATAAACCGTTGTCGTACCCTAACCTGTACCCTAAACCCTCCCCGTCCCCATCCCCTAAGCTTAACCCTAACCCTAACCCTTACCCAAAGCCTTACACTAACCCCTCCCCTAATCCTAACCCGTACGCTAACACTAAACCATACCCTAACACGTACACTCACCCTAAATCGTTGTTGTACCCTAACCTGAACCCTAAACCGTCCCCGTCCCCGTCCCCTAACCCTAAACCTAACCGTAAACTTAACCCTTACCCGAAGCCTTACCCTAACACGTCCCCTAATCATAACCCGTACGCTAACACTAACCCGTACCCTACCACGTACGCTCACCCGAAAACGTTGTCGTAACCTAACCTGTACCCTAAACCGTCCCTGTCTCCTAACCCTAACAGTAAACCTAACCCTAACACTAACCCTTACCCGAAGCCTTTCCCTAACCCGTACCCTAATCCTAACCCGTACGCTAACACTAACTTGTACCCTAAAACGTACGCTCACCCTAAACCGTTGTTGTACCCTAACCTGTACCCTAAACCGTCCCCGTCCCCTAACCATAACCCTAACCCTAAACTTATCCCTAACCCTTACCCGACGCCTTACCCTACTCCTAACCTGTACGCTAACACTAACCCATACCCTAATATGTACGCTCACCCTAAACAGTTGTCGTACACTAAACTGTACCCTAAACCGTCCCCGTCCCCTAACCCTAACCCTAACCCTAACCCTAACCCTAAACCTTACCCGAAGCCTTACCCTAACGCATCCCCTACTCCTAACCCATACGCTAACACTAAACCATACCCTAACACGTACACTCACCCTAAATCGTTGTTGTACCCTAACCTGAACCCTAAACCGTCCCCGTCCCCGTCCCCTAACCCTAAACCTAACCGTAAACTTAACCCTTACCCAAAGCCTTACCCTAACACGTCCCCTAATCATAACCCGTACGCTAACACTAAACCGTACCCTACCACGTACGCTCACCCGAAACCGTTGTCGTAACCTAACCTGTACCCTAAATCATCCCCGTCCCCTAACCCTAAGCCTAAACGTAACCCTAACCCTAAACCTTACCCGAAGCCTTACCCTAACCCGTCCCCTAATCCTAACCCGTACGCTAACACTAACCCATACCCTAACACGTACGCTCACCCTAAACCGTTTTCGTACCCTAACCTGTACCCTAAACCGTCCCCGTCCCCTAACCCTAACCCTAACCCTAACCCTAAACTTAACCCTTACCCGAAGCCCTACCCTAAACCGTCCCCTAATCTTAAACTGTACGCTAACTCTAACCCGTACCCTAACACGTACGCTCACGCTAAACTGTTGTCGTACCCTAACGTGTACCCTAATCCGTCCCCGTTCCCGTCACCTAACCCTAATCCTAAACCTTACCCGTAGCCTTACCCCAACCCGTCCCCTAATCCTAACCCGTACGCTAACACTAACACGTACCCTAATATGTACGCTCACCCTAAAACTTTGCCGTACCCTAACCTGTACCCTAAACCGTCCCGGTCCCCTAACCATAACCCTAACCCTAACCCTAACCCTAAACCTTACCCAAAGCCTTACACTAACCCGTCCCCTAATCCTAACCCATACGCTAACACTAACCCGTACCCTAACACGTACGCTCACCCTAAACCGTTGTCGTAGCCTAACCTGTACCCTAAACCGTCTCCGTCACCTAACCCTAACCCTAACCCTAACACTTACCCGAAACCTTGCCCTAACTCGTCCCTAATCCTAAGCCGTAGGCTAAAACTAACCCTTACCCTAACACGTACGCGCACACTAAACTGTGGTCGTACGCTAACCTGTACACTAAACCGTCCCCGTCCCCTAACCCTAACCCTAACCCTAACCCTAGCCCTTACCTGAAGCATTACCCTAACCCGTCCCCTAATCCGAACCCGTACGCTAACACTAACCCGTACCGTAACACGTACACTCACCTTAAACAGTTGTCGTACCCTAAACTGTACCCTAATACATCCCCGTCCCCGTCCCCTAACCCTAACCTTAACCCTAACCCTAACCCTTACCCGAAGCCTTACCCTAACCCGTCATCTAATCCCAACCCGTACACTAACACTAACCCGTACCCTAACACGTACGCTCACCCTAAACCGTTATCTTACCCTAACCTGTACCCTAAACTGTCCCCGTCCCCTAACCCTAACCCTAACCCTCACCCTAACCCTTACCCAAAGCCTTACGCTAACCCGTCCCCTAATCCTAATCTGTACGCTAACACTAACCCGTACCCTAATACGTGCGCTCACCCTAAACCGTTGTCATACCCTAACCTGTACCCTAATCCGTCCCGTCCCCGTCCCCTAACCCTAGCCCTTACCCGAAACCTTACCCTAACATGTCCCCTATTCCTAACCCGTACGCTAACACTATCCCGTACCCTTACACGTACGCTCACCTTAAAACGTTGTCATACACTAACCTGTAACATAAACCGTCTCCGTCCCCTAACCCTAACCCTAACCCTAAAACTAACCCTAACCCTTACCCGGAGCCTTACCCTAACCTGTCCCCTAATCCTAACCCGTACGCTAACACTAACACTTGCCCTAACACGTACGCTCACCCTAAACCGTTGTCGTACCCTAACCTGTACCCTAAACCGTCCCTCTACCCTAACCCTAACCCTAACCCTTATCCTAACCCTAAAGCTTACCCGAAGCCTTACCCTAACCCGTCCCATAATCCTAACCCGTACGCTAACACTAACCCGTACCCTAACATGTACGCTCACCCTAAACGGTTGTCGTACCCTAAACTGTACCCTAAACCGTCCCTGTCCCTGACCATTAACCCTAACCCTAACCCTAACCCTAACCCTAACACTAACCCTAACCTTTACCCGGAGCCTTACCCTAACCTGTCCCCTAATCCTAACCCGTACGCTAACACTAACCCTTGCCCTAACACGTACGCTCACCCTAAACCGTTGTCGTACACCAACCTGTACCCTAAACCGTCCCTCTACCCTAACCCTAACCCTAACCCGTATCCTAACCCTAAAGCTTACCCGAAGCCTTACCCTAACCCGTCCCATAATCCTAACCCGTACGCTAACACTAACCCGTACCCTAACATGTACGCTCACCCTAAACGGATGTCGAACCCTAAACTGTACCCTAAACCGTCCCTGTCCCTGACCATTAACCCTAACCCTAACCCTAACCCTAACCCTTACCCGACGCCTTACCCTAACCCGTCCCATAATCCTAACCCGTACGCTAACACTAACCCGTACCCTAACATGTACGCTCACCCTAAACTGTTGTCGTACACTAACCTGTAGCCTAAACCGTCCCTGTCCCCGACCCTTAACCCTAACCCTAACCCTAACCCTAACCCTTACCTGACGCCTTACACTAACCCGTCCCCAAATCCTAAACCGTACGCTAACACTAACCCGTACCCTAACACGCACGCTCACCCTAAACCGTTGTCGTACCCTAACATGTAACCTAAACCGTCCCCGTCTAATAACCCTAACCCTACCCCTAACCCTAATCCTAACCCTAGCTTTTACCCGAAGCCTTACTCTAACCGGTCCCCTAATCCGAACCCGTATGCTAACACTAACCCGTACCCTAACACGTACGCTCAACCTAAACTTTTGTCGTGCCCTAACCTGTACCCTAAACCGTCCCCATCCCCTAACCCTAACCCTAACCCTAACCCTAACCCTTACCCGAAGCCTTACCCTAACCCGTCCCCTAATCCTAAACTGTACGCTGACACTAACACGTACCCTAACACGTACGATCACCCTAAACCGTTGTCGTAACCTAACCTGTACCCTAAACCGTCCCCGTCCCCGTCCCCTAACCATAACGCTAAGCCTAACCCTGAAGCTTACCCGAAGCCTTACCCTAACCCGTCCCCAATCCTAACCCGTACTGTAACACTAACCCGTACCCTAACACGTACACTCACCCTAAACCGTTGTCGTACCCTAACCTGTACCCTGAACCGTGTCCGTCCCCTAAACCTAACACTAAACCTAAACCTAACCCTAACCCTTACCCGAAGCCTTACCCTAACCCGTCCCCTAAACATAACCCGTACGAAAACACTAACACGTACCCTAACACGTACGGTCACCCTGAACCGTTGTCGTACACTAAACTGTACCCTAAACCGTCCCCGTCCCTTAACCCTAACCCTAACCCTAACCAAAACCCTAATCCTTACCCGAAGCCTTACCATAACCCGTCCCCTAATCCTAACCCATACATTAACACTAAACCGTAACCTAACACGTACGCTCAACCTAAACCGTTGTCGTACACTAACCTGTACCCTAAACCGTCCCTGTCCCCTACCCCTAACCATAACCCTAACCCTAACACTAACCCTTACCCGAATCCTTACCCTAACCCGTACCCTAATCCTAACCCGTACGCTAACACTAAACCGTACACTAACACGTATGCTCACCGTAAACCGTTGTCGTACCCTAACTTGTAACCTAAACCGTCCCCGTCCCCTAACCCTAACCCTAACCCTAACCCTAACACTTACCCAAAGCCTTACCCTAACACGTCAACTAAACCTAAATCGTACGCTAACACTAACCCATGCCCTAACACGTACGCTCACCCTAAACCGTTGTCGTACACTAACCTGTACACTAAACTGTCCCTGTCCCCTAACCCTAACCCTAACCCTAACCCTAACCATTACGCAAAGCTTTACCCTAACCCGTCCCCCAATCCTAAACCATACGCTAACACTAACCCGTACCCTAACATGTACGCTCACCCTAAACTGTTCTCGTACCCTAAACTGTTCCCTAAACCATCCTCGTCCCCTAACCCTAACCCTAACCCTAACCCTAACCCTAGCTTTTACCCGAAGCCTTACACTAACCGGTCCCCTAACCCTAGCCCGTACGCTAACACTAACCAGTACCCTAACATGTACGCTCACCCTTAACCATTGTCGTACCCTAACCTATACCCTAAACCGTCCCCGGCCCCTAACCTAACCCTAACCCTAACCCTTACGTGAAGCCTTACCCTAACCTGTCCCCTAATCCTAAACCGTACGCTGACACTAACGCGTACCCTAACACGGACGCTCACCCTGAAACATTGTCGTACACTAAACTGTACCCTAATCCGTCCCCGTCCCCGTCCCCGTCCCCTAACCCTAACCCTAACCCAAACCCTAACACTAACCCTTACCCAAAGCCTTACCCTAATCGGTCCCCTAATTCTAACCCGTATGCTAACACTAACCCGTACCCTAACACGTACTCTCACCCTAAACCGTTGTCGTACCCTAACCTATACCCTAAACCGTCCCCGTCCCCGTCCCCTATCCCTAACCCTAACCCTAAACCTGAAGCTTACCCGAAGCCTTACCCTAACCCGTCCCCTAATTCTAACCCGTACGGTAACACTAACCCATACCCTAACACGTACGCTCACCCTAAACGGTTGTCGTACCCTAAACCGTGTCCGTCCCCTAAACCTAACCCTAACCCTAACCCTAACCTTAACCCTTACCCGAAGCCTTACCGAACCCGTCCCCTAATCCTAACCCGTACGCTAACACTAACTCGTACCCTAACACTTACGGTCACCCTGAACCATTGTCGTATCCTAAACTGTACCCTAAACCGTCCCCGTCCCTTAACCCTAACCCTAACCCTAACCCTAACCCTAACCCTAATCCTTACCCGAAGCCTTACCATAACCCGTAACCTAATCCTAACCCGTACGCTAACACTAAACCGTAACCTAACACGTACGCTCACACTAAACCGTTGTCGTACCCTAACCTGTACCCTAAACCGTCCCTGGCCCCTAACCCTAACCCTAACACTAACCCTTACCCGAAGCCTAACACTAACCCGTCCCCTAATCCTAAGCCGTGCGCTAACAATAACCCATACCCCAACATGTACGCTCAACTTAAACCGTTGTCGTACCCTAAACTGTCCCCATCCCCTAACCCTAACCCTAACCCTAACCCTAACACTTACCCGAAGCCTTACCCTAACCTGTCCCCTAATCCTAACCCGTATGCTAACACTAACCCGTACCCTAACACGTACGCTCACCCTAAAACTTTGTTGTACCCTAACCTTTGCCCTAAACCGTCCCCGTCCCCTAACCCTAACGCTAACCCTTACCCAAAGCCTTACCCTAACACGTCCCCTAATCCTAACCCGTACACTAACACTAAACCGTACCCTAACACGTACGCTCACTCTAAACCGTTGTCGTACCCTAACCTGTACCCTAAACCGTCCCCGTCCCCTAACCCTAACCCTAACCCTAACCCTTACCCGAAGCCTTACCATAACCTGTCCCCTAATCCTAAACCATACGCTAACACTAAGCCGTACCCTAACACGTATGCTCACCCTAAACAATTGTCGTACCCTAAACTGTACCCTCAACCATCCCCGTGCCCTAACCCTAACCCTAACCCTAACCCTAACCCTAAACCTTACCCGAAGCCTTACACTAACCCGTCCCCTAATCCTAAACCGTACGCTGACACTAACACGTAGCCTAACACGTACGCTCACCCTAAACCGTTTTCGTACACTAACCTGTACCCTAAACCGTGTCCGTCCCCTATACCTAACCCTAACCCTAACCCTAAACCTAACCCTTACCCGAAGCCTTACCCTTACCCGTCCCCTAATCCTAACCCGTACGCTAAAAATAACACGTACCCTAAAACGTACGGTCACCCTGAACCATTGTCGTACCCTAAACTGTACCCTAAACCGTCCCCGTCCCTTAACCCTAACCCTAACCCTAACCCTAACCCTAAACCTTACCCGAAGCCTTAACATAACCCGTCCCCTAATCCTAACCCGTACACTAACATTAAATTGTAACCTAACACGTACGCTCACACTAAACCGTTGTCGTACCCTAACCTGTACCCTAATCCGTCCCCGTCCCCTAACCCTAACCGTAACCCTAACCCTATCACTAACGCTTACCCGAAGCCTAACACTAACCCGTCCCCTAATCCTAAGCCGTGCACTAACAGTAACCCATACCCCAACATGTTCGCTCAACCTAAACCGTTGTCGTGCCCTAAACTGTCCCCAACCCCTAACCCTAACCCCAACCCTAACCCTTACCCGAAGCCTTACCCTAACCCGTCCCCTAATCCTAACCCGTACGCTAACACTAACCCGTACCCTAACACGTACGCTCACCCTAAAACGTTGTCGTACACTAACCTGTACCCTAAACCGTCCCCGTCCCCTAACCCTAACCCTAAACCTTACCCGAAGCCTTACCCTAACCCGTCCCCTAATCCTAACCCGTACGCTAACACTAACCCGTACCCTAACACGTACGCTCACCCTAAAACGTTGTCGTACACTAACCTGTACCCTAAACCGTCCCCGTGCCCTAACCCTAACCCTAAGCCTAACCCTACCACTAAACCTTACCCGAAGCCTTACACTAAACCGTCCCCTAATCCTAAACCATACGCTGACACTAACACATAGCCTAACACGTACGCTCACCCTAAAACGTTGTTGTACCCTAAACTGTACCGTAAACCGTGTCCATCCCCTAACTCTAACCCTAACCCTAACCCTAACCCTAACCCTAAACCTAACCCTTACCCGAAGCCTTACCCTGACCCGTCCCCTAATCCTAACCCGTACGCTAACACTAACCCGTACCCTAACACGTACGCTCACCCTAAACTGTTGTCGTACCCTAACCTGTTCTCTAAAGCTTCCCCATCCCCTAACCCTAAACCTAACCCTAACACTTACCCTTACCCTAACCTTTACCCGAAGCCTTACACTATCCCGTCCCCAATCCGAACCCGTAGGCTAACACTAACCCGTGCCCTAAAACGTACGCTCACCTAAACCGTTGTCGTACCCTAACCTGTACCCTAAAACGTCCCCTAACTGTAACCCTAACCCTAACCCTAACCCTTACCCGAAACATTACCCTAACCCGTCCCCTAATCCGAATCCGTACGCTAACACTAACCCATACCCTAACACGCACGCTCATCTAAACCGTTGTCGTACCCTAACATGTACCCTAAACCGTCCCGGTCTAATAACCCTAACCCTAACCCTAACCCTAGCTTTTACCCGAAGCCTTACCCTAACCGGTCCCCTAATCCGAACCCGTATGCTAACACTAACCCGTACCCTAACACGTACGCTCAACCTAAACTTTTGTCGTGCCCTAACCTGTACCCTAAACCGTCCCCATCCCCTAACCCTAACCCTAACCCTAACCCTAACCCTAACCCTTACCCGAAGCCTTACCCTAACCCGTCCCCTAATCCTAAACTGTACGCTGACACTAACACGTACCCTAACACGTACGATCACCCTAAACCGTTGTCGTAACCTAACCTGTACCCTAAACCGTCCCCGTCCCCGTCCCCTAACCATAACGCTAAGCCTAACCCTGAAGCTTACCCGAAGCCTTACCCTAACCCGTCCCCAATCCTAACCCGTACTGTAACACTAACCCGTACCCTAACACGTACACTCACCCTAAACCGTTGTCGTACCCTAACCTGTACCCTGAACCGTGTCCGTCCCCTAAACCTAACACTAAACCTAAATCTAACCCTAACCCTTACCCGAAGCCTTACCCTAACCCGTCCCCTAAACATGACCCGTACGAAAACACTAACACGTACCCTAACACGTACGGTCACCCTGAACCGTTGTCGTACACTAAACTGTACCCTAAACCGTCCCCGTCCCTTAACCCTAACCCTAACCCTAACCAAAACCCTAATCCTTACCCGAAGCCTTACCATAACCCGTCCCCTAATCCTAACCCATACATTAACACTAAACCGTAACCTAACACGTACGCTCAACCTAAACCGTTGTCGTACACTAATCTGTACCCTAAACCGTCCCTGTCCCCTACCCCTAACCATAACCCTAACGCTAACACTAACCCTTACCCGAAGCCTTACCCTAACCCGTACCCTAATCCTAAACCGTACGCTAACACTAACCCGTACACTAACACGTACGCTCACCGTAAACCGTTGTCGTACCCTAACTTGTAACCTAAACCGTCCCCGTCCCCTAACCCTAACCCTAACCCTAACCCTAACACTTACCCAAAGCCTTACCCTAACACGTCAACTAAACCTAAATCGTACGCTAACACTAACCCATGCCCTAACACGTACGCTCACCCTAAACCGTTGTCGTACACTAACCTGTACACTAAACTGTCCCTGTCCCCTAACCCTAACCCTAACCCTAACCCTAACCATTACGCAAAGCTTTACCCTAACCCGTCCCCCAATCCTAAACCATACGCTAACACTAACCCGTACCCTAACATGTACGCTCACCGTAAACCGTTCTCGTACACTAAACTGTTCCCTAAACCATCCTCGTCCCCTAACCCTAACCCTAACCCTAACCCTAACCCTAGCTTTTACCCGAAGCCTTACACTAACCGGTCCCCTAACCCTAACCCGTACGCTAACACTAAACAGTAACCTAACATGTACGCTCACCCTTAACCATTGTCGTACCCTAACCTATACCCTAAACCGTCCCCGTCCCCTAACCTAACCCTAACCCTAACCCTTATGTGAAGCCTTACCCTAACCTGTCCCCTAATCCTAAACCGTACGCTGACACTAACGCGTACCCTAACACGGACGCTCACCCTAAAACATTGTTGTACACTAAACTGTACCCTAATCCGTCTCCGTCCCCGTCCCCGTCCCATAACCCTAACCCTAACCCAAACCCTAACACTAACCCTTACCCAAAGCCTTACACTAATCGGTCCCCTAATTCTAACCCGTATGCTAACACTAACCCGTACCCTAACACGTACTCTCACCCTAAACCGTTGTCGTACCCTAACCTATACCCTAAACCGTCCCCGTCCCCGTCCCCTATCCCTAACCCTAACCCTAAACCTGAAGCTTACCCGAAGCCTTACCCTAACCCGTCCCCTAATTCTAACCCGTACGGTAACACTAACCCATACCCTAACACGTACCCTCACCCTAAACGGTTGTCGTACCCTAACCTGTACCCTAAACCGTGTCCGTCCCCTAAACCTAACCCTAACCCTAACCCTAACCTTAACCCTTACCCGAAGCCTTACCCTAACCCGTCCCCTAATCCTAACCCGTACGCTAACACTAACACGTACCCTAACACTTACGGTCACACTGAACCATTGTCGTACCCTAAACTGTACCCTAAACCGTCCCCGTCCCTTA
Organism: Delphinapterus leucas; assembly: GCF_059928025.1. Taxonomy (NCBI): domain Eukaryota; kingdom Metazoa; phylum Chordata; class Mammalia; order Artiodactyla; family Monodontidae; genus Delphinapterus; species Delphinapterus leucas. Next base: position 3,168,816 of record NW_028322232.1, on the reverse strand, counting down.
ACCCTAACCCTAACCCTAACCCTAACCCTAACCCTAATCCTTACCCGAAGCCTTACCATAACCCGTTCCCTAATCCTAACCCGTACGCTAACACTAAACCGTAACCTAACACGTACGCTCACACTAAACCTTTGTCGTACCCTAACCTGTACCCTAAACCGTCCATGGCCCCTAACCCTAACCCTAACACTAACCCTTACCCGAAGCCTAACACTAACCCGTCCCCTAATCCTAAGCCGTGCGCTAACAATAACCCATACCCCAACATGTACGCTCAACCTAAACCGTTGTCGTAACCTAAACTGTCCCCATCCCCTAACCCTAACCCTAACCCTAAACCTAACACTTACCCGAAGCCTTACCCTAACCCGTCCCCTAATCCTAACCCGTATGCTAACACTAACCCGTACCCTAACACGTACGCTCACCCTAAAACGTTGTTGTACCCTAACCTTTGCCCTAAACCGTCCCCGTCCCCATCCCCTAACACTAACGCTAACCCTTACCCAAAGCCTTACCCTAACACGTCCCCTAATCCTAACCCGTACGCTAACACTAAACCGTACCCTAACACGTACGCTCACTCTAAACCGTTGTCGTACCCTAACCTGTACCCTAAACCGTCCCCGTCCCCTGACCCTAACCCTAACCCTAACCCTTACCCGAAGCCTTACCATAACCTGTCCCCTAATCCTAAACCATATGCTAACTCTAAGCCGTACCCTAACACGTATGCTCACCCTAAACAATTGTCATACCCTAAACTGTACCCTCAACCATCCCCGTGGCCTAACCCTAACCCTAACCCTAACCCTAACCCTAAACCTTACCCGAAGCCTTACACTAACCCGTCCCCTAATCCTAAACCGTACGCTGACACTAACACGTAGCCTAACATGTACGCTCACCCTAAACCGTTTTCGTACACTAACCTGTACCCTAAACCGTGTCCGTCCCCTATACCTAACCCTAACCCTAACCCTAAACCTAACCCTTACCCGAAGCCTTACCCTTACCCGTCCCCTAATCCTAACCCGTACGCTAACAATAACACGTACCCTAAAACGTACTGTCACCCTGAACCATTGTCGTACCCTAAACTGTACCCTAAACCGTCCCCGACCCTTAACCCTAACCCTAACCCTAACCCTAACCCTAATCCTTACCCGAAGCCTTAACATAACCTGTCCCCTAATCCTAACCCGTACACTAACATTAAATTGTAACCTAACACGTACGCTCACACTAAACCGTTGTCGTACCCTAACCTGTACCCTAAACCGTCCCCGTCCCCTAACCCTAACCGTAACCCTAACCCTATCACTAACGCTTACCCGAAGCCTAACACTAACCCGTCCCCTAATCCTAAGCCGTGCACTAACAGTAACCCATACCCCAACATGTACGCTCAACCTAAACCGTTGTCGTACCCTAAAATGTCCCTATCCCCTAACCCTAACCCTAACCCTAACCCCAACCCTAACCCTTACCCGAAGCCTTACCCTAACCCGTCCCCTAATCCTAACCCGTACGCTAACACTAACCCGTACCCTAACACGTACGCTCACCCTAAAACGTTGTCGTACACTAACCTGTACCCTAAACCGTCCCCGTCCCCTAACCCTAACCCTAAACCTTACCTGAAGCCTTACCCTAACCCGTCCCCTAATGCTAACCTGTACGCTAACACTAACCCTTACTCTAACACGTTCGCTCACCCTAAACCGTGGACGTACCCTAACCTGTACCTTAAACCGTCCCCGTCCCCTAACCCTAACCCGAACCCTAACACTAACCCTTACCCGAATACTTAACCTAACCTGTCCCCTACTCCTAACCCGTACGCTAACACTAACCCGTACCCTAACACGTACGCTCACCTTAAACCACTGTCATACCCTAACCTGTACCCTAAACAGTCCCCGTCCCCTAACCCTAACCCTAAACCTAACCCTTACCTGAAGCCTTACACTAAACCGTACCCTAATCCTAACCCGTACGCTATCACTAAACCATACCCTGAGACGTACGCTCACCCTAATAGGTTGTCGTACTCTAACCTGTACCCTACACCGTCCCCTAACCCTAACCCTAACCCTTACCCGAAGCCTTACCCTAACCCGTCCCCTAATCCTAAACCGTACGCTAACACTAACCCGTGCCCTAACACATACGCTCACCCTAAAGCGTTGTCGTACCCTAAGCTGTACCCTAAACCGTCCCTGTCCCCGTCCCCTAACCCTAAACCTAACCCTAACCATAACACTTACCCGAAGCCTTACCCTAACACGTCCCCTAATCCTAACCCGTATGCTAACACTAACCCGTACCCTAACACGTACGCTCACCCTAAATCATTGTCTTAACCTAAACTGTACCCTAAACCGTCCCCATCCCCGTCCCCTAAACCTAACCCTAACCCTAACCCTAACCATTCCCTGAAGCCTTACCCTAACCGTCCCCTAATCCTAACCCGTACGCTCACACTAACCCGTGCCCTAACACGTACGCTCACCCTGAACCGTTGTCGTACCCTAACCTGTACCCTAAACCGTCCCCATCCCCTAAACCTAACCCTAACCTCACCCTAATCCTAACCCTTACCCAAAGCCTTACCCTAACCCGTCCCCTAATCCTAACCCGTACACTAACACTAACCCATGCCCTAAAACATACGCTCAACCTAAACCGTTGTCGTACCCTAACCTGTACCCTAAACCGTCCCCGTGCCCTAACCCTAACCCTAACCCTAACCCTAACCCTAAATCTAACCCTTACCCGAAGCCTTACCCTAACCCGTCCCCTAATCCTAACCCGTACGCTAACAATAACACATACCCTAAAACGTACGGTCACCCTGAACCATTGTCGTACCCTAAACTCTACCCTAAACCTTCCCCGTCCCGTAAACCTAACCCTAACCCTAACCCTAACCCTAACCCTAATCCTTTCCCGAAGCCTTAACATAACCCGTCTCCTAATCCTAACCCGTACGCTAATATTAAATCGTAACCTAACACGTACGCTCACACTAAACCGTTGTCGTACCCTATCCTGTACCCTAAAACGTCCCCTAACTGTAACCCTAACCCTAACCCTAACCCTTACCCGAAACATTACCCTAACCCGTCCCCTAATCCGAATCCGTACGCTAACACTAACCCATACCCTAACACGCACGCTCATCTAAACCGTTGTCGTACCCTAACATGTACCCTAAACCGTCCCGGTCTAATAACCCTAACCCTAACCCTAACCCTAGCTTTTACCCGAAGCCTTACCCTAACCGGTCCCCTAATCCGAACCCGTATGCTAACACTAACACGTACCCTAACACGTACGCTCAACCTAAACTTTTGTCGTGCCCTAACCTGTACCCTAAACCGTCCCCATCCCCTAACCCTAACCCTAACCCTAACCCTAACCCTAACCCTTACCCGAAGCCTTACCCTAACCCGTCCCCTAATCCTAAACTGTACGCTGACACTAACACGTACCCTAACACGTACGCTCACCGTAAACCGTTGTCGTACCCTAACTTGTAACCTAAACCGTCCCCGTCCCCTAACCCTAACCCTAACCCTAACCCTAACACTTACCCAAAGCCTTACCCTAACACGTCAACTAAACCTAAATCGTACGCTAACACTAACCCATGCCCTAACACGTACGCTCACCCTAAACCGTTGTCGTACACTAACCTGTACACTAAACTGTCCCTGTCCCCTAACCCTAACCCTAACCCTAACCCTAACCATTACGCAAAGCTTTACCCTAACCCGTCCCCCAATCCTAAACCATACGCTAACACTAACCCGTACCCTAACATGTACGCTCACCGTAAACCGTTCTCGTACACTAAACTGTTCCCTAAACCATCCTCGTCCCCTAACCCTAACCCTAACCCTAACCCTAACCCTAGCTTTTACCCGAAGCCTTACACTAACCGGTCCCCTAACCCTAACCCGTACACTAACACTAAACAGTAACCTAACATGTACGCTCACCCTTAACCATTGTCGTACCCTAACCTATACCCTAAACCGTCCCCGTCCCCTAACCTAACCCTAACCCTAACCCTTACGTGAAGCCTTACCCTAACCTGTCCCCTAATCCTAAACCGTACGCTGACACTAACGCGTACCCTAACACGGACGCTCACCCTAAAACATTGTCGTACACTAAACTGTACCCTAATCCGTCTCCGTCCCCGTCCCCGTCCCATAACCCTAACCATAACCCAAACCCTAACACTAACCCTTACCCAAAGCCTTACACTAATCGGTCCCCTAATTCTAACCCGTATGCTAACACTAACCCGTACCCTAACACGTACTCTCACCCTAAACCGTTGTCGTACCCTAACCTATACCCTAAACCGTCCCCGTCCCCGTCCCCTATCCCTAACCCTAACCCTAAACCTGAAGCTTACCCGAAGCCTTACCCTAACCCGTCCCCTAATTCTAACCCGTACGGTAGCACTAACCCATACCCTAACACGTACCCTCACCCTAAACGGTTGTCGTACCCTAACCTGTACCCTAAACCGTGTCCGTCCCCTAAACCTAACCCTAACCCTAACCCTAACCTTAACCCTTACCTGAAGCCTTACCCTAACCCGTCCCCTAATCCTAACCCGTACGCTAACACTAACACGTACCCTAACACTTACGGTCACACTGAACCATTGTCGTACCCTAAACTGTACCCTAAACCGTCCCCGTCCCTTAACCCTAACCCTAACCCTAACCCTAACCCTAACCCTAATCCTTACCCGAAGCCTTACCATAACCCGTTCCCTAATCCTAACCCGTACGCTAACACTAAACCGTAACCTAACACGTACGCTCACACTAAACCTTTGTCGTACCCTAACCTGTACCCTAAACCGTCCATGGCCCCTAACCCTAACCCTAACACTAACCCTTACCCGAAGCCTAACACTAACCCGTCCCCTAATCCTAAGCCGTGCGCTAACAATAACCCATACCCCAACATGTACGCTCAACCTAAACCGTTGTCGTAACCTAAACTGTCCCCATCCCCTAACCCTAACCCTAACCCTAAACCTAACACTTACCCGAAGCCTTACCCTAACCCGTCCCCTAATCCTAACCCGTATGCTAACACTAACCCGTACCCTAACACGTACGCTCACCCTAAAACGTTGTTGTACCCTAACCTTTGCCCTAAACCGTCCCCGTCCCCATCCCCTAACACTAACGCTAACCCTTACCCAAAGCCTTACCCTAACACGTCCCCTAATCCTAACCCGTACGCTAACACTAAACCGTACCCTAACACGTACGCTCACTCTAAACCGTTGTCGTACCCTAACCTGTACCCTAAACCGTCCCCGTCCCCTGACCCTAACCCTAACCCTAACCCTTACCCGAAGCCTTACCATAACCTGTCCCCTAATCCTAAACCATATGCTAACTCTAAGCCGTACCCTAACACGTATGCTCACCCTAAACAATTGTCATACCCTAAACTGTACCCTCAACCATCCCCGTGGCCTAACCCTAACCCTAACCCTAACCCTAACCCTAAACCTTACCCGAAGCCTTACACTAACCCGTCCCCTAATCCTAAACCGTACGCTGACACTAACACGTAGCCTAACATGTACGCTCACCCTAAACCGTTTTCGTACACTAACCTGTACCCTAAACCGTGTCCGTCCCCTATACCTAACCCTAACCCTAACCCTAAACCTAACCCTTACCCGAAGCCTTACCCTTACCCGTCCCCTAATCCTAACCCGTACGCTAACAATAACACGTACCCTAAAACGTACTGTCACCCTGAACCATTGTCGTACCCTAAACTGTACCCTAAACCGTCCCCGACCCTTAACCCTAACCCTAACCCTAACCCTAACCCTAATCCTTACCCGAAGCCTTAACATAACCTGTCCCCTAATCCTAACCCGTACACTAACATTAAATTGTAACCTAACACGTACGCTCACACTAAACCGTTGTCGTACCCTAACCTGTACCCTAAACCGTCCCCGTCCCCTAACCCTAACCGTAACCCTAACCCTATCACTAACGCTTACCCGAAGCCTAACACTAACCCGTCCCCTAATCCTAAGCCGTGCACTAACAGTAACCCATACCCCAACATGTACGCTCAACCTAAACCGTTGTCGTACCCTAAAATGTCCCCATCCCCTAACCCTAACCCTAACCCTAACCCCAACCCTAACCCTTACCCGAAGCCTTACCCTAACCCGTCCCCTAATCCTAACCCGTACGCTAACACTAACCCGTACCCTAACACGTACGCTCACCCTAAAACGTTGTCGTACACTAACCTGTACCCTAAACCGTCCCCGTCCCCTAACCCTAACCCTAAACCTTACCTGAAGCCTTACCCTAACCCGTCCCCTAATGCTAACCTGTACGCTAACACTAACCCTTACTCTAACACGTTCGCTCACCCTAAACCGTGGACGTACCCTAACCTGTACCTTAAACCGTCCCCGTCCCCTAACCCTAACCCGAACCCTAACACTAACCCTTACCCGAATACTTAACCTAACCTGTCCCCTACTCCTAACCCGTACGCTAACACTAACCCGTACCCTAACACGTACGCTCACCTTAAACCACTGTCATACCCTAACCTGTACCCTAAACAGTCCCCGTCCCCTAACCCTAACCCTAAACCTAACCCTTACCTGAAGCCTTACACTAAACCGTACCCTAATCCTAACCCGTACGCTATCACTAAACCATACCCTGAGACGTACGCTCACCCTAAAAGGTTGTCGTACTCTAACCTGTACCCTACACCGTCCCCTAACCCTAACCCTAACCCTTACCCGAAGCCTTACCCTAACCCGTCCCCTAATCCTAAACCGTACGCTAACACTAACCCGTGCCCTAACACATACGCTCACCCTAAAGCGTTGTCGTACCCTAAGCTGTACCCTAAACCGTCCCAGTCCCCGTCCCCAACCCTAAACCTAACCCTAACCATAACACTTACCCGAAGCCTTACCCTAACACGTCCCCTAATCCTAACCCGTATGCTAACACTAACCCGTACCCTAACACGTACGCTCACCCTAAACCATTGTCTTAACCTAAACTGTACCCTAAACCGTCCCCATCCCCGTCCCCTAAACCTAACCCTAACCCTAACCCTAACCATTCCCTGAAGCCTTACCCTAACCGTCCCCTAATCCTAACCCGTACGCTCACACTAACCCGTGCCCTAACACGTACGCTCACCCTGAACCGTTGTCGTACCCTAACCTGTACCCTAAACCGTCCCCATCCCCTAAACCTAACCCTAACCTCACCCTAATCCTAACCCTTACCCAAAGCCTTACCCTAACCCGTCCCCTAATCCTAACCCGTACACTAACACTAACCCATGCCCTAAAACATACGCTCAACCTAAACCGTTGTCGTACCCTAACCTGTACCCTAAACCGTCCCCGTGCCCTAACCCTAACACTAACCCTAACCCTAACCCTAAATCTAACCCTTACCCGAAGCCTTACCCTAACCCGTCCCCTAATCCTAACCCGTACGCTAACAATAACACATACCCTAAAACGTACGGTCACCCTGAACCATTGTCGTACCCTAAACTCTACCCTAAACCTTCCCCGTCCCTTAACCCTAACCCTAACCCTAACCCTAATCCTTTCCCGAAGCCTTAACATAACCCGTCTCCTAATCCTAACCCGTATGCTAATATTAAATCGTAACCTAACACGTACGCTCACACTAAACCGTTGTCGTACCCTAACCTGTACCCTAAACCGTCCCTGTCCCCTAACCCTAACCGTAACCCTAACCCTAACACTAACCCTTACCCGGAGCCTAACACTAAACCGTCCCCTAATCCTAACTCGTACACTAACACTAAACCGTGCCCTAAAACATACGCTCAACCTAAACCGTTGTCGTACACTAACCTGTACCCTAAACCGTCCCCGTGCCCTAACCCTAACCCTAAGCCTAACCCTACCACTAAACCTTACCCGAAGCCTTACACTAAACCGTCCCCTAATCCTAAACCATACGCTGACACTAACACATAGCCTAACACGTACGCTCACCCTAAACCGTTGTCATACCCTAAACTGTACCGTAAACCGTGTCCATCCCCTAACCCTAACCCTAACCCTAACCCTAACCCTAACCCTTACCCGAAGCCTTACCCTAACCCGTCCCCTAATCCTAACCCGTACGCTAACACTAACCCGTACCCTAACACGTACGCTCACCCTAAACTGTTGTCGTACCCTAACCTGTTCTCTAAATCTTCCCCATCCCCTAACCCTAAACCTAACCCTAACACTTACCCTTACCCTAACCTTTACCCGAAGCCTTACACTATCCCGTCCCCAATCCGAACCCGTAGGCTAACACTAACCCGTGCCCTAAAACGTACGCTCACCTAAACCGTTGTCGTACCCTAACCTGTACCCTAAAACGTCCCCTAACTGTAACCCTAACCCTAACCCTAACCCTTACCCGAAACATTACCCTAACCCGTCCCCTAATCCGATTCAGTACGCTAACACTAACCCGTACCCTAACACGTACACCCACCCTAAAACGTTGTCGTCCCCTAACCTGTACCCTAAACCATCCCCGTCCCCTACCCTAACCCTAACACTAACCCTAACCCTAACCCTTACCCAAAGCCTTACCCTAACATGTCACCTAATCCTAACCCGTACGCTAACACTAACCCGTGCCCTAACACGTACGGTCACCCTAAACCTTTGTCGTACCCTAACCTATACCCTAAACCGTCCCTGTCCCCATCCCCTAACCCTAAACCTAAACCTAACACTAACCCTTACCCAAGGCCTTACCCTAACCCATCCCCTAATCCTAACCCGTATGCTAACACTAACCCGTACCCTAACACGTACACTCACCCTAAACCGTTGTCCTACCCTAACCTGTACCGTAAACCGTCCCCGTCCCCTAACCGTAACACTAACCCTAAACCTTACCCTTACCCAAAGCCTTACCCTAACCCATCACCTAATCCTAACCCGTACGCTAACACTAACACGTGCCCTAACACGTACGCTCACCCTAAACCGTTGTTGTACCCTAACCTGAACCCTAAACCGCCCCATCCCCTAACCCTAACCCTAAACCTAACCCTAATCCTAACCCTTACCCGAAGCCTTACCCTAACCCGTCCCATAATCATAACCCGTACGCTAACACTAACCCGTACCCTAACACGTACGCTCACCCTAAAACGTTGTCGTACACTAACCTGTACCCTAAACCGTCCCCGTCCCCTAACCCTAACCCTAAACCTTACCTGAAGCCTTACCCTAACCCGTCCCCTAATGCTAACCCGTACGCTAACACTAATCCTTACTCTAACACGTTCGCTCACCCTAAACCGTGGACGTACCCTAACCTGTACCTTAAACCGTCCCCGTCCCCTAACCCTAACCCGAACCCTAACACTAACCCTTACCCGAACACTTAACCTAACCTGTCCCCTACTCCTAACCCGTACGCTAACACTAACCCGTACCCTAACACGTACGCTCACCTTAAACCACTGTCATACCCTAACCTGTACCCTAAACAGTCCCCGTCCCCTAACCCTAACCCTAAACCTAACCCTTACCTGAAGCCTTACACTAAACCGTACCCTAATCCTAAACCGTACGCTATCACTAAACCATACCCTGAGACGTACGCTCAGCCTAAAAGGTTGTCGTACTCTAACCTGTACCCTACACCGTCCCCTAACCCTAACCCTAACCCTTACCCGAAGCCTTACCCTAACCCGTCCCCTAATCCTAAACCATACGCTAACACTAACCCGTGCCCTAACACATACGCTCACCCTAAAGCGTTGTCGTACCCTAACCTGTACCCTAAACCGTCCCTGTCCCCGTCCACTAACCCTAAACCTAACCCTAACCGTAACACTTACCCGAAGCCTTACCCTAACACGTCCCCTAATCCTAACCCGTATGCTAACACTAACCCATACCCTAACACGTACGCTCACCCTAAACCATTGTCCTAACCTAACCTGTACCCTAAACCGTCCCCGTCCCCGTCCCCTAAACCTAACCCTAACCCTAACCCTAACCATTCCCCGAAGCCTTACCCTAACCGTCCCCTAATCCTAACCCGTACGCTCACACTAACCCGTGCCCTAACACGTACGCTCACCCTGAACCGTTGTCGTACCCTAACCTGTACCCTAAACCGTCCCCATCCCCTAAACCTAACCCTAACCTCACCCTAATCCTAACCCTTACCCAAAGCCTTACCCTAACCCGTCCCCTAATCCTAACCCGTACACTAACAGTAACCCGTGCCCTAAAACATACGCTCAACCTAAACCGTTGTCGTACCCTAACCTGTACCCTAAACCGTCCCCGTGCCCTAACCCTAACCCTAACCCTAACCCTAACCCTAAATCTAACCCTTACCCGAAGCCTTACCCTAACCCGTCCCCTAATCCTAACCCGTACGCTAACAATAACACATACCCTAAAACGTACGGTCACCCTGAACCATTGTCGTACCCTAAAATCTACCCTAAACCTTCCCCGTCCCTTAACCCTAACCCTAACCCTAACCCTAATCCTTTCCCGAAGCCTTAACATAACCCGTCTCCTAATCCTAACCCGTACGCTAATATTAAATCGTAACCTAACACGTACGCTCACACTAAACCGTTGTCGTACCCTAACCTGTACCCTAAACCGTCCCTGTCCCCTAACCCTAACCGTAACCCTAACCCTAACACTAACCCTTACCCGGAGCCTAACACTAAACCGTCCCCTAATCCTAACTCGTACACTAACACTAAACCGTGCCCTAAAACATACGCTCAACCTAAACCGTTGTCGTACCCTAACCTGTACCCTAAACCGTCCCCGTGCCCTAACCCTAACCCTAAGCCTAACCCTACCACTAAACCTTACCCGAAGCCTTACACTAAACCGTCCCCTAATCCTAAACCATACGCTGACACTAACACATAGCCTAACACGTACGCTCACCCTAAACCGTTGTCGTACACTAAACTGTACCGTAAACCGTGTCCATCCCCTAACCCTAACCCTAACCCTAACCCTAACCCTAACCCTTACCCGAAGCCTTACCCTAACCCGTCCCCTAATCCTAACCCGTACGCTAACACTAACCCGTACCCTAACACGTACGCTCACCCTAAACTGTTGTCGTACCCTAACCTGTTCTCTAAATCTTCCCCATCCCCTAACCCTAAACCTAACCCTAACACTTACCCTTACCCTAACCTTTACCCGAAGCCTTACACTATCCCGTCCCCAATCCGAACCCGTAGGCTAACACTAACCCGTGCCCTAAAACGTACGCTCACCTAAACCGTTGTCGTACCCTAACCTGTACCCTAAAACGTCCCCTAACTGTAACCCTAACCCTAACCCTAACCCTTACCCGAAACATTACCCTAACCCGTCCCCTAATCCGATTCAGTACGCTAACACTAACCCGTACCCTAACACGTACACCCACCCTAAAACGTTGTCGTCCCCTAACCTGTACCCTAAACCATCCCCGTCCCCTACCCTAACCCTAACACTAACCCTAACCCTAACCCTTACCCAAAGCCTTACCCTAACATGTCACCTAATCCTAACCCGTACGCTAACACTAACCCGTGCCCTAACACGTACGGTCACCCTAAACCTTTGTCGTACCCTAACCTATACCCTAAACCGTCCCTGTCCCCATCCCCTAACCCTAAACCTAAACCTAACACTAACCCTTACCCAAGGCCTTACCCTAACCCATCCCCTAATCCTAACCCGTATGCTAACACTAACCCGTACCCTAACACGTACACTCACCCTAAACCGTTGTCCTACCCTAACCTGTACCGTAAACCGTCCCCGTCCCCTAACCGTAACACTAACCCTAAACCTTACCCTTACCCAAAGCCTTACCCTAACCCATCACCTAATCCTAACCCGTACGCTAACACTAACACGTGCCCTAACACGTACGCTCACCCTAAACCGTTGTTGTACCCTAACCTGTACCCTAAACCGCCCCATCCCCTAACCCTAACCCTAAACCTAACCCTAATCCTAACCCTTACCCGAAGCCTTACCCTAACCCGTCCCATAATCATAACCCGTACGCTAACACTAACCCGTGCCCTAACACGTAGGCTCACCATAAATCATTGTCGTACCCTAACCTGTACCCTAAACCATCCCCATCCCCGTCCCCGTCTCCTAACCCTAACCCGAACCCTAACCCTAACCCTTACCCGAAGACTTACCCTAACCTGTCCCCTAATCCTAACACTTACGCTAACACTAACCCTTGCCCTAACATGTACACTCACCCTAAACCGTTGTCTTACCCTAACCTGTACCCTAAACCGTCCCTGTACCCTAACTCTAACCCTAACCCTAAACCGAACCCTTACCCGAAGCCTTCCCCTAACCCGTCCCCTAATCCTAAACCTTACGCTAACCCTAACCCGTGCCCTAGCACGTACGCTCACCTTAAACTGCTGTCGTACCCTAAACTGTACCCTAAACCGTCCCCGTCCCCTAACCCTAACCCTAACCCTAAACCTTACCCGAAGCCTTCCCCTAACCCGTCCCCTAATCCTAACCCGTACGCTAACTCTAAGCCATACCCTAACACGTACGCTCACCCTAAACCGTTCTCGTACACTAACCTGTAACCTAAACTGTCCCCGTCCCCTAACCCTAACCCTAACCCTTACCCGAAGCCTTACCTTAACCCGTCCTCTAATCCTAACCCGTACGCTAACAGTAAACTGTGCCCTAACATGTACGCTGAACCTAAACCATTGTCCTACACTAACCTGTACCCTAAACCGTCCCCCTCCCCTAACCCTAACCCTAACCCTAACCCTAAACCTAACCCTTACCCGAAGCCTTACCATAACCCGTCCTCTAATCCTAACCCGTACGCTAACAGTAAACTGTGCCCTAACATGTACGCTGAACCTAAACCATTGTCCTACCCTAACCTGTACCCTAAACCGTCCCCCTCCCCTAACCCTAACCCTAACCCTAACCCTAACCCTTACACCAAGCCTTACCCTAACCCGTGCTCTAATCCTAACCCGTACGCTAACACTAACCCATACCCTAACACGTACGCTCACCCTAAACCGCTGTCATACACTAACCTGCACCCTAAACCGTCCCCGTCCCCGTCCCCGTCCCCTAACCCTAACCCTAAACCTAACCCTTACCCGAAGCCTTACCCTAACCCGTCCCCTAATCCTAACCCGTACGCTAACACTAACCCGTGTCCTAACACGTACCCTCACCCTAAACCGTTGTCGTACCCTAACCTGTACCCTAAACCGTCACCGTCCCCTAGCCCTAACCCTAACCCTAACCCTTACGCGAAGCCTTACCCTAACCCGTCCCCAATCCTAACCCGTACGCTAACACTAACAAGTACCCTAACACATACGCTCACCCTAAACTGTTGTCGTACACTAACCTGTAACCTAAACCGTCCCCGTCCCCTAACCCTAACCCTAACCCTAACCCTAACACTAACCCTTACCCGAAGCCTTACCCTAATCTGTCCCCTAATCATAACCCGTATGCTAACACTAACCCTTGCCCTAACACGTACACTCACCCTAAACCATTGTCGTACCCTAACCTGTACCCTGAACCGTCCCTGTAACCTAACCCTAACCCTAACTCTAACCCTAACCCTAACCCTAACACTTACCCGAAGCCTTACCCTAACCCGTCCCATAATCCTAACCCGTACGCTAACACTAACCCGTACCCTAACACGTACGCTCACCCTAAACCCTTGACGTACCCTAACCTGTACCCTAAACCGTCCCTGTCCCCTAACCCTAACCCTAACCCTAACCCTTACCAGAAGCCTTACCCTAACCCGTCCCGTAATCCTAACCCGTACGCTAACACTAACCCGTACCCTAACACGTACGCTCACCCTAAAACCTTGTCGTACCCTAACCTGTACCCTAAATCGTCCCTGTCCCCTAACCCTAACCCTAATCTTAAACCTTACCCGAAGCCTTACCCTAAACGGTTCCCTAAACCTAACCCGCACGCTAACACTAACCCGTGCCCTAACACGTACGCTCACCCGAAACATTTGTCGTACACTAAGCTGTACCCTAAACCGTCCCCATTACCTAACACTAACCCGAACCCTAACCATAACCCTAAACCTTACCCGAAGCCTTACCCTAACCCGTCCCCTAATCCTAACCGTACGCTAACACTAATCCGTGCCCTAACACGTACGCTCACCCTAAAACGTTGTCGTACACTAACCTGTACTCTAAACCGTTCCTGTCCCTGTACCCTAACCCTAACCCTAACCCAAACCCTAACCCTTACCCGAAGCCTTACACTAACCCATCCCATAATCCTAAACTCTACGCTAACACTAACCCGTGCCCTAACACGTACGCTCACCCTAAACCGTTGTCGTACATTAACCTGTACCCTAAATCGTCCCTGTCCCCTAACCCTAACCCTAACCCTAATCCTTACCCGAAGCCTTACCCTAACTCGTCCCCTAATTCTAACCCGTATGCTAACACTAAACTGTATCCTAACAGATACGCTCACCCTAAAACTTTGTCGTACACTAAGCTGTACCCAAAATCGTCCCCGTCCCCTAACCCTAAACCTAACCCTTACACAAAGCCTTACCCTAACCCGTCCCCTAATCCTAACCCGTACGCTAACACTAACCCGTAACCTAACCCGTATGCTCAACCTAAACCGTTCTCGTACACTAACCTGTACCCTAAACCGTCCCGTCCCGGTCCCCTAAACCTAGCCCTTACCCGAAACCTTACCCTAACATGTCCCCTATTCCTAACCCGTACGCTAACACTATCCCGTACCCTTACACGTTCGCTCACCTTAAAACGTTGTCGTACACTAACCTGTAACCTAAACCGTCTCCGTCCCCTAACCCTAACCCTAAACCTAGCCCTAAACCTAAACCTTACCCCAAGCCTTACCCTAACCCGACCCTTAATCCTAACCCGTACGCTGACACTAACCCATACCCTAACACGCACGCTCACCCTAAAACTTTGTCGTACCCTAACATGTACCCTAAACCGTCCCCGTCCCCTAACCCTAACCCTAACCCTAACCCTAACACTTACCCGAAGCATTACACTAACCCGTCCCCTAATCCTAATCCGTACGCTAACACTAACCCGTGTCCTAACACGTACCCTCACCCTAAACCGTTGTCGTACCCTAACCTGTACCCTAAACCGTCACCGTCCCATAGCCCTAACCCTAACCCTAACCCTTACGCGAAGCCTTACCCTAACCCGTCCCCAATCCTAACCCGTACGCTAATACTAACAAGTACCCTAACACATACACTCACCCTAAACTGTTGTCGTACACTAACCTGTAACCTAAACCGTCCCCGTCCCCTAACCCTAAACCTAACCCTAACCCTAACCCTAACCCTTACCCGAAGCCTTACCCTAATCTGTCCCCTAATCCTAACCCGTATGCTAACACTAACCCTTGCCCTAACACGTACACTCACCCTAAACCATTGTCGTACCCTAACCTGTACCCTGAACCGTCCCTGTACCCTAACCCTAACCCTAACTCTAACCCTAACCCTAACCCTAACACTTACCCGAAGCCTTACCCTAACCCGTCCCATAATCCTAACCCGTACGCTAACACTAACCCGTACCCTAACACGTACGCTCACCCTAAATCGTTTTCGTACCCTAACCTGTACCCTAAACCATCCCCGTGCCCTAAACCTAACACTAACACTATCCCTAACCCTTACCCGAAGCCTTACCCTAACTCGGCCCCCAATTCTAAACCATACGCTAACACTAACCCGTACCCTAACACGTATGCTCACCCTAAAACTTTGTCGTAGCCTAACCTGTACCCTAAGTCGTCCCCTTCCTCTAAGACTAACCCTAACCCTAATACTTACCCGAAGCCTTACCCTAAACCGTCCCCTAATCCTAACCCATACGCTAACACTAACCCGTGCCCTAAAACGAATGCTCACCCTAAACTGCTGTCGTACACTAACCTGTACCCTAAACCGTCCCCGTCCCCGTCCCCTAACCCTAACCCTAAACCTAATCCTTACCCGAAGCCTTACCCTAACCCGTCCCCTAATCCTAACCCGTACGCTAACACTAACCCGTGCCCTAACAGGTACGCTCACCCTAAAGCGTGGTCGTACCCTAACCTGTACACTAAACCGTCCCCGTCCCCGTTCCCTAACCCTAACCCTATCCCAAACCCTACCCCTTACCCGAAGCCTTACCCTAACCCGTCCCATAATCCTAAATAATACGCTAAAACTACCCCATGCCCTAACACATACGCTCACCCTAAACCGTTGTCGTACCCTAACCTGTACCCTAAACCGTCCCTGTAGCCTAACCCTAACCCTAACCCTAACCCTAACCCTTACCCGAAGCCTTACCCTAACCCGTCCCATAATCCTACCCCGTACGCTAACACTAACCCGTACCCTAACACGTACGCTCACCCTAAACCGTTGTCGTACCATAACCTGTACCTAACCGTCCCCGTCCCCGTCCCCTAAACTTAACCCTAAACCTCACCCTTACCCGTAGCCTTACCCTAACCCGTCCCCTATTCCTAAGCTATACGCTAACTCTAACCCGTACCCTAACATGTACGCTCACCCTAAAGAGTTGTCGTACACTAACCTCTACCCTAAACCGTCCCCGTCCCCGTCCCCTAACCCTAACCCTAACCCTAACCCTTACCCGAAGCCTTACCCTAACAAGTCCCCAATCCTACCCGTACGCTAACACTAACACATACCCTAACACGTACGCTCACCCTAAACCGTTGTCGTACCCTAGCCTATACCCTAAACAGTCCCCGTACCCTAACCCTAACCCTAACCCTAACCCTTACCCGAAGCCTTACCCTAACCCGTCCCCTAATCCTAACCCGTACGCTAACACTAAACCTTACCCTAACATGTACGCACACTCTAAACAGTTGTCATATCCTATCCTGTACCCTAAACCTTCCCCGTGCCCGTCCCCTAACCCTAACCCTAACCCTTACCCGAAGCCTTACCCTAACCTGTCCCCTAATCCTAACCCGTACGCTAACACTAACCCTTACCCTAACACGTACGCACACCCTAAACTGTTGTCAAATCCTATCCTGTACCCTAAACCTTCCCCGTTCCTGCCCCCTAACCCTAACCCTAACCCTTACCCGAAGCCTTACCCTAACCTGTCCCCTAATCCTAACCCGTACGCTAACACTAACCCATGCCCTAACACATACGCTCACCCTAAAGCGTTGTCGTACCCTAACCTGTACCCTAAACCGTCCCCGTCCCCTAACCCTAACACTAACCTTAATACTAACCATTACCCGAAGCCTTCCGTTAACCCGCCCCCTAATCCTAACCCGTACGCTAATCCTAACCCGTACCCTAACACGTACGCTCACCCTAAACCGTTGTCGTGCCCTAAACTGTACCCTGAACCGTCCCCATCCCCAAACCCTAACCCTAACCCTTAACCGAAGCCTTACACTAACCTGTCCCCTAATCCTAACCCGTACGCTAACACTAACCCGTACCCTAACACATAGGCTCACTCTAAACCGTTCTCGTACACTAACCTGTACCCTAAACCGTCCCCATCCCCTAACCCTAACCCTAACCCTTACCCGGAGCCTTACCCTAACCCGTCCTCTAATCCTAACCCGTACGCTAACACTAACCCGTACCCTAACATGTTCGCTCACCCTAAAACTTTATCTTAAACTAAGCTGTACCTTAAACAGTCCCCGTAGCCTAAACATAACCGTAACCCTAACCCTAACACTAACACTTACCCGAAGGCTTACCCTAACCCGTCCCCTAATCCTAAACCATACGCTAACACTAACCCGTGCCCTAACACATACGCTCACCCTAAAGCGTTGTCGTACCCTAACCTGTACCCTAAACCGTCCCTGTCCCCGTCCCCTAACCCTAAACCTAACCCTAACCGTAACACTTACCCGAAGCCTTACCCTAACACGTCCCCTAATCCTAACCCGTATGCTAACACTAACCCATACCCTAACACGTACGCTCACCCTAAACCATTGTCCTAACCTAACCTGTACCCTAAACCGTCCCCGTCCCCGTCCCCTAAACCTAACCCTAACCCTAACCCTAACCATTCCCCGAAGCCTTACCCTAACCGTCCCCTAATCCTAACCCGTACGCTCACACTAACCCGTGCCCTAACACGTACGCTCACCCTGAACCGTTGTCGTACCCTAACCTGTACCCTAAACCGTCCCCATCCCCTAAACCTAACCCTAACCTCACCCTAATCCTAACCCTTACCCAAAGCCTTACCCTAACCCGTCCCCTAATCCTAACCCGTACACTAACAGTAACCCGTGCCCTAAAACATACGCTCAACCTAAACCGTTGTCGTACCCTAACCTGTACCCTAAACCGTCCCCGTGCCCTAACCCTAACCCTAACCCTAACCCTAACCCTAAATCTAACCCTTACCCGAAGCCTTACCCTAACCCGTCCCCTAATCCTAACCCGTACGCTAACAATAACACATACCCTAAAACGTACGGTCACCCTGAACCATTGTCGTACCCTAAAATCTACCCTAAACCTTCCCCGTCCCTTAACCCTAACCCTAACCCTAACCCTAACCCTAATCCTTTCCCGAAGCCTTAACATAACCCGTCTCCTAATCCTAACCCGTACGCTAATATTAAATCGTAACCTAACACGTACGCTCACACTAAACCGTTGTCGTACCCTAACCTGTACCCTAAACCGTCCCTGTCCCCTAACCCTAACCGTAACCCTAACCCTAACACTAACCCTTACCCGGAGCCTAACACTAAACCGTCCCCTAATCCTAACTCGTACACTAACACTAAACCGTGCCCTAAAACATACGCTCAACCTAAACCGTTGTCGTACCCTAACCTGTACCCTAAACCGTCCCCGTGCCCTAACCCTAACCCTAAGCCTAACCCTACCACTAAACCTTACCCGAAGCCTTACACTAAACCGTCCCCTAATCCTAAACCATACGCTGACACTAACACATAGCCTAACACGTACGCTCACCCTAAACCGTTGTCGTACACTAAACTGTACCGTAAACCGTGTCCATCCCCTAACCCTAACCCTAACCCTAACCCTAACCCTAACCCTTACCCGAAGCCTTACCCTAACCCGTCCCCTAATCCTAACCCGTACGCTAACACTAACCCGTACCCTAACACGTACGCTCACCCTAAACTGTTGTCGTACCCTAACCTGTTCTCTAAATCTTCCCCATCCCCTAACCCTAAACCTAACCCTAACACTTACCCTTACCCTAACCTTTACCCGAAGCCTTACACTATCCCGTCCCCAATCCGAACCCGTAGGCTAACACTAACCCGTGCCCTAAAACGTACGCTCACCTAAACCGTTGTCGTACCCTAACCTGTACCCTAAAACGTCCCCTAACTGTAACCCTAACCCTAACCCTAACCCTTACCCGAAACATTACCCTAACCCGTCCCCTAATCCGATTCAGTACGCTAACACTAACCCGTACCCTAACACGTACACCCACCCTAAAACGTTGTCGTCCCCTAACCTGTACCCTAAACCATCCCCGTCCCCTACCCTAACCCTAACACTAACCCTAACCCTAACCCTTACCCAAAGCCTTACCCTAACATGTCACCTAATCCTAACCCGTACGCTAACACTAACCCGTGCCCTAACACGTACGGTCACCCTAAACCTTTGTCGTACCCTAACCTATACCCTAAACCGTCCCTGTCCCCATCCCCTAACCCTAAACCTAAACCTAACACTAACCCTTACCCAAGGCCTTACCCTAACCCATCCCCTAATCCTAACCCGTATGCTAACACTAACCCGTACCCTAACACGTACACTCACCCTAAACCGTTGTCCTACCCTAACCTGTACCGTAAACCGTCCCCGTCCCCTAACCGTAACACTAACCCTAAACCTTACCCTTACCCAAAGCCTTACCCTAACCCATCACCTAATCCTAACCCGTACGCTAACACTAACACGTGCCCTAACACGTACGCTCACCCTAAACCGTTGTTGTACCCTTACCTGTACCCTAAACCGCCCCATCCCCTAACCCTAACCCTAAACCTAACCCTAATCCTAACCCTTACCCGAAGCCTTACCCTAACCCGTCCCATAATCATAAACCGTACGCTAACACTAACCCGTGCCCTAACACGTAGGCTCACCATAAATCATTGTCGTACCCTAACCTGTACCCTAAACCATCCCCATCCCCGTCCCCGTCTCCTAACCCTAACCCGAACCCTAACCCTAACCCTTACCCGAAGACTTACCCTAACCTGTCCCCTAATCCTAACACTTACGCTAACACTAACCCTTGCCCTAACATGTACACTCACCCTAAACCGTTGTCTTACCCTAACCTGTACCCTAAACCATCCCTGTACCCTAACCCTAACCCTAACACTAACCCTAAACCGAACCCTTACCCGAAGCCTTCCCCTAACCCGTCCCCTAATCCTAAACCTTACGCTAACCCTAACCCGTGCCCTAGCACGTACGCTCACCTTAAACTGCTGTCGTACCCTAAACTGTACCCTAAACCGTCCCCGTCCCCTAACCCTAACCCTAACCCTAAACCTTACCCGAAGCCTTCCCCTAACCCGTCCCCTAATCCTAACCCGTACGCTAACTCTAAGCCATACCCTAACACGTACGCTCACCCTAAACCGTTCTCGTACACTAACCTGTAACCTAAACTGTCCCCGTCCCCTAACCCTAACCCTAACCCTTACCCGAAGCCTTACCTTAACCCGTCCTCTAATCCTAACCCGTACGCTAACAGTAAACTGTGCCCTAACATGTACGCTGAACCTAAACCATTGTCCTACACTAACCTGTACCCTAAACCGTCCCCCTCCCCTAACCCTAACCCTAACCCTAACCCTAAACCTAACCCTTACCCGAAGCCTTACCATAACCCGTCCTCTAATCCTAACCCGTACGCTAACAGTAAACTGTGCCCTAACATGTACGCTGAACCTAAACCATTGTCCTACCCTAACCTGTACCCTAAACCATCCCCCTCCCCTAACCCTAACCCTAACCCTAACCCTAACCCTTACACCAAGCCTTACCCTAACCCGTGCTCTAATCCTAACCCGTACGCTAACACTAACCCATACCCTAACACGTACGCTCACCCTAAACCGCTGTCATACACTAACCTGCACCCTAAACCGTCCCCGTCCCCGTCCCCGTCCCCTAACCCTAACCATAAACCTAACCCTTACCCGAAGCCTTACCCTAACCCGTCCCCTAATCCTAACCCGTACGCTAACACTAACCCGTGTCCTAACACGTACCCTCACCCTAAACCGTTGTCGTACCCTAACCTGTACCCTAAACCGTCACCGTCCCCTAGCCCTAACCCTAACCCTAACCCTTACGCGAAGCCTTACCCTAACCCGTCCCCAATCCTAACCCGTACGCTAACACTAACAAGTACCCTAACACATACGCTCACCCTAAACTGTTGTCGTACACTAACCTGTAACCTAAACCGTCCCCGTCCCCTAACCCTAACCCTAACCCTAACCCTAACACTAACCCTTACCCGAAGCCTTACCCTAATCTGTCCCCTAATCATAACCCGTATGCTAACACTAACCCTTGCCCTAACACGTACACTCACCCTAAACCATTGTCGTACCCTAACCTGTACCCTGAACCGTCCCTGTAACCTAACCCTAACCCTAACTCTAACCCTAACCCTAACCCTAACACTTACCCGAAGCCTTACCCTAACCCGTCCCATAATCCTAACCCGTACGCTAACACTAACCCGTACCCTAACACGTACGCTCACCCTAAACCGTTGACGTACCCTAACCTGTACCCTAAACCGTCCCTGTCCCCTAACCCTAACCCTAACCCTAACCCTTACCAGAAGCCTTACCCTAACCCGTCCCGTAATCCTAACCCGTACGCTAACACTAACCCGTACCCTAACACGTACGCTCACCCTAAAACCTTGTCGTACCCTAACCTGTACCCTAAATCGTCCCTGTCCCCTAACCCTAACCCTAATCTTAAACCTTACCCGAAGCCTTACCCTAAACGGTTCCCTAAACCTAACCCGCACGCTAACACTAACCCGTGCCCTAACACGGACGCTCACCCGAAACATTTGTCGTACACTAAGCTGTACCCTAAACCGTCCCCATTACCTAACACTAACCCGAACCCTAACCATAACCCTAAACCTTACCCGAAGCCTTACCCTAACCCGTCCCCTAATCCTAACCGTACGCTAACACTAATCCGTGCCCTAACACGTACGCTCACCCTAAAACGTTGTCGTACACTAACCTGTACCCTAAACCGTTCCTGTCCCTGTACCCTAACCCTAACCCTAACCCAAACCCTAACCCTTACCCGAAGCCTTACACTAACACATCCCATAATCCTAAACTCTACGCTAACACTAACCCGTGCCCTAACACGTACGCTCACCCTAAACCGTTGTCGTACATTAACCTGTACCCTAAATCGTCCCTGTCCCCTAACCCTAACCCTAACCCTAATCCTTACCCGAAGCCTTACCCTAACTCGTCCCCTAATTCTAACCCGTATGCTAACACTAAACTGTATCCTAACAGATACGCTCACCCTAAAACTTTGTCGTACACTAAGCTGTACCCAAAATCGTCCCCGTCCCCTAACCCTAAACCTAACCCTTACACAAAGCCTTACCCTAAACCGTCCCCTAATCCTAACCCGTACGCTAACACTAACCCGTAACCTAACCCGTATGCTCAACCTAAACCGTTCTCGTACACTAACCTGTACCCTAAACCGTCCCGTCCCGGTCCCCTAAACCTAGCCCTTACCCGAAACCTTACCCTAACATGTCCCCTATTCCTAACCCGTACGCTAACACTATCCCGTACCCTTACACGTACGCTCACCTTAAAACGTTGTCGTACACTAACCTGTAACCTAAACCGTCTCCGTCCCCTAACCCTATCCCTAAACCTAGCCCTAAACCTAAACCTTACCCCAAGCCTTACCCTAACCCGACCCTTAATCCTAACCCGTACGCTGACACTAACCCATACCCTAACACGCACGCTCACCCTAAAACTTTGTCGTACCCTAACATGTACCCTAAACCGTCCCCGTCCCCTAACCCTAACCCTAACCCTAACCCTAACACTTACCCGAAGCATTACACTAACCCGTCCCCTAATCCTAATCCGTACGCTAACACTAACCCGTGTCCTAACACGTACCCTCACCCTAAACCGTTGTCGTACCCTAACCTGTACCCTAAACCGTCACCGTCCCATAGCCCTAACCCTAACCCTAACCCTTACGCGAAGCCTTACCCTAACCCGTCCCCAATCCTAACCCGTACGCTAATACTAACAAGTACCCTAACACATACGCTCACCCTAAACTGTTGTCGTACACTAACCTGTAACCTAAACCGTCCCTGTACCCTAACCCTAACCCTAACTCTAACCCTAACCCTAACCCTAACACTTACCCGAAGCCTTACCCTAACCCGTCCCATAATCCTAACCCGTACGCTAACACTAACCCGTACCCTAACACGTACGCTCACCCTAAATCGTTTTCGTACCCTAACCTGTACCCTAAACCATCCCCGTGCCCTAAACCTAACACGAACACTATCCCTAACCCTTACCCGAAGCCTTACCCTAACTCGGCCCCCAATTCTAAACCATACGCTAACACTAACCCATACCCTAACACGTATGCTCACCCTAAAACTTTGTCGTAGCCTAACCTGTACCCTAAGTCGTCCCCTTCCCCTAAGACTAACCCTAACGCTAATACTTACCCGAAGCCTTACCCTAAACCGTCCCCTAATCCTAACCCATACGCTAACACTAACCCGTGCCCTAAAACGAATGCTCACCCTAAACTGCTGTCATACACTAACCTGTACCCTAAACCGTCCCCGTCCCCGTCCCCTAACCCTAACCCTAAACCTAACCCTTACCCGAAGCCTTACCCTAACCCGTCCCCTAATCCTAACCCGTACGCTAACACTAACCCGTGCCCTAACAGGTACGCTCACCCTAAAGCGTGGTCGTACCCTAACCTGTACACTAAACCGTCCCCGTCCCCGTTCCCTAACCCTAACCCTATCCCAAACCCTACCCCTTACCCGAAGCCTTACCCTAACCCGTCCCATAATCCTAAATAATACGCTAAAACTACCCCATGCCCTAACACATACGCTCACCCTAAACCGTTGTCGTACCCTAACCTGTACCCTAAACCGTCCCTGTAGCCTAACCCTAACCCTAACCCTAACCCTAACCCTTACCCGAAGCCTTACCCTAACCCGTCCCATAATCCTACCCCGTACGCTAACACTAACCCGTACCCTAACACGTACGCTCACCCTAAACCGTTGTCGTACCATAACCTGTACCTAACCGTCCCCGTCCCCGTCCCCTAAACTTAACCCTAAACCTCACCCTTACCCGTAGCCTTACCCTAACCCGTCCCCTATTCCTAAGCTATACGCTAACTCTAACCCGTACCCTAACATGTACGCTCACCCTAAAGTGTTGTCGTACACTAACCTCTACCCTAAACCGTCCCCGTCCCCGTCCCCTAACCCTAACCCTAACCCTAACCCTTACCCGAAGCCTTACCCTAACAAGTCCCCAATCCTACCCGTACGCTAACACTAACACATACCCTAACACGTACGCTCACCCTAAACCGTTGTCGTACCCTAGCCTATACCCTAAACAGTCCCCGTACCCTAACCCTAACCCTAACCCTAACCCTTACCCGAAGCCTTACCCTAACCCGTCCCCTAATCCTAACCCGTACGCTAACACTAAACCTTACCCTAACATGTACGCACACTCTAAACAGTTGTCATATCCTATCCTGTACCCTAAACCTTCCCCGTGCCCGTCCCCTAACCCTAACCCTAACCCTTACCCGAAGCCTTACCCTAACCTGTCCCCTAATCCTAACCCGTACGCTAACACTAACCCTTACCCTAACACGTACGCACACCCTAAACTGTTGTCAAATCCTATCCTGTACCCTAAACCTTCCCCGTTCCTGTCCCCTAACCCTAACCCTAACCCTTACCCGAAGCATTACCCTAACCTGTCCCCTAATCCTAACCCGTACGCTAACACTAACCCATGCCCTAACACATACGCTCACCCTAAAGCGTTGTCGTACCCTAACCTGTACCCTGAACCGTCCCCGTCCCCTAACCCTAACACTAACCTTAATACTAACCATTACCCGAAGCCTTCCGTTAACCCGCCCCCTAATCCTAACCCGTACGCTAATCCTAACCCGTACCCTAACACGTACGCTCACCCTAAACCGTTGTCGTGCCCTAAACTGTACCCTGAACCGTCCCCATCCCCAAACCCTAACCCTAACCCTTAACCGAAGCCTTACACTAACCTGTCCCGTAATCCTAACCCGTACGCTAACACTAACCCGTACCCTAACACATAGGCTCACTCTAAACCGTTCTCGTACACTAACCTGTACCCTAAACCGTCCCCATCCCCTAACCCTAACCCTAACCCTTACCCGGAGCCTTACCCTAACCCGTCCTCTAATCCTAACACGTACGCTAACACTAACCCGTACCCTAACATGTTCGCTCACCCTAAAACTTTATCTTAAACTAAGCTGTACCTTAAACAGTCCCCGTAGCCTAAACATAACCGTAACCCTAACCCTAACACTAACACTTACCCGAAGGCTTACCCTAACCCGTCCCCTAATTCTAAACCGTATGCTAACACTAACCCGTACCCTAACACGTACGCTCACCCTAAACCGTTGCCGTAGCCTAACCTGTACCCTAAACCCTCCCCATGCCCTAACACTTACCCTAAACCTAACCCTAACCCTAACCCTTACCCGAAGCCTTACCTTAACCCGTCCTCTAATCCTAACCCGTACGCTAACAGTAAACTGTGCCCTAACATGTACGCTGAACCTAAACCATTGTCCTACACTAACCTGTACCCTAAACCGTCCCCCTCCCCTAACCCTAACCCTAACCCTAACCCTAAACCTAACCCTTACCCGAAGCCTTACCATAACCCGTCCTCTAATCCTAACCCGTACGCTAACAGTAAACTGTGCCCTAACATGTACGCTGAACCTAAACCATTGTCCTACCCTAACCTGTACCCTAAACCATCCCCCTCCCCTAACCCTAACCCTAACCCTAACCCTAACCCTTACACCAAGCCTTACCCTAACCCGTGCTCTAATCCTAACCCGTACGCTAACACTAACCCATACCCTAACACGTACGCTCACCCTAAACCGCTGTCATACACTAACCTGCACCCTAAACCGTCCCCGTCCCCGTCCCCGTCCCCTAACCCTAACCATAAACCTAACCCTTACCCGAAGCCTTACCCTAACCCGTCCCCTAATCCTAACCCGTACGCTAACACTAACCCGTGTCCTAACACGTACCCTCACCCTAAACCGTTGTCGTACCCTAACCTGTACCCTAAACCGTCACCGTCCCCTAGCCCTAACCCTAACCCTAACCCTTACGCGAAGCCTTACCCTAACCCGTCCCCAATCCTAACCCGTACGCTAACACTAACAAGTACCCTAACACATACGCTCACCCTAAACTGTTGTCGTACACTAACCTGTAACCTAAACCGTCCCCGTCCCCTAACCCTAACCCTAACCCTAACCCTAACACTAACCCTTACCCGAAGCCTTACCCTAATCTGTCCCCTAATCATAACCCGTATGCTAACACTAACCCTTGCCCTAACACGTACACTCACCCTAAACCATTGTCGTACCCTAACCTGTACCCTGAACCGTCCCTGTAACCTAACCCTAACCCTAACTCTAACCCTAACCCTAACCCTAACACTTACCCGAAGCCTTACCCTAACCCGTCCCATAATCCTAACCCGTACGCTAACACTAACCCGTACCCTAACACGTACGCTCACCCTAAACCGTTGACGTACCCTAACCTGTACCCTAAACCGTCCCTGTCCCCTAACCCTAACCCTAACCCTAACCCTTACCAGAAGCCTTACCCTAACCCGTCCCGTAATCCTAACCCGTACGCTAACACTAACCCGTACCCTAACACGTACGCTCACCCTAAAACCTTGTCGTACCCTAACCTGTACCCTAAATCGTCCCTGTCCCCTAACCCTAAACCTAATCTTAAACCTTACCCGAAGCCTTACCCTAAACGGTTCCCTAAACCTAACCCGCACGCTAACACTAACCCGTGCCCTAACACGGACGCTCACCCGAAACATTTGTCGTACACTAAGCTGTACCCTAAACCGTCCCCATTACCTAACACTAACCCGAACCCTAACCATAACCCTAAACCTTACCCGAAGCCTTACCCTAACCCGTCCCCTAATCCTAACCGTACGCTAACACTAATCCGTGCCCTAACACGTACGCTCACCCTAAAACGTTGTCGTACACTAACCTGTACCCTAAACCGTTCCTGTCCCTGTACCCTAACCCTAACCCTAACCCAAACCCTAACCCTTACCCGAAGCCTTACACTAACACATCCCATAATCCTAAACTCTACGCTAACACTAACCCGTGCCCTAACACGTACGCTCACCCTAAACCGTTGTCGTACATTAACCTGTACCCTAAATCGTCCCTGTCCCCTAACCCTAACCCTAACCCTAATCCTTACCCGAAGCCTTACCCTAACTCGTCCCCTAATTCTAACCCGTATGCTAACACTAAACTGTATCCTAACAGATACGCTCACCCTAAAACTTTGTCGTACACTAAGCTGTACCCAAAATCGTCCCCGTCCCCTAACCCTAAACCTAACCCTTACACAAAGCCTTACCCTAAACCGTCCCCTAATCCTAACCCGTACGCTAACACTAACCCGTAACCTAACCCGTATGCTCAACCTAAACCGTTCTCGTACACTAACCTGTACCCTAAACCGTCCCGTCCCGGTCCCCTAAACCTAGCCCTTACCCGAAACCTTACCCTAACATGTCCCCTATTCCTAACCCGTACGCTAACACTATCCCGTACCCTTACACGTACGCTCACCTTAAAACGTTGTCGTACACTAACCTGTAACCTAAACCGTCTCCGTCCCCTAACCCTATCCCTAAACCTAGCCCTAAACCTAAACCTTACCCCAAGCCTTACCCTAACCCGACCCTTAATCCTAACCCGTACGCTGACACTAACCCATACCCTAACACGCACGCTCACCCTAAAACTTTGTCGTACCCTAACATGTACCCTAAACCGTCCCCGTCCCCTAACCCTAACCCTAACCCTAACCCTAACACTTACCCGAAGCATTACACTAACCCGTCCCCTAATCCTAATCCGTACGCTAACACTAACCCGTGTCCTAACACGTACCCTCACCCTAAACCGTTGTCGTACCCTAACCTGTACCCTAAACCGTCACCGTCCCATAGCCCTAACCCTAACCCTAACCCTTACGCGAAGCCTTACCCTAACCCGTCCCCAATCCTAACCCGTACGCTAATACTAACAAGTACCCTAACACATACGCTCACCCTAAACTGTTGTCGTACACTAACCTGTAACCTAAACCGTCCCTGTACCCTAACCCTAACCCTAACTCTAACCCTAACCCTAACCCTAACACTTACCCGAAGCCTTACCCTAACCCGTCCCATAATCCTAACCCGTACGCTAACACTAACCCGTACCCTAACACGTACGCTCACCCTAAATCGTTTTCGTACCCTAACCTGTACCCTAAACCATCCCCGTGCCCTAAACCTAACACGAACACTATCCCTAACCCTTACCCGAAGCCTTACCCTAACTCGGCCCCCAATTCTAAACCATACGCTAACACTAACCCATACCCTAACACGTATGCTCACCCTAAAACTTTGTCGTAGCCTAACCTGTACCCTAAGTCGTCCCCTTCCCCTAAGACTAACCCTAACGCTAATACTTACCCGAAGCCTTACCCTAAACCGTCCCCTAATCCTAACCCATACGCTAACACTAACCCGTGCCCTAAAACGAATGCTCACCCTAAACTGCTGTCATACACTAACCTGTACCCTAAACCGTCCCCGTCCCCGTCCCCTAACCCTAACCCTAAACCTAACCCTTACCCGAAGCCTTACCCTAACCCGTCCCCTAATCCTAACCCGTACGCTAACACTAACCCGTGCCCTAACAGGTACGCTCACCCTAAAGCGTGGTCGTACCCTAACCTGTACACTAAACCGTCCCCGTCCCCGTTCCCTAACCCTAACCCTATCCCAAACCCTACCCCTTACCCGAAGCCTTACCCTAACCCGTCCCATAATCCTAAATAATACGCTAAAACTACCCCATGCCCTAACACATACGCTCACCCTAAACCGTTGTCGTACCCTAACCTGTACCCTAAACCGTCCCTGTAGCCTAACCCTAACCCTAACCCTAACCCTAACCCTTACCCGAAGCCTTACCCTAACCCGTCCCATAATCCTACCCCGTACGCTAACACTAACCCGTACCCTAACACGTACGCTCACCCTAAACCGTTGTCGTACCATAACCTGTACCTAACCGTCCCCGTCCCCGTCCCCTAAACTTAACCCTAAACCTCACCCTTACCCGTAGCCTTACCCTAACCCGTCCCCTATTCCTAAGCTATACGCTAACTCTAACCCGTACCCTAACATGTACGCTCACCCTAAAGTGTTGTCGTACACTAACCTCTACCCTAAACCGTCCCCGTCCCCGTCCCCTAACCCTAACCCTAACCCTAACCCTTACCCGAAGCCTTACCCTAACAAGTCCCCAATCCTACCCGTACGCTAACACTAACACATACCCTAACACGTACGCTCACCCTAAACCGTTGTCGTACCCTAGCCTATACCCTAAACAGTCCCCGTACCCTAACCCTAACCCTAACCCTAACCCTTACCCGAAGCCTTACCCTAAC
Organism: Delphinapterus leucas; assembly: GCF_059928025.1. Taxonomy (NCBI): domain Eukaryota; kingdom Metazoa; phylum Chordata; class Mammalia; order Artiodactyla; family Monodontidae; genus Delphinapterus; species Delphinapterus leucas. Next base: position 3,138,711 of record NW_028322232.1, on the reverse strand, counting down.
CCGTCCCCTAATCCTAACCCGTACGCTAACACTAAACCTTACCCTAACATGTACGCACACTCTAAACAGTTGTCATATCCTATCCTGTACCCTAAACCTTCCCCGTGCCCGTCCCCTAACCCTAACCCTAACCCTTACCCGAAGCCTTACCCTAACCTGTCCCCTAATCCTAACCCGTACGCTAACACTAACCCTTACCCTAACACGTACGCACACCCTAAACTGTTGTCAAATCCTATCCTGTACCCTAAACCTTCCCCGTTCCTGTCCCCTAACCCTAACCCTAACCCTTACCCGAAGCATTACCCTAACCTGTCCCCTAATCCTAACCCGTACGCTAACACTAACCCATGCCCTAACACATACGCTCACCCTAAAGCGTTGTCGTACCCTAACCTGTACCCTAAACCGTCCCCGTCCCCTAACCCTAACACTAACCTTAATACTAACCATTACCCGAAGCCTTCCGTTAACCCGCCCCCTAATCCTAACCCGTACGCTAATCCTAACCCGTACCCTAACACGTACGCTCACCCTAAACCGTTGTCGTGCCCTAAACTGTACCCTGAACCGTCCCCATCCCCAAACCCTAACCCTAACCCTTAACCGAAGCCTTACACTAACCTGTCCCGTAATCCTAACCCGTACGCTAACACTAACCCGTACCCTAACACATAGGCTCACTCTAAACCGTTCTCGTACACTAACCTGTACCCTAAACCGTCCCCATCCCCTAACCCTAACCCTAACCCTTACCCGGAGCCTTACCCTAACCCGTCCTCTAATCCTAACACGTACGCTAACACTAACCCGTACCCTAACATGTTCGCTCACCCTAAAACTTTATCTTAAACTAAGCTGTACCTTAAACAGTCCCCGTAGCCTAAACATAACCGTAACCCTAACCCTAACACTAACACTTACCCGAAGGCTTACCCTAACCCGTCCCCTAATTCTAAACCGTATGCTAACACTAACCCGTACCCTAACACGTACGCTCACCCTAAACCGTTGCCGTAGCCTAACCTGTACCCTAAACCCTCCCCATGCCCTAACACTTACCCTAAACCTAACCCTAACCCTAACCCTTACCCGAAGCCTTACCCTAACCCATCACCTAATCGGAACCCGTACGCTAACACTAAACCCTACCCTATCACGTACGCTCACCCTAAACCGTTATTGTACCCTAACCTGTACCCTAAACCCTCCCCATCCCCTAACCCTAACCCTAAACCTAACCCTAACCCTAACCCTTACCCGAAGCTTATCCTAACCCGTCCCCTAATCCTAACCCGTTCGCTAACACTAACACATACCCTACCACGTACGCTCACCCTAAAGCATTGTTGTACCCTAACGTGTACCCTAAACCGTTCCCGTGCCCTAACCCTAACCCTAACCCTAACCCAAACCCTAACCCTTACCCGGAGCCTTACCCTAACCCGTCCCCTAATCCTAACCCGTACGGTAACACTAACCCATACCCTAACACGCACGCTCACCCTAAATCTTTGTCGTACCCTAACATGTACCCTAAACCGTCCCCATCCCCTAACCCTAACCCTAACACTAACCCTAACACTTACCCGAAGCATTACACTAACACGTCCCCTAATCCTAATCCGTACGCTAACACTAACCCGTGTCCTAACACGTACCCTCACCCTAAACCGTTGTCGTACCCTAACCTGTACCCTAAACCGTCACCGTCCCCTAGCCCTAACCCTAACCCTAACCCTTACGCGAAGCCTTACCCTAACCCGTCCCCAATCCTAACCCGTACGCTAACACTAACAAGTACCCTAACACATACGCTCACCCTAAACTGTTGTCGTACACTAACCTGTAACCTAAACCGTCCCCGTCCCCTAACCCTAACCCTAACCCTAACCCTAACCCTAACCCTAACCCTTACCCGAAGCCTTACCCTAACCCGTCCCATAATCTTAACCCGTACGCTAACACTAACCCGTACCCTAACACGTACGCTCACCCTAAACCGTTGACGTACCCAAACCTGTACCTTAAACCGTCCCCGTCCCCTAACCCTAACCCTAACCCTAACACTTACCAGAAGCCTTACCCTAACCCGTTCCGTAATCCTAACCCGTACGCTAACACTAACCCGTACCGTAACACGTACGCTCACCCTAAAACCTTGTCGTACCCTAACCTGTACCCTAAATCGTCCCTGTACCCTAACCCTAACCCTAACCCTAACCTTAAACCTTATCCGAAGCCTTACCCTAACTGGTCCCCTAAACCTAACCCGCACGCTAACACTAACCCGTGCCCTAACACGTACGCTCACCCGAAACATTTGTCGTACACTAAGCTGTACCCTAAACCGTCCCCATTACCTAACACTAACCCGAACCCTAACCATGACCCTAAACCTTACCCGAAGCCTTACCCTAAACCGTCCCCTAATCCTAACCGTACGCTAACACTAATCCGTGCCCTAACACGTACGCTCACCCTAAAGCGTTGTCGTACCCTAACCTGTACCCTAAACCGTTCCTGTCCCTGTACCCTAACCCTAACCCTAACCCAAACCCTAACCCTTACCCGAAGCCTTACACTAACCCATCCCATAATCCTAAACGCTACGCTAACACTAACCCGTGCCCTAACACGTACGCTCACCCTAAACCGTTGTCGTACATTAATCTGTACCCTAAATCGTCCCTGTCCCCTAACACTAACCCTAACCCTAATCCTTACCCGAAGCCTTACCCTAACTCGTCCCCTAATTCTAACCCGTATGCTAACACTAACCTGTATCCTAACACATACGCTCACCCTAAAACTTTGTCGTACACTAAGCTGTACCCTAAATCGTCCCCGTCCCCTAACCCTAAACCTAACCCTTACACAAAGCCTTACCCTAATCCGTCCCCTAATCCTAACCCGTACGCTAACACTAACCCGTAACCCAACACGTATGCTCAACCTAAACCGTTCTCGTACACTAACCTGTACCCTAAACCGTCCCGTCCCCGTCCCCTAAACCTAGCCCTTACCCGAAACCTTACCCTAACATGTCCCCTATTCCTAACGCGTACGCTAACACTAACCCTTGCCCTAACACGTACGCTCACCCTAAACCGTTGTCGTACCCTAACCTGTACCCTAAACCGTCCCTCTACCCTAACCCTAACCCTAACCCTTATCCTAACCCTAAAGCTTACCCGAAGCCTTACCCTAACCCGTCCCATAATCCTAACCCGTACGCTAACACTAACCCGTACCCTAACATGTACGCTCACCCTAAACGGTTGTTGTACCCTAAACTGTACCCTAAACCGTCCCTGTCCCTGACCATTAACCCTAACCCTAACCCTAACCCTAACCCTTACCCGACGCCTTACCCTAACCCGTCCCATAATCCTAACCCGTACGCTAACACTAACCGTACCCTAACATGTACGCTCACCCTAAACTGTTGTCGTACCCTAACCTGTACCCTAAACCGTCCCTGTCCCCGACCCTTAACCCTAAGCCTAACCCTAACCCTAACCCTTACCTGACGCCTTACCCTAACCCGTCCCCAAATCCTAACCCGTACGCTAACACTAACCCGTACCCTAACACGCATGCTCACCCTAAACCGTTGTCATACCCTAACATGTATCCTAAACCGTCCCCATCCCCTAACCCTAACCCTAACCCTAAACCTAAACCTAACCCTTACCCGAAGCCTTACCATAACCCGTCCTCTAATCCTAACCCGTACGCTAACAGTAAACTGTGCCCTAACATGTACGCTGAACCTAAACCATTGTCCTACCCTAACCTGTACCCTAAACCGTCCCACTCCCCTAACCCTAACCCTAACCCTAACCCTAACCCTTACACCAAGCCTTACCCTAACCCGTGCCCTAATCCTAACCCGTACGCTAACACTAACCCATACCCTAACACGTACGCTCACCCTAAACCGCTGTCGTACACTAACCTGTACCCTAAACCATCCCAGTCCCCGTCCCCGTCCCCTAACCCTAACCCTAAACCTAACCCTTACCCGAAGGATTACCCTAACCCGTCCCCTAATCCTAACCCGTACGCTAAAACTAACCCGTGCCCTAACACGTACGCTCACCCTAAAGTGTGGTTGTACCCTAACCAGTACACTAAACCGTCCCCATCCCCGTTCCCTAACCCTAACCCTAACCCAAACCCTAAGCCTTACCCGAAGCCTTACCCTAACCCGTCTCATAATCCTAACCGATACGCTAAAACTAACCCATGCCCTAACACATACGCTCACCCTAAACCGTTGTCATACCCTAACCTGTACCCTAAACCTTCCCCGTCCCCTAACCCTAACCCTAATCCTTACGCGAAGCCTTACACTAACCCGTCCCCTAATCCTAAACCATACGCTAACTCTAACCCGTATCCTAACACGTACGCTCACCCTAAACCATTCTCATACACTAACCTGTACCCTAAACCATCCCCGTCAACTAACCTTAACCCTAACCCTTACCCGAAGCCTTACCATAACCCGTCCTCTAATCCTAACCCGTACGCTAACAGTAAACTGTGCCCTAAAATGTACACTCAACCTCAACCATTGTCCTACCCTAACTTGTACCCTAAACCGTCCCCGTCCCCTAACCCTAACCCTAAACCTAGCCCTAAACCTAAACCTTACCCCAAGCCTTACCCCAACCCGACCCTTAATCCTAACCCGTACGCTAACACTAACCCATACCCTAACACGCACGCTCACCCTAAATCTTTGTCGTACCCTAACATGAACCCTAAACCGTCCCCGTCCCCTAACCCTAACCCTAACCCTAACACTTACCCGAAGCATTACACTAACCCGTCCCCTAATCCTAATCCGTACGCTAACACTAACCCGTGTCCTAACACGTACCCTCACCCTAAACCGTTGTCGTACCCTAACCTCTACCCTAAACCGTCACCGTCCCCTAGCCCTAACCCTAACCCTAACCCTTACGCGAAGCCTTACCCTAACCCGTCCCCAAACCTAACCCGTACGCTAACCCTAACAAGTATCCTAACACATACGCTCACCCTAAACTGTTGTCGTACACTAACCTGTAACCTAAACCGTCCCCGTCCCCTAACCCTAACACTAACCCTAACCCTAACCCTAACCCTAACCCTAACCCTTACCCGAAGCCTTACCCTAATCTGTCCCCTAATCCTAACCCGTATGCTAACACTAACCCTTGCCCTAACACGTACACTCACCCTAAACCATTGTCGTACCCTAACCTGTACCCTGAACCGTCCCTGTACCCTAACCCTAACACTAACTCTAACACTAACCCTAACCCTAACACTTACCCGAAGCCTTACCCTAACCTGTCCCATAATCCTAACCCGTACGCTAACACTCACCCGTACCCTAACACGTACGCTCACCCTAAATCGTTTTCGTACCCTAACCTGTACCCTAAACCATCCCCGTCCCCTAACCCTAACCCTAACACTATCCCTAACCCTTACCCGAAGCCTTACCATAACTCGGCCCCCAATTCTAAACCATACGCTAACACTAACCCGTACCCTAACACGTACGCTCACCCTAAAACTTTGTCGTACCCTAACCTGTACCCTAAGTCGTCCCCTTCCCCTAAGCCTAACCCTAACCCTAATACTTACCCGAAGCCTTACCCTAAACCGTCCCCTAATCCTAACCCGTACGCTAATACTAACCCGTACCCTAACACGTACGCTCACCCTAAACCGTTGTCGTACCATAACCTGTACCCTAAACCGTCCCCGTCCCCGTCCCCTAAACTTAACCCTAAACCTCACCCTTACCCGAAGCCTTACCCTAACCCGTCCCCTATTCCTAACCTATACGCTGACTCTAAACCGTACCCTAACATGTACGCTCACCCTAAAGAGTTGTCGTACACTAACCTCTACCCTAAACCGTCCCCGTCCCCGTCCCCTAACCCTAACCCTAACCCTAACCCTTACCCGAAGCCTTACCCTAACAAGTCACCAATCCTAACCCGTACGCTAACACTAACACATAACCTAACACGTACGCTCACCCTAAACCGTTGTCGTACCCTAACCTATACCCTAAACAGTCCCCGTACCCTAACGCTAACCCTAACCCAAACCCTTACCCGAAGCCTTACCCTAACCCGTCCCCTAATCCTAACCCGTACGCTAACACTAAACTTTACCCTAACACGTACGCACACTCTAAACTGTTGTCATATCCTATCCTGTACCCTAAACCTTCCCCGTGCCCGTCCCCTAACCCTAACCCTAAACCTTACCCGAAGCCTTATCCTAACCCGTACCCTAATCATAACCTGTAGGCTAACACTAACCCGTACCCTAAAACGCACACTCACCCTAAACCGTTTTCGTACACTAACCTGTACCCTAAACCATCCCCGTCCACTAAACCTATCCCTAACCCTAACCCTAACCCTTACCCGAAGCCTTACCCTAACCTGTCCCCTAATCCTAACCCGTACGCTAACACTAACCCGTGCCCTAACACATACGCTCACCCTAAAGCGTTGTCGTACCCTAACCTGTACCCTAAACCGTCCCCGTCCCCTAACCCTAACCCTAACCCTAATACTAACCCTTACCCGAAGCCTTCCGTTAACCCGCCCCCTAATCCTAACCCGTACGCTAACCCTAACACGTACCCTAACACGTACGCTCACCCTAAACCGTTGTCATACCCTAAACTGTACCCTGAACCGTCCCCATCCCCAAACCCTAACCCTAACCCTTACCCGAAGCCTTACACTAACCTGTCCCCTAATCCTAACCCGTATGCTAACACTAACCCGTACCCTAACACGTAGGCTCACTCTAAACCGTTCTCGTACACTAACCTGTACCCTAAACCGTCCCCATCCCCTAACCCTAACCCTAACCCTCACCCGGAGCCTTACCCTAACCCGTCCTCTAATCCTAAACCGTACGCTAACACTAACCCGTACCCTAACATGTTCGCTCACCCTAAACCGTTATCTTAACCTAAGCTGTACCCTAAACAGTTCCCGTCGCCTAAACATAACCGTAACCCTAACCCTAACACTAACACTTACCCGAAGGCTTACCCTAACCCGTCCCCTAATCCTAAACCGTACGCTAACACTAACCCGTACCCTAACACGTATGCTCACCCTAAACCGTTGTCGTAGCCTAACCTGTACCCTAAACCTCCCCATGCCCTAACACTTACCCTAAACCTAACCCTAACCCTAACCCTTACCCGAAGCCTTACCCTAACCCATCACCTAATCGGAACCCGTACGCTAACACTAAACCATACCCTATCACGTATGCTCACCCTAAACCGTTGTTGTACCCTAACCTGTACCCTAAACCCTCCCCATCCCCTAACCCTAACCCTAAACCTAACCCTAAACCTAACCCTTACCCGAAGCTTATCCTAACCCGTCCCCTAATCCTAACCCGTTCGCTAACACTAACACATAACCTACCACGTACGCTCACCCTAAAGCATTGTTGTACCCTAACGTGTACCCTAAACCGTTCCCATGCCCTAACCCTAACCCTAACCCTAACCCAAACCCTAACCCTTACCCGGAGCCTTACCCTAACCCGTCCCCTAATCCTAACCCGTACGCTAACACTAACCTGTGCCCTAACACGTACGCTCAACCTAAACCATTGTCGTACCCTAACCTGTACCCTAAACCGTCCCCTAACCCTAACCCTAACCCTAACACTTACCCGAAACCTTACCCTAACCCGTCCTTCTAATCCTAACCTGTACGCTAACAGTAAACTGTGCCCTAACATGTACCCTCACCCTAAACCGTTGTCCTACCCTAACCTGTACCCTAAACCGTCCCCGTCCCTAACCGTAACCCTAACACATACCCGAAGCCTTACCCTAACCCGTGTCCTGATCCTAAACCGTACGTTAACACTAACCCGTACCCTAACACGTACGCTCACCCTAAACCGTTGCCGTACCCCAACCTGTACCCTAAACCGTCCCCGTCCCCTAACCCTAACCCTAACCCTAAACCAAAACCTAACCTTTACCCGAAGCTTTACCCTAACCCATCCCATAATCCTATCCCGTACGCTAACCCTAACCCTTACCCTACCACGTACGCTCACCCTAAACCGCTGTCGTACCCTAACCTGTACCCTAAACCGTCCCCGTCCCCTAACAGTAAACCTAAACCTAACCCTAACCCTAACCCTTAACCGAAGCCTTACTCTAACCCGTTCCTTAATCCTAACCCGTACGCTAACACTAAACCGAGTCCTAACACGTACGCTCACCCTAAAACTTTGTCGTACCCTAACCTGTACCCTAAACCGTCCCCATCCCGTAACCCTTACCCTAACCCTAACAATTACCCGAATCCTTAACCTAACCCGTCCTCTAATCCTAACACGTACGCTAACAGTAAACCGTGCCCTAACACATACGCTCAACCTAAACCGTTGTCGTACCCTAACCTGTACCCTAAACCGTCCCCGTTCCCTAAACCTAACCCTAACCATAACCCTTACCCGAAGCCTTACCCTAACCCGTCCCCTGATCCTATCACGTATGCTAACACTAACCCATACCCTATCACGTACGCTCACCCTAAACATTTGTCGTACACTAACCTGTACCCTAAACCATCCCCGTCCCTTAACCCTAACCGTAACCCTAACCCTAACCCTAACCCTAACGCTTACCCGAAGCCTTACCCTAACCCGTCCCATAATCCTAACCCGTACGCTAACACTAACCCGTACCCTAACACGTACGCTCACCCTAAACCGTTGACGTACCCTAACCTGTACCCTAAACCGTCCCCGTCCCCTAACCCTAACCCTAACCCTAACCCTTACCAGAAGCCTTACCCTAACCCGTCCCGTAATCCTAACCCGTACGCTAACACTAACCCGTACCCTAACACGTACGCTCACCCTAAAACCTTGTCGTACCCTAACCTGTACCATAAATCGTCCCTGTCCCCTAACCCTAACCCTAACCCTAACCTTAAACCTTACCCGAAGCCTTACACTAACCGGTCCCCTAAACCTAACCCGCACGCTAACACTAACCCGTGCCCTAACACGTACGCTCACCCGAAACATTTGTCGTACACTAAGCTGTACCCTAAACCGTCCCCATTACCTAACACTAACCTGAACCCTAACCATAACCCTAAACCTTACCCGAAGCCTTAACCTAACCCGTCTCCTAATCCTAACCGTATGCTAACACTAACCCGTGCCCTAACACGTACGCTCACCCTAAAGCGTTGTCGTACCCTAACCTGTACCCTAAACCGTTCCTGTCCCTGTACCCTAACCCTAACCCTAACCCAAACCCTAACCCTTACCCGAAGCCTTACACTAACCCATCCCATAATCCTAAACGCTACGCTAACACTAACCCGTGCCCTAACACGTACACTCACCCTAAACCGTTGTCGTACATTAACCTGTACCCTAAATCGTCCCTGTCCCCTAACCCTAACCCTAACCCTAATCCTTACCCGAAGCCTTACCCTAACTCGTCCCCTAATTCTAACCCGTATGCTAACACTAACCTGTATCCTAAAACATACGCTCACCCTAAAACTTTGTCGTACACTAAGCTGTACCCTAAATCGTCCCCGTCCCCTAACCCTAAACCTAACCCTTACACAAAGCCTTACCCTAACCGGTCCCCTAATCCTAACCCGTACGCTAACACTAACCCGTAACCTAACCCGTATGCTCAACCTAAACCGTTCTCGTACACTAACCTGTACCCTAAACCGTCCCGTCCCCGTCCCCTAACCCTAGCCCTTACCCGAAACCTTACCCTAACATGTCCCCTATTCCTAACCCGTACGCTAACACTATCCCGTACCCTTACACGTACGCTCACCTTAAAACGTTGTCGTACACTAACCTGTAACCTAAACCGTCTCCGTCCCCTAACCCTAACCCTAACCCTAACCCTAACCCTAACCCTTACCCGGAGCCTTACCCTAACCTGTCCCCTAATCCTAACCCGTACGCTAACACTAACCCTTACCCTAACACGTACGCTCACCCTAACCCGTTGTCGTACGCTAACCTGTACCCTAAACCGTCCCTCTACCCTAAACCTAACCCTAACCCTTATCCTAACCCTAAAGCTTACCCGAAGCCTTACCCTAACCCGTCCCATAATCCTAACCCGTACGCTAACACTAACCCGTACCCTAACATGTACGCTCACCCTAAACGGTTGTCGTACCCTAAACTGTACCCTAAACCATCCCTGTCCCTGACCATTAACCCTAACCCTAACCCTAACCCTTACCCGACGCCTTACCCTAACCCGTCCCATAATCCTAAACCGTACGCTAACACTAACCCGTACCCTAACATGTACGCTCACCCTAAACTGTTGTCGTACCCTAACCTGTACCCTAAACCGTCCCTGTCCCCGACCCTTAACCCTAAGCCTAACCCTAACCCTAACCCTTACCTGACGCCTTACCCTAACCCGTCCCCAAATCCTAACCCGTACGCTAACACTAACCCGTACCCTAACACGCACGCTCACCCTAAACCGTTGTGGTACCCTAACATGTACCCTAAACCGAACCCATCCCCTAACCCTAACCCTAACCCTAAACCTAAACCTAACCCTTACCCGAAGCCTTACCATAACCCGTCCTCTAATCCTAACCCGTACGCTAACAGTAAACTGTGCCCTAACATGTACGCTGAACCTAAACCATTGTCCTACCCTAACCTGTACCCTAAACCGTCCCACTCCCCTAACCCTAACCCTAACCCTAACCCTAACCCTTACACCAAGCCTTACCCTAACCCGTGCCCTAATCCTAACCCGTACGCTAACACTAACCCCTACCCTAACACGTACGCTCACCCTAAACCGCTGTCGTACACTAACCTGTACCCTAAACCGTCCCCGTCCCCGTCCCCGTCCCCTAACCCTAACCCTAAACCTAACCCTTACCCGAAGCCTTACCCTAACCCGTCCCCTAATCCTAACCTGTACGCAAACACTAACCCGTGCCCTAACACGTACGCTCACCCTAAAGTGTGGTTGTACCCTAACCAGTACACTAAACCGTCCCCGTCCCCGTTCCCTAACCCTAACCCTAACCCAAACCCTAAGCCTTACCCGAAGCCTTACCCTAACCCGTCTCATAATCCTAACCGATACGCTAAAACTAACCCATGCCCTAACACATACGCTCACCCTAAACCGTTGTCATACCCTAACCTGTACCCTAAACCGTCCCCGTCCCCTAACCCTAACACTAATCCTTACCCGAAGCCTTACACTAACCCGTCCCCTAATCCTAACCCATACGCTAACTCTAACCCGTATCCTAACACGTACGCTCACCCTAAACCATTCTCATACACTAACCTGTACCCTAAACCATCCCCGTCAACTAACCTTAACCCTAACCCTTACCCGAAGCCTTACCATAACCCGTCCTCTAATCCTAACCCGTACGCTAACAGTAAACTGTGCCCTAAAATGTACACTCAACCTAAACAATTGTCCTACCCTAACTTGTACCCTAAACCGTCCCCGTCCCCTAACCCTAACCCTAAACCTAGCCCTAAACCTAAACCTTACCGCAAGCCTTACGCTAACCCGACCCTTAATCCTAACCCGTACGCTAACACTAACCCATACCCTAACACGCACGCTCACCCTAAACCTTTGTCGTACCCTAACATGTACCCTAAACCGTCCCCGTCCCCTAACCCTAACCCTAACCCTAACCCTAACCCTAACACTTACCCGAAGCATTACACTAACCCGTCCCCTAATCCTAATCCGTACGCTAACAGTAACCCGTGTCCTAACACGTACCCTCACCCTAAACCGTTGTCGTACCCTAACCTGTACCCTAAACCGTCACCGTCCCCTAGCCCTAACCCTAACCCTAACCCTTACGCGAAGCCTTACCCTAACCCGTCCCCAATCCTAACCCGTACGCTAACCCTAACAAGTACCCTAACACGTACGCTCACCCTAAACTGTTGTCGTACACTAACCTGTAACCTAAACCGTCCCCGTCCCCTAACCCTAACCCTAACTCTAACCCTAATCCTAACCCTAACACTTAACCGAAGCCTTACCCTAACCCGTCCCATAATCCTAACCCGTACGCTAACACTAACCCGTACCCTAACACTTACGCTCACCCTAAATCGTTTTCGTACCCTAACCTGTACCCTAAACCATCCCCGTCCCCTAACCCTAACCCTAACACTATCCCTAACCCTTACCCGAAGCCTTACCATAACTCGGCCCCCAATTCTAAACCATACGCTAACACTAACCCGTACCCTAACACGTACGCTCACCCTAAAACTTTGTCGTACCCTAACCTGTACCCTAAGTCGTCCCCTTCCCCTAAGCCTAACCCTAACCCTAATACTTACCCGAAGCCTTACCCTAAACCGTCCCCTAATCCTAACCCGTACGCTAACACTAACCCGTACCCTAACACGTACGCTCACCCTAAACCGTTGTCGTACCATAACCTGTACCCTAAACCGCCCCATCCCCTAACCCTAACCCTAAACCTAACCCTAATCCTAACCCTTACCCGAAGCCTTACCCTAACCCGTCCCATAATCATAACCCGTACGCTAACACTAACCCGTGCCCTAACACGTAGGCTCACCATAAATCATTGTCGTACCCTAACCTGTACCCTAAACCATCCCCATCCCCGTCCCCGTCTCCTAACCCTAACCCGAACCCTAACCCTAACCCTTACCCGAAGACTTACCCTAACCTGTCCCCTAATCCTAACCCTTACGCTAACACTAACCCTTGCCCTAACAGGTACACTCACCCTAATCCGTTGTCTTACCCTAACCTGTACCCTAAACGTCCCTGTACCCTAACCCTAACCCTAACACTAACCCTAAACCGAAACCTTACCCGAAGCCTTACCCTAACCCGTCCCCTAATCCTAAACCGTACGCTAACCCTAACCCGTGCCCAAGCACGTACGCTCACCCTAAACCGCTGTCGTACCCTAAACTGTACCCTAAACCGTCCCCGTCCCCTAACCCTAACCCTAACCCTAAACCTTACCCGAAGCCTTCCCCTAACCCGTCCCCTAATCCTAACACATACGCTAACACTAACCCATGCCCTAAAACGAATGCTCACCCTAAACCGCTGTCGTACATTAACCTGTACCCTAAACCGTCCCCGTCCCCGTCCCCTAACCCTAACCCTAAACCTTACCCGAAGCCTTACCCAAACCCGTCTCCTAATCCTAACCCGTACGCTAACACTAACCCGTACCCTAACAGGTACGCTCACCCTAAAGCGTGGTCGTACCCTAACCTGTACACTAAACCGTCCCCGTCCCCGTTCCCTAACCCTAACCCTATCCCAAACCCTACCCCTTACCCGAAGCCTTACCCTAACCCGTCCCATAATCCTAAATAATACGCTAAAACTACCCCATGCCCTAACACATACGCTCACCCTAAACCGTTGTCGTACCCTAACCTGTACCCTAAACCGTCCCTGTAGCCTAACCCTAACCCTAACCCTAACCCTAACCCTTACCCGAAGCCTTACCCTAACCCGTCCCATAATCCTACCCCGTATGCTAACACTAACCCGTACCCTAACATGTACGCTCACCCTAAACCGTTGTCGTACCATAACCTGTACCCTAAACCGTCCCCGTCCCCGTCCCCTAAACTTAACCCTAAACCTCACCCTTACCCGTAGCCTTACCCTAACCCGTCCCCTATTCCTAACCTATACGCTAACTCTAACCCGTACCCTAACATGTACGCTCACCCTAAAGAGTTGTCGTACACTAACCTCTACCCTAAACCGTCCCCGTCCCCGTCCCCTAACCCTAACCCTAACCCTAACCCTTACCCGAAGCCTTACCCTAACAAGTCCCCAATCCTAACCCGTACGCTAACACTAACACATACCCTAACACGTACGCTCACCCTAAACCGTTGTCGTACCCTACCCTATACCCTAAACAGTCCCCGTACCCTAACCCTAACCCTAACCCTTACCCGAAGCCTTACCCTAACCCGTCCCCTAATCCTAACCCGTACGCTAACACTAAACCTTACCCTAACACGTACGCACACTCTAAACTGTTGTCATATCCTATCCTGTACCCTAAACCTTCCCCGTGCCCGTCCCCTAACCCTAACCCTAACCCTTACCCGAAGCCTTACCCTAACCTGTCCCCTAATCCTAACCCGTACGCTAACACTAACCCTTACCCTAACACCTACGTACACCCTAAACTGTTGTCAAATCCTATCCTGTACCCTAAACCTTCCCCGTTCCTGTCCCCTAACCCTAAACCTAACCCTTACCCGAAGCCTTACCCTAACCTGTCCCCTAATCCTAACCCGTACGCTAACACTAACCCGTGCCCTAACACATACGCTCACCCTAAAGCGTTGTTGTACCCTAACCTGTACCCTAAACCGTCCCCGTCCTCTAACCCTAACACTAACCCTAATACTAACCCTTACCCGAAGTCTTCCGTTAACCCGCCCCCTAAACCTAACCCGTACGCTAACGCTAACCCATACCCTAACACGTACGCTCACCCTAAACAGGTGTCGTACCCTAAACTGTACCCTAAACCGTCCCCATCCCCAAACCCTAACCCTAACCCTTACCCGAAGCCTTACACTAACCTGTCCCCTAATCCTAACCCGTACGCTAACACTAACCCGTACCCTAACACATAGGCTCACTCTAAACCGTTCTCGTACACTAACCTGTACCCTAAACCGTCCCCATCCCCTAACCCTAACCCTAACCCTTACCCGGAGCCTTACCCTAACCCGTCCTCTAATCCTAAACCGTACGCTAACACTAACCCGTACCCTAACATGTTCGCTCACCCTAAACCGTTATCTTAACCTAAGCTGTACCCTAAACAGTCCCCGTCGCCTAAACATAACCGTAACCCTAACCCTAACACTAACACTTACCCGAAACCTTACCCTAACCAATCACCTAATCGGAACCCGTACGCTAACACTAACCCATACCCTATCACGTACGCTCACCCTAAACCGTTGTTGTACCCTAACCTGTACCCTAAACCCTCCCCATCCCCTAACCCTAACCCTAAACCTAACCCTAACCCTAACCCTTACCCGAAGCTTATCCTAACCCGTCCCCTAATCCTAATCCATTCGCTAACCCTAACACATACCCTACCACGTACGCTCACCCTAAAGCATTGTTGTACCCTAACGTGTACCCTAAACCGTTCCTGTGCCCTAACCCTAACCCTAAACCTAACCCAAACCCTAACCCTTACCCGGAGCCTTACCCTAACCCGTCCCCTAATCCTAACCCGTACGCTAACACTAACCTGTGCCCTAACACGTACGCTCAACCTAAACCATTGTCGTACCCTAACCTGTACCCTAAACCGTCCCCTAACCCTAACCCTAACCCTAACCCTTACCCGAAGCCTTACCCTAACCCGTCCCCTAATCCTAACCCGTACGCTAACACTAAACCTTACCCTAACACGTACGCACACTCTAAACTGTTGTCATATCCTATCCTGTACCCTAAACCTTCCCCGTGCCCATCCCCTAACCCTAACCCTAACCCTTACCCGAAGCCTTACCCTAACCTGTCCCCTAATCCTAACCCGTACGCTAACACTAACCCTTACCCTAACACCTACGTACACCCTAAACTGTTGTCAAATCCTATCCTGTACCCTAAACCTTCCCCGTTCCTGTCCCCTAACCCTAACCCTAACCCTTACCCGAAGCCTTACCCTAAACTGTCCCCTAATCCTAACCCGTACGCTAACACTAACCCGTGCCCTAACACATACTCTCACCCTAAAGCGTTGTTGTACCCTAACCTGTACCCTAAACCGTCCCCGTCCTCTAACCCTAACCCTAACCCTTACCCGGAGCCTTACCCTAACCCATCCTCTAATCCTAAACCGTACGCTAACACTAACCCGTACCCTAACATGTTCGCTCACCCTAAACCGTTATCTTAACCTAAGCTGTACCCTAAACAGTCCCCGTCGCCTAAACATAACCGTAACCCTAACCCTAACACTAACACTTACCCGAAGGCTTACCCTAACCCGTCCCCTAATCCTAAACCGTACGCTAACACTAACCCGTACCCTAACACGTACGCTCAGCCTAAACCGTTGTCGTAGCCTAACCTGTACCCTAAACCCTCCCCATGCCCTAACACTTACCCTAAACCTAACCCTAACCCTAACCCTTACCCGAAGCCTTACCCTAACCCATCACCTAATCGGAACCCGTACGCTAACACTAACCCATACCCTATCACGTACGCTCACCCTAAACCGTTGTTGTACCCTAACCTGTACCCTAAACCCTCCCCATCCCCTAACCCTAACCCTAAACCTAACCCTAACCCTAACCCTTACCCGAAGCTTATCCTAACCCGTCCCCTAATCCTAATCCATTCGCTAACCCTAACACATACCCTACCACGTACGCTCACCCTAAAGCATTGTTGTACCCTAACGTGTACCCTAAACCGTTCCTGTGCCCTAACCCTAACCCTAAACCTAACCCAAACCCTAACCCTTACCCGGAGCCTTACCCTAACCCGTCCCCTAATCCTAACCCGTACGCTAACACTAACCTGTGCCCTAACACGTACGCTCAACCTAAACCATTGTCGTACCCTAACCTGTACCCTAAACCGTCCCCTAACCCTAACCCTAACCCTAACCCTTACCCGAAGCCTTACCCTAACCCGTCCCCTAATCCTAACCCGTACGCTAACACTAAACCTTACCCTAACACGTACGCACACTCTAAACTGTTGTCATATCCTATCCTGTACCCTAAACCTTCCCCGTGCCCGTCCCCTAACCCTAACCCTAACCCTTACCCGAAGCCTTACCCTAACCTGTCCCCTAATCCTAACCCGTACGCTAACACTAACCCTTACCCTAACACCTACGTACACCCTAAACTGTTGTCAAATCCTATCCTGTACCCTAAACCTTCCCCGTTCCTGTCCCCTAACCCTAACCCTAACCCTTACCCGAAGCCTTACCCTAAACTGTCCCCTAATCCTAACCCGTACGCTAACACTAACCCGTGCCCTAACACATACTCTCACCCTAAAGCGTTGTTGTACCCTAACCTGTACCCTAAACCGTCCCCGTCCTCTAACCCTAACACTAACCCTAATACTAACCCTTACCCGAAGCCTTCCGTTTACCCGCCCCCTAATCCTAACCCGTACGCTAACGCTAACCCATACCCTAACACGTACGCTCACCCTAAACAGTTGTCGTACCCTAAACTGTACCCTAAACCGTCCCCATCCCCAAACCCTAACCCTAACCCTTACCCGAAGCCTTACACTAACCTGTCCCCTAATCCTAACCCGTACGCTAACACTAACCCGTACCCTAACACATAGGCTCACTCTAAACCGTTCTCGTACACTAACCTGTACCCTAAGCCGTCCCCATCCCCTAACCCTAACCCTAACCCTTACCCGGAGCCTTACCCTAACCCATCCTCTAATCCTAAACCGTACGCTAACACTAACCCGTACCCTAACATGTTCGCTCACCCTAAACCGTTATCTTAACCTAAGCTGTACCCTAAACAGTCCCCGTCGCCTAAACATAACCGTAACCCTAACCCTAACACTAACACTTACCCGAAGGCTTACCCTAACCCGTCCCCTAATCCTAAACCGTACGCTAACACTAACCCGTACCCTAACACGTACGCTCAGCCTAAACCGTTGTCGTAGCCTAACCTGTACCCTAAACCCTCCCCATGCCCTAACACTTACCCTAAACCTAACCCTAACCCTAACCCTTACCCGAAGCCTTACCCTAACCCATCACCTAATCGGAACCCGTACGCTAACACTAACCCATACCCTATCACGTACGCTCACCCTAAACCGTTGTTGTACCCTAACCTGTACCCTAAACCCTCCCCATCCCCTAACCCTAACCCTAAACCTAACCCTAACCCTAACCCTTACCCGAAGCTTATCCTAACCCGTCCCCTAATCCTAATCCATTCGCTAACCCTAACACATACCCTACCACGTACGCTCACCCTAAAGCATTGTTGTACCCTAACGTGTACCCTAAACCGTTCCTGTGCCCTAACCCTAACCCTAAACCTAACCCAAACCCTAACCCTTACCCGGAGCCTTACCCTAACCCGTCCCCTAATCCTAACCCGTACGCTAACACTAACCTGTGCCCTAACACGTACGCTCAACCTAAACCATTGTCGTACCCTAACCTGTACCCTAAACCGTCCCCTAACCCTAACCCTAACCCTAAACCTTACCCGAAGCCTTACTCTAACCTGTCCTCTAATCCTAACCTGTACGCTAACAGTAAACTGTGACCTAACATGTACCCTCACCCTAAACCGTTGTCCTACCCTAACCTGTACTCTAAACCGTCCCCATCCCCTAACCCTAACCCAAACCCTAACCCTAAACTTAACCCTTACTCGAAGCCTTACCCTAACCCGTCCACTAATCCTAACCCTTACGCTTACACTAACAATTATCCTAACACGTACGCTCATCCTAAACCTTTGTCGTACCCTAAACTGTACCCTAAACCGTCCCGTCCCCGTCCCCGTCCGCTAACCCTAACCCTAACCCTAACCCTTACCCGAAGCCTTACCCTAACCCGTCCCCTAATCCTAACCCGTACGCTAACACTAACACTTATTCTAACACGTACGCTCATCGTAAACCGTTGTCGTACCCTAACCTGTAACCTAAACCGTCCCCGTCCCCTAAGCCTAACTCTAACCCTAACCGTAACCTTTACCCGAAGCCTTACCCTTTCCTGTCCACTAATCCTAACCCGTACGCTAACACTCACCCTTGCCCTAACACGTACACTCACCCTAAACCGTTGTCGTACCCTAACCTGTACCCTAAACCATCCCTGTACCCTAACCCTAACCATAACCCTAACCCTAACACTTACCCGAAGCCTTACCCTAACCCGTCCCATAATCCTAACCCGTACGCTAACACTAACCCGTACCCTAACTCGTACACTCACCGTAAACCATTGTCATACCCTAACCTGTACCCTAAACCATACCCGTCCCCTAACCCTAACCCTAACCCTAACCCTAACCCTATCCATTACCCGAAGCCTTACCCTAACCAGTCCCCTAAGTCTAACCCGTACGCTAACACTAACAAGTGCCCTAACATGTACGCTCACCCTAAAGCGTGGTCGTACCCTAACCTGTACCCTAAACCGTCCCCGTCCCCGTGCCCTAACCCTAACCCAAACCCTAACTCTTACCCGAAGCCTTACCGTAAACCATCCCATAATCCTAACCGATACGCTAAAACTAACCCATGCCCTAACACGTACGCTCAGCCTAACCGTTGTCGTACCCTAACCTGTATGCTAAACCGTCCCCGTCCCGTAGCCCTAACCCTAACCCTAACCCGAAGCCTTACCCTAACCCATCCCCTAATCCTAACACGTACGCTAACTCTAACCTGTACCCTAACACGTATGCTCACACTAAACCGTTGTCATACACTATCCTGTACCCTAAACTGTCCCCTTCCCCTAACCCTAACCCTAACCCTAAGCCTAACACTTGCCCGAAGCCTTACCCTAACCACTTCCCTAATCCTAACCCGTACGCTAACACTAAATCGTACCCTAACACGTACGCTCACCCTAAACCTTTTGCGTACGCTAACCTATACCCTAAACCGTCCCCGTAACCTAACCCTAACTCTAACCCTAACCCTTACCCGAAGCCTTACCCTAACCCGTCCCCTAATCCTAACCCATACGCTAAAACTAACCCTTACCCTAACCCGTACGCGCACCCTAAACTGTTCTCATATCCTAACCTATACCCTAAACCTTCCCCGTCCCTGTCCACGTCCCCTAAACCTATCCCTAAGCCTAACCCTAACCCTTACCCGAAGCCTTACACTAACCCGTCCCCTAATCCTAACTCGTACGCTAACACTAACCCGTACCCTAACACGTACGCTCACCCTAAACCGTTGTCGTACCCTAACCTGTACCCTAAACCGTCCCCGTCCCCTAACCCTAAATCTAACTCTAACCCTAACACTTACCCGAAGCCTTACCGTAACCCGTCCCCTAATCCTAACTCGTACACTAACACTAACATGTGCCCTAACACGTACGCTCAACCTAAAGAGTTGTCGTACCCTAACCTGTACACTAAACCGTCCCCGTCCCCTAACCCTAACCCTAACCCTAACCCTAAGACTTACCCGAAGCCTTACCCTAACCTGTCCCCAAATCCTAACCCGTACGCTAACACTAACCCATACCCTAACACGTATGCTCACCCAAAAACGTTGTCGTACACTAACCTGTACCCTAAACAGTCCCCTAACCCTAACCCTAGCCCTAACCCTAACCCTTACCCGAAGCCTTACCCTAACCCGTCCCCTATTCCTAACCCGTACGCGAACACTAACACGTACCCTAACACGTACGCTCACTCTGAACCGTTGTTGTACACTAAACTGGACCCTAAGCCGTCCCCGTCCCTTAACCCGAACCCTAACCCTAACCCTAACCCTAACCCTAACCCTAACCCTTACTCGAAGCCTTCCCATAACCCGTAACCTAATGCTAACCCGTACGTTAACACTAACCCGTAACCTAACACGTACGCTCAGCCTAAACCGTTGTCGTATCCTAACCTGTACCCTAAACCGTCCCTGTCACCTAACCCTAACTGTAAACCTAACCCTAACACTAACCCTTACCCGAAGCCTTTCCCTAACCCGTCCCCTAATCCTAACCCATACGCTAACACTAACTTGTACCCTAAAACGTATGCTCACACTAAACAGTTGTTGTACACTAACCTGTACCCTAAACCGTCCCCGTCCCCTAACCATAACCCTAACCCTTACCCGACGCCTTACCCTAATCCTAACCTGTACGCTAACATTAACCCGTAACCTAACACTAACCCGTACCCTAACATGTACACTCACCTTAAACAGTTGTCGTACACTAAACTGTACCCTAAACCGTCCCCGTCCCCTAACCCTAACCCTAACCATAACCCTAACCCTAAACCTTACCCGAAGCCTTACCCTAACGCATCCCCTACTCCTAACCCATACGCTAACACTAACCCATACACTAACACATACGCTCACCCTAAACCCTTGTTGTACCCTAACCTGTACCCTAAACTGTCCCCGTCCCCGTCCCCTAACCCTAACCCTAGCCCTAACCGTAACCCTTACCCGAAGCCTTACACTAACCCGTCCCCTAATCCTAAATCGTACGCTAACACTAACCCGTACCCTAACATGTACGCTCACCCTAAAGCGTTGTCGTACCCTAACCTGTACCCTAAACCGTGTCCGTCCCCTAACCCTAACCCTAACGCTAACTCTTACCCGAAGCCTTACCCTATCCCGTCCCGTAATCCTAACCCGTACGCTAACACAAACCCGTACCCTAACACGTACGCTCACCCTAAACGGTTGTCGTACACTAACCTGTACCCTAAACCCTCCCCATCCCCTAACCCTAACCCTAAACCTAACCCTAACCCTAACCCTTACGCGAAGCCTTACTGTAACCCATCACATAAACCGAACCCGTACGCTAACACTAACCCATACCCTACCACGTACGCTCACCCTAAACCGTTGTTGTACCCTAACCTGTACCCTAAACCCTCCACATCCCCTAACCCTAACCCTAAACCTAACCCTAACCCTAACCCTTACCCGAAGCTTACCCTAACCCGTACCCTAATCCTAACCCGTTGGCTAACACTAACCCATACCCTACCACGTACGCTCACCTTAAACCGTTTTTGTACCCTAACCTTTACCCAAAACTGTTCCCGTACCCTAACCCTAACCCTAACCCTAACCCTTACCCGAAGCTTACCCAAAACCGTACCCTAATCCTAACCCGTTCGCTAACACTAACCCGTACCCTAACACGTACGCTCACCCTAAACGGTTGTCGTACCCTAAACTGTACCCTAAACCATCCCTGTCCCTGACCATTAACCCTAACCCTAACCCTAACCCTAACCCTTACCCGACGCCTTACCCTAACCCGTCCCATAATCCTAACCCGTACGCTAACACTATCCCGTACCCTTACACGTACGCTCACCTTAAAACGTTGTCCTACACTAACCTGTAACCTAAACCGTCTCCGTCCCCTAACCCTAACCCTAACCCTAACCCTAACCCTAACCCTAAACCTTACCCGAAGCCTTACACTAACCCGTCCCCTAATCCTAAACCGTACGCTGACACTAACACGTAGCCTAACATGTACGCTCACCCTAAACCGTTTTCGTACACTAACCTGTACCCTAAACCGTGTCCGTCCCCTATACCTAACCCTAACCCTAACCCTAAACCTAACCCTTACCCGAAGCCTTACCCTTACCCGTCCCCTAATCCTAACCCGTATGCTAACAATAACACGTACCCTAAAACGTACTGTCACCCTGAACCATTGTCGTACCCTAAACTGTACCCTAAACCGTCCCCGTCCCTTAACCCTAACCCTAACCCTAACCCTAACCCTAATCCTTACCCGAAGCCTTAACATAACCTGTCCCCTAATCCTAACCCGTACACTAACATTAAATTGTAACCTAACACGTACGCTCACACTAAACCGTTGTCGTACCCTAACCTGTACCCTAAACCGTCCCCGTCCCCTAACCCTAACCGTAACCCGAACCCTATCACTAACGCTTACCCGAAGCCTAACACTAACCCGTCCCCTAATCCTAAGCCGTGCACTAACAGTAACCCATACCCCAACATGTACGCTCAACCTAAACCGTTGTTGTACCCTAAACTGTCCCCATCCCCTAACCCTAACCCCAACCCTAACCCTTACCCGAAGCCTTACCCTAACCCGTCCCCTAATCCTAACCCGTACGCTAACACTAACCCGTACCCTAACACGTACGCTCACCCTAAACCGTGGACGTACCTTAACCTGTACCTTAAACCGTCCCCGTCCCCTAACCCTAACCCGAACCCTAACACTAACCCTTACCCGAATACTTAACCTAACCTGTCCCCTACTCCTAACCCGTACGCTAACACTAACCCGTACCCTAACACGTACGCTCACCTTAAACCACTGTCATACCCTAACCTGTACCCTAAACAGTCCCCGTCCCCTAACCCTAACCCTAAACCTAACCCTTACCTGAAGACTTACACTAAACCGTACCCTAATACTAACCCGTACGCTATCACTAAACCATACCCTGA
This sequence comes from Delphinapterus leucas, assembly GCF_059928025.1. Classification (NCBI taxonomy): domain Eukaryota; kingdom Metazoa; phylum Chordata; class Mammalia; order Artiodactyla; family Monodontidae; genus Delphinapterus; species Delphinapterus leucas. The sequence continues at coordinate 3,115,394 of NW_028322232.1, read as the reverse complement.
GACGTACGCTCACCCTAAAAGGTTGTCGTACTCTAACCTGTACCCTACACCGTCCCCTAACCCTAACCCTAACCCTTACCCGAAGCCTTACCCTAACCCGTCCCCTAATCCTAAACCGTACGCTAACACTAACCCGTGCCCTAACACACACGCTCACCCTAAAGCGTTGTCGTACCCTAACCTGTACCCTAAACCGTCCCTGTCCCCGACCCCTAACCCTAAACCTAACCCTAACCGTAACACTTACCCGAAGCCTTACCCTAACACGTTCCCTAATCCTAACCCGTATGCTAACACTAACCCGTACCCTAACAAGTACGCTCACCCTAAACCATTGTCCTAACCTAACCTGTACCCTAAACCGTCCCCGTCCCCTAACACTAACCCTAACCCTAAACCAAAACCTAACCTTTACCCGAAGCTTTACCCTAACCCATCCCATAATCCTATCCCGTACGCTAACCCTAACCCTTACCCTACCACGTACGCTCACCCTAAACCGTTGTCGTACCCTAACCTGTACCCTAAACCGTCCCCGTCCCCTAACAGTAACCCTAAACCTAACCCTAACCCTAACCCTTAACCGAAGCCTTACTCTAACCTGTCCCTTAATCCTAACCCGTACGCTAACACTAAACCGAGTCCTAACACGTACGCTCACCCTAAAACTTTGTCGTACCCTAACCTGTACCCTAAACCGTCCCCATCCCGTAACCCTTACCCTAACCCTAACAATTACCCGAATCCTTAACCTAACCCGTCCTCTAATCCTAACACGTACGCTAACAGTAAACCGTGCCCTAACACATACGCTCAACCTAAACTGTTGTCGTACCCTAACCTGTACCCTAAACCGTCCCCGTTCCCTAAACCTAACCCTAACCATAACCCTTACCCGAAGCCTTACCCTAACCCGTCCCCTGATCCTATCACGTACGCTAACACTAACCCATACCCTATCACGTACGCTCACCCTAAACATTTGTCGTACACTAACCTGTACCCTAAACCGTCCCTGTCCCTTAACCCTAACCGTAACCCTAACCCTAACCCTAACCCTAACGCTTACCCGAAGCCTTACCCTAACCCGTCCCATAATCCTAACCCGTACGCTAACACTAACCCATACCCTAACACGTACGCTCACCCTAAACCGTTGACGTACCCTAACCTGTACCCTAATCCGTCCCCGTCCCCTAACCCTAACCCTAACCCTAACCCTTACCAGAAGCCTTACCCTAACCCGTCCCGTAATCCTAACCCGTACGCTAACACTAACCCGTACCCTAACACGTACGCTCACCCTAAAACCTTGTCGTACCCTAACCTGTACCATAAATCGTCCCTGTCCCCTAACCCTAACCCTAACCCTAACCTTAAACCTTACCCGAAGCCTTACCCTAACCGGTCCCCTAAACCTAACCCGCACGCTAACACTAACCCGTGCCCTAACACGTACGCTCACCCGAAACATTTGTCGTACACTAAGCTGTACCCTAAACCGTCCCCATTACCTAACACTAACCTGAACCCTAACCATAACCCTAAACCTTACCCGAAGCCTTACCCTAACCCGTCCCCTAATCCTAACCGTATGCTAACACTAACCCGTGCCCTAACACGTACGCTCACCCTAAAGCGTTGTCGTACCCTAACCTGTACCCTAAACCGTTCCTGTCCCTGTACCCTAACCCTAACCCTAACCCAAACCCTAACCCTTACCCGAAGCCTTACACTAACCCATCCCATAATCCTAAACTCTACGCTAACACTAACCCATGCCCTAACACGTACACTCACCCTAAACCGTTGTCGTACATTAACCTGTACCCTAAATCGTCCCTGTCCCCTAACCCTAACCCTAACCCTAATCCTTACCCGAAGCCTTACCCTAACTCGTCCCCTAATTCTAACCCGTATGCTAACACTAACCTGTATCCTAACACATACGCTCACCCTAAAACTTTGTCGTACACTAAGCTGTACCCTAAATCGTCCCCGTCCCCTAACCCTAAACCTAACCCTTACACAAAGCCTTACCCTAACCCGTCCCCTAATCCTAACCCGTACGCTAACACTAACCCGTAACCTAACCCGTATGCTCAACCTAAACCGTTCTCGTACACTAACCTGTACCCTAAACCGTCCCGTCCCCGTCCCCTAACCCTAGCCCTTACCCGAAACCTTACCCTAACATGTCCCCTATTCCTAACCCGTACGCTAACACTATCCCGTACCCTTACACGTACGCTCACCTTAAAACGTTGTCGTACACTAACCTGTAACCTAAACCGTCTCCGTCCCCTAACCCTAACCCTAACCCTAACCCTAACCCTAACCCTTACCCGGAGCCTTACCCTAACCTGTCCCCTAATCCTAACCCGTACGCTAACACTAACCCTTGCCCTAACACGTACGCTCATCCTAACCCGTTGTCGTACCCTAACCTGTACCCTAAACCGTCCCTCCACCCTAACCCTAACCCTAACCCTTATCCTAACCCTAAAGCTTACCCGAAGCCTTACCCTAACCCGTCCCATAATCCTAACCCGTACGCTAACACTAACCCGTACCCTAACATGTACGCTCACCCTAAACGGTTGTCGTACCCTAAACTGTACCCTAAACCATCCCTGTCCCTGACCATTAACCCTAACCCTAACCCTAACCCTAACCCTTACCCGACGCCTTACCCTAACCCGTCCCATAATCCTAACCCGTACGCTAACACTATCCCGTACCCTTACACGTACGCTCACCTTAAAACGTTGTCCTACACTAACCTGTAACCTAAACCGTCTCCGTCCCCTAACCCTAACCCTAACCCTAACCCTAACCCTAACCCTAAACCTTACCCGAAGCCTTACACTAACCCGTCCCCTAATCCTAAACCGTACGCTGACACTAACACGTAGCCTAACATGTACGCTCACCCTAAACCGTTTTCGTACACTAACCTGTACCCAAAACCGTGTCCGTCCCCTATACCTAACCCTAACCCTAACCCTAAACCTAACCCTTACCCGAAGCCTTACCCTTACCCGTCCCCTAATCCTAACCCGTATGCTAACAATAACACGTACCCTAAAACCTACTGTCACCCTGAACCATTGTCGTACCCTAAACTGTACCCTAAACCGTCCCCGTCCCTTAACCCTAACCCTAACCCTAACCCTAACCCTAATCCTTACCCGAAGCCTTAACATAACCTGTCCCCTAATCCTAACCCGTACACTAACATTAAATTGTAACCTAACACGTACGCTCACACTAAACCATTGTCGTACCCTAACCTGTACCCTAAACCGTCCCCGTCCCCTAACCCTAACCGTAACCCTAACCCTATCACTAACGCTTACCCGAAGCCTAACACTAACCCGTCCCCTAATCCTAAGCCGTGCACTAACAGTAACCCATACCCCAACATGTACGCTCAACCTAAACCGTTGTTGTACCCTAAACTGTCCCCATCCCCTAACCCTAACCCTAACCCTAACCCCAACCCTAACCCTTACCCGAAGCCTTACCCTAACCCGTCCCCTAATCCTAACCCGTACGCTAACACTAACCCGTACCCTAACACATACGCTCACCCTAAAACGTTGTCGTACACTAACCTGTACCCTAAACCGTCCCTGTCCCCTAACCCTAACCCTAAACCTTCCCTGAAGCCTTACCCTATCCCGTCCCCTAATGCTAACCCGTACGCTAACACTAACCCGTACTCTAACACGTTCGCTCACCCTAAACCGTAGTTGTACCCTTACCTGTACCCTAAACCATCGCCGTCCCCTAGCCCTAACCCTAACCCTTACCCGAAGCCTTAACCTAAACCGTCCCCTAATCCTAACCCGTACGCTAACACTAAACAGTACCCTAACACTTACGCTCACCCTAAACCGTGGACGTACCCTAACCTGTACCTTAAACCGTCCCCGTCCCCTAACCCTAACCCGAACCCTAACACTAACCCTTACCCGAATACTTAACCTAACCTGTCCCCTACTCCTAACCCGTACGCTAACACTAACCCATACCCTAACACGTACGCTCACCTTAAACCACTGTCATACCCTAACCTGTACCCTAAACAGTCCCCGTCCCCTAACCCTAACCCTAAACCTAACCCTTACCTGAAGACTTACACTAAACCGTACCCTAATACTAAACCGTACGCTATCACTAAACCATACCCTGAGACGTACGCTCACCCTAAAAGGTTGTCGTACTCTAACCTGTACCCTACACCGTCCCCTAACCCTAACCCTAACCCTTACCCGAAGCCTTACCCTAACCCGTCCCCTAATCCTAAACCGTACGCTAACACTAACCCGTGCCCTAACACACACGCTCACCCTAAAGTGTTGTCGTACCCTAACCTGTACCCTAAACCGTCCCTGTCCCCGTCCCCTAACCCTAAACCTAACCCTAACCGTAACACTTACCCGAAGCCTTACCCTAACACGTCCCCTAATCCTAACCCGTATGCTAACACTAACCCGTACCCTAACACGTACGCTCACCCTAAACCATTGTCCTAACCTAACCTGTACCCTAAACCGTCCCCGTCCCCGTCCCCTAAACCTAACCCTAACCCTAACCCTAACCATTCCCCGAAGCCTTACCCTAACCGTCCCCTAATTCTAACCCGTACGCTCACACTAACCCGTGCCCTAACACGTACGCTCACCCTGAACCGTTGTCGTACCCTAACCTGTACCCTAAACCGTCCCCGTCCCCTAAACCTAACCCTAACCTCACCCTAATCCTAACCCTTACCCAAAGCCTTACCTTAACCCGTCCCCTAATCCTAACCCATACACTAACACTAACCCGTGCCCTAAAACATACGCTCAACCTAAACCATTGTCGTACCCTAACCTGTACCCTAAACCGTCCCCGTGCCCTAACCCTAACCCTAACCCTAACCCTAAATCTAACCCTTACCCGAAGCCTTACCCTAACCCGTCCCCTAATCGTAACCCGTACGCTAACAATAACACATACCCTAAAACGTACGGTCACCCTGAACCATTGTCGTACCCTAAACTCTACCCTAAACCTTCCCTGTCCCGTAAACCTAACCCTAACCCTAACCCTAACCCTAACCCTAATCCTTTCCCGAAGCCTTAACATAACCCGTCTCCTAATCCTAACCCGTACGCTAATATTAAATCGTAACCTAACACGTACGCTCACACTAAACCGTTGTCGTACCCTAACCTGTACCCTAAACCGTCCCTGTCCCCTAACCCTAACCGTAACCCTAACCCTAACACTAACCCTTACCCGGAGCCTAACACTAAACCGTCCCCTAATCCTAACCCGTACACTAACACTAAACCGTGCCCTAAAACATACGCTCAACCTAAACCGTTGTCGTACACTAACCTGTACCCTAAACCGTCCCCGTGCCCTAACCCTAACCCTAAGCCGAACCCTACCACTAAACCTTACCCGAAGCCTTACACTAAACCGTCCCCTAATCCTAAACCATACGCTGACACTAACACATAGCCTAACACGTATGCTCACCCTAAACCGTTGTCGTACCCTAAACTGTACCGTAAACCGTGTCCATCCCCTAACCCTAACCCTAACCCTAACCCTAACCCTAACCCTTACCCGAAGCCTTACCCTAACCCGTCCCCTAATCCTAACCCGTACGCTAACACTAACCCGTACCCTAACACGTACGCTCACCCTAAACTGTTGTCGTACCCTAACCTGTTCTCTAAATCTTCCCCATCCCCTAACCCTAAACCTAACCCTAACACTTACCCTTACCCTAACCTTTACCCGAAGCCTTACACTATCCCGTCCCCAATCCGAACCCGTAGGCTAACACTAACCCGTGCCCTAAAACGTACGCTCACCTAAACCGTTGTCGTACCCTAACCTGTACCCTAAAACGTCCCCTAACTGTAACCCTAACCCTAACCCTAACCCTTACCCGAAACATTACCCTAACCCGTCCCCTAATCCGATTCCGTACGCTAACACTAACCCGTACCCTAACACGTACACCCACCCTAAAACGTTGTCGTCCCCTAACCTGTACCCTAAACCATCCCCGTCCCCTACCCTAACCCTAACACTAACCCTAACCCTAACCCTTACCCAAAGCCTTACCCTAACATGTCACCTAATCCTAACCCGTACGCTAACACTAACCCGTGCCCTAACACGTACGGTCACCCTAAACCTTTGTCGTACCCTAACCTATACCCTAAACCGTCCCTGTCCCCATCCCCTAACTCTAAACCTAAACCTAACACTAACCCTTACCCAAGGCCTTACCCTAACCCATCCCCTAATCCTAACCCGTATGCTAACACTAACCCATACCCTAACACGTACACTCACCCTAAACCGTTGTCCTACCCTAACCTGTACCGTAAACCGTCCCCGTCCCCTAACCGTAACACTAACCCTAAACCTTACCCTTACCCAAAGCCTTACCCTAACCCATCACCTAATCCTAACCCGTACGCTAACACTAACACGTGCCCTAACACGTACGCTCACCCTAAACCGTTGTTGTACCCTAACCTGTACCCTAAACCGCCCCATCCCCTAACCCTAACCCTAAACCTAACCCTAATCCTAACCCTTATCCAAAGCCTTACCCTAACCCGTCCCATAATCATAACCCGTACGCTAACACTAACCCGTGCCCTAACACGTAGGCTCACCATAAATCATTGTCGTACCCTAACCTGTACCCTAAACCATCCCCATCCCCGTCCCCGTCTCCTAACCCTAACCCGAACCCTAACCCTAACCCTTACCCGAAGACTTACCCTAACCTGTCCCCTAATCCTAACACTTACGCTAACACTAACCCTTGCCCTAACATGTACACTCACCCTAAACCGTTGTCTTACCCTAACCTGTACCCTAAACCGTCCCTGTACCCTAACCCTAACCCTAACACTAACCCTAAACCGAACCCTTACCGAAGCCTTCCCCTAACCCGTCCCCTAATCCTAAACCTTACGCTAACCCTAACCCGTGCCCTAGCACGTACGCTCACCCTAAACCGCTGTCGTACCCTAAACTGTACCCTAAACCGTCCCCGTCCCCTAACCCTAACCCTAACCCTAAACCTTACCCGAAGCCTTCCCCTAACCCGTCCCCTAATCCTAACCCGTACGCTAACTCTAAGCCATACCCTAACACGTACGCTCACCCTAAACCGTTCTCGTACACTAACCTGTAACCTAAACTGTCCCCGTCCCCTAACCCTAACCCTAACCCTTACCCGAAGCCTTACCTTAACCCGTCCTCTACTCCTAACCCGTACGCTAACAGTAAACTGTGCCCTAACATGTACGCTGAACCTAAACCATTGTCCTACACTAACCTGTACCCTAAACCGTCCCCCTCCCCTAACCCTAACCCTAACCCTAACCCTAAACCTAACCCTTACCCGAAGCCTTACCATAACCCGTCCTCTAATCCTAACCCGTACGCTAACAGTAAACTGTGCCCTAACATGTACGCTGAACCTAAACCATTGTCCTACCCTAACCTGTACCCTAAACCGTCCCCCTCCCCTAACCCTAACCCTAACCCTAACCCTAACCCTTACACCAAGCCTTACCCTAACCCGTGCCCTAATCCTAACCCGTACGCTAACACTAACCCATACCCTAACACGTACGCTCACCCTAAACCGCTGTCATACACTAACCTGTACCCTAAACCGTCCCCGTCCCCGTCCCCGTCCCCTAACCCTAACCCTAAACCTAACCCTTACCCGAAGCCTTACCCTAACCCGTCCCCTAATCCTAACCCGTACGCTAACACTAACCCGTGCCCTAACACGTACGCTCACCCTAAAGTGTGGTTGTACCCTAACCAGTACACTAAACCGTCCCCGTCCCCGTTCCCTAACCCTAACCCTAACCCAAACCCTAAGCCTTACCCGAAGCCTTACCCTAACCCGTCTCATAATCCTAACCGATACGCTAAAACTAACCCATGCCCTAACACATACGCTCACCCTAAACCGTTGTCGTACCCTAACCTGTACCCTAAACCGTCCCCGTCCCCTAACCCTAACCCTAATCCTTACCCGAAGCCTTACACTAACCCGTCCCCTAATCCTAACCCATACGCTAACTCTAACCCGTATCCTAACACGTACGCTCACCCTAAACCATTCTCATACACTAACCTGTACCCTAAACCATCCCCGTCAACTAACCTTAACCCTAAACCTTACCCGAAGCCTTACCATAACCCGTCCTCTAATCCTAACCCGTACGCTAACAGTAAACTGTGCCCTAAAATGTACGCTCAACCTAAACCATTGTCCTACCCTAACTTGTACCCTAAACCGTCCCCGTCCCCTAACCCTAACCCTAAACCTAGCTCTAAACCTAAACCTTACCCCAAGCCTTACCCTAACCCGACCCTTAATCCTAACCCGTACGCTAACACTAACCCATACCCTAACACTCACGCTCACCCTAAATCTTTGTCGTACCTTAACATGTACCCTAAACCGTCCCCGTCCCCTAACCCTAACCCTAACCCTAACCCTAACACTTACCCGAAGCATTACACTAACCCGTCCCCTAATCCTAATCCGTACGCTAACACTAACCCGTGTCCTAACACGTACCCTCACCCTAAACCGTTGTCGTACCCTAACCTGTACCCTAAACCGTCACCGTCCCCTAGCCCTAACCCTAACCCTAACCCTTACGCGAAGCCTTACCCTAACCCGTCCCCAATCCTAAGCCGTACGCTAACACTAACAAGTACCCTAACACATACGCTCACCCTAAACTGTTGTCGTACACTAACCTGTAACCTAAACCGTCCCCGTCCCCTAACCCTAACCCTAACCCTAACCCTAACCCTAACCCTTACCCGAAGCCTTACCCTAATCTGTCCCCTAATCATAACCCGTATGCTAACACTAACCCTTGCCCTAACACGTACACTCACCCTAAACCATTGTCGTACCCTAACCTGTACCCTGAACCGTCCCTGTACCCTAACCCTAACCCTAACTCTAACCCTAACCCTAACCCTATCACTTACCCGAAGCCTTACCCTAACCCGTCCCATAATCCTAACCCGTACGCTAACACTAACCCGTACCCTAACACGTACGCTCACCCTAAACCGTTGACGTACCCTAACCTGTACCCTAAACCGTCCCTGTCCCCTAACCCTAACCCTAAACCTAACCCTTACCAGAAGCCTTACCCTAACCCGTCCCGTAAACCTAACCCGTACGCTAACACTAACCCGTACCCTAACACGTACGCTCACCCTAAAACCTTGTCGTACCCTAACCTGTACCCTAAATCGTCCCTGTCCCCTAACCCTAACCCTAACCTTAAACCTTACCCGAAGCCTTACCCTAAACGGTTCCCTAAACCTAACCTGCACGCTAACACTAACCCGTGCCCTAACACGTACGCTCACCCGAAACATTTGTCGTACACTAAGCTGTACCCTAAACCGTCCCCATTACCTAACACTAACCCGAACCCTAACCATAACCCTAAACCTTACCCGAAGCCTTACCCTAACCCGTCCCCTAATCCTAACCGTACGCTAACACTAATCCGTGCCCTAACACGTACGCTCACCCTAAAGCGTTGTCGTACCCTAACCTGTACCCTAAACCGTTCCTGTCCCTGTACCCTAACCCTAAACCTAACCCAAACCCTAACCCTTACCCGAAGCCTTACACTAACCCATCCCATAATCCTAAACTCTACGCTAACACTAACCCGTGCCCTAACACGTACGCTCACCCTAAACCGTTGTCGTACATTAACCTGTACCCTAAATCGTCCCTGTCCCCTAACCCTAACCCTAACCCTAATCCTTACCCGAAGCCTTACCCTAACTCGTCCCCTAATTCTAACCCGTATGCTAACACTAACCTGTATCCTAACAGATACGCTCACCCTAAAACTTTGTCGTACACTAAGCTGTACCCAAAATCGTCCCCATCCCCTATCCCTAAACCTAACCCTTACACAAAGCCTTACCCTAACCCGTCCCCTAATCCTAACCCGTACGCTAACACTAACCCGTAACCTAACCCGTATGCTCAACCTAAACCGTTCTCGTACACTAACCTGTACCCTAAACCGTCCCGTCCCGGTCCCCTAACCCTAGCCCTTACCCGAAACCCTACCCTAACATGTCCCCTATTCCTAACCCGTACGCTAACACTATCCCGTACCCTTACACGTACGCTCACCTTAAAACGTTGTCGTACACTAACCTGTAACCTAAACCGTCTCCGTCCCCTAACCCTAACCCTAAACCTAGCCCTAAACCTAAACCTTACCCCAAGCCTTACCCTAACCCGACCCTTAATCCTAACCCGTACGCTAACACTAACACATACCCTAACATGCACGCTCACCCTAAAACTTTGTCGTACCCTAACATGTACCCTAAACCGTCCCCGTCCCCTAACCCTAACCCTAACCCTAACACTTACCCGAAGCATTACACTAACCCGTCCCCTAATCCTAATCCGTACGCTAACACTAACCCGTGCCCTAACACGTACCCTCACCCTAAACCGTTGTCGTACCCTAACCTGTACCCTAAACCGTCACCGTCCCCTAGCCCTAACCCTAACCCTAACCCTTACGCAAAGCCTTACCCTAACCCGTCCCCAATCCTAACCCGTACGCTAACACTAACAAGTACCCTAACACATACGCTCACCCTAAACTGTTGTCGTACCCTAACCTGTAACCTAAACCGTCCCCGTCCCCTAACCCTAAACCTAACCCTAACCCTAACCCTAACCCTTACCCGAAGCCTTACTCTAATCTGTCCCCTAATCCTAACCCGTATGCTAACACTAACCCTTGCCCTAACACGTACACTCACCCTAAACCATTGTCGTACCCTAACCTGTACCCTGAACCGTCCCTGTACCCTAACCCTAACCCTAACTCTAACCCTAACCCTAACCCTAACACTTACCCGAAGCCTTACCCTAACCCGTCCCCTAATCCTAACCCGTACGCTAACACTAACCCGTACCCTAACACGTACGCTCACCCTAAATCGTTTACGTACCCTAACCTGTACCCTAAACCATCCCCGTCCCCTAAACCTAACCCTAACACTATCCCTAACACTTACCCGAAGCCTTACCCTATCTCGGCCCCCAATTCTAAACCATACGCTAACACTAACCCGTACCCTAACACGTACGCTCACCCTAAAACTTTGTCGTAGCCTAACCTGTACCCTAAGTCGTCCCCTTCCCCTAAGACTAACCCTAACCCTAATACTTACCCGAAGCCTTACCCTAACCCGTCCCCTAATCCTAACCCGTACGCTAACACTAACCCGTGCCCTAACAGGTACGCTCACCCTAAAGCGTGGTCGTACCCTAACCTGTACACTAAACCGTCCCCGTCCCCGTTCCCTAACCCTAACCCTATCCCAAACCCTACCCCTTACCCGAAGCCTTACCCTAACCCGTCCCATAATCCTAAATAATACGCTAAAACTACCACATGCCCTAACACATACGCTCACCCTAAACCGTTGTCGTACCCTAACCTGTACCCTAAACCGTCCCTGTAGCCTAACCCTAACCCTAACCCTAACCCTAACCCTTACCCGAAGCCTTACCCTAACCCGTCCCATAATCCTACCCCGTACGCTAACACTAACCCGTACCCTAACACGTACGCTCACCCTAAACCGTTGTCGTACCATAACCTGTACCTAACCGTCCCCGTCCCCGTCCCCTAAACTTAACCCTAAACCTCACCCTTACCCGTAGCCTTACCCTAACCCGTCCCCTATTCCTAAGCTATATGCTAACTCTAACCCGTACCCTAACATGTACGCTCACCCTAAAGAGTTGTCGTACACTAACCTCTACCCTAAACCGTCCCCGTCCCCGTCCCCTAACCCTAACCCTAACCCTAACCCTTACCCGAAGCCTTACCCTAACAAGTCCCCAATCCTACCCGTACGCTAACACTAACACATACCCTAACACGTACGCTCACCCTAAACCGTTGTCGTACCCTAGCCTATACCCTAAACAGTCCCCGTACCCTAACCCTAACCCTAACCCTAACCCTTACCCGAAGCCTTACCCTAACCCGTCCCCTAATCCTAACCCGTACGCTAACACTAAACCTTACCCTAACATGTACGCACACTCTAAACAGTTGTCATATCCTATCCTGTACCCTAAACCTTCCCCGTGCCCGTCCCCTAACCCTAACCCTAACCCTTACCCGAAGCCTTACCCTAACCTGTCCCCTAATCCTAACCCGTACGCTAACACTAACCCTTACCCTAACACGTACGCACACCCTAAACTGTTGTCAAATCCTATCCTGTACCCTAAACCTTCCCCGTTCCTGTCCCCTAACCCTAACCCTAACCCTTACCCGAAGCCTTACCCTAACCTGTCCCCTAATCCTAACCCGTACGCTAACACTAACCCATGCCCTAACACATATGCTCACCCTAAAGCGTTGTCGTACCCTAACCTGTACCCTAAACCGTCCCCGTCCCCTAACCCTAACACTAACCCTAATACTAACCCTTACCCGAAGCCTTCCGTTAACCCGCCCCCTAATCTTAACCCGTACGCTAACCCTAACCCGTACCCTAACACGTACGCTCACCCTAAACCATTGTCGTACCCTAAACTGTACCCTGAACCGTCCCCATCCCCAAACCCTAACCCTAACCCTTAACCGAAGCCTTACACTAACCTGTCCCCTAATCCTAACCCGTACGCTAACACTAACCCGTACCCTAACACATAGGCTCACTCTAAACCGTTCTCGTACACTAACCTGTACCCTAAACCGTCCCCATCCCCTAACCCTAACCCTAACCCTTACCCGGAGCCTTACCCTAACCCGTCCTCTAATCCTAAACCGTACGCTAACACTAACCCGTGCCCTAACACGTACGCTCACCCGAAACATTTGTCGTACACTAAGCTGTACCCTAAACCGTCCCCATTACCTAACCCTAACCCTAACCCTAACCATAACCCTAACCCTTACCCGAAGCCTTACCCTAAACCGTCCCCTAATCCTAACCGTACGCTAACACTAATCCGTGCCCTAACACGTACGCTCACCCTAAAGCGTTGTCGTACCCTAACCTGTACCCTAAACCGTTCCTGTCCCTGTACCCTAACCCTAACCCAAACCCTAACCCTTACCCGAAGACTTACACTAACCCATCCCATAATCCTAAACGCTACGCTAACACTAACACGTGCCCTAACACGTACGCTCACCCTAAACCGTTGTCGTACATTAATCTGTACCCTAAATCGTCCCTGTCCCCTAACACTAACCCTAACCCTAATCCTTACCCGAAGCCTTACCCTAACTCGTCCCCTAATTCTAACCCGTATGCTAACACTAACCTGTATCCTAACACATACGCTCACCCTAAAACTTTGTCATACACTAAGCTGTACCCTAAATCGTCCCCGTCCCCTAAACCTAAACCTAACCCTTACACAAATCCTTACCCTAATCCGTCCCCTAATCCTAACCCGTACGCTAACACTAACCCGTAACCCAACCCGTATGCTCAACCTAAACCGTTCTCGTACACTAACCTGTACCCTAAACCGTCCCGTCCCCGTCCCCTAAACCTAGCCCTTACCCGAAACCTTACCCTAACATGTCCCCTACTCCTAACCCGTACGCTAACACTATCCCGTACCCTTACACGTACGCTCACCTTAAAACGTTGTCGTACACTAACCTGTAACCTAAACCGTCTCCGTCCCCTAACCCTAACCCTAACCCTAACCCTAACCCTAACCCTTACCCGGAGCCTGACCCTAACCTGTCCCCTAATCCTAACCCGTACGCTAACACTAACCCTTGCCCTAACACGTACGCTCACCCTAAACCGTTGTCGTACCCTAACCTGTACCCTAAACCGTCCCTCTACCCTAACCCTAACCCTAACCCTTATCCTAACCCTAAAGCTTACCCGAAGCCTTACCCTAACCCGTCCCATAATCCTAACCCGTACGCTAACACTAACCCGTACCCTAACATGTACGCTCACCCTAAACGGTTGTTGTACCCTAAACTGTACCCTAAACCGTCCCTGTCCCTGACCATTAACCCTAACCCTAACCCTAACCCTAACCCTTACCCGACGCCTTACCCTAACCCGTCCCATAATCCTAACCCGTACGCTAACACTAACCGTACCCTAACATGTACGCTCACCCTAAACTGTTTTCGTACCCTAACCTGTACCCTAAACCGTCCCTGTCCCCGACCCTTAACCCTAAGCCTAACCCTAACCCTAACCCTTACCTGACGCATTACCCTAACCCGTCCCCAAATCCTAACCCGTACGCTAACACTAACCCGTACCCTAACACGCATGCTCACCCTAAACCTTTGTCGTACCCTAACATGTATCCTAAACCGTCCCCATCCCCTAACCCTAACCCTAACCCTAAACCTAAACCTAACCCTTACCCGAAGCCTTACCATAACCCGTCCTCTAATCCTAACCCGTACGCTAACAGTAAACTGTGCCCTAACATGTACGCTGAACCTAAACCATTGTCCTACCCTAACCTGTACCCTAAACCGTCCCACTCCCCTAACCCTAACCCTAACCCTACCCCTTACACCAAGCCTTACCCTAACCCGTGCCCTAATCCTAACCCGTACGCTAACACTAACCCATACCCTAACACGTACGCTCACCCTAAACCGCTGTCGTACACTAACCTGTACCCTAAACCATCCCAGTCCCCGTCCCCGTCCCCTAACCCTAACCCTAAACCTAACCCTTACCCGAAGGATTACCCTAACCCGTCCCCTAATCCTAACCCGTACGCTAAAACTAACCCGTGCCCTAACACGTACGCTCACCCTAAAGTGTGGTTGTACCCTAACCAGTACACTAAACCGTCCCCATCCCCGTTCCCTAACCCTAACCCTAACCCAAACCCTAAGCCTTACCCGAAGCCTTACCCTAACCCGTCTCATAATCCTAACCGATACGCTAAAACTAACCCATGCCCTAACACATACGCTCACCCTAAACCGTTGTCATACCCTAACCTGTACCCTAAACCTTCCCCGTCCCCTAACCCTAACCCTAATCCTTACGCGAAGCCTTACACTAACCCGTCCCCTAATCCTAAACCATACGCTAACTCTAACCCGTATCCTAACACGTACGCTCACCCTAAACCATTCTCATACACTAACCTGTACCCTAAACCATCCCCGTCAACTAACCTTAACCCTAACCCTTACCCGAAGCCTTACCATAACCCGTCCTCTAATCCTAACCCGTACGCTAACAGTAAACTGTGCCCTAAAATGTACACTCAACCTCAACCATTGTCCTACCCTAACTTGTACCCTAAACCGTCCCCGTCCCCTAACCCTAACCCTAAACCTAGCCCTAAACCTAAACCTTACCCCAAGCCTTACCCCAACCCGACCCTTAATCCTAACCCGTACGCTAACACTAACCCATACCCTAACACGCACGCTCACCCTAAATCTTTGTCGTACCCTAACATGAACCCTAAACCGTCCCCGTCCCCTAACCCTAACACTTACCCGAAGCATTACACTAACCCGTCCCCTAATCCTAATCCGTACGCTAACACTAACCCGTGTCCTAACACGTACCCTCACCCTAAACCGTTGTCGTACCCTAACCTCTACCCTAAACCGTCACCGTCCCCTAGCCCTAACCCTAACCCTAACCCTTACGCGAAGCCTTACCCTAACCCGTCCCCAATCCTAACCCGTACGCTAACCCTAACAAGTATCGTAACACATACGCTCACCCTAAACTGTTGTCGTACACTAACCTGTAACCTAAACCGTCCCCGTCCCCTAACCCTAACACTAACCCTAACCCTAACCCTAACCCTAACCCTAACCCTTACCCGAAGCCTTACCCTAATCTGTCCCCTAATCCTAACCCGTATGCTAACACTAACCCTTGCCCTAACACGTACACTCACCCTAAACCATTGTCGTACCCTAACCTGTACCCTGAACCGTCCCTGTACCCTAACCCTAACACTAACTCTAACACTAACCCTAACCCTAACACTTACCTGAAGCCTTACCCTAACCTGTCCCATAATCCTATCCCGTACGCTAACACTCACCCGTACCCTAACACGTACGCTCACCCTAAATCGTTTTCGTACCCTAACCTGTACCCTAAACCATCCCCGTCCCCTAACCCTAACCCTAACACTATCCCTAACCCTTACCCGAAGCCTTACCATAACTCGGCCCCCAATTCTAAACCATACGCTAACACTAACCCGTACCCTAACACGTACGCTCACCCTAAAACTTTGTCGTACCCTAACCTGTACCCTAAGTCGTCCCCTTCCCCTAAGCCTAACCCTAACCCTAATACTTACCCGAAG
Organism: Delphinapterus leucas; assembly: GCF_059928025.1. Lineage (NCBI taxonomy): Eukaryota > Metazoa > Chordata > Mammalia > Artiodactyla > Monodontidae > Delphinapterus > Delphinapterus leucas. The sequence continues at coordinate 3,098,956 of NW_028322232.1, read as the reverse complement.
CCTTACCCTAAACCGTCCCCTAATCCTAACCCGTACGCTAATACTAACCCGTACCCTAACACGTACGCTCACCCTAAACCGTTGTCGTACCATAACCTGTACCCTAAACCGTCCCCGTCCCCGTCCCCTAAACTTAACCCTAAACCTCACCCTTACCCGAAGCCTTACCCTAACCCGTCCCCTATTCCTAACCTATACGCTGACTCTAAACCGTACCCTAACATGTACGCTCACCCTAAAGAGTTGTCGTACACTAACCTCTACCCTAAACCGTCCCCGTCCCCGTCCCCTAACCCTAACCCTAACCCTAACCCTTACCCGAAGCCTTACCCTAACAAGTCCCCAATCCTAACCCGTACGCTAACACTAACACATAACCTAACACGTACGCTCACCCTAAAGCGTTGTCGTACCCTAACCTATACCCTAAACAGTCCCCGTACCCTAATGCTAACCCTAACCCAAACCCTTACCCGAAGCCTTACCCTAACCCGTCCCCTAATCCTAACCCGTACGCTAACACTAAACTTTACCCTAACACGTACGCACACTCTAAACTGTTGTCATATCCTATCCTGTACCCTAAACCTTCCCCGTGACCGTCCCCTAACCCTAACCCTAACCCTTACCCGAAGCCTTATCCTAACCCGTACCCTAATCATAACCTGTAGGCTAACACTAACCCGTACCCTAAAACGCACACTCACCCTAAACCGTTTTCGTACACTAACCTGTACCCTAAACCATCCCCGTCCACTAAACCTAACCCTAACCCTAACCCTAACCCTTACCCGAAGCCTTACCCTAACCTGTCCCCTAATCCTAACCCGTACGCTAACACTAACCCGTGCCCTAACACATACGCTCACCCTAAAGCGTTGTCGTACCCTAACCTGTACCCTAAACCGTCCCCGTCCCCTAACCCTAACACTAACCCTAATACTAACCCTTACCCGAAGCCTTCCGTTAACCCGCCCCCTAATCCTAACCCGTACGCTAACCCTAACACGTACCCTAACACGTACGCTCACCCTAAACCGTTGTCGTACCCTAAACTGTACCCTGAACCGTCCCCATCCCCAAACCCTAACCCTAACCCTTACCCGAAGCCTTACACTAACCTGTCCCCTAATCCTAACCCGTATGCTAACACTAACCCGTACCCTAACACGTAGGCTCACTCTAAACCGTTCTCGTACACTAACCTGTACCCTAAACCGTCCCCATCCCCTAACCCTAACCCTAACCCTTACCCGGAGCCTTACCCTAACCCGTCCTCTAATCCTAAACCGTACGCTAACAGTAACCCGTACCCTAACATGTTCGCTCACCCTAAACAGTTATCTTAACCTAAGCTGTACCCTAAACAGTCCCCGTCGCCTAAACATAACCGTAACCCTAACCCTAACACTAACACTTACCCGAAGTCTTACCCTAACCCGTCCCCTAATCCTAAACCGTACGCTAACACTAACCCGTACCCTAACACGTACGCTCACCCTAAACCGTTGTCGTAGCCTAACCTGTACCCTAAACCTCCCCATGCCCTAACACTTACCCTAAACCTAACCCTAACCCTAACCCTTACCCGAAGCCTTACCCTAACCCATCACCTAATCGGAACCCGTACGCTAACACTAAACCATACCCTATCACGTACGCTCACCCTAAACCGTTGTTGTACCCTAACCTGTACCCTAAACCCTCCCCATCCCCTAACCCTAACCCTAAACCTAACCCTAAACCTAACCCTTACCCGAAGCTTATCCTAACCCGTCCCCTAATCCTAACCCGTTCGCTAACACTAACACATAACCTACCACGTACGCTCACCCTAAAGCATTGTTGTACCCTAACGTGTACCCTAAACCGTTCCAATGCCCTAACCCTAACCCTAACCCTAACCCAAACCCTAACCCTTACCCGGAGCCTTACCCTAACCCGTCCCCTAATCCTAACCCGTACGCTAACACTAACCTGTGCCCTAACACGTACGCTCAACCTAAACCATTGTCGTACCCTAACCTGTACCCTAAACCGTCCCCTAACCCTAACCCTAACCCTAACACTTACCCGAAACCTTACCCTAACCCGTCCTTCTAATCCTAACCTGTACGCTAACAGTAAACTGTGCCCTAACATGTACCCTCACCCTAAACCGTTGTCCTACCCTAACCTGTACCCTAAACCGTCCCCGTCCCTAACCGTAACCCTAACACATACCCGAAGCCTTACCCTAACCCGTGTCCTGATCCTAACCCGTACGTTAACACTAACCCGTACCCTAACACGTACGCTCACCCTAAACCGTTGCCGTACCCCAACCTGTACCCTAAACCGTCCCCGTCCCCTAACCCTAACCCTAACCCTAAACCAAAACCTAACCTTTACCCGAAGCTTTACCCTAACCCATCCCATAATCCTATCCCGTACGCTAACCCTAACCCTTACCCTACCACGTACGCTCACCCTAAACCGTTGTCGTACCCTAACCTGTACCCTAAACCGTCCCCGTCCCCTAACAGTAAACCTAAACCTAACCCTAACCCTAACCCTTAACCGAAGCCTTACTCTAACCCGTCCCTTAATCCTAACCCGTACGCTAACACTAAACCGAGTCCTAACACGTACGCTCACCCTAAAACTTTGTCGTACCCTAACCTGTACCCTAAACCGTCCCCATCCCGTAACCCTTACCCTAACCCTAACAATTACCCGAATCCTTAACCTAACCCGTCCTCTAATCCTAACACGTACGCTAACAGTAAACCGTGCCCTAACACATACGCTCAACCTAAACCGTTGTCGTACCCTAACCTGTACCCTAAACCGTCCCCGTTCCCTAAACCTAACCCTAACCATAACCCTTACCCGAAGCCTTACCCTAACCCGTCCCCTGATCCTATCACGTACGCTAACACTAACCCATACCCTATCACGTACGCTCACTCTAAACATTTGTCGTACACTAACCTGTACCCTAAACCGTCCCCGTCCCTTAACCCTAACCGTAACCCTAACCCTAACCCTAACCCTAACGCTTACCCGAAGCCTTACCCTAACCCGTCCCATAATCCTAACCCGTACGCTAACACTAACCCGTACCCTAACACGTACGCTCACCCTAAACCGTTGACGTACCCTAACCTGTACCCTAAACCGTCCCCGTCCCCTAACCCTAACCCTAACCCTAACCCTTACCAGAAGCCTTACCCTAACCCGTCCCGTAATCCTAACCCGTACGCTAACACTAACCCGTACCCTAACACGTACGCTCACCCTAAAACCTTGTCGTACCCTAACCTGTACCATAAATCGTCCCTGTCCCCTAACCCTAACCCTAACCCTAACCTTAAACCTTACCCGAAGCCTTACACTAACTGGTCCCCTAAACCTAACCCGCACGCTAACACTAACCCGTGCCCTAACACGTACGCTCACCCGAAACATTTGTCGTACACTAAGCTGTACCCTAAACCGTCCCCATTACCTAACACTAACCTGAACCCTAACCATAACCCTAAACCTTACCCGAAGCCTTAACCTAACCCGTCTCCTAATCCTAACCGTATGCTAACACTAACCCGTGCCCTAACACGTACGCTCACCCTAAAGCGTTGTCGTACCCTAACCTGTACCCTAAACCGTTCCTGTCCCTGTACCCTAACCCTAACCCTAACCCAAACCCTAACCCTTACCCGAAGCCTTACACTAACCCATCCCATAATCCTAAACGCTACGCTAACACTAACCCGTGCCCTAACACGTACACTCACCCTAAACCGTTGTCGTACATTAACCTGTACCCTAAATCGTCCCTGTCCCCTAACCCTAACCCTAACCCTAATCCTTACCCGAAGCCTTACCCTAACTCGTCCCCTAATTCTAACCCGTATGCTAACACTAACCTGTATCCTAACACATACGCTCACCCTAAAACTTTGTCGTACACTAAGCTGTACCCTTAATCGTCCCCGTCCCCTAACCCTAAACCTAACCCTTACACAAAGCCTTACCCTAACCGTCCCCTAATCCTAACCCGTACGCTAACACTAACCCGTAACCTAACCTGTATGCTCAACCTAAACCGTTCTCGTACACTAACCTGTACCCTAAACCGTCCCGTCCCCGTCCCCTAACCCTACCCTTACCCGAAACCTTACCCTAACATGTCCCCTATTCCTAACCCGTACGCTAACACTATCCCGTACCCTTACACGTACGCTCACCTTAAAACGTTGTCGTACACTAACCTGTAACCTAAACCGTCTCCGTCCCCTAACCCTAACCCTAACCCTAACCCTAACCCTAACCCTTACCCGGAGCCTTACCCTAACCTGTCCCCTAATCCTAACCCGTACGCTAACACTAACCCTTACCCTAACACGTACGCTCACCCTAACCTGTTGTCGTACCCTAACCTGTACCCTAAACCGTCCCTCTACCCTAAACCTAACCCTAACCCTTATCCTAACCCTAAAGCTTACCCGAAGCCTTACCCTAACCCGTCCCATAATCCTAACCCGTACGCTAACACTAACCCGTACCCTAACATGTACGCTCACCCTAAACGGTTGTCGTACCCTAAACTGTACCCTAAACCATCCCTGTCCCTGACCATTAACCCTAACCCTAACCCTAACCCTAACCCTTACCCGACGCCTTACCCTAACCCGTCCCATAATCCTAAACCGTACGCTAACACTAACCCGTACCCTAACATGTACGCTCACCCTAAACTGTTGTCGTACCCTAACCTGTACCCTAAACCGTCCCTGTCCCCGACCCTTAACCCTAACCCTAACCCTAACCCTAACCCTTACCTGACGCCTTACCCTAACCCGTCCCCAAATCCTAACCCGTACGCTAACACTCACCCGTACCCTAACACGTACGCTCACCCTAAATCGTTTTCGTACTCTAACCTGTACCCTAAACCATCCCCGTCCCCTAACCCTAACCCTAACACTATCCCTAACCCTTACCCGAAGCCTTACCATAACTCGGCCCCCAATTCTAAACCATACGCTAACACTAACCCGTACCCTAACACGTACGCTCACCCTAAAACTTTGTCGTACCCTAACCTGTACCCTAAGTCGTCCCCTTCCCCTAAGCCTAACCCTAACCCTAATACTTACCCGAAGCCTTACCCTAAACCGTCCCCTAATCCTAACCCGTACGCTAATACTAACCCGTACCCTAACACGTACGCTCACCCTAAACCGTTGTCGTACCATAACCTGTACCCTAAACCGTCCCCGTCCCCGTCCCCTAAACTTAACCCTAAACCTCACCCTTACCCGAAGCCTTACCCTAACCCGTCCCCTATTCCTAACCTATACGCTGACTCTAAACCGTACCCTAACATGTACGCTCACCCTAAAGAGTTGACGTACACTAACCTCTACCCTAAACCGTCCCCGTCCCCGTCCCCTAACCCTAACCCTAACCCTAACCCTTACCCGAAGCCTTACCCTAACAAGTCCCCAATCCTAACCCGTACGCTAACACTAACACATAACCTAACACGTACGCTCACCCTAAAGCGTTGTCGTACCCTAACCTATACCCTAAACAGTCCCCGTACCCTAATGCTAACCCTAACCCAAACCCTTACCCGAAGCCTTACCCTAACCCGTCCCCTAATCCTAACCCGTACGCTAACACTAAACTTTACCCTAACACGTACGCACACTCTAAACTGTTGTCATATCCTATCCTGTACCCTAAACCTTCCCCGTGACCGTCCCCTAACCCTAACCCTAACCCTTACCCGAAGCCTTATCCTAACCCGTACCCTAATCATAACCTGTAGGCTAACACTAACCCGTACCCTAAAACGCACACTCACCCTAAACCGTTTTCGTACACTAACCTGTACCCTAAACCATCCCCGTCCACTAAACCTAACCCTAACCCTAACCCTAACCCTTACCCGAAGCCTTACCCTAACCTGTCCCCTAATCCTAACCCGTACGCTAACACTAACCCGTGCCCTAACACATACGCTCACCCTAAAGCGTTGTCGTACCCTAACCTGTACCCTAAACCGTCCCCGTCCCCTAACCCTAACACTAACCCTAATACTAACCCTTACCCGAAGCCTTCCGTTAACCCGCCCCCTAATCCTAACCCGTACGCTAACCCTAACACGTACCCTAACACGTACGCTCACCCTAAACCGTTGTCGTACCCTAAACTGTACCCTGAACCGTCCCCATCCCCAAACCCTAACCCTAACCCTTACCCGAAGCCTTACACTAACCTGTCCCCTAATCCTAACCCGTATGCTAACACTAACCCGTACCCTAACACGTAGGCTCACTCTAAACCGTTCTCGTACACTAACCTGTACCCTAAACCGTCCCCATCCCCTAACCCTAACCCTAACCCTTACCCGGAGCCTTACCCTAACCCGTCCTCTAATCCTAAACCGTACGCTAACAGTAACCCGTACCCTAACATGTTCGCTCACCCTAAACAGTTATCTTAACCTAAGCTGTACCCTAAACAGTCCCCGTCGCCTAAACATAACCGTAACCCTAACCCTAACACTAACACTTACCCGAAGTCTTACCCTAACCCGTCCCCTAATCCTAAACCGTACGCTAACACTAACCCGTACCCTAACACGTACGCTCACCCTAAACCGTTGTCGTAGCCTAACCTGTACCCTAAACCTCCCCATGCCCTAACACTTACCCTAAACCTAACCCTAACCCTAACCCTTACCCGAAGCCTTACCCTAACCCATCACCTAATCGGAACCCGTACGCTAACACTAAACCATACCCTATCACGTACGCTCACCCTAAACCGTTGTTGTACCCTAACCTGTACCCTAAACCCTCCCCATCCCCTAACCCTAACCCTAAACCTAACCCTAAACCTAACCCTTACCCGAAGCTTATCCTAACCCGTCCCCTAATCCTAACCCGTTCGCTAACACTAACACATAACCTACCACGTACGCTCACCCTAAAGCATTGTTGTACCCTAACGTGTACCCTAAACCGTTCCAATGCCCTAACCCTAACCCTAACCCTAACCCAAACCCTAACCCTTACCCGGAGCCTTACCCTAACCCGTCCCCTAATCCTAACCCGTACGCTAACACTAACCTGTGCCCTAACACGTACGCTCAACCTAAACCATTGTCGTACCCTAACCTGTACCCTAAACCGTCCCCTAACCCTAACCCTAACCCTAACACTTACCCGAAACCTTACCCTAACCCGTCCTTCTAATCCTAACCTGTACGCTAACAGTAAACTGTGCCCTAACATGTACCCTCACCCTAAACCGTTGTCCTACCCTAACCTGTACCCTAAACCGTCCCCGTCCCTAACCGTAACCCTAACACATACCCGAAGCCTTACCCTAACCCGTGTCCTGATCCTAACCCGTACGTTAACACTAACCCGTACCCTAACACGTACGCTCACCCTAAACCGTTGCCGTACCCCAACCTGTACCCTAAACCGTCCCCGTCCCCTAACCCTAACCCTAACCCTAAACCAAAACCTAACCTTTACCCGAAGCTTTACCCTAACCCATCCCATAATCCTATCCCGTACGCTAACCCTAACCCTTACCCTACCACGTACGCTCACCCTAAACCGTTGTCGTACCCTAACCTGTACCCTAAACCGTCCCCGTCCCCTAACAGTAACCCTAAACCTAACCCTAACCCTAACCCTTAACCGAAGCCTTACTCTAACCCGTCCCTTAATCCTAACCCGTACGCTAACACTAAACCGAGTCCTAACACGTACGCTCACCCTAAAACTTTGTCGTACCCTAACCTGTACCCTAAACCGTCCCCATCCCGTAACCCTTACCCTAACCCTAACAATTACCCGAATCCTTAACCTAACCCGTCCTCTAATCCTAACACGTACGCTAACAGTAAACCGTGCCCTAACACATACGCTCAACCTAAACCGTTGTCGTACCCTAACCTGTACCCTAAACCGTTCCCGTTCCCTAAACCTAACCCTAACCATAACCCTTACCCGAAGCCTTACCCTAACCCGTCCCCAATCCTAACCCGTACGCTAACCCTAACAAGTATCGTAACACATACGCTCACCCTAAACTGTTGTCGTACACTAACCTGTAACCTAAACCGTCCCCGTCCCCTAACCCTAACACTAACCCTAACCCTAACCCTAACCCTAACCCTAACCCTTACCCGAAGCCTTACCCTAATCTGTCCCCTAATCCTAACCCGTATGCTAACACTAACCCTTGCCCTAACACGTACACTCACCCTAAACCATTGTCGTACCCTAACCTGTACCCTGAACCGTCCCTGTACCCTAACCCTAACACTAACTCTAACACTAACCCTAACCCTAACACTTACCTGAAGCCTTACCCTAACCTGTCCCATAATCCTATCCCGTACGCTAACACTCACCCGTACCCTAACACGTACGCTCACCCTAAATCGTTTTCGTACCCTAACCTGTACCCTAAACCATCCCCGTCCCCTAACCCTAACCCTAACACTATCCCTAACCCTTACCCGAAGCCTTACCATAACTCGGCCCCCAATTCTAAACCATACGCTAACACTAACCCGTACCCTAACACGTACGCTCACCCTAAAACTTTGTCGTACCCTAACCTGTACCCTAAGTCGTCCCCTTCCCCTAAGCCTAACCCTAACCCTAATACTTACCCGAAGCCTTACCCTAAACCGTCCCCTAATCCTAACCCGTACGCTAATACTAACCCGTACCCTAACACGTACGCTCACCCTAAACCGTTGTCGTACCATAACCTGTACCCTAAACCGTCCCCGTCCCCGTCCCCTAAACTTAACCCTAAACCTCACCCTTACCCGAAGCCTTACCCTAACCCGTCCCCTATTCCTAACCTATACGCTGACTCTAAACCGTACCCTAACATGTACGCTCACCCTAAAGAGTTGTCGTACACTAACCTCTACCCTAAACCGTCCCCGTCCCCGTCCCCTAACCCTAACCCTAACCCTAACCCTTACCCGAAGCCTTACCCTAACAAGTCCCCAATCCTAACCCGTACGCTAACACTAACACATAACCTAACACGTACGCTCACCCTAAAGCGTTGTCGTACCCTAACCTATACCCTAAACAGTCCCCGTACCCTAATGCTAACCCTAACCCAAACCCTTACCCGAAGCCTTACCCTAACCCGTCCCCTAATCCTAACCCGTACGCTAACACTAAACTTTACCCTAACACGTACGCACACTCTAAACTGTTGTCATATCCTATCCTGTACCCTAAACCTTCCCCGTGACCGTCCCCTAACCCTAACCCTAACCCTTACCCGAAGCCTTATCCTAACCCGTACCCTAATCATAACCTGTAGGCTAACACTAACCCGTACCCTAAAACGCACACTCACCCTAAACCGTTTTCGTACACTAACCTGTACCCTAAACCATCCCCGTCCACTAAACCTAACCCTAACCCTAACCCTAACCCTTACCCGAAGCCTTACCCTAACCTGTCCCCTAATCCTAACCCGTACGCTAACACTAACCCGTGCCCTAACACATACGCTCACCCTAAAGCGTTGTCGTACCCTAACCTGTACCCTAAACCGTCCCCGTCCCCTAACCCTAACACTAACCCTAATACTAACCCTTACCCGAAGCCTTCCGTTAACCCGCCCCCTAATCCTAACCCGTACGCTAACCCTAACACGTACCCTAACACGTACGCTCACCCTAAACCGTTGTCGTACCCTAAACTGTACCCTGAACCGTCCCCATCCCCAAACCCTAACCCTAACCCTTACCCGAAGCCTTACACTAACCTGTCCCCTAATCCTAACCCGTATGCTAACACTAACCCGTACCCTAACACGTAGGCTCACTCTAAACCGTTCTCGTACACTAACCTGTACCCTAAACCGTCCCCATCCCCTAACCCTAACCCTAACCCTTACCCGGAGCCTTACCCTAACCCGTCCTCTAATCCTAAACCGTACGCTAACAGTAACCCGTACCCTAACATGTTCGCTCACCCTAAACAGTTATCTTAACCTAAGCTGTACCCTAAACAGTCCCCGTCGCCTAAACATAACCGTAACCCTAACCCTAACACTAACACTTACCCGAAGTCTTACCCTAACCCGTCCCCTAATCCTAAACCGTACGCTAACACTAACCCGTACCCTAACACGTACGCTCACCCTAAACCGTTGTCGTAGCCTAACCTGTACCCTAAACCTCCCCATGCCCTAACACTTACCCTAAACCTAACCCTAACCCTAACCCTTACCCGAAGCCTTACCCTAACCCATCACCTAATCGGAACCCGTACGCTAACACTAAACCATACCCTATCACGTACGCTCACCCTAAACCGTTGTTGTACCCTAACCTGTACCCTAAACCCTCCCCATCCCCTAACCCTAACCCTAAACCTAACCCTAAACCTAACCCTTACCCGAAGCTTATCCTAACCCGTCCCCTAATCCTAACCCGTTCGCTAACACTAACACATAACCTACCACGTACGCTCACCCTAAAGCATTGTTGTACCCTAACGTGTACCCTAAACCGTTCCAATGCCCTAACCCTAACCCTAACCCTAACCCAAACCCTAACCCTTACCCGGAGCCTTACCCTAACCCGTCCCCTAATCCTAACCCGTACGCTAACACTAACCTGTGCCCTAACACGTACGCTCAACCTAAACCATTGTCGTACCCTAACCTGTACCCTAAACCGTCCCCTAACCCTAACCCTAACCCTAACACTTACCCGAAACCTTACCCTAACCCGTCCTTCTAATCCTAACCTGTACGCTAACAGTAAACTGTGCCCTAACATGTACCCTCACCCTAAACCGTTGTCCTACCCTAACCTGTACCCTAAACCGTCCCCATCCCTAACCGTAACCCTAACACATACCCGAAGCCTTACCCTAACCCGTGTCCTGATCCTAACCCGTACGTTAACACTAACCCGTACCCTAACACGTACGCTCACCCTAAACCGTTGCCGTACCCCAACCTGTACCCTAAACCGTCCCCGTCCCCTAACCCTAACCCTAACCCTAAACCAAAACCTAACCTTTACCCGAAGCTTTACCCTAACCCATCCCATAATCCTATCCCGTACGCTAACCCTAACCCTTACCCTACCACGTACGCTCACCCTAAACCGTTGTCGTACCCTAACCTGTACCCTAAACCGTCCCCGTCCCCTAACAGTAACCCTAAACCTAACCCTAACCCTAACCCTTAACCGAAGCCTTACTCTAACCCGTCCCTTAATCCTAACCCGTACGCTAACACTAAACCGAGTCCTAACACGTACGCTCACCCTAAAACTTTGTCGTACCCTAACCTGTACCCTAAACCGTCCCCATCCCGTAACCCTTACCCTAACCCTAACAATTACCCGAATCCTTAACCTAACCCGTCCTCTAATCCTAACACGTACGCTAACAGTAAACCGTGCCCTAACACATACGCTCAACCTAAACCGTTGTCGTACCCTAACCTGTACCCTAAACCGTCCCCGTTCCCTAAACCTAACCCTAACCATAACCCTTACCCGAAGCCTTACCCTAACCCGTCCCCTGATCCTATCACGTACGCTAACACTAACCCATACCCTATCACGTACGCTCACTCTAAACATTTGTCGTACACTAACCTGTACCCTAAACCGTCCCCGTCCCTTAACCCTAACCGTAACCCTAACCCTAACCCTAAACCTAACGCTTACCCGAAGCCTTACCCTAACCCGTCCCATAATCCTAACCCGTACGCTAACACTAACCCGTACCCTAACACGTACGCTCACCCTAAACCGTTGACGTACCCTAACCTGTACCCTAAACCGTCCCCGTCCCCTAACCCTAACCCTAACCCTAACCCTTACCAGAAGCCTTACCCTAACCCGTCCCGTAATCCTAACCCGTACGCTAACACTAACCCGTACCCTAACACGTACGCTCACCCTAAAACCTTGTCGTACCCTAACCTGTACCATAAATCGTCCCTGTCCCCTAACCCTAACCCTAACCCTAACCTTAAACCTTACCCGAAGCCTTACACTAACCGGTCCCCTAAACCTAACCCGCACGCTAACACTAACCCGTGCCCTAACACGTACGCTCACCCGAAACATTTGTCGTACACTAAGCTGTACCCTAAACCGTCCCCATTACCTAACACTAACCTGAACCCTAACCATAACCCTAAACCTTACCCGAAGCCTTAACCTAACCCGTCTCCTAATCCTAACCGTATGCTAACACTAACCCGTGCCCTAACACGTACGCTCACCCTAAAGCGTTGTCGTACCCTAACCTGTACCCTAAACCGTTCCTGTCCCTGTACCCTAACCCTAACCCTAACCCAAACCCTAACCCTTACCCGAAGCCTTACACTAACCCATCCCATAATCCTAAACGCTACGCTAACACTAACCCGTGCCCTAACACGTACACTCACCCTAAACCGTTGTCGTACATTAACCTGTACCCTAAATCGTCCCTGTCCCCTAACCCTAACCCTAACCCTAATCCTTACCCGAAGCCTTACCCTAACTCGTCCCCTAATTCTAACCCGTATGCTAACACTAACCTGTATCCTAACACATACGCTCACCCTAAAACTTTGTCGTACACTAAGCTGTACCCTTAATCGTCCCCGTCCCCTAACCCTAAACCTAACCCTTACACAAAGCCTTACCCTAACCGTCCCCTAATCCTAACCCGTACGCTAACACTAACCCGTAACCTAACCTGTATGCTCAACCTAAACCGTTCTCGTACACTAACCTGTACCCTAAACCGTCCCGTCCCCGTCCCCTAACCCTAGCCCTTACCCGAAACCTTACCCTAACATGTCCCCTATTCCTAACCCGTACGCTAACACTATCCCGTACCCTTACACGTACGCTCACCTTAAAACGTTGTCGTACACTAACCTGTAACCTAAACCGTCTCCGTCCCCTAACCCTAACCCTAACCCTAACCCTAACCCTAACCCTTACCCGGAGCCTTACCCTAACCTGTCCCCTAATCCTAACCCGTACGCTAACACTAACCCTTACCCTAACACGTACGCTCACCCTAACCTGTTGTCGTACCCTAACCTGTACCCTAAACCGTCCCTCTACCCTAAACCTAACCCTAACCCTTATCCTAACCCTAAAGCTTACCCGAAGCCTTACCCTAACCCGTCCCATAATCCTAACCCGTACGCTAACACTAACCCGTACCCTAACATGTACGCTCACCCTAAACGGTTGTCGTACCCTAAACTGTACCCTAAACCATCCCTGTCCCTGACCATTAACCCTAACCCTAACCCTAACCCTAACCCTTACCCGACGCCTTACCCTAACCCGTCCCATAATCCTAAACCGTACGCTAACACTAACCCGTACCCTAACATGTACGCTCACCCTAAACTGTTGTCGTACCCTAACCTGTACCCTAAACCGTCCCTGTCCCCGACCCTTAACCCTAACCCTAACCCTAACCCTAACCCTTACCTGACGCCTTACCCTAACCCGTCCCCAAATCCTAACCCGTACGCTAACACTAACCCCTACCCTAACACGCACGCTCACCCTAAACCGTTGTGGTACCCTAACATGTACCCTAAACTGAACCCATCCCCTAACCCTAACCCTAACCCTAAACCTAAACCTAACCCTTACCCGAAGCCTTACCATAACCCGTCCTCTAATCCTAACCCGTACGCTAACAGTAAACTGTGCCCTAACATGTACGCTGAACCTAAACCATTGTCCTACCCTAACCTGTACCCTAAACCGTCCCACTCCCCTAACCCTAACCCTAACCCTAACCCTTACACCAAGCCTTACACTAACCCGTGCCCTAATCCTAACCCGTACGCTAACACTAACCCCTACCCTAACACGTACGCTCACCCTAAACCGCTGTCGTACACTAACCTGTACCCTAAACCGTCCCCGTCCCCGTCCCCGTCCCCTAACCCTAACCCTAAACCTAACCCTTACCCAAAGCCTTACCTTAACCCGTCCCCTAATCCTAACCCGTACGCTAACACTAACCCGTGCCCTAACACGTACGCTCACCCTAAAGTGTGGTTGTACCCTAACCAGTACACTAAACCGTCCCCGTCCCCGTTCCCTAACCCTAACCCTAACCCAAACCCTAAGCCTTACCCGAAGCCTTACCCTAACCCGTCTCATAATCCTAACCGATACGCTAAAACTAACCCATGCCCTAACACATACGCTCACCCTAAACCGTTGTCATACCCTAACCTGTACCCTAAACCGTCCCCGTCCCCTAACCCTAACCCTAATCCTTACCCGAAGCCTTACACTAACCCGTCCCCTAATCCTAACCCATACGCTAACTCTAACCCGTATCCTAACACGTACGCTCACCCTAAACCATTCTCATACACTAACCTGTACCCTAAACCATCCCCGTCAACTAACCTTAACCGTAACCCTTACCCGAAGCCTTACCATAACCCGTCCTCTAATCCTAACCCGTACGCTAACAGTAAACTGTGCCCTAAAATGTACACTCAACCTAAACAATTGTCCTACCCTAACGTGTACCCTAAACCGTCCCCGTCCCCTAACCCTAACCCTAAACCTAGCCCTAAACCTAAACCTTACCGCAAGCCTTACCCTAACCCGACCCTTAATCCTAACCCGTACGCTAACACTAACCCATACCCTAACACACACGCTCACCCTAAACCTTTGTCGTACCCTAACATGTACCCTAAACCGTCCCCGTCCCCTAACCCTAACCCTAACCCTAACCCTAACCCTAACACTTACCCGAAACATTACACTAACCCGTCCCCTAATCCTAACCCGTACGCTAACACTAACCCGTGCCCTAGCACGTACGCTCACCCTAAACCGCTGTCGTACCCTAAACTGTACCCTAAATCGTCCCCGTCCCCTAACCCTAACCCTAACCCTAAACCTTACCCGAAGCCTTCCCCTAACCCGTCCCCTAATCCTAACACATACGCTAACACTAACCCATGCCCTAAAACGAATGCTCACCCTAAACCGCTGTCGTACATTAACCTGTACCCTAAACCGTCCCCGTCCCCGTCCCCTAACCCTAACCCTAAACCTAAACCTTACCCGAAGCCTTACCCAAACCCGTCCCCTAATCCTAACCCGTACGCTAACACTAACCCGTACCCTAACAGGTACGCTCACCCTAAAGCGTGGTCGTACCCTAACCTGTACACTAAACCGTCCCCGTCCCCGTTCCCTAACCCTAACCCTATCCCAAACCCTACCCCTTACCCGAAGCCTTACCCTAACCCGTCCCATAATCCTAAATAATACGCTAAAACTACCCCATGCCCTAACACATACGCTCACCCTAAACCGTTGTCGTACCCTAACCTGTACCCTAAACCGTCCCTGTAGCCTAACCCTAACCCTAACCCTAACCCTAACCCTTACCCGAAGCCTAACCCTAACCCGTCCCATAATCCTACCCCGTATGCTAACACTAACCCGTACCCTAACATGTACGCTCACCCTAAACCGTTGTCGTACCATAACCTGTACCCTAAACCGTCCCCGTCCCCGTCCCCTAAACTTAACCCTAAACCTCACCCTTACCCGTAGCCTTACCCTAACCCGTCCCCTATTCCTAAACTATACGCTAACTCTAACCCGTACCCTAACATGTACGCTCACCCTAAAGAGTTGTCGTACACTAACCTCTACCCTAAACCGTCCCCGTCCCCGTCCCCTAACCCTAACCCTAACCCTAACCCTTACCCGAAGCCTTACCCTAACAAGTCCCCAATCCTAACCCGTACGCTAACACTAACACATACCCTAACACGTACGCTCACCCTAAACCGTTGTCGTACCCTACCCTATACCCTAAACAGTCCCCGTACCCTAACCCTAACCCTAACCCTAACCCTTAACCGAAGCCTTACCCTAACCCGTCCCCTAATCCTAACCCGTACGCTAACACTAAACCTTACCCTAACACGTACGCACACTCTAAACTGTTGTCATATCCTATCCTGTACCCTAAACCTTCCCCGTGCCCGTCCCCTAACCCTAACCCTAACCCTTACCCGAAGCCTTACCCTAACCTGTCCCCTAATCCTAACCCGTACGCTAACACTAACCCTTACCCTAACACCTACGTACACCCTAAACTGTTGTCAAATCCTATCCTGTACCCTAAACCTTCCCCGTTCCTGTCCCCTAACCCTAACCCTAACCCTTACCCGAAGCCTTACCCTAAACTGTCTCCTAATCCTAACCCTTACGCTAACACTAACCCGTGCCCTAACACATACGCTCACCCTAAAGCGTTGTTGTACCCTAACCTATACCCTAAACCGTCCCCGTCCTCTAACCCTAACACTAACCCTAATACTAACCCTTACCCGAAGTCTTCCGATAACCCGCCCCCTAATCCTAACCCGTACGCTAACGCTAACCCATACCCTAACACGTACGCTCACCCTAAACAGTTGTCGTACCCTAAACTGTACCCTAAACCGTCCCCATCCCCAAACCCTAACCCTAACCCTTACCCGAAGCCTTACACTAACCTGTCCCCTAATCCTAACCCGTACGCTAACACTAACCCGTACCCTAACACATAGGCTCACTCTAAACCGTTCTCGTACACTAACCTGTACCCTAAACCGTCCCCATCCCCTAACCCTAACCCTAACCCTTACCCGGAGCCTTACCCTAACCCGTCCTCTAATCCTAAACCGTACGCTAACACTAACCCGTACCCTAACATGTTCGCTCACCCTAAACCGTTATCTTAACCTAAGCTGTACCCTAAACAGTCCCCGTCGCCTAAACATAACCGTAACCCTAACCCTAACACTAACACTTACCCGAAGGCTTACCCTAACCCGTCCCCTAATCCTAAACCGTACGCTAACACTAACCCGTACCCTAACACGTACGCTCAGCCTAAACCGTTGTCGTAGCCTAACCTGTACCCTAAACCCTCCCCATGCCCTAACACTAACCCTAAACCTAACCCTAACCCTAACCCTTACCCGAAACCTTACCCTAACCCATCACCTAATCGGAACCCGTACGCTAACACTAACCCATACCCTATCACGTACGCTCACCCTAAACCGTTGTTGTACCCTAACCTGTACCCTAAACCCTCCCCATCCCCTAACCCTAACCCTAAACCTAACCCTAACCCTAACCCTTACCCGAAGCTTATCCTAACCCGTCCCCTAATCCTAATCCATTCGCTAACCCTAACACATACCCTACCACGTACGCTCACCCTAAAGCATTGTTGTACCCTAACGTGTACCCTAAACCGTTCCTGTGCCCTAACCCTAACCCTAAACCTAACCCAAACCCTAACCCTTACCCGGAGCCTTACCCTAACCCGTCCCCTAATCCTAACCCGTACGCTAACACTAACCTGTGCCCTAACACGTACGCTCAACCTAAACCACTGTCGTACCCTAACCTGTACCCTAAACCGTCCCCTAACCCTAACCCTAACCCTAACCCTTACCCGAAGCCTTACCCTAACCCGTCCCCTAATCCTAACCCGTACGCTAACACTAAACCTTACCCTAACACGTACGCACACTCTAAACTGTTGTCATATCCTATCCTGTACCCTAAACCTTCCCCGTGCCCGTCCCCTAACCCTAACCCTAACCCTTACCCAAAGCCTTACCCTAACCTGTCCCCTAATCCTAACCCGTACGCTAACACTAACCCTTACCCTAACACCTACGTACACCCTAAACTGTTGTCAAATCCTATCCTGTACCCTAAACCTTCCCCGTTCCTGTCCCCTAACCCTAACCCTAACCCTTACCCGAAGCCTTACCCTAAACTGTCCCCTAATCCTAACCCGTACGCTAACACTAACCCGTGCCCTAACACATACTCTCACCCTAAAGCGTTGTTGTACCCTAACCTGTACCCTAAACCGTCCCCGTCCTCTAACCCTAACCCTAATCCTTACCCGGAGCCTTACCCTAACCCATCCTCTAATCCTAAACCGTACGCTAACACTAACCCGTACCCTAACATGTTCGCTCACCCTAAACCGTTATCTTAACCTAAGCTGTACCCTAAACAGTCCCCGTCGCCTAAACATAACCGTAACCCTAACCCTAACACTAACACTTACCCGAAGGCTTACCCTAACCCGTCCCCTAATCCTAAACCGTACGCTAACACTAACCCGTACCCTAACACGTACGCTCAGCCTAAACCGTTGTCGTAGCCTAACCTGTACCCTAAACCCTCCCCATGCCCTAACACTTACCCTAAACCTAACCCTAACCCTAACCCTTACCCGAAGCCTTACCCTAACCCATCACCTAATCGGAACCCGTACGCTAACACTAACCCATACCCTATCACGTACGCTCACCCTAAACCGTTGTTGTACCCTAACCTGTACCCTAAACCCTCCCCATCCCCTAACCCTAACCCTAAACCTAACCCTAACCCTAACCCTTACCCGAAGCTTATCCTAACCCGTCCCCTAATCCTAATCCATTCGCTAACCCTAACACATACCCTACCACGTACGCTCACCCTAAAGCATTGTTGTACCCTAACGTGTACCCTAAACCGTTCCTGTGCCCTAACCCTAACCCTAAACCTAACCCAAACCCTAACCCTTACCCGGAGCCTTACCCTAACCCGTCCCCTAATCCTAACCCGTACGCTAACACTAACCTGTGCCCTAACACGTACGCTCAACCTAAACCATTGTCGTACCCTAACCTGTACCCTAAACCGTCCCCTAACCCTAACCCTAACCCTAACCCTTACCCGAAGCCTTACCCTAACCCGTCCCCTAATCCTAACCCGTACGCTAACACTAAACCTTACCCTAACACGTACGCACACTCTAAACTGTTGTCATATCCTATCCTGTACCCTAAACCTTCCCCGTGCCCGTCCCCTAACCCTAACCCTAACCCTTACCCGAAGCCTTACCCTAACCTGTCCCCTAATCCTAACCCGTACGCTAACACTAACCCTTACCCTAACACCTACGTACACCCTAAACTGTTGTCAAATCCTATCCTGTACCCTAAACCTTCCCCGTTCCTGTCCCCTAACCCTAACCCTAACCCTTACCCGAAGCCTTACCCTAAACTGTCCCCTAATCCTAACCCGTACGCTAACACTAACCCGTGCCCTAACACATACTCTCACCCTAAAGCGTTGTTGTACCCTAACCTGTACCCTAAACCGTCCCCGTCCTCTAACCCTAACACTAACCCTAATACTAACCCTTACCCGAAGCCTTCCGTTAACCCGCCACCTAATCCTAACCCGTACGCTAACGCTAACCCATACCCTAACACGTACGCTCACCCTAAACAGTTGTCGTACCCTAAACTGTACCCTAAACCGTCCCCATCCCCAAACCCTAACCCTAACCCTTAACCGAAGCCTTACACTAACCTGTCCCCTAATCCTAACCCGTAGGCTAACACTAACCCGTACCCTAACACATAGGCTCACTCTAAACCGTTCTCGTACACTAACCTGTACCCTAAACCGTCCCCATCCCCTAACCCTAACCCTAACCCTTACCCGGAGCCTTACCCTAACCCATCCTCTAATCCTAAACCGTACGCTAACACTAACCCGTACCCTAACATGTTCGCTCACCCTAAACCGTTATCTTAACCTAAGCTGTACCCTAAACAGTCCCCGTCGCCTAAACATAACCGTAACCCTAACCCTAACACTAACACTTACCCGAAGGCTTACCCTAACCCGTCCCCTAATCCTAAACCGTACGCTAACACTAACCCGTACCCTAACACGTACGCTCAGCCTAAACCGTTGTCGTAGCCTAACCTGTACCCTAAACCCTCCCCATGCCCTAACACTTACCCTAAACCTAACCCTAACCCTAACCCTTACCCGAAGCCTTACCCTAACCCATCACCTAATCGGAACCCGTACGCTAACACTAACCCATACCCTATCACGTACGCTCACCCTAAACCGTTGTTGTACCCTAACCTGTACCCTAAACCCTCCCCATCCCCTAACCCTAACCCTAAACCTAACCCTAACCCTAACCCTTACCCGAAGCTTATCCTAACCCGTCCCCTAATCCTAATCCATTCGCTAACCCTAACACATACCCTACCACGTACGCTCACCCTAAAGCATTGTTGTACCCTAACGTGTACCCTAAACCGTTCCTGTGCCCTAACCCTAACCCTAAACCTAACCCAAACCCTAACCCTTACCCGGAGCCTTACCCTAACCCGTCCCCTAATCCTAACCCGTACGCTAACACTAACCTGTGCCCTAACACGTACGCTCAACCTAAACCATTGTCGTACCCTAACCTGTACCCTAAACCGTCCCCTAACCCTAACCCTAACCCTAAACCTTACCCGAAGCCTTACTCTAACCTGTCCTCTAATCCTAACCTGTACGCTAACAGTAAACTGTGACCTAACATGTACCCTCACCCTAAACCGTTGTCCTACCCTAACCTGTACTCTAAACCGTCCCCATCCCCTAACCCTAACCCAAACCCTAACCCTAAACTTAACCCTTACTCGAAGCCTTACCCTAACCCGTCCACTAATCCTAACCCGTACGCTTACACTAACAATTATCCTAACACGTACGCTCATCCTAAACCTTTGTCGTACCCTAAACTGTACCCTAAACCGTCCCGTCCCCGTCCCCGTCCGCTAACCCTAACCCTAACCCTAACCCTTACCCGAAGCCTTACCCTAACCCGTCCCCTAATCCTAACCCGTACGCTAACACTAACACTTATTCTAACACGTACGCTCATCGTAAACCGTTGTCGTACCCTAACCTGTAACCTAAACCGTCCCCGTCCCCTAAGCCTAACTCTAACCCTAACCGTAACCTTTACCCGAAGCCTTACCCTTTCCTGTCCACTAATCCTAACCCGTACGCTAACACTCACCCTTGCCCTAACACGTACACTCACCCTAAACCGTTGTCGTACCCTAACCTGTACCCTAAACCATCCCTGTACCCTAACCCTAACCATAACCCTAACCCTAACACTTACCCGAAGCCTTACCCTAACCCGTCCCATAATCCTAACCCGTACGCTAACACTAACCCGTACCCTAACTCGTACACTCACCGTAAACCATTGTCATACCCTAACCTGTACCCTAAACCATACCCGTCCCGTAGCCCTAACCCTAACCCTAACCCGAAGCCTTACCCTAACCCATCCCCTAATCCTAACACGTACGCTAACTCTAACCTGTACCCTAACACGTATGCTCACACTAAACCGTTGTCATACACTATCCTGTACCCTAAACTGTCCCCTTCCCCTAACCCTAACCCTAAGCCTAACACTTGCCCGAAGCCTTACCCTAACCACTTCCCTAATCCTAACCCGTACGCTAACACTAAATCGTACCCTAACACGTACGCTCACCCTAAACCTTTTGCGTACGCTAACCTATACCCTAAACCGTCCCCGTAACCTAACCCTAACTCTAACCCTAACCCTTACCCGAAGCCTTACCCTAACCCGTCCCCTAATCCTAACCCATACGCTAAAACTAACCCTTACCCTAACCCGTACGCGCACCCTAAACTGTTCTCATATCCTAACCTATACCCTAAACCTTCCCCGTCCCCGTCCACGTCCCCTAAACCTATCCCTAAGCCTAACCCTAACCCTTACCCGAAGCCTTACACTAACCCGTCCCCTAATCCTAACTCGTACGCTAACACTAACCCGTACCCTAACACGTACGCTCACCCTAAACCGTTGTCGTACCCTAACCTGTACCCTAAACCGTCCCCGTCCCCTAACCCTAAATCTAACTCTAACCCTAACACTTACCCGAAGCCTTACCGTAACCCGTCCCCTAATCCTAACTCGTACACTAACACTAACATGTGCCCTAACACGTACGCTCAACCTAAAGAGTTGTCGTACCCTAACCTGTACACTAAACCGTCCCCGTCCCCTAACCCTAACCCTGACCCTAACCCTAAGACTTACCCGAAGCCTTACCCTAACCTGTCCCCAAATCCTAACCCGTACGCTAACACTAACCCATACCCTAACACGTATGCTCACCCAAAAACGTTGTCGTACACTAACCTGTACCCTAAACAGTCCCCTAACCCTAACCCTAGCCCTAACCCTAACCCTTACCCGAAGCCTTACCCTAACCCGTCCCCTATTCCTAACCCGTACGCGAACACTAACACGTACCCTAACACGTACGCTCACTCTGAACCGTTGTTGTACACTAAACTGGACCCTAAGCCGTCCCCGTCCCTTAACCCGAACCCTAACCCTAACCCTAACCCTAACCCTAACCCTAACCCTTACTCGAAGCCTTCCCATAACCCGTAACCTAATGCTAACCCGTACGTTAACACTAACCCGTAACCTAACACGTACGCTCAGCCTAAACCGTTGTCGTATCCTAACCTGTACCCTAAACCGTCCCTGTCACCTAACCCTAACTGTAAACCTAACCCTAACACTAACCCTTACCCGAAGCCTTTCCCTAACCCGTCCCCTAATCCTAACCCGTACGCTAACACTAACTTGTACCCTAAAACGTATGCTCACACTAAACAGTTGTTGTACACTAACCTGTACCCTAAACCGTCCCCGTCCCCTAACCATAACCCTAACCCTTACCCGACGTCTTACCCTAATCCTAACCTGTACGCTAACATTAACCCGTAACCTAACACTAACCCGTACCCTAACATGTACACTCACCCTAAACAGTTGTCGTACACTAAACTGTACCCTAAACCGTCCCCGTCCCCTAACCCTAACCCTAACCATAACCCTAACCCTAAACCTTACCCGAAGCCTTACCCTAACGCATCCCCTACTCCTAACCCATACGCTAACACTAACCCATACACTAACACATACGCTCACCCTAAACCCTTGTTGTACCCTAACCTGTACCCTAAACTGTCCCCGTCCCCGTCCCCTAACCCTAACCCTAGCCCTAACCGTAACCCTTACCCGAAGCCTTACTCTAACCCGTCCCCTAATCCTAAATCGTACGCTAACACTAACCCGTACCCTAACATGTACGCTCACCCTAAAGCGTTGTCGTACCCTAACCTGTACCCTAAACCGTGTCCGTCCCCTAACCCTAACCCTAACGCTAACCCTTACCCGAAGCCTTACCCTATCCCGTCCCGTAATCCTAACCCGTACGCTAACACAAACCCGTACCCTAACACGTACGCTCACCCTAAACGGTTGTCGTACACTAACCTGTACCCTAAACCCTCCCCATCCCCTAACCCTAACCCTAAACCTAACCCTAACCCTAACCCTTACGCGAAGCCTTACTGTAACCCATCACATAAACCGAACCCGTACGCTAACACTAACCCATACCCTACCACGTACGCTCACCCTAAACCGTTGTTGTACCCTAACCTGTACCCTAAACCCTCCACATCCCCTAACCCTAACCCTAAACCTAACCTTAAACCTTACCCGAAGCCTTACCCTAACCGGTCCCCTAAACCTAACCCGCACGCTAACACTAACCCGTGCCCTAACACGTACACTCACCCGAAACATTTGTCGTACACTAAGCTGTACCCTAAACCGTCCCCATTACCTAACACTAACCTGAACCCTAACCATAACCCTAAACCTTACCCGAAGCCTTACCCTAACCCGTCCCCTAATCCTAACCGTATGCTAACACTAACCCGTGCCCTAACACGTACGCTCACCCTAAAGCGTTGTCGTACCCTAACCTGTACCCTAAACCGTTCCTGTCCCTGTACCCTAACCCTAACCCTAACCCAAACCCTAACCCTTACCCGAAGCCTTACACTAACCCATCCCATAATCCTAAACTCTACGCAAACACTAACCCATGCCCTAACACGTACACTCACCCTAAACCGTTGTCGTACATTAACCTGTACCCTAAATCGTCCCTGTCCCCTAACCCTAACCCTAACCCTAATCCTTACCCGAAGCCTTACCCTAACTCGTCCCCTAATTCTAACCCGTATGCTAACACTAACCTGTATCCTAACACATACGCTCACCCTAAAACTTTGTCGTACACTAAGCTGTACCCTAAATCGTCCCCGTCCCCTAACCCTAAACCTAACCCTTACACAAAGCCTTACCCTAACCCGTCCCCTAATCCTAACCCGTACGCTAACACTAACCCGTAACCTAACCCGTATGCTCAACCTAAACCGTTCTCGTACACTAACCTGTACCCTAAACCGTCCCGTCCCCGTCCCCTAACCCTAGCCCTTACCCGAAACCTTACCCTAACATGTCCCCTATTCCTAACCCGTACGCTAACACTATCCCGTACCCTTACACGTACGCTCACCTTAAAACGTTGTCGTACACTAACCTGTAACCTAAACCGTCTCCGTCCCCTAACCCTAACCCTAACCCTAACCCTAACCCTAACCCTTACCCGGAGCCTTACCCTAACCTGTCCCCTAATCCTAACCCGTACGCTAACACTAACCCTTGCCCTAACACGTACGCTCACCCTAACCCGTTGTCGTACCCTAACCTGTACCCTAAACCGTCCCTCCACCCTAACCCTAACCCTAACCCTTATCCTAACCCTAAAGCTTACCCGAAGCCTTACCCTAACCCGTCCCATAATCCTAACCCGTACGCTAACACTAACCCGTACCCTAACATGTACGCTCACCCTAAACGGTTGTCGTACCCTAAACTGTACCCTAAACCATCCCTGTCCCTGACCATTAACCCTAACCCTAACCCTAACCCTAACCCTTACCCGACGCCTTACCCTAACCCGTCCCATAATCCTAACCCGTACGCTAACACTATCCCGTACCCTTACACGTACGCTCACCTTAAAACGTTGTCCTACACTAACCTGTAACCTAAACCGTCTCCGTCCCCTAACCCTAACCCTAACCCTAACCCTAACCCTAACCCTAAACCTTACCCGAAGCCTTACACTAACCCGTCCCCTAATCCTAAACCGTACGCTGACACTAACACGTAGCCTAACATGTACGCTCACCCTAAACCGTTTTCGTACACTAACCTGTACCCTAAACCGTGTCCGTCCCCTATACCTAACCCTAACCCTAACCCTAAACCTAACCCTTACCCGAAGCCTTACCCTTACCCGTCCCCTAATCCTAACCTGTACGCTAACAATAACACGTACCCTAAAACGTACTGTCACCCTGAACCATTGTCGTACCCTAAACTGTACCCTAAACCGTCCCCGTCCCTTAACCCTAACCCTAACCCTAACCCTAACCCTAATCCTTACCCGAAGCCTTAACATAACCTGTCCCCTAATCCTAACCCGTACACTAACATTAAATTGTAACCTAACACGTACGCTCACACTAAACCGTTGTCGTACCCTAACCTGTACCCTAAACCGTCCCCGTCCCCTAACCCTAACCGTAACCCTAACCCTATCACTAACGCTTACCCGAAGCCTAACACTAACCCGTCCCCTAATCCTAAGCCGTGCACTAACAGTAACCCATACCCCAACATGTACGCTCAACCTAAACCGTTGTCGTACCCTAAACTGTCCCCATCCCCTAACCCTAACCCTAACCCTAACCCCAACCCTAACCCTTACCCGAAGCCTTACCCTAACCCGTCCCCTAATCCTAACCCGTACGCTAACACTAACCCGTACCTTAACACGTACGCTCACTCTAAAACGTTGTCGTACACTAACCTGTAACCTAAACCGTCCCTGTCCCCTAACCCTAACCCTAAACCTTACCTGAAGCCTTACCCTAACCCGTCCCCTAATGCTAACCCGTACGCTAACACTAACCCGTACTCTAACACGTTCCCTCACCCTAAACCGTAGTCGTACCCTAACCTGTACCTTAAACCGTCCCCGTCCCCTAACCCTAACCCGAACCCTAACACTAACCCTTACCCGAATACTTAACCTAACCTGTCCCCTACTCCTAACCCGTACGCTAACACTAACCCGTACCCTAACACGTACGCTCACCTTAAACCACTGTCATACCCTAACCTGTACCCTAAACAGTCCCCGTCCCCTAACCCTAACCCTAAACCTAACCCTTACCTGAAGCCTTACACTAAACCGTACCCTAATCCTAACCCGTACGCTATCACTAAACCATACCCTGAGACGTACGCTCACCCTAAAAGGTTGTCGTACTCTAACCTGTACCCTACACCGTCCCCTAACCCTAACCCTAACCCTTACCCGAAGCCTTACCCTAACCCGTCCCCTAATCCTAAACCGTACGCTAACACTAACCCGTGCCCTAACACATACGCTCACCCTAAAGCGTTGTCGTACCCTAACCTGTACCCTAAACCGTCCCTGTCCCCGTCCCCTAACCCTAAACCTAACCCTAACCGTAACACTTACCCGAAGCCTTACCCTAACCCGTCCCCTAATCCTAACCCGTATGCTAACACTAACCCGTACCCTAACACGTACGCTCACCCTAAACCATTGTCATAACCTAACCTGTACCCTAAACCGTCCCCGTCCCCGTCCCCTAAACCTAACCCTAACCCTAACCCTAACCATTCCCCGAAGCCTTACCCTAACCGTCCCCTAATCCTAACCCGTACGCTCACACTAACCCGTGCCCTAACACGTACGCTCACCCTGAACCGTTGTCGTACCCTAACCTGTACCCTAAACCGTCCCCGTCCCCTAAACCTAACCCTAACCTCACCCTAATCCTAACCCTTACCCAAAGCCTTACCCTAACCCGTCCCCTAATCCTAACCCGTACACTAACACTAACCCGTGCCCTAAAACATACGCTCAACCTAAACCGTTGTCGTACCCTAACCTGTACCCTAAACCGTCCCCGTGCCCTAACCCTAACCCTAACCCTAACCCTAACCCTAAATCTAACCCTTACCCGAAGCCTTACCCTAACCCGTCCCCTAATCCTAACCCGTACGCTAACAATAACACATACCCTAAAACGTACGGTCACCCTGAACCATTGTCGTACCCTAAACTCTACCCTAAACCTTCCCCGTCCCGTAACCCTAACCCTAACCCTAACCCTAACCCTAACCCTAATCCTTTCCCGAAGCCTTAACATAACCCGTCTCCTAATCCTAACCCGTACGCTAATATTAAATCGTAACCTAACACGTACGCTCACACTAAACCGTTGTCGTACCCTAACCTGTACCCTAAACCGTCCCTGTCCCCTAACCCTAACCGTAACCCTAACCCTAACACTAACCCTTACCCGGAGCCTAACACTAAACCGTCCCCTAATCCTAACCCGTACACTAACACTAAACCGTGCCCTAAAACATACGCTCAACCTAAACCGTTGTCGTACACTAACCTGTACCCTAAACCGTCCCCGTGCCCTAACCCTAACCCTAAGCCTAACCCTACCACTAAACCTTACCCGAAGCCTTACACTAAACCGTCCCCTAATCCTAAACCATACGCTGACACTAACACATAGCCTAACACGTATGCTCACCCTAAACCGTTGTCGTACCCTAAACTGTACCGTAAACCGTGTCCATCCCCTAACCCTAACCCTAACCCTAACCCTAACCCTAACCCTTACCCGAAGCCTTACCCTAACCCGTCCCCTAATCCTAACCCGTACGCTAACACTAACCCGTACCCTAACACGTACGCTCACCCTAAACTGTTGTCGTACCCTAACCTGTTCTCTAAATCTTCCCCATCCCCTAACCCTAAACCTAACCCTAACACTTACCCTTACCCTAACCTTTACCCGAAGCCTTACACTATCCCGTCCCCAATCCGAACCCGTAGGCTAACACTAACCCGTGCCCTAAAACGTACGCTCACCTAAACCGTTGTCGTACCCTAACCTGTACCCTAAAACGTCCCCTAACTGTAACCCTAACCCTAACCCTAACCCTTACCCGAAACATTACCCTAACCCGTCCCCTAATCCGATTCCGTACGCTAACACTAACCCGTACCCTAACACGTACACCCACCCTAAAACGTTGTCGTCCCCTAACCTGTACCCTAAACCATCCCCGTCCCCTACCCTAACCCTAACACTAACCCTAACCCTAACCCTTACCCAAAGCCTTACCCTAACATGTCACCTAATCCTAACCCGTACGCTAACACTAACCCGTGCCCTAACACGTACGGTCACCCTAAACCTTTGTCGTACCCTAACCTATACCCTAAACCGTCCCTGTCCCCATCCCCTAACCCTAAACCTAAACCTAACACTAACCCTTACCCAAGGCCTTACCCTAACCCATCCCCTAATCCTAACCCGTATGCTAACACTAACCCATACCCTAACACGTACACTCACCCTAAACCGTTGTCCTACCCTAACCTGTACCGTAAACCGTCCCCGTCCCCTAACCGTAACACTAACCCTAAACCTTACCCTTACCCAAAGCCTTACCCTAACCCATCACCTAATCCTAACCCGTACGCTAACACTAACACGTGCCCTAACACGTACGCTCACCCTAAACCGTTGTTGTACCCTAACCTGTACCCTAAACCGCCCCATCCCCTAACCCTAACCCTAAACCTAACCCTAATCCTAACCCTTACCCGAAGCCTTACCCTAACCCGTCCCATAATCATAACCCGTACGCTAACACTAACCCGTGCCCTAACACGTACGCTCACCATAAATCGTTGTCGTACCCTAACCTGTACCCTAAACCATCCCCATCCCCGTCCCCGTCTCCTAACCCTAACCCGAACCCTAACCCTAACCCTTACCCGAAGACTTACCCTAACCTGTCCCCTAATCCTAACACTTACGCTAACACTAACCCTTGCCCTAACATGTACACTCACCCTAAACCGTTGTCTTACCCTAACCTGTACCCTAAACCGTCCCTGTACCCTAACCCTAACCCTAACACTAACCCTAAACCGAACCCTTACCGAAGCCTTCCCCTAACCCGTCCCCTAATCCTAAACCTTACGCTAACCCTAACCCGTGCCCTAGCACGTACGCTCACCCTAAACCGCTGTCGTACCCTAAACTGTACCCTAAACCGTCCCCGTCCCCTAACCCTAACCCTAACCCTAAACCTTACCCGAAGCCTTCCCCTAACCCGTCCCCTAATCCTAACCCGTACGCTAACTCTAAGCCATACCCTAACACGTACGCTCACCCTAAACCGTTCTCGTACACTAACCTGTAACCTAAACTGTCCCCGTCCCCTAACCCTAACCCTAACCCTTACCCGAAGCCTTACCTTAACCCGTCCTCTACTCCTAACCCGTACGCTAACAGTAAACTGTGCCCTAACATGTACGCTGAACCTAAACCATTGTCCTACACTAACCTGTACCCTAAACCGTCCCCCTCCCCTAACCCTAACCCTAACCCTAACCCTAAACCTAACCCTTACCCGAAGCCTTACCATAACCCGTCCTCTAATCCTAACCCGTACGCTAACAGTAAACTGTGCCCTAACATGTACGCTGAACCTAAACCATTGTCCTACCCTAACCTGTACCCTAAACCGTCCCCCTCCCCTAACCCTAACCCTAACCCTAACCCTAACCCTTACACCAAGCCTTACCCTAACCCGTGCCCTAATCCTAACCCGTACGCTAACACTAACCCATACCCTAACACGTACGCTCACCCTAAACCGCTGTCATACACTAACCTGTACCCTAAACCGTCCCCGTCCCCGTCCCCGTCCCCTAACCCTAACCCTAAACCTAACCCTTACCCGAAGCCTTACCCTAACCCGTCCCCTAATCCTAACCCGTACGCTAACACTAACCCGTGCCCTAACACGTACGCTCACCCTAAAGTGTGGTTGTACCCTAACCAGTACACTAAACCGTCCCCGTCCCCGTTCCCTAACCCTAACCCTAACCCAAACCCTAAGCCTTACCCGAAGCCTTACCCTAACCCGTCTCATAATCCTAACCGATACGCTAAAACTAACCCATGCCCTAACACATACGCTCACCCTAAACCGTTGTCGTACCCTAACCTGTACCCTAAACCGTCCCCGTCCCCTAACCCTAACCCTAATCCTTACCCGAAGCCTTACACTAACCCGTCCCCTAATCCTAACCCATACGCTAACTCTAACCCGTATCCTAACACGTACGCTCACCCTAAACCATTCTCATACACTAACCTGTACCCTAAACCATCCCCGTCAACTAACCTTAACCCTAAACCTTACCCGAAGCCTTACCATAACCCGTCCTCTAATCCTAACCCGTACGCTAACAGTAAACTGTGCCCTAAAATGTACGCTGAACCTAAACCATTGACCTACCCTAACTTGTACCCTAAACCGTCCCCGTCCCCTAACCCTAACCCTAAACCTAGCTCTAAACCTAAACCTTACCCCAAGCCTTACCCTAACCCGACCCTTAATCCTAACCCGTACGCTAACACTAACCCATACCCTAACACTCACGCTCACCCTAAATCTTTGTCGTACCTTAACATGTACCCTAAACCGTCCCCGTCCCCTAACCCTAACCCTAACCCTAACCCTAACACTTACCCGAAGCATTACACTAACCCGTCCCCTAATCCTAATCCGTACGCTAACACTAACCCGTGTCCTAACACGTACCCTCACCCTAAACCGTTGTCGTACCCTAACCTGTACCCTAAACCGTCACCGTCCCCTAGCCCTAACCCTAACCCTAACCCTTACGCGAAGCCTTACCCTAACCCGTCCCCAATCCTAAGCCGTACGCTAACACTAACAAGTACCCTAACACATACGCTCACCCTAAACTGTTGTCGTACACTAACCTGTAACCTAAACCGTCCCCGTCCCCTAACCCTAACCCTAACCCTAACCCTAACCCTAACCCTTACCCGAAGCCTTACCCTAATCTGTCCCCTAATCATAACCCGTATGCTAACACTAACCCTTGCCCTAACACGTACACTCACCCTAAACCATTGTCGTACCCTAACCTGTACCCTGAACCGTCCCTGTACCCTAACCCTAACCCTAACTCTAACCCTAACCCTAACCCTATCACTTACCCGAAGCCTTACCCTAACCCGTCCCATAATCCTAACCCGTACGCTAACACTAACCCGTAACCTAACACGTACGCTCACCCTAAACCGTTGACGTACCCTAACCTGTACCCTAAACCGTCCCTGTCCCCTAACTCTAACCCTAAACCTAACCCTTACCAGAAGCCTTACCCTAACCCGTCCCGTAAACCTAACCCGTACGCTAACACTAACCCGTACCCTAACACGTACGCTCACCCTAAAACCTTGTCGTACCCTAACCTGTACCCTAAATCGTCCCTGTCCCCTAACCCTAACCCTAACCTTAAACCTTACCCGAAGCCTTACTCTAAACGGTTCCCTAAACCTAACCCGCACGCTAACACTAACCCGGGCCCTAACACGGACGCTCACCCGAAACATTTGTCGTACACTAAGCTGTACCCTAAACCGTCCCCATTACCTAACACTAACCCGGACCCTAACCATAACCCTAAACCTTACCCGAAGCCTTACCCTAACCCGTCCCATAATCCTAACCGTACGCTAACACTAATCCGTGCCCTAACACGTACGCTCACCCTAAAGCGTTGTCGTACCCTAACCTGTACCCTAAACCGTTCCTGTCCCTGTACCCTAACCCTAAACCTAACCCAAACCCTAACCCGTACCCGAAGCCTTACACTAACCCATCCCATAATCCTAAACTCTACGCTAACACTAACCCGTGCCCTAACACGTACGCTCACCCTAAACCGTTGTCGTACATTAACCTGTACCCTAAATCGTCCCTGTCCCCTAACCCTAACCCTAACCCTAATCCTTACCTGAAGCCTTACCCTAACTCGTCCCCTAATTCTAACCCGTATGCTAACACTAACCTGTATCCTAACAGATACGCTCACCCTAAAACTTTGTCGTACACTAAGCTGTACCCAAAATCGTCCCCGTCCCCTATCCCTAAACCTAACCCTTACACAAAGCCTTACCCTAACCCATCCCCTAATCCTAACCCGTACGCTAACACTAACCCGTAACCTAACCCGTATGCTCAACCTAAACCGTTCTCGTACACTAACCTGTACCCTAAACCGTCCCGTCCCGGTCCCCTAACCCGAGCCCTTACCCGAAACCCTACCCTAACATGTCCCCTATTCCTAACCCGTACGCTAACACTATCCCGTACCATTACACGTAGGCTCACCTTAAAACGTTGTCGTACACTAACCTGTAACCTAAACCGTCTCCGTCCCCTAACCCTAACCCTAAACCTAGCCCTAAACCTAAACCTTACCCCAAGCCTTACCCTAACCCGACCCTTAATCCTAACCCGTACGCTAACACTAACACATACCCTAACATGCACGCTCACCCTAAAACTCTGTCGTACCCTAACATGTACCCTAAACCGTCCCCGTCCCCTAACCCTAACCCTAACCCTAACACTTACCCGAAGCATTACACTAACCCGTCCCCTAATCCTAATCCGTACGCTAACACTAACCCGTGTCCTAACACGTACCCTCACCCTAAACCGTTGTCGTACCCTAACCTGTACCCTAAACCGTCACCGTCCCCTAGCCCTAACCCTAACCCTAACCCTTACGCGAAGCCTTACCCTAACCCGTCCCCAATCCTAACCCGTACGCTAACACTAACAAGTACCCTAACACATACGCTCACCCTAAACTGTTGTCGTACACTAACCTGTAACCTAAACCGTCCCCGTCCCCTAACCCTAAACCTAACCCTAACCCTAACCCTAACCCTTACCCGAAGCCTTACCCTAATCTGTCCCCTAATCCTAACCCGTATGCTAACACTAACCCTTGCCCTAACACGTACACTCACCCTAAACCATTGTCGTACCCTAACCTGTACCCTGAACCGTCCCTGTACCCTAACCCTAACCCTAACTCTAACCCTAACCCTAACCCTAACACTTACCCGAAGCCTTACCCTAACCCGTCCCATAATCCTAACCCGTACGCTAACACTAACCCGTACCCTAACACGTACGCTCACCCTAAATCGTTTTCGTACCCTAACCTGTACCCTAAACCATCCCCGTCCCCTAAACCTAACCCTAACACTATCCCTAACACTTATCCGAAGCCTTACCCTATCCCGGCCCCCAATTCTAAACCATACGCTAACACTAACCCGTACCCTAACACGTACGCTCACCCTAAAACTTTGTCGTAGCCTAACCTGTACCCTAAGTCGTCCCCTTCCCCTAAGACTAACCCTAACCCTAATACTTACCCGAAGCCTTACCCTAACCCGTCCCCTAATCCTAACCCGTACGCTAACACTAACCCGTGCCCTAACAGGTACGCTCACCCTAAAGCGTGGTCGTACCCTAACCTGTACACTAAACCGTCCCCGTCCCCGTTCCCTAACCCTAACCCTATCCCAAACCCTACCCCTTACCCGAAGCCTTACCCTAACCCGTCCCATAATCCTAAATAATACGCTAAAACTACCCCATGCCCTAACACATACGCTCACCCTAAACCGTTGTCGTACCCTAACCTGTACCCTAAACCGTCCCTGTAGCCTAACCCTAACCCTAACCCTAACCCTAACCCTTACCCGAAGCCTTACCCTAACCCGTCCCATAATCCTACCCCGTACGCTAACACTAACCCGTACCCTAACACGTACGCTCACCCTAAACCGTTGTCGTACCATAACCTGTACCTAACCGTCCCCGTCCGCGTCCCCTAAACTTAACCCTAAACCTCACCCTTACCCGTAGCCTTACCCTAACCCGTCCCCTATTCCTAAGCTATATGCTAACTCTAACCCGTACCCTAACATGTACGCTCACCCTAAAGAGTTGTCGTACACTAACCTCTACCCTAAACCGTCCCCGTCCCCGTCCCCTAACCCTAACCCTAACCCTAACCCTTACCCGAAGCCTTACCCTAACAAGTCCCCAATCCTACCCGTACGCTAACACTAACACATACCCTAACACGTACGCTCACCCTAAACCATTGTCGTACCCTAGCCTATACCCTAAACAGTCCCCGTACCCTAACCCTAACCCTAACCCTAACCCTTACCCGAAGCCTTACCCTAACCCGTCCCCTAATCCTAACCCGTACGCTAACACTAAACCTTACCCTAACATGTACGCACACTCTAAACAGTTGTCATATCCTATCCTGTACCCTAAACCTTCCCCGTGCCCGTCCCCTAACCCTAACCCTAACCCTTACCCAAAGCCTTACCCTAACCTGTCCCCTAATCCTAACCCGTACGCTAACACTAACCCTTACCCTAACACGTACGCACACCCTAAACTGTTGTCAAATCCTATCCTGTACCCTAAACCTTCCCCGTTCCTGTCCCCTAACCCTAACCCTAACCCTTACCCGAAGCCTTACCCTAACCTGTCCCCTAATCCTAACCCGTACGCTAACCGCTAACACTAACCCATGCCCTAACACATATGCTCATCCTAAAGCGTTGTCGTACCCTAACCTGTACCCTAAACCGTCCCCGTCCCCTAACCCTAACACTAACCCTAATACTAACCCTTACCCGAAGCCTTCCGTTAACCCGCCCCCTAATCCTAACCCGTACGCTAACCCTAACCCGTACCCTAACACGTACGCTCACCCTAAACCATTGTCGTACCCTAAACTGTACCCTGAACCGTCCCCATCCCCAAACCCTAACCCTAACCCTTAACCGAAGCCTTACACTAACCTGTCCCCTAATCCTAACCCGTACGCTAACACTAACCCGTACCCTAACACATAGGCTCACTCTAAACCGTTCTCGTACACTAACCTGTACCCTAAACCGTCCCCATCCCCTAACCCTAACCCTAACCCTTACCCGGAGCCTTACCCTAACCCGTCCTCTAATCCTAAACCGTACGCTACCACTACCCCGTACCCTAACATGTTCGCTCACCCTAAAACTTTATCTTAAACTAAGCTGTACCCTAAACAGTCCCCGTCACCTAAACATAACCGTAACCCTAACCCTAACACTAACACTTACCCGAAGGCTTACCCTAACCCGTCCCCTAATTCTAAACCGTACGCTAACACTAACCCGTACCCTAACACGTACGCTCACCCTAAACCGTTGCCGTAGCCTAACCTGTACCCTAAACCCTCCCCATGCCCTAACACTTACCCTAAACCTAACCCTAACCCTAACCCTTACCCGAAGCCTTACCCTAACCCATCACCTAATCGGAACCCGTACGCTAACACTAAACCCTACCCTATCACGTACGCTCACCCTAAACCGTTATTGTACACTAACCTGTACCCTAAACCCTCCCCATCCCCTAACCCTAACCCTAAACCTAACCCTAACCCTAACCCTTACCCGAAGCTTATCCTAACCCGTCCCCTAATCCTAACCCGTTCGCTAACACTAACACATACCCTACCACGTACGCTCACCCTAAAGCATTGTTGTACCCTAACGTGTACCCTAAACCGTTCCCGTGCCCTAACCCTAACCCTAACCCTAACCCAAACCCTAACCCTTACCCGGAGCCTTACCCTAAACCGTCCCCTAATCCTAACCCGTACGCTAACACTAACCCATACCCTAACACGCACGCTCACCCTAAATCTTTGTCGTACCCTAACATGTACCCTAAACCGTCCCCATCCCCTAACCCTAACCCTAACCGTAACCCTAACACTTACCCGAAGCATTACACTAAACCGTCCCCTAATCCTAATCCGTACGCTAACACTAACCCGTGTCCTAACACGTACCCTCACCCTAAACCGTTGTCGTACCCTAACCTGTACCCTAAACCGTCACCGTCCCCTAGCCCTAAGCCTAACCCTAACCCTTACGCGAAGCCTTACCCTAACCCGTCCCCAATCCTAACCCGTACGCTAACACTAACAAGTACCCTAACACATACGCTCACCCTAAACTGTTGTCGTACACTAACCTGTAACCTAAACCGTCCCCGTCCCCTAACCCTAACCCTAACCCTAACCCTAACCCTAACCCTTACCCGAAGCCTTACCCTAATCTGTCCCCTAATCCTAACCCGTATGCTAACACTAAGCCTTGCCCTAACACGTACACTCACCCTAAACCATTGTCGTACCCTAACCTGTACCCTGAGCCGTCCCTGTACCCTAACCCTAACCCTAACTCTAACCCTAACCCTAACACTTACCCGAAGCCTTACCCTAACCCGTCCCATAATCCTAACCCGTACGCTAACACTAACCCGTACCCTAACACGTACGCTCACCCTAAACCGTTGACGTACCCAAACCTGTACCTTAAACCGTCCCCGTCCCCTAACCCTAACCCTAACCCTAACCCTTACCAGAAGCCTTACCCTAACCCGTCCCGTAATCCTAACCCGTACGCTAACACTAACCCGTACCGTAACACGTACGCTCACCCTAAAACCTTGTCGTACCCTAACCTGTACCCTAAATCGTCCCTGTTCCCTAACCCTAACCCTAACCCTAACCTTAAACCTTATCCGAAGCCTTACCCTAACCGGTCCCCTAAACCTAACCCGCACGCTAACACTAACCCGTGCCCTAACACGTACGCTCACCCGAAACATTTGTCGTACACTAAACTGTACCCTAAACCGTCCCCATTACCTAACACTAACCCGAACCCTAACCATAACCCTAAACCTTACCCGAAGCCTTACCCTAAACCGTCCCCTAATCCTAACCATACGCTAACACTAATCCGTGCCCTTACACGTACGCTCACCCTAAAGCGTTGTCGTACCCTAACCTGTACCCTAAACCGTTCCTGTCCCTGTACCCTAACCCTAACCCAAACCCTAACCCTTACCCGAAGACTTACACTAACCCATCCCATAATCCTAAACGCTACGCTAACACTAACCCGTGCCCTAACACGTACGCTCACCCTAAACCGTTGTCGTACATTAATCTGTACCCTAAATCGTCCCTGTCCCCTAACACTAACCCTAACCCTAATCCTTACCCGAAGCCTTACCCTAACTCGTCCCCTAATTCTAACCCGTATGCTAACACTAACCTGTATCCTAACACATACGCTCACCCTAAAACTTTGTCATACACTAAGCTGTACCCTAAATCGTCCCCGTCCCCTAAACCTAAACCTAACCCTTACACAAATCCTTACCCTAATCCGTCCCCTAATCCTAACCCGTACGCTAACACTAACCCGTAACCCAACCCGTATGCTCAACCTAAACCGTTCTCGTACACTAACCTGT
This sequence comes from Delphinapterus leucas, assembly GCF_059928025.1. NCBI lineage: Eukaryota > Metazoa > Chordata > Mammalia > Artiodactyla > Monodontidae > Delphinapterus > Delphinapterus leucas. Next base: position 3,061,703 of record NW_028322232.1, on the reverse strand, counting down.
ACCCTAAACCGTCCCGTCCCCGTCCCCTAAACCTAGCCCTTACCCGAAACCTTACCCTAACATGTCCCCTACTCCTAACCCGTACGCTAACACTATCCCGTACCCTTACACGTACGCTCACCTTAAAACGTTGTCGTACACTAACCTGTAACCTAAACCGTCTCCGTCCCCTAACCCTAACCCTAACCCTAACCCTAACCCTAACCCTTACCCGGAGCCTGACCCTAACCTGTCCCCTAATCCTAACCCGTACGCTAACACTAACCCTTGCCCTAACACGTACGCTCACCCTAAACCGTTGTCGTACCCTAACCTGTACCCTAAACCGTCCCTCTACCCTAACCCTAACCCTAAACCTTATCCTAACCCTAAAGCTTACCCGAAGCCTTACCCTAACCCGTCCCATAATCCTAACCCGTACGCTAACACTAACCCGTACCCTAACATGTACGCTCACCCTAAACGGTTGTTGTACCCTAAACTGTACCCTAAACCGTCCCTGTCCCTGACCATTAACCCTAACCCTAACCCTAACCCTAACCCTTACCCGACGCCTTACCCTAACCCGTCCCATAATCCTAACCCGTACGCTAACACTAACCGTACCCTAACATGTACGCTCACCCTAAACTGTTGTCGTACCCTAACCTGTACCCTAAACCGTCCCTGTCCCCGTCACTTAACCCTAAGCCTAACCCTAACCCTAACCCTTACCTGACGCCTTACCCTAACCCGTCCCCAAATCCTAACCCGTACGCTAACACTAACCCGTACCCTAACACGCATGCTCACCCTAAACCGTTGTCGTACCCTAACATGTATCCTAAACCGTCCCCATCCCCTAACCCTAACCCTAACCCTAAACCTAAACCTAACCCTTACCCGAAGCCTTACCATAACCCGTCCTCTAATCCTAACCCGTACGCTAACAGTAAACTGTGCCCTAACATGTACGCTGAACCTAAACCATTGTCCTACCCTAACCTGTACCCTAAACCGTCCCACTCCCCTAACCCTAACCCTAACCCTAACCCTTACACCAAGCCTTACACTAACCCGTGCCCTAATCCTAACCTGTACGCTAACACTAACCCATACCCTAACACGTACGCTCACCCTAAACCGCTGTCGTACACTAACCTGTACCCTAAACCATCCCAGTCCCCGTCCCCGTCCCCTAACCCTAACCCTAAACCTAACCCTTACCCGAAGGATTACCCTAACCCGTCCCCTAATCCTAACCCGTACGCTAAAACTAACCCGTGCCCTAACACGTACGCTCACCCTAAAGTGTGGTTGTACCCTAACCAGTACACTAAACCGTCCCCATCCCGTTCCCTAACCCTAACCCTAACCCAAACCCTAAGCCTTACCCGAAGCCTTACCCTAACCCGTCTCATAATCCTAACCGATACGCTAAAACTAACCCATGCCCTAACACATACGCTCACCCTAAACCGTTGTCATACCCTAACCTGTACCCTAAACCTTCCCCGTCCCCTAACCCTAACCCTAATCCTTACGCGAAGCCTTACACTAACCCGTCCCCTAATCCTAAACCATACGCTAACTCTAACCCGTATCCTAACACGTACGCTCACCCTAAACCATTCTCATACACTAACCTGTACCCTAAACCATCCCCGTCAACTAACCTTAACCCTAACCCTTACACGAAGCCTTACCATAACCCGTCCTCTAATCCTAACCCGTACGCTAACAGTAAACTGTGCCCTAAAATGTACACTCAACCTCAACCATTGTCCTACCCTAACTTGTACCCTAAACCGTCCCCGTCCCCTAACCCTAACCCTAAACCTAGCCCTAAACCTAAACCTTACCCCAAGCCTTACCCCAACCCGACCCTTAATCCTAACCCGTACGCTAACACTAACCCATACCCTAACACGCACGCTCACCCTAAATCTTTGTCGTACCCTAACATGAACCCTAAACCGTCCCCGTCCCCTAACCCTAACCCTAACCCTAACACTTACCCGAAGCATTACACTAACCCGTCCCCTAATCCTAATCCGTACGCTAACACTAACCCGTGTCCTAACACGTACCCTCACCCTAAACCGTTGTCGTACCCTAACCTCTACCCTAAACCGTCACCGTCCCCTAGCCCTAACCCTAACCCTAACCCTTACGCGAAGCCTTACCCTAACCCGTCCCCAATCCTAACCCGTACGCTAACCCTAACAAGTATCCTAACACATACGCTCACCCTAAACTGTTGTCGTACACTAACCTGTAACCTAAACCGTCCCCGTCCCCTAACCCTAACACTAACCCTAACCCTAACCCTAACCCTAACCCTAACCCTTACCCGAAGCCTTACCCTAATCTGTCCCCTAATCCTAACCCGTATGCTAACACTAACCCTTGCCCTAACACGTACACTCACCCTAAACCATTGTCGTACCCTAACCTGTACCCTGAACCGTCCCTGTACCCTAACCCTAACACTAACTCTAACACTAACCCTAACCCTAACACTTACCCGAAGCCTTACCCTAACCCGTCCCCTAATCCTAACCCGTACGCTAACACTCACCCGTACCCTAACACGTACGCTCACCCTAAATCGTTTTCGTACCCTAACCTGTACCCTAAACCATCCCCGTCCCCTAACCCTAACCCTAACACTATCCCTAACCCTTACCCGAAGCCTTACCATAACTCGGCCCCCAATTCTAAACCATACGCTAACACTAACCCGTACCCTAACACGTACGCTCACCCTAAAACTTTGTCGTACCCTAACCTGTACCCTAAGTCGTCCCCTTCCCCTAAGCCTAACCCTAACCCTAATACTTACCCGAAGCCTTACCCTAAACCGTCCCCTAATCCTAACCCGTACGCTAATACTAACCCGTACCCTAACACGTACGCTCACCATAAACCGTTGTCGTACCATAACCTGTACCCTAAACCGTCCCCGTCCCCGTCCCCTAAACTTAACCCTAAACCTCACCCTTACCCGTAGCCTTACCCTAACCCGTCCCCTATTCCTAACCTATACGCTGACTCTAACCCGTACCCTAACATGTACGCTCACCCTAAAGAGTTGTCGTACACTAACCTCTACCCTAAACCGTCCCCGTCCCCGTCCCCTAACCCTAACCCTAACCCTAACCCTTACCCGAAGCCTTACCCTAACAAGTCCCCAATCCTAACCCGTACGCTAACACTAACACATAACCTAACACGTACGCTCACCCTAAACCGTTGTCGTACCCTAACCTATACCCTAAACAGTCCCCGTACCCTAACGCTAACCCTAACCCAAACCCTTACCCGAAGCCTTACCCTAACCCGTCCCCTAATCCTAACCGGTACGCTAACACTAAACTTTACCCTAACACGTACGCACACTCTAAACTGTTGTCATATCCTATCCTGTACCCTAAACCTTCCCCGTGACCGTCCCCTAACCCTAACCCTAACCCTTACCCGAAGCCTTATCCTAACCCGTACCCTAATCATAACCTGTAGGCTAACACTAACCCATACCCTAAAACGCACACTCACCCTAAACCCTTTTCGTACACTAACCTGTACCCTAAACCATCCCCGTCCACTAAACCTAACCCTAACCCTAACCCTAACCCTTACCCGAAGCCTTACCCTAACCTGTCCCCTAATCCTAACCCGTACGCTAACACTAACCCGTGCCCTAACACATACGCTCACCCTAAAGCGTTGTCGTACCCTAACCTGTACCCTAAACCGTCCCCGTCCCCTAACCCTAACACTAACCCTAATACTAACCCTTACCCGAAGCCTTCCGTTAACCCGCCCCCTAATCCTAACCCGTACGCTAACCCTAACACGTACCCTAACACGTACGCTCACCCTAAACCGTTGTCGTACCCTAAACTGTACCCTGAACCGTCCCCATCCCCAAACCCTAACCGTAACCCTTACCCGAAGCCTTACACTAACCTGTCCCCCAATCCTAACCCGTATGCTAACACTAACCCGTACCCTAACACGTAGGCTCACTCTAAACCGTTCTCGTACACTAACCTGTACCCTAAACCGTCCCCATCCCCTAACCCTAACCCTAACCCTTACCCGGAGCCTTACCCTAACCCGTCCTCTAATCCTAAACCGTACGCTAACACTAACCCGTACCCTAACATGTTCGCTCACCCTAAACCGTTATCTTAACCTAAGCTGTACCCTAAACAGTCCCCGTCGCCTAAACATAACCGTAACCCTAACCCTAACACTAACACTTACCCGAAGGCTTACCCTAACCCGTCCCCTAATCCTAAACCTTACGCTAACACTAACCCGTACCCTAACACGTACGCTCACCCTAAACCGTTGTCGTAGCCTAACCTGTACCCTAAACCTCCCCATGCCCTAACACTTACCCTAAACCTAACCCTAACCCTAACCCTTACCCGAAGCCTTACCCTAACCCATCACCTAATCGGAACCCGTACGCTAACACTAAACCATACCCTATCACGTACGCTCACCCTAAACCGTTGTTGTACCCTAACCTGTACCCTAAACCCTCCCCATCCCCTAACCCTAACCCTAAACCTAACCCTAAACCTAACCCTTACCCGAAGCTTATCCTAACCCGTCCCCTAATCCTAACCCGTTCGCTAACACTAACACATAACCTACCACGTACGCTCACCCTAAAGCATTGTTGTACCCTAACGTGTACCCTAAACCGTTCCAATGCCCTAACCCTAACCCTAACCCTAACCCAAACCCTAACCCTTACCCGGAGCCTTACCCTAACCCGTCCCCTAATCCTAACCCGTACGCTAACACTAACCTGTGCCCTAACACGTACGCTCAACCTAAACCATTGTCGTACCCTAACCTGTACCCTAAACCGTCCCCTAACCCTAACCCTAACCCTAACACTTACCCGAAACCTTACCCTAACCCGTCCTTCTAATCCTAACCTGTACGCTAACAGTAAACTGTGCCCTAACATGTACCCTCACCCTAAACCGTTGTCCTACCCTAACCTGTACCCTAAACCGTCCCCGTCCCTAACCGTAACCCTAACACATACCCGAAGCCTTACCCTAACCCGTGTCCTGATCCTAACCCGTACGTTAACACTAACCCGTACCCTAACACGTACGCTCACCCTAAACCGTTGCCGTACCCCAACCTGTACCCTAAACCGTCCCCGTCCCCTAACCCTAACCCTAACCCTAAACCAAAACCTAACCTTTACCCGAAGCTTTACCCTAACCCATCCCATAATCCTATCCCGTACGCTAACCCTAACCCTTACCCTACCACGTACGCTCACCCTAAACCGTTGTCGTACCCTAACCTGTACCCTAAACCGTCCCCGTCCCCTAACAGTAAACCTAAACCTAACCCTAACCCTAACCCTTAACCGAAGCCTTACTCTAACCCGTCCCTTAATCCTAACCCGTACGCTAACACTAAACCGAGTCCTAACACGTACGCTCACCCTAAAACTTTGTCGTACCCTAACCTGTACCCTAAACCGTCCCCATCCCGTAACCCTTACCCTAACCCTAACAATTACCCGAATCCTTAACCTAACCCGTCCTCTAATCCTAACACGTACGCTAACAGTAAACCGTGCCCTAACACATACGCTCAACCTAAACCGTTGTCGTACCCTAACCTGTACCCTAAACCGTCCCCGTTCCCTAAACCTAACCCTAACCATAACCCTTACCCGAAGCCTTACCCTAACCCGTCCCCTGATCCTATCACGTACACTAACACTAACCCATACCCTATCACGTACGCTCACCCTAAACATTTGTCGTACACTAACCTGTACCCTAAACCGTCCCCGTCCCTTAACCCTAACCGTAACCCTAACCCTAACCCTAACCCTAACGCTTACCCGAAGCCTTACCCTAACCCGTCCCATAATCCTAACCCGTACGCTAACACTAACCCGTACCCTAACACGTACGCTCACCCTAAACCGTTGACGTACCCTAACCTGTACCCTAAACCGTCCCCGTCCCCTAACCCTAACCCTAACCCTAACCCTTACCAGAAGCCTTACCCTAACCCGTCCCGTAATCCTAACCCGTACGCTAACACTAACCCGTACCCTAACACGTACGCTCACCCTAAAACCTTGTCGTACCCTAACCTGTACCATAAATCGTCCCTGTCCCCTAACCCTAACCCTAACCCTAACCTTAAACCTTACCCGAAGCCTTACACTAACCGGTCCCCTAAACCTAACCCGCACGCTAACACTAACCCGTGCCCTAACACGTACGCTCACCCGAAACATTTGTCGTACACTAAGCTGTACCCTAAACCGTCCCCATTACCTAACACTAACCTGAACCCTAACCATAACCCTAAACCTTACCCGAAGCCTTAACCTAACCCGTCTCCTAATCCTAACCGTATGCTAACACTAACCCGTGCCCTAACACGTACGCTCACCCTAAAGCGTTGTCGTACCCTAACCTGTACCCTAAACCGTTCCTGTCCCTGTACCCTAACCCTAACCCTAACCCAAACCCTAACCCTTACCCGAAGCCTTACACTAACCCATCCCATAATCCTAAACGCTACGCTAACACTAACCCGTGCCCTAACACGTACACTCACCCTAAACCGTTGTCGTACATTAACCTGTACCCTAAATCGTCCCTGTCCCCTAACCCTAACCCTAACCCTAATCCTTACCCGAAGCCTTACCCTAACTCGTCCCCTAATTCTAACCCGTATGCTAACACTAACCTGTATCCTAACACATACGCTCACCCTAAAACTTTGTCGTACACTAAGCTGTACCCTTAATCGTCCCCGTCCCCTAACCCTAAACCTAACCCTTACACAAAGCCTTACCCTAACCCGTCCCCTAATCCTAACCCGTACGCTAACACTAACCCGTAACCTAACCCGTATGCTCAACCTAAACCGTTGTGGTACACTAACCTGTACCCTAAACCGTCCCGTCCCCGTCCCCATCCCCTACCCTTACCCGAAACCTTACCCTAACATGTCCCCTATTCCTAACCCGTACGCTAACACTATCCCGTACCCTTACACGTACGCTCACCTTAAAACGTTGTCGTACACTAACCTGTAACCTAAACCGTCTCCGTCCCCTAACCCTAACCCTAACCCTAACCCTAACCCTAACCCTTACCCGGAGCCTTACCCTAACCTGTCCCCTAATCCTAACCCGTACGCTAACACTAACCCTTACCCTAACACGTACGCTCACCCTAACCTGTTGTCGTACCCTAACCTGTACCCTAAACCGTCCCTCTACCCTAAACCTAACCCTAACCCTTATCCTAACCCTAAAGCTTACCCGAAGCCTTACCCTAACCCGTCCCATAATCCTAACCCGTACGCTAACACTAACCCGTACCCTAACATGTACGCTCACCCTAAACGGTTGTCGTACCCTAAACTGTACCCTAAACCATCCCTGTCCCTGACCATTAACCCTAACCCTAACCCTAACCCTAACCCTTACCCGACGCCTTACCCTAACCCGTCCCATAATCCTAAACCGTACGCTAACACTAACCCGTACCCTAACATGTACGCTCACCCTAAACTGTTGTCGTACCCTAACCTGTACCCTAAACCGTCCCTGTCCCCGACCCTTAACCCTAACCCTAACCCTAACCCTAACCCTTACCTGACGCCTTACCCTAACCCGTACCCAAATCCTAACCCGTACGCTAACACTAACCCCTACCCTAACACGCACGCTCACCCTAAACCGTTGTGGTACCCTAACATGTACCCTTAACCGAACCCATCCCCTAACCCTAACCCTAACCCTAAACCTAAACCTAACCCTTACCCGAAGCCTTACCATAACCCGTCCTCTAATCCTAACCCGTACGCTAACAGTAAACTGTGCCCTAACATGTACGCTGAACCTAAACCATTGTCCTACCCTAACCTGTACCCTAAACCGTCCCACTCCCCTAACCCTAACCCTAACCCTAACCCTAACCCTTACACCAAGCCTTACACTAACCCGTGCCCTAATCCTAACCCGTACGCTAACACTAAACCCACCCTAACACGTACGCTCACCCTAAACCGCTGTCGTACACTAACCTGTACCCTAAACCGTCCCCTTCCCCGTCCCCGTCCCCTAACCCTAACCCTAAACCTAACCCTTACCCGAAGCCTTACCTTAACCCGTCCCCTAATCCTAACCCGTACGCTAACACTAACCCGTGCCCTAACACGTACGCTCACCCTAAAGTGTGGTTGTACCCTAACCAGTACACTAAACCGTCCCCGTCCCCGTTCCCTAACCCTAACCCTAACCCAAACCCTAAGCCTTACCCGAAGCCTTACCCTAACCCGTCTCATAATCCTAACCGATACGCTAAAACTAACCCATGCCCTAACACATACACTCACCCTAAACCGTTGTCATACCCTAACCTGTACCCTAAACCGTCCCCGTCCCCTAACCCTAACCCTAATCCTTACCCGAAGCCTTACACTAACCCGTCCCCTAATCCTAACCCATACGCTAACTCTAACCCGTATCCTAACACGTACGCTCACCCTAAACCATTCTCATACACTAACCTGTACCCTAAACCATCCCCGTCAACTAACCTTAACCCTAACCCTTACCCGAAGCCTTACCATAACCCGTCTTCTAATCCTAACCCGTACGCTAACAGTAAACTGTGCCCTAAAATGTACACTCAACCTAAACAATTGTCCTACCCTAACTTGTACCCTAAACCGTCCCCGTCCCCTAACCCTAACCCTAAACCTAGCCCTAAACCTAAACCTTACCGCAAGCCTTACCCTAACCCGACCCTTAATCCTAACCCGTACGCTAACACTAACCCATACCCTAACACGCACGCTCACCCTAAACCTTTGTCGTACCCTAACATGTACCCTAAACCGTCCCCGTCCCCTAACCCTAACCCTAACCCTAACCCTAACCCTAACACTTACCCGAAGCATTACACTAACCCGTCCCCTAATCCTAATCCGTACGCTAACACTAACCCGTGTCCTAACACGTACCCTCACCCTAAACCGTTGTCGTACCCTAACCTGTACCCTAAACCGTCACCGTCCCCTAGCCCTAACCCTAACCCTAACCCTAATCCTAACCCTAACACTTACCCGAAGCCTTACCCTAACCCGTCCCATAATCCTAACCCGTACGCTAACACTAACCCGTACCCTAACACGTACGCTCACCCTAAATCGTTTTCGTACCCTAACCTGTACCCTAAACCATCCCCGTCCCCTAACCCTAACCCTAACACTATCCCTAACCCTTACCCGAAGCCTTACCATAACTCGGCCCCCAATTCTAAACCATACGCTAACACTAACCCGTACCCTAACACGTACGCTCACCCTAAAACTTTGTCGTACCCTAACCTGTACCCTAAGTCGTCCCCTTCCCATAAGCCTAACCCTAACCCTAATACTTACCCGAAGCCTTACCCTAAACCGTCCCCTAATCCTAACCCGTACGCTAACACTAACCCGTACCCTAACACGTACGCTCACCCTAAACCGTTGTCGTACCATAACATGTACCCTAAACCGCCCCATCCCCTAACCCTAACCCTAAACCTAACCCTAATCCTAACCCTTACCCGAAGCCTTACCCTAACCCGTCCCATAATCATAACCCGTACGCTAACACTAACCCGTGCCCTAACACGTAGGCTCACCATAAATCATTGTCGTACCCTAACCTGTACCCTAAACCATCCCCATCCCCGTCCCCGTCTCCTAACCCTAACCCGAACCCTAACCCTAACCCTTACCCGAAGACTTACCCTAACCTGTCCCCTAATCCTAACACTTACGCTAACACTAACCCTTGCCCTAACAGGTACACTCACCCTAAACCGTTGTCTTACCCTAACCTGTACCCTAAACGTCCCTGTACCCTAACCCTAACCCTAACACTAACCCTAAACCGAAACCTTACCCGAAGCCTTCCCCTAACCCGTCCCCTAATCCTAAACCGTACGCTAACCCTAACCCGTGCCCTAGCACGTACGCTCACCCTAAACCGCTGTCGTACCCTAAACTGTACCCTAAATCGTCCCCGTCCCCTAACCCTAACCCTAACCCTAAACCTTACCCGAAGCCTTCCCCTAACCCGTCCCCTAATCCTAACACATACGCTAACACTAACCCATGCCCTAAAACGAATGCTCACCCTAAACCGCTGTCGTACATTAACCTGTACCCTAAACCGTCCCCGTCCCCGTCCCCTAACCCTAACCCTAAACCTAAACCTTACCCGAAGCCTTACCCAAACCCGTCCCCTAATCCTAACCCGTACGCTAACACTAACCCGTACCCTAACAGGTACGCTCACCCTAAAGCGTGGTCGTACCCTAACCTGTACACTAAACCGTCCCCGTCCCCGTTCCCTAACCCTAACCCTATCCCAAACCCTACCCCTTACCCGAAGCCTTACCCTAACCCGTCCCATAATCCTAAATAATACGCTAAAACTACCCCATGCCCTAACACATACGCTCACCCTAAACCGTTGTCGTACCCTAACCTGTACCCTAAACCGTCCCTGTAGCCTAACCCTAACCCTAACCCTAACCCTAACCCTTACCCGAAGCCTTACCCTAACCCGTCCCATAATCCTACCCCGTATGCTAACACTAACCCGTACCCTAACATGTACGCTCACCCTAAACCGTTGTCGTACCATAACCTGTACCCTAAACCGTCCCCGTCCACGTCCCCTAAACTTAACCCTAAACCTCACCCTTACCCGTAGCCTTACCCTAACCCGTCCCCTATTCCTAACCTATACGCTAACTCTAACCCGTACCCTAACATGTACGCTCACCCTAAAGAGTTGTCGTACACTAACCTCTACCCTAAACCGTCCCCATCCCCGTCCCCTAACCCTAACCCTAACCCTAACCCTTACCCGAAGCCTTACCCTAACAAGTCCCCAATCCTAACCCGTACGCTAACACTAACACATACCCTAACACGTACGCTCACCCTAAACCGTTGTCGTACCCTAACCTATACCCTAAACAGTCCCCGTACCCTAACCCTAACCCTAACCCTAACCCTTACCCGAAGCCTTACCCTAACCCGTCCCCTAATCCTAACCCGTACGCTAACACTAAACCTTACCCTAACACGTACGCACACTCTAAACTGTTGTCATATCCTATCCTGTACCCTAAACCTTCCCCGTGCCCGTCCCCTAACCCTAACCCTAACCCTTACCCGAAGCCTTACCCTAACCTGTCCCCTAATCCTAACCCGTACGCTAACACTAACCCTTACCCTAACACCTACGTACACCCTAAACTGTTGTCAAATCCTATCCTGTACCCTAAACCTTCCCCGTTCCTGTCCCCTAACCCTAACCCTAACCCTTACCCGAAGCCTTACCCTAAACTGTCTCCTAATCCTAACCCGTACGCTAACACTAACCCGTGCCCTAACACATACGCTCACCCTAAAGCGTTGTTGTACCCTAACCTATACCCTAAACCGTCCCCGTCCTCTAACCCTAACACTAACCCTAATACTAACCCTTACCCGAAGTCTTCCGTTAACCCGCCCCCTAATCCTAACCCGTACGCTAACGCTAACCCATACCCTAACACGTACGCTCACCCTAAACAGTTGTCGTACCCTAAACTGTACCCTAAACCGTCCCCATCCCCAAACCCTAACCCTAACCCTTACCCGAAGCCTTACACTAACCTGTCCCCTAATCCTAACCCGTACGCTAACACTAACCCGTACCTTAACACATAGGCTCACTCTAAACCGTTCTCGTACACTAACCTGTACCCTAAACCGTCCCCATCCCCTAACCCTAACCCTAACCCTTACCCGGAGCCTTACCCTAACCCGTCCTCTAATCCTAAACCGTACGCTAACACTAACCCGTACCCTAACATGTTCGCTCACCCTAAACCGTTATCTTAACCTAAGCTGTACCCTAAACAGTCCCCGTCGCCTAAACATAACCGTAACCCTAACCCTAACACTAACACTTACCCGAAGGCTTACCCTAACCCGTCCCCTAATCCTAAACCGTACGCTAACACTAACCCGTACCCTAACACGTACGCTCAGCCTAAACCGTTGTCGTAGCCTAACCTGTACCCTAAACCCTCCCCATGCCCTAACACTAACCCTAAACCTAACCCTAACCCTAACCCTTACCCGAAACCTTACCCTAACCCATCACCTAATCGTAACCCGTACGCTAACACTAACCCATACCCTATCACGTACGCTCACCCTAAACCGTTGTTGTACCCTAACCTGTACCCTAAACCCTCCCCATCCCCTAACCCTAACCCTAAACCTAACCCTAACCCTAACCCTTACCCGAAGCTTATCCTAACCCGTCCCCTAATCCTAATCCATTCGCTAACCCTAACACATACCCTACCACGTACGCTCACCCTAAAGCATTGTTGTACCCTAACGTGTACCCTAAACCGTTCCTGTGCCCTAACCCTAACCCTAAACCTAACCCAAACCCTAACCCTTACCCGGAGCCTTACCCTAACCCGTCCCCTAATCCTAACCCGTACGCTAACACTAACCTGTGCCCTAACACGTACGCTCAACCTAAACCATTGTCGTACCCTAACCTGTACCCTAAACCGTCCCCTAACCCTAACCCTAACCCTAACCCTTACCCGAAGCCTTACCCTAACCCGTCCCCTAATCCTAACCCGTACGCTAACACTAAACCTTACCCTAACACGTACGCACACTCTAAACTGTTGTCATATCCTATCCTGTACCCTAAACCTTCCCCGTGCCCGTCCCCTAACCCTAACCCTAACCCTTACCCGAAGCCTTACCCTAACCTGTCCCCTAATCCTAACCCGTACGCTAACACTAACCCTTACCCTAACACCTACGTACACCCTAAACTGTTGTCAAATCCTATCCTGTACCCTAAACCTTCCCCGTTCCTGTCCCCTAACCCTAACCCTAACCCTTACCCGAAGCCTTACCCTAAACTGTCCCCTAATCCTAACCCGTACGCTAACACTAACCCGTGCCCTAACACATACTCTCACCCTAAAGCGTTGTTGTACCCTAACCTGTACCCTAAACCGTCCCCGTCCTCTAACCCTAACACTAACCCTAATACTAACCCTTACCCGAAGCCTTCCGTTAACCCGCCCCCTAATCCTAACCCGTACGCTAACGCTAACCCATACCCTAACACGTACGCTCACCCTAAACAGTTGTCGTACCCTAAACTGTACCCTAAACCGTCCCCATCCCCAAACCCTAACCCTAACCCTTACCCGAAGCCTTACACTAACCTGTCCCCTAATCCTAACCCGTACGCTAACACTAACCCGTACCCTAACACATGGGCTCACTCTAAACCGTTCTCGTACACTAACCTGTACCCTAAACCGTCCCCATCCCCTAACCCTAACCCTAACCCTTACCCGGAGCCTTACCCTAACCCATCCTCTAATCCTAAACCGTACGCTAACACTAACCCGTACCCTAACATGTTCGCTCACCCTAAACCGTTATCTTAACCTAAGCTGTGCCCTAAACAGTCCCCGTCGCCTAAACATAACCGTAACCCTAACCCTAACACTAACACTTACCCGAAGGCTTACCCTAACCCGTCCCCTAATCCTAAACCGTACGCTAACACTAACCCGTACCCTAACACGTACGCTCAGCCTAAACCGTTGTCGTAGCCTAACCTGTACCCTAAACCCTCCCCATGCCCTAACACTTACCCTAAACCTAACCCTAACCCTAACCCTTACCCGAAGCCTTACCCTAACCCATCACCTAATCGGAACCCGTACGCTAACACTAACCCATACCCTATCACGTACGCTCACCCTAAACCGTTGTTGTACCCTAACCTGTACCCTAAACCCTCCCCATCCCCTAACCCTAACCCTAAACCTAACCCTAACCCTAACCCTTACCCGAAGCTTATCCTAACCCGTCCCCTAATCCTAATCCATTCGCTAACCCTAACACATACCCTACCACGTACGCTCACCCTAAAGCATTGTTGTACCCTAACGTGTACCCTAAACCGTTCCTGTGCCCTAACCCTAACCCTAAACCTAACCCAAACCCTAACCCTTACCCGGAGCCTTACCCTAACCCGTCCCCTAATCCTAACCCGTACGCTAACACTAACCTGTGCCCTAACACGTACGCTCAACCTAAACCATTGTCGTACCCTAACCTGTACCCTAAACCGTCCCCTAACCCTAACCCTAACCCTAAACCTTACCCGAAGCCTTACTCTAACCTGTCCTCTAATCCTAACCTGTACGCTAACAGTAAACTGTGACCTAACATGTACCCTCACCCTAAACCGTTGTCCTACCCTAACCTGTACTCTAAACCGTCCCCATCCCCTAACCCTAACCCAAACCCTAACCCTAAACTTAACCCTTACTCGAAGCCTTACCCTAACCCGTCCACTAATCCTAACCCGTACGCTTACACTAACAATTATCCTAACACGTACGCTCATCCTAAACCTTTGTCGTACCCTAAACTGTACCCTAAACCGTCCCGTCCCCGTCCCCGTCCGCTAACCCTAACCCTAACCCTAACCCTTACCCGAAGCCTTACCCTAACCCGTCCCCTAATCCTAACCCGTACGCTAACACTAACACTTATTCTAACACGTACGCTCATCGTAAACCATTGTCGTACCCTAACCTGTAACCTAAACCGTCCCCGTCCCCTAAGCCTAACTCTAACCCTAACCGTAACCTTTACCCGAAGCCTTACCCTTTCCTGTCCACTAATCCTAACCCGTACGCTAACACTCACCCTTGCCCTAACACGTACACTCACCCTAAACCGTTGTCGTACCCTAACCTGTACCCTAAACCATCCCTGTACCCTAACCCTAACCATAACCCTAACCCTAACACTTACCCGAAGCCTTACCCTAACCCGTCCCATAATCCTAACCCGTACGCTAACACTAACCCGTACCCTAACTCGTACACTCACCGTAAACCATTGTCATACCCTAACCTGTACCCTAAACCATACCCGTCCCCTAACCCTAACCCTAACCCTAACCCTAACCCTATCCATTACCCGAAGCCTTACCCTAACCAGTCCCCTAAGTCTAACCCGTACGCTAACACTAACAAGTGCCCTAACATGTACGCTCACCCTAAAGCGTGGTCGTACCCTAACCTGTACCCTAAACCGTCCCCGTCCCCGTGCCCTAACCCTAACCCAAACCCTAACTCTTACCCGAAGCCTTACCGTAAACCATCCCATAATCCTAACCGATACGCTAAAACTAACCCATGCCCTAACACGTACGCTCAGCCTAAACCGTTGTCGTACCCTAACCTGTATGCTAAACCGTCCCCGTCCCGTAGCCCTAACCCTAACCCTAACCCGAAGCCTTACCCTAACCCATCCCCTAATCCTAACACGTACGCTAACTCTAACCTGTACCCTAACACGTACGCTCACCCTAAACCGTTGTCATACACTATCCTGTACCCTAAACTGTCCCCTTCCCCTAACCCTAACCCTAACCCTAAGCCTAACACTTGCCCGAAGCCTTACCCTAACCACTTCCCTAATCCTAACCCGTACGCTAACACTAAATCGTACCCTAACACGTACGCTCACCCTAAACCTTTTGCGTACGCTAACCTATACCCTAAACCGTCCCCGTAACCTAACCCTAACTCTAACCCTAACCCTTACCCGAAGCCTTACCCTAACCCGTCCCCTAATCCTAACCCTAACGCTAAAACTAACCCTTACCCTAACCCGTACGCGCACCCTAAACTGTTCTCATATCCTAACCTATACCCTAAACCTTCCCCGTCCCCGTCCACGTCCCCTAAACCTATCCCTAAGCCTAACCCTAACCCTTACCCGAAGCCTTACACTAACCCGTCCCCTAATCCTAACTCGTACGCTAACACTAACCCGTACCCTAACACGTACGCTCACCCTAAACCGTTGTCGTACCCTAACCTGTACCCTAAACCGTCCCCATCCCCTAACCCTAAATCTAACTCTAACCCTAACACTTACCCGAAGCCTTACCCTAACCCGTCCCCTAATCCTAACTCGTACACTAACACTAACATGTGCCCTAACACGTACGCTCAACCTAAAGAGTTGTCGTACCCTAACCTGTACACTAAACCGTCCCCGTCCCCTAACCCTAACCCTAACCCTAACCCTAAGACTTACCCGAAGCCTTACCCTAACCTGTCCCCAAATCCTAACCCGTACGCTAACACTAACCCATACCCTAACACGTATGCTCACCCAAAAACGTTGTCGTACACTAACCTGTACCCTAAACAGTCCCCTAACCCTAACCCTAGCCCTAACCCTAACCCTTACCCGAAGCCTTACCCTAACCCGTCCCCTATTCCTAACCCGTACGCGAACACTAACACGTACCCTAACACGTACGCTCACTCTGAACCGTTGTTGTACACTAAACTGGACCCTAAGCCGTCCCCGTCCCTTAACCCGAACCCTAACCCTAACCCTAACCCTAACCCTAACCCTAACCCTTACTCGAAGCCTTCCCATAACCCGTAACCTAATGCTAACCCGTACGTTAACACTAACCCGTAACCTAACACGTACGCTCAGCCTAAACCGTTGTCGTATCCTAACCTGTACCCTAAACCGTCCCTGTCACCTAACCCTAACTGTAAACCTAACCCTAACACTAACCCTTACCCGAAGCCTTTCCCTAACCCGTCCCCTAATCCTAACCCGTACGCTAACACTAACTTGTACCCTAAAACGTATGCTCACACTAAACAGTTGTTGTACACTAACCTGTACCCTAAACCGTCCCCGTCCCCTAACCATAACCCTAACCCTTACCCGACGCCTTACCCTAATCCTAACCTGTACGCTAACATTAACCCGTACCCTAACACTAACCCGTACCCTAACATGTACACTCACCCTAAACAGTTGTCGTACACTAAACTGTACCCTAAACCGTCCCCGTCCCCTAACCCTAACCCTAACCATAACCCTAACCCTAAACCTTACCCGAAGCCTTACCCTAACGCATCCCCTACTCCTAACCCATACGCTAACACTAACCCATACACTAACACATACGCTCACCCTAAACCCTTGTTGTACCCTAACCTGTACCCTAAACTGTCCCCGTCCCCGTCCCCTAACCCTAACCCTAGCCCTAACCGTAACCCTTACCCGAAGCCTTACACTAACCCGGCCCCTAATCCTAAATCGTACGCTAACACTAACCCGTACCCTAACATGTACGCTCACCCTAAAGCGTTGTCGTACCCTAACCTGTACCCTAAACCGTGTCCGTCCCCTAACCCTAACCCTAACGCTAACCCTTACCCGAAGCCTTACCCTATCCCGTCCCGTAATCCTAACCCGTACGCTAACACAAACCCGTACCCTAACACGTACGCTCACCCTAAACGGTTGTCGTACACTAACCTGTACCCTAAACCCTCCCCATCCCCTAACCCTAACCCTAACCCTAACCCTAACCCTAACCCTTACGCGAAGCCTTACCGTAACCCATCACATAAACCGAACCCGTACGCTAACACTAACCCATACCCTACCACGTACGCTCACCCTAAACCGTTGTTGTACCCTAACCTGTACCCTAAACCCTCCACATCCCCTAACCCTAACCCTAAACCTAACCCTAACCCTAACCCTTACCCGAAGCTTACCCTAACCCGTACCCTAATCCTAACCCGTTCGCTAACACTAACCCATACCCTACCACGTACGCTCACCTTAAACCGTTTTTGTACCCTAAACTTTACCCAAAACTGTTCCCGTGCCCTAACCCTAACCCTAACCCTAACCCTTACCCGAAGCTTACCCAAACCCGTACCCTAATCCTAACCCGTTCGCTAACACTAACCCGTACCCTAACACGTACGCTCACCCTAAACCGCTGTCGTACCCTAAACTGCACCCTCAACCGTGCCCGTCCCCTAACCCTAACCCTAAACCTAACCCGTCACCTAATCCTAACCCGTACGCTAACTCTAAGCCATGCCCTAACACGTACGCTCACCCTAAACCGTTGTCGTACCCTAACCTGTACCCTGAACCGTGTCCGTCCCCTAAACCTAACACTAAACCTAAACCTAACCCTAACCCTTACCCGAAGCCTTACCCTAACCCGTCCCCTAAACATAACCCGTACGCGAACACTAACATGTACCCTAACACGTACGGTCACCCTGAACCGTTGTCGTACACTAAACTGTACCCTAAACCGTCCCCGTCCCTTAACCCTAACCCTAACCCTAACCCTAACCAAAACCCTAATCCTTACCCGAAGCCTTACCATAACCCGTCCCCTAATCCTAACCCATACATTAACACTAAACCGTAACCTAACACGTACGCTCACCCTAAACCGTTGTCGTACACTAACCTGTACACTAAACCGTCCCTGTCCCCTACCCCTAACCATAACCCTAACCCTAACACTAACCCTTATCTGAAGCCTTACCCTAACCCGTGCCCTAATCCTAACCCGTACGCTAACACTAACCCGTACACTAACACGTACGCTCACCCTAAACCGTTGTCGTACCCTTACTTGTAACCTAAACCGTCCCCGTCCCCTAACCCTAACCCTAACCCTAACCCTAACACTTACCCAAAGCCTTACCCTAACACGTCAACTAAACCTAAATCGTACGCTAACACTAACCCATGCCCTAACACGTACGCTCACCCTAAACCGTTGTCGTACACTAACCTGTACCCTAAACTGTCCCTGTCCCCTAACCCTAACCCTAACCATTACGCAAAGCCTTACCCTAACCCGTCCCCCAATCCTAACCCGTACGCTAACACTAAACCGTACCCTAACATGTACGCTCACCCTAAACCGTTCTCGTACCCTAACCTGTTCCCTAAACCGTCCTCGTCCCCTAACCCTAACCCTAACCCTAACCCTAAACCTAGCTTTTACCCGAAGCCTTACACTAACCGGTCCCCTAACCCTAACCCGTACGCTAACACTAACCAGTACCCTAACATGTACGCTCACCCTTAACCATTGTCGTACCCTAACCTGTACCCTAAACCGTCCCCGTCCCCTAACCTAACCCTAACCGTAACCCTTACGCGAAGCCTTACCCTAACCTGTCCCCTAATCCTAAACCGTACGCTGACACTAACACGTACCCTAACACGGACGCTCACCCTAAAACATTGTCGTACACTAAACTGTACCCTAATCCGTCCCCGTCCCTGTCCCCTAACCCTAACCCTAACCCTAACCCAAACCCTAACCCTAACCCTTACCCAAAGCCTTACCCTAATCGGTCCCCTAATCCTAACCCGTATGCTAACACTAACCTGTCCCCTAACACGTAATCTCACCCTAAACCGTTGTCGTACCCTAAGCTATACCCTAAACCGTCCCCGTACCCGTCCCCTATCCCTAACCCTAAGCCTAACCCTGAAGCTTACCCGAAGCCTTACCCTAACCCGTCCCCTAATTCTAACCCGTACGGTAACACTAACCCGTACCCTAACACGTACGCTCACCCTAAACGGTTGTCGTACCCTAACCTGTACCCTAAACCGTGTCCATCCCCTAAACCTAACCCTAACCCTAACCCTAACCTTAACCCTTACCCGAAGCCTTACCCTAACCCGTCCCCTAATCCTAACCCGTACACTAACACTAACACGTACCCTAACACTTACGGTCACCCTGAACCATTGTCGTACCCTAAACTGTACCCTAAACCGTCCCCGTCCCCTAACCCTAACCCTAACCCTAACCCTAACCCTAACCCTTACCCGAAGCCTTACCCTAACCCGTCCCCTAATCCTAAACTGTACGCTGACACTAACACGTACCCTAACACGTACGATCACCCTAAACCGTTGTCGTAACCTAACCTGTACCCTAAACCGTCCCCGTCCCCGTCCCCTAACCATAACGCTAAGCCTAACCCTGAAGCTTACCCGAAGCCTTACCCTAACCCGTCCCCAATCCTAACCCGTACTGTAACACTAACCCGTACCCTAACACGTACACTCACCCTAAACCGTTGTCGTACACTAACCTGTACCCTAAACTGTCCCTGTCCCCTAACCCTAACCCTAACCCTAAACCAAAACCTAACCTTTACCCGAAGCTTTACCCTAACCCGTCCCCTAATCCTAACCCGTACGCTAACACTAACCCGTACACTAACACGTACGCTCACCCTAAACCGTTTTCGTACCCTTACTTGTAACCTAAACCGTCCCCGTCCCCTAACCCTAACCCTAACCCTAACCCTAACGCTTACCCAAAGCCTTACCCTAACACATCAACTAAACCTAAATCGTACGCTAACACTAACCCATGCCCTAACACGTACGCTCACCCTAAACCGTTGTCGTACACTAACCTGTACCCTAAACTGTCCCTGTCCCCTAACCCTAACCCTAAGCCTAACCCTAACCATTACGCAAAGCCTTACCCTAACCCGTCCCCCAATCCTAACCCGTACGCTAACACTAACCCGTACCCTAACATGTACGCTCACCCTAAACCTTTCTCATACCCTAACCTGTTCCCTAAACCGTCCTCGTCCCCTAACCCTAAGCCTAACCCTAACCCTAAACCTAACCCTAGATTTTACCCGAAGCCTTACACTAACCGGTCCCCTAACCCTAACCCGTACGCTAACACTAACCAGTACCCTAACATGTACGCTCACCATTAACAATTGTCGTACCCTAACCTGTACCCTAAACCGTCCCCGTCCCTTAACCTAACCCTAACCCTAACCCTTACGCGAAGCCTTACCCTAACCTGTCCCCTAATCCTAAACCATACGCTGACACTAACACGTACCCTAACACGGACGCTCACCCTAAAACATTGTCATACACTAAACTGAACCCTAATCCGTCCCCGTCCCCGTCCCCGTCCCCTAACCCTAACCCTAACCCAAACCCTAACCCTAACCCGTACCCAAAGCGTTACCTTAATCGGTCCCCTAATCCTAACCCGTATGCTAACACTAACCTGTCCCCTAACACGTACTCTCACCCTAAACGGTTGTCGTACCCAAACCTATACCCTAAACCGTCCCCGTCCCCGTCCCCTATCCCTAACCCTAACCCTAACCCTGAAGCTTACCCGAAGCCTTACCATAACACGTCCCCTAATCCTAACCTGTACGCTAACACTAAACCGTAACCTATCACGTACGCTCACACTAAACCGTTGTCGTACCCTTACCTGTACCCTAAACCGTCCCTGGCCCCTAACCCTAAATCTAACACTAACCCTTACCCGAAGCCTAACACTAACCCGTCCCCTAATCCTAAGCCGTGCGCTAACAATAACCCATAACCCAACATGTACACTCAAACTAAACTGTTGTCGTACCCTAAACTGTCCCCATCCCCTAACCCTAACCCTAACCCTTACCCTAACCCTTACCCGAAGCCTTACCCTAACCCGTCCCCTAATCCTAACCCGTATGCTAACACTAACCCGTACCCTAACACGTACGCTCACCCTAAAACGTTGTTGTACCCAAACTTTTGCCCTAAACCGTCCCCGTCCCCGTCCCCTAACCCTAACGCTAACCCTTACTCAAAGCCTTACCCTAACCCGTCCCCTAATCCTAACCCGTACGCTAACACTAAACCGTACCTTAACACGTACGCTCACTCTAAACCGTTGTCGTACCCTAACCTGTACCCTAAACCGTCCCCGTCCCCTAACCCTAACCCTAACCCTAACCTGAAGCCTTACCGTAACCTGTCCCCTAATCCTAACCCATTGCTAACACTAAGCCGTACCCTAACACGTATGCTCGCCCTAAACCATTGTCGTACCCTAACCTGTACCCTAAACCATCCCCGTGCCCTAACCCTAACCCTATCCCTAACCCGAACCCTAACCCTAACCCTTACTCGAAGCCTTCCCATAACCCGTCCCCTAATGCTAACCCGTACGTTAACACTAACACGTAACCTAACACGTACGCTCACCCTAAACCGTTGTCGTACCCTATCCTGTGCCCTAAACCGTCCCTGTCCCCTAACCCTAACAGTAAACCTAACCCTAACACTAACCCTTACCCGAAGCCTTTCCCTAACCCGTCCCCTAATCCTAACCCGTAGGCTAACACTAACTTGTACCCTAAAACGTACGCTCACCCTAAACCGTTGTTGTACCCTAACCTGTACCCTAAACCGTCCCCGTCCCCTAACCATAAACCTAACCCTAAACTTATCCCTAACCCTTACCCGACGCCTTACCCTAATCCTAACCTGTACGCTAACACTAACCGTACCCTAATATGTACGCTCACCCTAAACAGTTGTCGTACACTAAACTGTACCCTAAACCGTCCCCGTCCCCTAACCCTATCCCTAAACCTAACCCTAACCCTAAACCTTACCCGAAGCCTTACCCTAACGCATCCCCTACTCCTAACCCATACGCTAACACTAACCCATACACTAACACATACGCTCACCCTAAACCCTTGTTGTACCCTAACCTGTACCCTAAACTGTCCCCGTCCCGCTCCCCTAACCCTAACCCTAGCCCTAACCGTAACCCTTACCCGAAGCCTTACCCTAACCCGTCCCCTAATCCTAAATCGTACACTAACCCTAACCCGTACTCTAACATGTACGCTCACCCTAAAGTGTTGTCGTACCCTAACCTGTACCCTAAACCGTATCCGTCCCCTAACCCTAACCCTAACCCTAACCCTTACCCGAAGCCTTACCCTATCCCGTCCCCTAATACTAACCCGTACGCTAACACAAACCCGTACCCTAACACGTACGCTCACCCTAAAAGGTTGTCGTACCCTAACCTGTACCCTAAACCGTATCCGTCCCCTAACCCTAACCCTAACACTAAACCTTACCCGAAGCCTTACCCTAACCCGTCCTCTAATCCTAACATGTACGCTAACAGTAAACTGTGCCCTAACATGTACGCTCACCCTAAACCGTTGTCCTACCCTAACCTGTACCCTAAACCATCCCAATCCCCGTCCCCTAACCCTAACCCTAACCCTAACTCTTACCCTTACCCGAAGCCTTACCTTAACCCATCGCCTAATCCTAATCCGTACACTAACACTAACCCGAAACCTAACACGTACGCTCACCCTAAACCGTTGTCGTACCATAACATGTACCCTAAACTGTCCCCATCCCCTAGCCCTAACCCTAACCCTAACCCTTACACTTACCCGAAACCTTACCCTAACTTGTCCCCTAATCCTAAGCCGTAGGCTAAAACTAACCCTTACCCTAACACGTACGCTCATACTAATCTGTGGTCGTACCCTAACCTGTACCGTAAACCGCCCCATCCCCTAACCCTAACCCTAAACCTAACCCTAATCCTAACCCTAACCCGAAGCCTTACCCTAACCCGTCCCATAATCATAACCCATACGCTAACACTAACCCGTGCCCTAACACGTAGGCTCACCATAAATCATTGTCGTACCCTAACCTGTACCCTAAACCGTCCCCTAACCCTAACCCTAACCCTAACACTTACCCGAAACCTTACCCTAACCCGTCCTTCTAATCCTAACCTGTACGCTAACAGTAAACTGTGCCCTAACATGTACCCTCACCCTAAACCGTTGTCCTACCCTAACCTGTACCCTAAACCGTCCCCGTCCCTAACCGTAACCCTAACACATACCCGAAGCCTTACCCTAACCCGTGTCCTGATCCTAACCCGTACGTTAACACTAACCCGTACCCTAACACGTACGCTCACCCTAAACCGTTGCCGTACCCCAACCTGTACCCTAAACCGTCCCCGTCCCCTAACCCTAACCCTAACCCTAACCCTTACCAGAAGCCTTACCCTAACCCGTCCCGTAATCCTAACCCGTACGCTAACACTAACCCGTACCCTAACACGTACGCTCACCCTAAAACCTTGTCGTACCCTAACCTGTACCATAAATCGTCCCTGTCCCCTAACCCTAACCCTAACCCTAACCTTAAACCTTACCCGAAGCCTTACCCTAACCGGTCCCCTAAACCTAACCCGCACGCTAACACTAACCCGTGCCCTAACACGTACGCTCACCCGAAACATTTGTCGTACACTAAGCTGTACCCTAAACCGTCCCCATTACCTAACACTAACCTGAACCCTAACCATAACCCTAAACCTTACCCGAAGCCTTACCCTAACCCGTCCCCTAATCCTAACCGTACGCTAACACTAACCCGTGCCCTAACACGTACGCTCACCCTAAAGCGTTGTCGTACCCTAACCTGTACCCTAAACCGTTCCTGTCCCTGTACCCTAACCCTAACCCTAACCCAAACCCTAACCCTTACCCGAAGCCTTACACTAACCCATCCCATAATCCTAAACTCTACGCTAACACTAACCCGTGCCCTAACACGTACACTCACCCTAAACCGTTGTCGTACATTAACCTGTACCCTAAATCGTCCCTGTCCCCTAACCCTAACCCTAACCCTAATCCTTACCCGAAGCCTTACCCTAACTCGTCCCCTAATTCTAACCCGTATGCTAACACTAACCTGTATCCTAACACATACGCTCACCCTAAAACTTTGTCGTACACTAAGCTGTACCCTAAATCGTCCCCGTCCCCTAACCCTAAACCTAACCCTTACACAAAGCCTTACCCTAACCCGTCCCCTAATCCTAACCCGTACGCTAACACTAACCCGTAACCTAACCCGTATGCTCAACCTAAACCGTTCTCGTACACTAACCTGTACCCTAAACCGTCCCGTCCCCGTCCCCTAACCCTAGCCCTTACCCGAAACCTTACCCTAACATGTCCCCTATTCCTAACCCGTACGCTAACACTATCCCGTACCCTTACACGTACGCTCACCTTAAAACGTTGTCGTACACTAACCTGTAACCTAAACCGTCTCCGTCCCCTAACCCTAACCCTAACCCTAACCCTAACCCTAACCCTTACCCGGAGCCTTACCCTAACCTGTCCCCTAATCCTAACCCGTACGCTAACACTAACCCTTGCCCTAACACGTACGCTCACCCTAACCCGTTGTCGTACCCTAACCTGTACCCTAAACCGTCCCTCTACCCTAACCCTAACCCTAACCCTTATCCTAACCCTAAAGCTTACCCGAAGCCTTACCCTAACCCGTCCCATAATCCTAACCCGTACGCTAACACTAACCCGTACCCTAACATGTACGCTCACCCTAAACGGTTGTCGTACCCTAAACTGTACCCTAAACCATCCCTGTCCCTGACCATTAACCCTAACCCTAACCCTAACCCTAACCCTTACCCGACGCCTTACCCTAACCCGTCCCATAATCCTAACCCGTACGCTAACACTATCCCGTACCCTTACACGTACGCTCACCTTAAAACGTTGTCCTACACTAACCTGTAACCTAAACCGTCTCCGTCCCCTAACCCTAACCCTAACCCTAACCCTAACCCTAACCCTAAACCTTACCCGAAGCCTTACACTAACCCGTCCCCTAATCCTAAACCGTACGCTGACACTAACACGTAGCCTAACATGTACGCTCACCCTAAACCGTTTTCGTACACTAACCTGTACCCTAAACCGTGTCCGTCCCCTATACCTAACCCTAACCCTAACCCTAAACCTAACCCTTACCCGAAGCCTTACCCTTACCCGTCCCCTAATCCTAACCCGTATGCTAACAATAACACGTACCCTAAAACGTACTGTCACCCTGAACCATTGTCGTACCCTAAACTGTACCCTAAACCGTCCCCGTCCCTTAACCCTAACCCTAACCCTAACCCTAACCCTAATCCTTACCCGAAGCCTTAACATAACCTGTCCCCTAATCCTAACCCGTACACTAACATTAAATTGTAACCTAACACGTACGCTCACACTAAACCGTTGTCGTACCCTAACCTGTACCCTAAACCGTCCCCGTCCCCTAACCCTAACCGTAACCCTAACCCTATCACTAACGCTTACCCGAAGCCTAACACTAACCCGTCCCCTAATCCTAAGCCGTGCACTAACAGTAACCCATACCCCAACATGTACGCTCAACCTAAACCGTTGTTGTACCCTAAACTGTCCCCATCCCCTAACCCTAACCCTAACCCTAACCCCAACCCTAACCCTTACCCGAAGCCTTACCCTAACCCGTCCCCTAATCCTAACCCGTACGCTAACACTAACCCGTACCCTAACACGTACGCTCACCCTAAAACGTTGTCGTACACTAACCTGTACCCTAAACCGTCCCTGTCCCCTAACCCTAACCCTAAACCTTACCTGAAGCCTTACCCTATCCCGTCCCCTAATGCTAACCCGTACGCTAACACTAACCCGTACTCTAACACGTTCGCTCACCCTAAACCGTAGTTGTACCCTTACCTGTACCCTAAACCATCGCCGTCCCCTAGCCCTAACCCTAACCCTTACCCGAAGCCTTAACCTAAACCGTCCCCTAATCCTAACCCGTACGCTAACACTAAACAGTACCCTAACACTTACGCTCACCCTAAACCGTGGACGTACCTTAACCTGTACCTTAAACCGTCCCCGTCCCCTAACCCTAACCCGAACCCTAACACTAACCCTTACCCGAATACTTAACCTAACCTGTCCCCTACTCCTAACCCGTACGCTAACACTAACCCGTACCCTAACACGTACGCTCACCTTAAACCACTGTCATACCCTAACCTGTACCCTAAACAGTCCCCGTCCCCTAACCCTAACCCTAAACCTAACCCTTACCTGAAGACTTACACTAAACCGTACCCTAATACTAACCCGTACGCTATCACTAAACCATACCCTGAGACGTACGCTCACCCTAAAAGGTTGTCGTACTCTAACCTGTACCCTACACCGTCCCCTAACCCTAACCCTAACCCTTACCCGAAGCCTTACCCTAACCCGTCCCCTAATCCTAAACCGTACGCTAACACTAACCCGTGCCCTAACACACACGCTCACCCTAAAGCGTTGTCGTACCCTAACCTGTACCCTAAACCGTCCCTGTCCCCGTCCCCTAACCCTAAACCTAACCCTAACCGTAACACTTACCCGAAGCCTTACCCTAACACGTCCCCTAATCCTAACCCGTATGCTAACACTAACCCGTACCCTAACACGTACGCTCACCCTAAACCATTGTCCTAACCTAACCTGTACCCTAAACCGTCCCCGTCCCTGTCCCCTAAACCTAACCCTAACCCTAACCCTAACCATTCCCCGAAGCCTTACCCTAACCGTCCCCTAATCCTAACCCGTACGCTCACACTAACCCGTGCCCTAACACGTACGCTCACCCTGAACCGTTGTCGTACCCTAACCTGTACCCTAAACCGTCCCCGTCCCCTAAACCTAACCCTAACCTCACCCTAATCCTAACCCTTACCCAAAGCCTTACCCTAACCCGTCCCCTAATCCTAACCCATACACTAACACTAACCCGTGCCCTAAAACATACGCTCAACCTAAACCGTTGTCGTACCCTAACCTGTACCCTAAACCGTCCCCGTGCCCTAACCCTAACCCTAACCCTAACCCTAAATCTAACCCTTACCCGAAGCCTTACCCTAACCCGTCCCCTAATCGTAACCCGTATGCTAACAATAACACATACCCTAAAACGTACGGTCACCCTGAACCATTGTCGTACCCTAAACTCTACCCTAAACCTTCCCCGTCCCGTAAACCTAACCCTAACCCTAACCCTAACCCTAACCCTAATCCTTTCCCGAAGCCTTAACATAACCCGTCTCCTAATCCTAACCCGTACGCTAATATTAAATCGTAACCTAACACGTACGCTCACACTAAACCGTTGTCGTACCCTAACCTGTACCCTAAACCGTCCCTGTCCCCTAACCCTAACCGTAACCCTAACCCTAACACTAACCCTTACCCGGAGCCTAACACTAAACCGTCCCCTAATCCTAACCCGTACACTAACACTAAACCGTGCCCTAAAACATACGCTCAACCTAAACCGTTGTCGTACACTAACCTGTACCCTAAACCGTCCCCGTGCCCTAACCCTAACCCTAAGCCTAACCCTACCACTAAACCTTACCCGAAGCCTTACACTAAACCGTCCCCTAATCCTAAACCATACGCTGACACTAACACATAGCCTAACACGTACGCTCACCCTAAACCGTTGTCGTACACTAAACTGTACCGTAAACCGTGTCCATCCCCTAACCCTAACCCTAACCCTAACCCTAACCCTAACCCTTACCCGAAGCCTTACCCTAACCCGTCCCCTAATCCTAACCCGTACGCTAACACTAACCCGTACCCTAACACGTACGCTCACCCTAAACTGTTGTCGTACCCTAACCTGTTCTCTAAATCTTCCCCATCCCCTAACCCTAAACCTAACCCTAACACTTACCCTTACCCTAACCTTTACCCGTAGCCTTACACTATCCCGTCCCCAATCCGAACCCGTAGGCTAACACTAACCCGTGCCCTAAAACGTACGCTCACCTAAACCGTTGTCGTACCCTAACCTGTACCCTAAAACGTCCCCTAAATGTAACCCTAACCCTAACCCTAACCCTTACCCGAAACATTACCCTAACCCGTCCCCTAATCCGATTCCGTACGCTAACACTAACCCGTACCCTAACACGTACACCCACCCTAAAACGTTGTCGTCCCCTAACCTGTACCCTAAACCATCCCCGTCCCCTACCCTAACCCTAACACTAACCCTAACCCTAACCCTTACCCAAAGCCTTACCCTAACATGTCACCTAATCCTAACCCGTACGCTAACACTAACCCGTGCCCTAACACGTACGGTCACCCTAAACCTTTGTCGTACCCTAACCTATACCCTAAACTGTCCCTGTCCCCATCCCCTAACTCTAAACCTAAACCTAACACTAACCCTTACCCAAGGCCTTACCCTAACCCATCCTCTAATCCTAACCCGTATGCTAACACTAACCCATACCCTAACACGTACACTCACCCTA
This sequence comes from Delphinapterus leucas, assembly GCF_059928025.1. Lineage (NCBI taxonomy): Eukaryota > Metazoa > Chordata > Mammalia > Artiodactyla > Monodontidae > Delphinapterus > Delphinapterus leucas. The sequence goes on along the minus strand of NW_028322232.1, from coordinate 3,032,683 downwards.
AACCGTTGTCCTACCCTAACCTGTACCGTAAACCGTCCCCGTCCCCTAACCGTAACACTAACCCTAAACCTTACCCTTACCCAAAGCCTTACCCTAACCCATCACCTAATCCTAACCCGTACGCTAACACTAACACGTGCCCTAACACGTACGCTCACCCTAAACCGTTGTTGTACCCTAACCTGTACCCTAAACCGCCCCATCCCCTAACCCTAACCCTAAACCTAACCCTAATCCTAACCCTTACCCGAAGCCTTACCCTAACCCGTCCCATAATCATAACCCGTACGCTAACACTAACCCGTGCCCTAACACGTAGGCTCACCATAAATCATTGTCGTACCCTAACCTGTACCCTAAACCATCCCCATCCCCGTCCCCGTCTCCTAACCCTAACCCGAACCCTAACCCTAACCCTTACCCGAAGACTTACCCTAACCTGTCCCCTAATCCTAACACTTACGCTAACACTAACCCTTGCCCTAACATGTACACTCACCCTAAACCGTTGTCTTACCCTAACCTGTACCCTAAACCGTCCCTGTACCCTAACCCTAACCCTAACACTAACCCTAAACCGAACCCTTACCGAAGCCTTCCCCTAACCCGTCCCCTAATCCTAAACCTTACGCTAACCCTAACCCGTGCCCTAGCACGAACGCTCACCCTAAACCGCTGTCGTACCCTAAACTGTACCCTAAACCGTCCCCGTCCCCTAACCCTAACCCTAACCCTAAACCTTACCCGAAGCCTTCCCCTAACCCGTCCCCTAATCCTAACCCGTACGCTAACTCTAAGCCATACCCTAACACGTACGCTCACCCTAAACCGTTCTCGTACACTAACCTGTAACCTAAACTGTCCCCGTCCCCTAACCCTAACCCTAAACCTTACCCGAAGCCTTACCTTAACCCGTCCTCTAATCCTAACCCGTACGCTAACAGTAAACTGTGCCCTACCATGTACGCTGAACCTAAACCATTGTCCTACACTAACCTGTACCCTAAACCGTCCCCCTCCCCTAACCCTAACCCTAACCCTAACCCTAAACCTAACCCTTACCCGAAGCCTTACCATAACCCGTCCTCTAATCCTAACCCGTACGCTAACAGTAAACTGTGCCCTAACATGTACGCTGAACCTAAACCATTGTCCTACCCTAACCTGTACCCTAAACCGTCCCCCTCCCCTAACCCTAACCCTAACCCTAACCCTAACCCTTACACCAAGCCTTACCCTAACCCGTGCCCTAATCCTAACCCGTACGCTAACACTAACCCATACCCTAACACGTACGCTCACCCTAAACCGCTGTCATACACTAACCTGTACCCTAAACCGTCCCCGTCCCCGTCCCCGTCCCCTAACCCTAACCCTAAACCTAACCCTTACCCGAAGCCTTACCCTAACCCGTCCCCTAATCCTAACCCGTACGCTAACACTAACCCGTGCCCTAACACGTACGCTCACCCTAAAGTGTGGTTGTACCCTAACCAGTACACTAAACCGTCCCCGTCCCCGTTCCCTAACCCTAACCCTAACCCAAACCCTAAGCCTTACCCGAAGCCTTACCCTAACCCGTCTCATAATCCTAACCGATACGCTAAAACTAACCCATGCCCTAACACATACGCTCACCCTAAACCGTTGTCGTACCCTAACCTGTACCCTAAACCGTCCCCGTCCCCTAACCCTAACCCTAATCCTTACCCGAAGCCTTACACTAACCCGTCCCCTAATCCTAACCCATACGCTAACTCTAACCCGTATCCTAACACGTACGCTCACCCTAAACCATTCTCATACACTAACCTGTACCCTAAACCATCCCCGTCAACTAACCTTAACCCTAAACCTTACCCGAAGCCTTACCATAACCCGTCCTCTAATCCTAACCCGTACGCTAACAGTAAACTGTGCCCTAAAATGTACGCTCAACCTAAACCATTGTCCTACCCTAACTTGTACCCTAAACCGTCCCCGTCCCCTAACCCTAACCCTAAACCTAGCTCTAAACCTAAACCTTACCCCAAGCCTTACCCTAACCCGACCCTTAATCCTAACCCGTACGCTAACACTAACCCATACCCTAACACTCACGCTCACCCTAAATCTTTGTCGTACCCTAACATGTACCCTAAACCGTCCCCGTCCCCTAACCCTAACCCTAACCCTAACCCTAACACTTACCCGAAGCATTACACTAACCCGTCCCCTAATCCTAATCCGTACGCTAACACTAACCCGTGTCCTAACACGTACCCTCACCCTAAACCGTTGTCGTACCCTAACCTGTACCCTAAACCGTCACCGTCCCCTAGCCCTAACCCTAACCCTAACCCTTACGCGAAGCCTTACCCTAACCCGTCCCCAATCCTAACCCGTACGCTAACACTAACAAGTACCCTAACACATACGCTCACCCTAAACTGTTGTCGTACACTAACCTGTAACCTAAACGGTCCCCGTCCCCTAACCCTAACCCTAACCCTTACCCGAAGCCTTACCCTAATCTGTCCCCTAATCATAACCCGTATGCTAACACTAACCCTTGCCCTAACACGTACACTCACCCTAAACCATTGTCGTACCCTAACCTGTACCCTGAACCGTCCCTGTACCCTAACCCTAAACCTAACTCTAACCCTAACCCTAACCCTATCACTTACCCGAAGCCTTACCCTAACCCGTCCCATAATCCTAACCCGTACGCTAACACTAACCCGTACCCTAACACGTACGCTCACCCTAAACCGTTGACGTACCCTAACCTGTACCCTAAACCGTCCCTGTCGCCTAACCCTAACCCTAACCCTAACCCTTACCAGAAGCCTTACCCTAACCCGTCCCGTAATCCTAACCCGTACGCTAACACTAACCCGTACCCTAACACGTACGCTCACCCTAAAACCTTGTCGTACCCTAACCTGTACCCTAAATCGTCCCTGTCCCCTAACCCTAACCCTAACCTTAAACCTTACCCGAAGCCTTACCCTAAACGGTTCCCTAAACCTAACCCGCACGCTAACACTAACCCGGGCCCTAACACGTACGCTCACCCGAAACATTTGTCGTACACTAAGCTGTACCCTAAACCGTCCCCATTACCTAACACTAACCCGAACCCTAAACATAACCCTAAACCTTACCCGAAGCCTTACCCTAACCCGTCCCCTAATCCTAACCGTACGCTAACACTAATCCGTGCCCTAACACGTACGCTCACCCTAAAGCGTTGTCGTATCCTAACCTGTACCCTAAACCGTTCCTGTCCCTGTACCCTAACCCTAAACCTAACCCAAACCCTAACCCTTACCCGAAGCCTTACACTAACCCATCCCATAATCCTAAACTCTACGCTAACACTAACCCGTGCCCTAACACGTACGCTCACCCTAAACCGTTGTCGTACATTAACCTGTACCCTAAATCGTCCCTGTCCCCTAACCCTAACCCTAACCCTAATCCTTACCCGAAGCCTTACCCTAACTCGTCCCCTAATTCTAACCCGTATGCTAACACTAACCTGTATCCTAACAGATACGCTCACCCTAAAACTTTGTCGTACACTAAGCTGTACCCAAAATCGTCCCCGTCCCCTATCCCTAAACCTAACCCTTACACAAAGCCTTACCCTAACCCGTCCCCTAATCCTAACCCGTACGCTAACACTAACCCGTAACCTAACCCGTATGCTCAACCTAAACCGTTCTCGTACACTAACCTGTACCCTAAACCGTCCCGTCCCGGTCCCCTAACCCTAGCCCTTACCCGAAACCCTACCCTAACATGTCCCCTATTCCTAACCCGTACGCTAACACTATCCCGTACCCTTACACGTACGCTCACCTTAAAACGTTGTCGTACACTAACCTGTAACCTAAACCGTCTCCGTCCCCTAACCCTAACCCTAAACCTAGCCCTAAACCTAAACCTTACCCCAAGCCTTACCCTAACCCGACCCTTAATCCTAACCCGTACGCTAACACTAACACATACCCTAACATGCACGCTCACCCTAAAACTTTGTCGTACCCTAACATGTACCCTAAACCCTCCCCGTCCCCTAACCCTAACCCTAACCCTAACACTTACCCGAAGCATTACACTAACCCGTCCCCTAATCCTAATCCGTACGCTAACACTAACCCGTGTCCTAACACGTACCCTCACCCTAAACCGTTGTCGTACCCTAACCTGTACCCTAAACCGTCACCGTCCCCTAGCCCTAACCCTAACCCTAACCCTTACGCGAAGCCTTACCCTAACCCGTCCCCAATCCTAACCCGTACGCTAACACTTACAAGTACCCTAACACATACGCTCACCCTAAACTGTTGTCGTACACTAACCTGTAACCTAAACCGTCCCCGTCCCCTAACCCTAAACCTAACCCTAACCCTAACCCTAACACTTACCCGAAGCCTTACCCTAATCTGTCCCCTAATCCTAACCCGTATGCTAACACTAACCCTTGCCCTAACACGTACACTCACCCTAAACCATTGTCGTACCCTAACCTGTACCCTGAACCGTCCCTGTACCCTAACCCTAACCCTAACTCTAACCCTAACCCTAACCCTAACACTTATCCGAAGCCTTACCCTAACCCGTCCCATAATCCTAACCCGTACGCTAACACTAACCCGTACCCTAACACGTACGCTCACCCTAAATCGTTTTCGTACCCTAACCTGTACCCTAAACCATCCCCGTCCCCTAACCCTAACCCTAACACTATCCCTAACCCTTACCCGAAGCCTTACCCTATCTCGGCCCCCAATTCTAAACCATACGCTAACACTAACCCGTACCCTAACACGTACGCTCACCCTAAAACTTTGTCGTAGCCTAACCTGTACCCTAAGTCGTCCCCTTCCCCTAAGACTAACCCTAACCCTAATACTTACCCGAAGCCTTACCCTAAACCGTCCCCTAATCCTAACCCATACGCTAACACTAACCCGTGCCCTAAAACGAATGCTCACCCTAAACTGCTGTCGTACACTAACCTGTACCCTAAACCGTCCCCGTCCCCGTCCCCTAACCCTAACCCTAAACCTAACCCTTACCCGAAGCCTTACCCTAACCCGTCCCCTAATCCTAACCCGTACGCTAACACTAACCCGTGCCCTAACAGGTACGCTCACCCTAAAGCCTGGTCGTACCCTAACCTGTACACTAAACCGTCCCCGTCCCCGTTCCCTAACCCTAACCCTCTCCCAAACCCTACCCCTTACCCGAAGCCTTACCCTAACCCGTCCCATAATCCTAAATAATACGCTAAAACTACCCCATGCCCTAACACATACGCTCACCCTAAACCGTTGTCGTACCCTAACCTGTACCCTAAACCGTCCCTGTAGCCTAACCCTAACCCTAACCCTAACCCTAACCCTTACCCGAAGCCTTACCCTAACCCGTCCCATAATCCTACCCCGTACGCTAACACTAACCCGTACCCTAACACGTACGCTCAACCTAAACCGTTGTCGTACCATAACCTGTACCTAACCGTCCCCGTCCCCGTCCCCTAAACTTAACCCTAAACCTCACCCTTACCCGTAGCCTTACCCTAACCCGTCCCCTATTCCTAAGCTATATGCTAACTCTAACCCGTACCCTAACATGTACGCTCACCCTAAAGAGTTGTCGTACACTAACCTCTACCCTAAACCGTCCCCGTCCCCGTCCCCTAACCCTAACCCTAACCCTAACCCTTACCCGAAGCCTTACCCTAACAAGTCCCCAATCCTACCCGTACGCTAACACTAACACATACCCTAACACGTACGCTCACCCTAAACCGTTGTCGTACCCTAGCCTATACCCTAAACAGTCCCCGTACCCTAACCCTAACCCTAACCCTAACCCTTACCCGAAGCCTTACCCTAACCCGTCCCCTAATCCTAACCCGTACGCTAACACTAAACCTTACCCTAACATGTACGCACACTCTAAACAGTTGTCATATCCTATCCTGTACCCTAAACCTTCCCCGTGCCCGTCCCCTAACCCTAAACCTAACCCTTACCCGAATCCTTACCCTAACCTGTCCCCTAATCCTAACCCGTACGCTAACACTAACCCTTACCCTAACACGTACGCACACCCTAAACTGTTGTCAAATCCTATCCTGTACCCTAAACCTTCCCCGTTCCTGTCCCCTAACCCTAACCCTAACCCTTACCCGAAGCCTTACCCTAACCTGTCCCCTAATCCTAACCCGTACGCTAACACTAACCCATGCCCTAACACATATGCTCACCCTAAAGCGTTGTCGTACCCTAACCTGTACCCTAAACCGTCCCCGTCCCCTAACCCTAACACTAACCCTAATACTAACCCTTACCCGAAACCTTCCGTTAACCCGCCCCCTAATCCTAACCCGTACGCTAACCCTAACCCGTACCCTAACACGTACGCTCACCCTAAACCATTGTCGTACCCTAAACTGTACCCTGAACCGTCCCCATCCCCAAACCCTAACCCTAACCCTTAACCGAAGCCTTACACTAACCTGTCCCCTAATCCTAACCCGTACGCTAACACTAACCCGTACCCTAACACATAGGCTCACTCTAAACCGTTCTCGTACACTAACCTGTACCCTAAACCGTCCCCATCCCCTAACCCTAACCCTAACCCTTACCCGGAGCCTTACCCTAACCCGTCCTCTAATCCTAAACCGTACGCTAACACTAACCCGTACCCTAACATGTTCGCTCACCCTAAAACTTTATCTTAAACTAAGCTGTACCCTAAACAGTCCCCGTCGCCTAAACATAACCGTAACCCTAACCCTAACACTAACACTTACCCGAAGGCTTACCCTAACCCGTCCCCTAATTCTAAACCGTACGCTAACACTAACCCGTACCCTAACACGTACGCTCACCCTAAACCGTTGCCGTAGCCTAACCTGTACCCTAAACCCTCCCCATGCCCTAACACTTACCCTAAACCTAACCCTAACCCTAACCCTTACCCGAAGCCTTACCCTAACCCATCACCTAATCGGAACCCGTACGCTAACACTAAACCCTACCCTATCACGTACGCTCACCCTAAACCGTTATTGTACACTAACCTGTACCCTAAACCCTCCCCATCCCCTAACCCTAACCCTAAACCTAACCCTAACCCTAACCCTTACCCGAAGCTTATCCTAACCCGTCCCCTAATCCTAACCCGTTCGCTAACACTAACACATACCCTACCACGTACGCTCACCCTAAAGCATTGTTGTACCCTAACGTGTACCCTAAACCATTCCCGTGCCCTAACCCTAACCCTAACCCTAACCCAAACCCTAACCCTTACCCGGAGCCTTACCCTAACCCGTCCCCTAATCCTAACCCGTACGCTAACACTAACCCATACCCTAACACGCACGCTCACCCTAAATCTTTGTCGTACCCTAACATGTACCCTAAACCGTCCCCATCCCCTAACCCTAACCCTAACCCTAACCCTAACACTTACCCGAAGCATTACACTAAACCGTCCCCTAATCCTAATCCGTACGCTAACACTAACCCGTGTCCTAACACGTACCCTCACCCTAAACCGTTGTCGTACCCTAACCTGTACCCTAAACCGTCACCGTCCCCTAGCCCTAACCCTAACCCTAACCCTTACGCGAAGCCTTACCCTAACCCGTCCCCAATCCTAACCCGTACGCTAACACTAACAAGTACCCTAACACATACGCTCACCCTAAACTGTTGTCGTACACTAACCTGTAACCTAAACCGTCCCCGTCCCCTAACCCTAACCCTAACCCTAACCCTAACCCTAACCCTTACCCGAAGCCTTACCCTAATCTGTCCCCTAATCCTAACCCGTATGCTAACACTAAGCCTTGCCCTAACACGTACACTCACCCTAAACCATTGTCGTACCCTAACCTGTACCCTGAGCCGTCCCTGTACCCTAACCCTAACCCTAACTCTAACCCTAACCCTAACCCTAACCTTAAACCTTATCCGAAGCCTTACCCTAACCGGTCCCCTAAACCTAACCCGCACGCTAACACTAACCCGTGCCCTAACACGTACGCTCACCCGAAACATTTGACGTACACTAAGCTGTACCCTAAACCGTCCCCATTACCTAACACTAACCCGAACCCTAACCATAACCCTAATCCTTACCCGAAGCCTTACCCTAACTCGTCCCCTAATTCTAACCCGTATGCTAACACTAACCTGTATCCTAACACATACGCTCACCCTAAAACTTTGTCATACACTAAGCTGTACCCTAAATCGTCCCCGTCCCCTAACCCTAAACCTAACCCTTACACAAAGCCTTACCCTAATCCGTCCCCTAATCCTAACCCGTACGCTAACACTAACCCGTAACCCAACCCGTATGCTCAACCTAAACCGTTCTCGTACACTAACCTGTACCCTAAACCGTCCCGTCCCCGTCCCCTAAACCTAGCCCTTACCCGAAACCTTACCCTAACATGTCCCCTATTCCTAACCCGTACGCTAACACTATCCCGTACCCTTACACGTACGCTCACCTTAAAACGTTGTCGTACACTAACCTGTAACCTAAACCGTCTCCGTCCCCTAACCCTAACCCTAACCCTAACCCTTACCCGGAGCCTGACCCTAACCTGTCCCCTAATCCTAACCCGTACGCTAACACTAACCCTTGCCCTAACACGTACGCTCACCCTAAACCGTTGTCGTACCCTAACCTGTACCCTAAACCGTCCCTCTACCCTAACCCTAACCCTAACCCTTATCCTAACCCTAAAGCTTACCCGAAGCCTTACCCTAACCCGTCCCATAATCCTAACCCGTACGCTAACACTAACCCATACCCTAACATGTACGCTCACCCTAAACGGTTGTTGTACCCTAAACTGTACCCTAAACCGTCCCTGTCCCTGACCATTAACCCTAACCCTAACCCTAACCCTAACCCTTACCCGACGCCTTACCCTAACCCGTCCCATAATCCTAACCCGTACGCTAACACTAACCGTACCCTAACATGTACGCTCACCCTAAACTGTTGTCGTACCCTAACCTGTACCCTAAACCGTCCCTGTCCCCGACCCTTAACCCTAAGCCTAACCCTAACCCTAACCCTTACCTGACGCCTTACCCTAACCCGTCCCCAAATCCTAACCCGTACGCTAACACTAACCCGTACCCTAACACGCATGCTCACCCTAAACCGTTGCCATACCCTAACATGTATCCTAAACCGTCCCCATCCCCTAACCCTAACCCTAACCCTAAACCTAAACCTAACCCTTACCCGAAGCCTTACCATAACCCGTCCTCTAATCCTAACCCGTACGCTAAGAGTAAACTGTGCCCTAACATGTACGCTGAACCTAAACCATTGTCCTACCCTAACCTGTACCCTAAACCGTCCCACTCCCCTAACCCTAACCCTAACCCTAACCCTTACACCAAGCCTTACACTAACCCGTGCCCTAATCCTAACCCGTACGCTAACACTAACCCATACCCTAACACGTACGCTCACCCTAAACCGCTGTCGTACACTAAACTGTACCCTAAACCATCCCAGTCCCCGTCCCCGTCCCCTAACCCTAACCCTAAACCTAACCCTTACCCGAAGGATTACCCTAACCCGTCCCCTAATCCTAACCCGTACGCTAAAACTAACCCGTGCCCTAACACGTACGCTCACCCTAAAGTGTGGTTGTACCCTAACCAGTACACTAAACCGTCCCCATCCCCGTTCCCTAACCCTAACCCTAACCCAAACCCTAAGCCTTACCCGAAGCCTTACCCTAACCCGTCTCATAATCCTAACCGATACGCTAAAACTAACCCATGCCCTAACACATACGCTCACCCTAAACCGTTGTCATACCCTAACCTGTACCCTAAACCTTCCCCGTCCCCTAACCCTAACCCTAATCCTTACGCAAAGCCTTACACTAACCCGTCCCCTAATCCTAACCCATACGCTAACTCTAACCCGTATCCTAACACGTACGCTCACCCTAAACCATTCTCATACACTAACCTGTACCCTAAACCATCCCCGTCAACTAACCTTAACCCTAACCCTTACCCGAAGCCTTACCATAACCCGTCCGCTAATCCTAACCCGTACGCTAACAGTAAACTGTGCCCTAAAATGTACACTCAACCTCAACCATTGTCCTACCCTAACTTGTACCCTAAACCGTCCCCGTCCCCTAACCCTAACCCTAAACCTAGCCCTAAACCTAAACCTTACCCCAAGCCTTACCCCAACCCGACCCTTAATCCTAACCCGTACGCTAACACTAACCCATACCCTAACACGCACGCTCACCCTAAATCTTTGTCGTACCCTAACATGAACCCTAAACCGTCCCCGTCCCCTAACCCTAACCCTAACCCTAACACTTACCCGAAGCATTACACTAACCCGTCCCCTAATCCTAATCCGTACGCTAACACTAACCCGTGTCCTAACACGTACCCTCACCCTAAACCGTTGTCGTACCCTAACCTCTACCCTAAACCGTCACCGTCCCCTAGCCCTAACCCTAACCCTAACCCTTACGCGAAGCCTTACCCTAACCCGTCCCCAATCCTAACCCGTACGCTAACCCTAACAAGTATCCTAACACATACGCTCACCCTAAACTGTTGTCGTACACTAACCTGTAACCTAAACCGTCCCCGTCCCCTAACCCTAACACTAACCCTAACCCTAACCCTAACCCTAACCCTAACCCTTACCCGAAGCCTTACCCTAATCTGTCCCCTAATCCTAACCCGTATGCTAACACTAACCCTTGCCCTAACACGTACACTCACCCTAAACCATTGTCGTACCCTAACCTGTACCCTGAACCGTCCCTGTACCCTAACCCTAACACTAACTCTAACACTAACCCTAACCCTAACACTTACCCGAAGCCTTACCCTAACCTGTCCCATAATCCTAACCCGTACGCTAACACTCACCCGTACCCTAACACGTACGCTCACCCTAAATCGTTTTCGTACCCTAACCTGTACCCTAAACCATCCCCGTCCCCTAACCCTAACCCTAACACTATCCCTAACCCTTACCCGAAGCCTTACCATAACTCGGCCCCCAATTCTAAACCATACGCTAACACTAACCCGTACCCTAACACGTACGCTCACCCTAAAACTTTGTCGTACCCTAACCTGTACCCTAAGTCGTCCCCTTCCCCTAAGCCTAACCCTAACCCTAATACTTACCCGAAGCCTTACCCTAAACCGTCCCCTAATCCTAACCCGTACGCTAATACTAACCCGTACCCTAACACGTACGCTCACCCTAAACCGTTGTCGTACCATAACCTGTACCCTAAACCGTCCCCGTCCCCGTCCCCTAAACTTAACCCTAAACCTCACCCTTACCCGAAGCCTTACCCTAACCCGTCCCCTATTCCTAACCTATACGCTGACTCTAAACCGTACCCTAACATGTACGCTCACCCTAAAGAGTTGTCGTACACTAACCTCTACCCTAAACCGTCCCCGTCCCCGTCCCCTAACCCTAACCCTAACCCTAACCCTTACCCGAAGCCTTACCCTAACAAGTCCCCAATCCTAACCCGTACGCTAACACTAACACATAACCTAACACGTACGCTCACCCTAAAGCGTTGTCGTACCCTAACCTATACCCTAAACAGTCCCCGTACCCTAATGCTAACCCTAACCCAAACCCTTACCCGAAGCCTTACCCTAACCCGTCCCCTAATCCTAACCCGTACGCTAACACTAAACTTTACCCTAACACGTACGCACACTCTAAATTGTTGTCATATCCTATCCTGTACCCTAAACCTTCCCCGTGACCGTCCCCTAACCCTAACCCTAATCCTTACCCGAAGCCTTATCCTAACCCGTACCCTAATCATAACCTGTAGGCTAACACTAACCCGTACCCTAAAACGCACACTCACCCTAAACCGTTTTCGTACACTAACCTGTACCCTAAACCATCCCCGTCCACTAAACCTAACCCTAACCCTAACCCTAACCCTTACCCGAAGCCTTACCCTAACCTGTCCCCTAATCCTAACCCGTACGCTAACACTAACCCGTGCCCTAACACATACGCTCACCCTAAAGCGTTGTCGTACCCTAACCTGTACCCTAAACCGTCCCCGTCCCCTAACCCTAACACTAACCCTAATACTAACACTTACCCGAAGCCTTCCGTTAACCCGCCCCCTAATCCTAACCCGTACGCTAACCCTAACACGTACCCTAACACGTACGCTCACCCTAAACCTTTGTCGTACCCTAAACTGTACCCTGAACCGTCCCCATCCCCAAACCCTAACCCTAACCCTTACCCGAAGCCTTACACTAACCTGTCCCCTAATCCTAACCCGTATGCTAACACTAACCCGTACCCTAACACGTAGGCTCACTCTAAACCGTTCTCGTACACTAACCTGTACCCTAAACCGTCCCCATCCCCTAACCCTAACCCTAACCCTTACCCGGAGCCTTACCCTAACCCGTCCTCTAATCCTAAACCGTACGCTAACACTAACCCGTACCCTAACATGTTCGCTCACCCTAAACCGTTATCTTAACCTAAGCTGTACCCTAAACAGTCCCCGTCGCCTAAACATAACCGTAACCCTAACCCTAACACTAACACTTACCCGAAGGCTTACCCTAACCCGTCCCCTAATCCTAAACCGTACGCTAACACTAACCCGTACCCTAACACGTACGCTCACCCTAAACCGTTGTCGTAGCCTAACCTGTACCCTAAACCTCCCCATGCCCTAACACTTACCCTAAACCTAACCCTAACCCTAACCCTTACCCGAAGCCTTACCCTAACCCATCACCTAATCGGAACCCGTACGCTAACACTAAACCATACCCTATCACGTACGCTCACCCTAAACCGTTGTTGTACCCTAACCTGTACCCTAAACCCTCCCCATCCCCTAACCCTAACCCTAAACCTAACCCTAACCCTAACCCTTACCCGAAGCTTATCCTAACCCGTCCCCTAATCCTAACCCGTTCGCTAACACTAACACATAACCTACCACGTACGCTCACCCTAAAGCATTGTTGTACCCTAACGTGTACCCTAAACCGTTCCAATGCCCTAACCCTAACCCTAACCCTAACCCAAACCCTAACCCTTACCCGGAGCCTTACCCTAACCCGTCCCCTAATCCTAACCCGTACGCTAACACTAACCTGTGCCCTAACACGTACGCTCAACCTAAACCATTGTCGTACCCTAACCTGTACCCTAAACCGTCCCCTAACCCTAACCCTAACCCTAACACTTACCCGAAACCTTACCCTAACCCGTCCTTCTAATCCTAACCTGTACGCTAACAGTAAACTGTGCCCTAACATGTACCCTCACCCTAAACCGTTGTCCTACCCTAACCTGTACCCTAAACCGTCCCCGTCCCTAACCGTAACCCTAACACATACCCGAAGCCTTACCCTAACCCGTGTCCTGATCCTAACCCGTACGTTAACACTAACCCGTACCCTAACACGTACGCTCACCCTAAACCGTTGCCGTACCCCAACCTGTACCCTAAACCGTCCCCGTCCCCTAACCCTAACCCTAACCCTAAACCAAAACCTAACCTTTACCCGAAGCTTTACCCTAACCCATCCCATAATCCTATCCCGTACGCTAACCCTAACCCTTACCCTACCACGTACGCTCACCCTAAACCGTTGTCGTACCCTAACCTGTACCCTAAACCGTCCCCGTCCCCTAACAGTAAACCTAAACCTAACCCTAACCCTAACCCTTAACCGAAGCCTTACTCTAACCCGTCCCTTAATCCTAACCCGTACGCTAACACTAAACCGAGTCCTAACACGTACGCTCACCATAAAACTTTGTCGTACCCTAACCTGTACCCTAAACCGTCCCCATCCCGTAACCCTTACCCTAACCCTAACAATTACCCGAATCCTTAACCTAACCCGTCCTCTAATCCTAACACGTACGCTAACAGTAAACCGTGCCCTAACACATACGCTCAACCTAAACCGTTGTCGTACCCTAACCTGTACCCTAAACCGTCCCCGTTCCCTAAACCTAACCCTAACCATAACCCTTACCCGAAGCCTTACCCTAACCCGTCCCCTGATCCTATCACATACGCTAACACTAACCCATACCCTATCACGTACGCTCACCCTAAACATTTGTCGTACACTAACCTGTGCCCTAAACCGTCCCCGTCCCTTAACCCTAACCGTAACCCTAACCCTAACCCTAACCCTAACGCTTACCCGAAGCCTTACCCTAACCCGTCCCATAATCCTAACCCGTACGCTAACACTAACCCGTACCCTAACACGTACGCTCACCCTAAACCGTTGACGTACCCTAACCTGTACCCTAAACCGTCCCCGTCCCCTAACCCTAACCCTAACCCTAACCCTTACCAGAAGCCTTACCCTAACCCGTCCCGTAATCCTAACCCGTACGCTAACACTAAACCGTACCCTAACACGTACGCTCACCCTAAAACCTTGTCGTACCCTAACCTGTACCATAAATCGTCCCTGTCCCCTAACCCTAACCCTAACCCTAACCTTAAAACTTACCCGAAGCCTTACACTAACCGGTCCCCTAAACCTAACCCGCACGCTAACACTAACCCGTGCCCTAACACGTACGCTCACCCGAAACATTTGTCGTACACTAAGCTGTACCCTAAACCGTCCCCATTACCTAACACTAACCTGAACCCTAACCATAACCCTAAACCTTACCCGAAGCCTTACCCTAACCCGTCCCCTAATCCTAACCGTACGCTAACACTAACCCGTGCCCTAACACGTACGCTCACCCTAAAGCGTTGTCGTACCCTTACCTGTACCCTAAACCGTTCCTGTCCCTGTACCCTAACCCTAACCCTAACCCAAACCCTAACCCTTACCCGAAGCCTTACACTAACCAATCCCATAATCCTAAACGCTACGCTAACACTAACCCGTGCCCTAACACGTACACTCACCCTAAACCGTTGTCGTACATTAACCTGTACCCTAAATCGTCCCTGTCCCCTAACCCTAACCCTAACCCTAATCCTTACCCGAAGCCTGACCCTAACTCGTCCCCTAATTCTAACCCGTATGCTAACACTAACCTGTATCCTAACACATACGCTCACCCTAAAACTTTGTCGTACACTAAGCTGTACCCTTAACCGTCCCCGTCCCCTAACCCTAAACCTAACCCTTACACAAAGCCTTACCCTAACCCGTCCCCTAATCCTAACCCGTACGCTAACACTAACCCGTAACCTAACCCGTATGCTCAACCTAAACCGTTCTCGTACACTAACCTGTACCCTAAACCGTCCCGTCCCCGTCCCCTAACCCTAGCCCTTACCCGAAACCTTACCCTAACATGTCCCCTATTCCTAACCCGTACGCTAACACTATCCCGTACCCTTACACGTACGCTCACCTTAAAATGTTGTCGTACACTAACCTGTAACCTAAACCGTCTCCGTCCCCTAACCCTAACCCTAACCCTAACCCTAACCCTAACCCTTACCCGGAGCCTTACCCTAACCTGTCCCCTAATCCTAACCCGTACGCTAACACTAACACTTACCCTAACACGTACGCTCACCCTAACCTGTTGTCGTACCCTAACCTGTACCCTAAACCGTCCCTCTACCCTAAACCTAACCCTAACCCTTATCCTAACCCTAAAGCTTACCCGAAGCCTTACCCTAACCCGTCCCATAATCCTAACCCGTACGCTAACACTAACCCGTACCCTAACATGTACGCTCACCCTAAACGGTTGTCGTACCCTAAACTGTACCCTAAACCATCCCTGTCCCTGACCATTAACCCTAACCCTAACCCTAACCCTAACCCTTACCCGACGCCTTACCCTAACCCGTCCCATAATCCTAAACCGTACGCTAACACTAACCCGTACCCTAACATGTACGCTCACCCTAAACTGTTGTCGTACCCTAACCTGTACCCTAAACCGTCCCTGTCCCCGACCCTTAACCCTAACCCTAACCCTAACCCTAACCCTTACCTGACGCCTTACCCTAACCCGTCCCCAAATCCTAACCCGTACGCTAACACTAACCCCTACCCTAACACGCACGCTCACCCTAAACCGTTGTGGTACCCTAACATGTACCCTAAACCGAACCCATCCCCTAACCCTAACCCTAACCCTAAACCTAAACCTAACCCTTACCCGAAGCCTTACCATAACCCGTCCTCTAATCCTAACCCGTACGCTAACAGTAAACTGTGCCCTAACATGTACGCTGAACCTAAACCATTGTCCTACCCTAACCTGTACCCTAAACCGTCCCACTCCCCTAACCCTAACCCTAACCCTAACCCTTACACCAAGCCTTACACTAACCCGTGCCCTAATCCTAACCCGTACGCTAACACTAACCCCTACCCTAACACGTACGCTCACCCTAAACCGCTGTCGTACACTAACCTGTACCCTAAACCGTCCCCGTCCCCGTCCCCGTCCCCTAACCCTAACCCTAAACCTAACCCTTACCCGAAGCCTTACCTTAACCCGTCCCCTAATCCTAACCCGTACGCTAACACTAACCCGTGCCCTAACACGTACGCTCACCCTAAAGTGTGGTTGTACCCTAACCAGTACACTAAACCGTCCCCGTCCCCGTTCCCTAACCCTAACCCTAACCCAAACCCTAAGCCTTACCCGAAGCCTTACCCTAACCCGTCTCATAATCCTAACCGATACGCTAAAACTAACCCATGCCCTAACACATACGCTCACCCTAAACCGTTGTCATACCCTAACCTGTACCCTAAACCGTCCCCGTCCCCTAACCCTAACCCTAATCCTTACCCGAAGCCTTACACTAACCCGTCCCCTAATCCTAACCCATACGCTAACTCTAACCCGTATCCTAACACGTACGCTCACCCTAAACCATTCTCATACACTAACCTGTACCCTAAACCATCCCCGTCAACTAACCTTAACCGTAACCCTTACCCGAAGCCTTACCATAACCCGTCCTCTAATCCTAACCCGTACGCTAACAGTAAACTGTGCCCTAAAATGTACACTCAACCTAAACAATTGTCCTACCCTAACTTGTACCCTAAACCGTCCCCGTCCCCTAACCCTAACCCTAAACCTAGCCCTAAACCTAAACCTTACCGCAAGCCTTACCCTAACCCGACCCTTAATCCTAACCCGTACGCTAACACTAACCCATACCCTAACACGCACGCTCACCCTAAACCTTTGTCGTACCCTAACATGTACCCTAAACCGTCCCCGTCCCCTAACCCTAACCCTAACCCTAACCCTAACCCTAACCCTAACACTTACCCGAAGCATTACACTAACCCGTCCCCTAATCCTAATCCGTACGCTAACACTAACCCGTGTCCTAACACGTACCCTCACCCTAAACCGTTGTCGTACCCTAACCTGTACCCTAAACCGTCACCGTCCCCTAGCCCTAACCCTAACCCTAACCCTAATCCTAACCCTAACACTTACCCGAAGCCTTACCCTAACCCGTCCCATAATCCTAACCCGTACGCTAACACTAACCCGTACCCTAACACGTACGCTCACCCTAAATCGTTTTCGTACCATAACCTGTACCCTAAACCATCCCCGTCCCCTAACCCTAACCCTAACACTATCCCTAACCCTTACCCGAAGCCTTACCATAACTCGGCCCCCAATTCTAAACCATACGCTAACACTAACCCGTACCCTAACACGTACGCTCACCCTAAAACTTTGTCGTACCCTAACCTGTACCCTAAGTCGTCCCCTTCCCATAAGCCTAACCCTAACCCTAATACTTACCCGAAGCCTTACCCTAAACCGTCCCCTAATCCTAACCCGTACGCTAACACTAACCCGTACCCTAACACGTACGCTCACCCTAAACGGTTGTCGTACCATAACCTGTACCCTAAACCGCCCCATCCCCTAACCCTAACCCTAAACCTAACCCTAATCCTAACCCTTACCCGAAGCCTTACCCTAACCCGTCCCATAATCATAACCCGTATGCTAACACTAACCCGTGCCCTAACACGTAGGCACACCATAAATCATTGTCGTACCCTAACCTGTACCCTAAACCATCCCCATCCCCGTCCCCGTCTCCTAACCCAAACCCGAACCCTAACCCTAACCCTTACCCGAAGACTTACCCTAACCTGTCCCCTAATCCTAACACTTACGCTAACACTAACCCTTGCCCTAACAGGTACACTCACCCTAAACCGTTGTCTTACCCTAACCTGTACCCTAAACGTCCCTGTACCCTAACCCTAACCCTAACACTAACCCTAAACCGAAACCTTACCCGAAGCCTTCCCCTAACCCGTCCCCTAATCCTAAACCGTACGCTAACCCTAACCCGTGCCCTAGCACGTACGCTCACCCTAAACCGCTGTCGTACCCTAAACTGTACCCTAAATCGTCCCCGTCCCCTAACCCTAACCCTAACCCTAAACCTTACCCGAAGCCTTCCCCTAACCCGTCCCCTAATCCTAACACATACGCTAACACTAACCCATGCCCTAAAACGAATGCTCACCCTAAACCGCTGTCGTACATTAACCTGTACCCTAAACCGTCCCCGTCCCCGTCCCCTAACCCTAACCCTAAACCTAAACCTTACCCGAAGCCTTACCCAAACCCGTCCCCTAATCCTAACCCGTACGCTAACACTAACCCGTACCCTAACAGGTACGCTCACCCTAAAGCGTGGTCGTACCCTAACCTGTACACTAAACCGTCCCCGTCCCCGTTCCCTAACCCTAACCCTATCCCAAACCCTACCCCTTACCCGAAGCCTTACCCTAACCCGTCCCATAATCCTAAATAATACGCTAAAACTACCCCATGCCCTAACACATACGCTCACCCTAAACCGTTGTCGTACCCTAACCTGTACCCTAAACCGTCCCTGTAGCCTAACCCTAACCCTAACCCTAACCCTAACCCTTACCCGAAGCCTTACCCTAACCCGTCCCATAATCCTACCCCGTATGCTAACACTAACCCGTACCCTAACATGTACGCTCACCCTAAACCGTTGTCGTACCATAACCTGTACCCTAAACCGTCCCCGTCCCCGTCCCCTAAACTTAACCCTAAACCTCACCCTTACCCGTAGCCTTACCCTAACCCGTCCCCTATTCCTAACCTATACGCTAACTCTAACCCGTACCCTAACATGTACGCTCACCCTAAAGAGTTGTCGTACACTAACCTCTACCCTAAACCGTCCCCGTCCCCGTCCCCTAACCCTAACCCTAACCATAACCCTTACCCGAAGCCTTACCCTAACAAGTCCCCAATCCTAACCCGTACGCTAACACTAACACATACCCTAACACGTACGCTCACCCTAAACCGTTGTCGTACCCTACCCTATACCCTAAACAGTCCCCGTACCCTAACCCTAACCCTAACCCTAACCCTTACCCGAAGCCTTACCCTAACCCGTCCCCTAATCCTAACCCGTACGCTAACACTAAACCTTACCCTAACACGTACGCACACTCTAAACTGTTGTCATATCCTATCCTGTACCCTAAACCTTCCCCGTGCCCGTCCCCTAACCCTAACCCTAACCCTTACCCGAAGCCTTACCCTAACCTGTCCCCTAATCCTAACCCGTACGCTAACACTAACCCTTACCCTAACACCTACGTACACCCTAAACTGTTGTCAAATCCTATCCTGTACCCTAAACCTTCCCCGTTCCTGTCCCCTAACCCTAACCCTAACCCTTACCCGAAGCCTTACCCTAAACTGTCTCCTAATCCTAACCCGTACGCTAACACTAACCCGTGCCCTAACACATACGCTCACCCTAAAGCGTTGTTGTACCCTAACCTATACCCTAAACCGTCCCCGTCCTCTAACCCTAACACTAACCCTAATACTAACCCTTACCCGAAGTCTTCCGTTAACCCGCCCCCTAATCCTAACCCGTACGCTAACGCTAACCCATACCCTAACACGTACGCTCACCCTAAACAGTTGTCGTACCCTAAACTGTACCCTAAACCGTCCCCATCCCCAAACCCTAACCCTAACCCTTACCCGAAGCCTTACACTAACCTGTCCCCTAATCCTAACCCGTACGCTAACACTAACCCGTACCCTAACACATAGGCTCACTCTAAACCGTTCTCGTACACTAACCTGTACCCTAAACCGTCCCCATCCCCTAACCCTAACCCTAACCCTTACCCGGAGCCTTACCCTAACCCGTCCTCTAATCCTAAACCGTACGCTAACACTAACCCGTACCCTAACATGTTCGCTCACCCTAAACCGTTATCTTAACCTAAGCTGTACCCTAAACAGTCCCCGTCGCCTAAACATAACCGTAACCCTAACCCTAACACTAACACTTACCCGAAGGCTTACCCTAACCCGTCCCCTAATCCTAAACCGTACGCTAACACTAACCCGTACCCTAACACGTACGCTCAGCCTAAACCGTTGTCGTAGCCTAACCTGTACCCTAAACCCTCCCCATGCCCTAACACTAACCCTAAACCTAACCCTAACCCTAACCCTTACCCGAAACCTTACCCTAACCCATCACCTAATCGGAACCCGTATGCTAACACTAACCCATACCCTATCACGTACGCTCACCCTAAACCGTTGTTGTACCCTAACCTGTACCCTAAACCCTCCCCATCCCCTAACCCTAACCCTAAACCTAACCCTAACCCTAACCCTTACCCGAATCTTATCCTAACCCGTCCCCTAATCCTAATCCATTCGCTAACCCTAACACATACCCTACCACGTACGCTCACCCTAAAGCATTGTTGTACCCTAACGTGTACCCTAAACCGTTCCTGTGCCCTAACCCTAACCCTAAACCTAACCCAAACCCTAACCCTTACCCGGAGCCTTACCCTAACCCGTCCCCTAATCCTAACCCGTACGCTAACACTAACCTGTGCCCTAACACGTACGCTCAACCTAAACCATTGTCGTACCCTAACCTGTACCCTAAACCGTCCCCTAACCCTAACCCTAACCCTAACCCTTACCCGAAGCCTTACCCTAACCCGTCCCCTAATCCTAACCCGTACGCTAACACTAAACCTTACCCTAACACGTACGCACACTCTAAACTGTTGTCATATCCTATCCTGTACCCTAAACCTTCCCCGTGCCCGTCCCCTAACCCTAACCCTAACCCTTACCCGAAGCCTTACCCTAACCTGTCCCCTAATCCTAACCCGTACGCTAACACTAACCCTTACCCTAACACCTACGTACACCCTAAACTGTTGTCAAATCCTATCCTGTACCCTAAACCTTCCCCGTTCCTGTCCCCTAACCCTAACCCTAACCCTTACCCGAAGCCTTACCCTAAACTGTCCCCTAATCCTAACCCGTACGCTAACACTAACCCGTGCCCTAACACATACTCTCACCCTAAAGCGTTGTTGTACCCTAACCTGTACCCTAAACCGTCCCCGTCCTCTAACCCTAACACTAACCCTAATACTAACCCTTACCCGAAGCCTTCCGTTAACCCGCCCCCTAATCCTAACCCGTACGCTAACGCTAACCCATACCCTAACACGTACGCTCACCCTAAACAGTTGTCGTACCCTAAACTGTACCCTAAACCGTCCCCATCCCCAAACCCTAACCCTAACCCTTACCCGAAGCCTTACACTAACCTGTCCCCTAATCCTAACCCGTACGCTAACACTAACCCGTACCCTAACACATAGGCTCACTCTAAACCGTTCTCGTACACTAACCTGTACCCTAAACCGTCCCCATCCCCTAACCCTAACCCTAACCCTTACCCGGAGCCTTACCCTAACCCATCCTCTAATCCTAAACCGTACGCTAACACTAACCCGTACCCTAACATGTTCGCTCACCCTAAACCGTTATCTTAACCTAAGCTGTACCCTAAACAGTCCCCGTCGCCTAAACATAACCGTAACCCTAACCCTAACACTAACACTTACCCGAAGGCTTACCCTAACCCGTCCCCTAATCCTAAACCGTACGCTAACACTAACCCGTACCCTAACACGTACGCTCAGCCTAAACCGTTGTCGTAGCCTAACCTGTACCCTAAACCCTCCCCATGCCCTAACACTTACCCTAAACCTAACCCTAACCCTAACCCTTACCCGAAGCCTTACACTAACCCATCACCTAATCGGAACCCGTACGCTAACACTAACCCATACCCTATCACGTACGCTCACCCTAAACCGTTGTTGTACCCTAACCTGTACCCTAAACCCTCCCCATCCCCTAACCCTAACCCTAAACCTAACCCTAACCCTAACCCTTACCCGAAGCTTATCCTAACCCGTCCCCTAATCCTAATCCATTCGCTAACCCTAACACATACCCTACCACGTACGCTCACCCTAAAGCATTGTTGTACCCTAACGTGTACCCTAAACCGTTCCTGTGCCCTAACCCTAACCCTAAACCTAACCCAAACCCTAACCCTTACCCGGAGCCTTACCCTAACCCGTCCCCTAATCCTAACCCGTACGCTAACACTAACCTGTGCCCTAACACGTACGCTCAACCTAAACCATTGTCGTACCCTAACCTGTACCCTAAACCGTCCCCTAACCCTAACCCTAACCCTAAACCTTACCCGAAGCCTTACTCTAACCTGTCCTCTAATCCTAACCTGTACGCTAACAGTAAACTGTGACCTAACATGTACCCTCACCCTAAACCGTTGTCCTACCCTAACCTGTACTCTAAACCGTCCCCATCCCCTAACCCTAACCCAAACCCTAACCCTAAACTTAACCCTTACTCGAAGCCTTACCCTAACCCGTCCACTAATCCTAACCCTTACGCTTACACTAACAATTATCCTAACACGTACGCTCATCCTAAACCTTTGTCGTACCCTAAACTGTACCCTAAACCGTCCCGTCCCCGTCCCCGTCCGCTAACCCTAACCCTAACCCTAACCCTTACCCGAAGCCTTACCCTAACCCGTCCCCTAATCCTAACCAGTACGCTAACACTAACACTTATTCTAACACGTACGCTCATCGTAAACCGTTGTCGTACCCTAACCTGTAACCTAAACCGTCCCCGTCCCCTAAGCCTAACTCTAACCCTAACCGTAACCTTTACCCGAAGCCTTACCCTTTCCTGTCCACTAATCCTAACCCGTACGCTAACACTCACCCTTGCCCTAACACGTACACTCACCCTAAACCGTTGTCGTACCCTAACCTGTACCCTAAACCATCCCTGTACCCTAACCCTAACCCCTAACCCTAACACTTACCCGAAGCCTTACCCTAACCCGTCCCATAATCCTAACCCGTACGCTAACACTAACCCGTACCCTAACTCGTACACTCACCGTAAACCATTGTCATACCCTAACCTGTACCCTAAACCATACCCGTCCCCTAACCCTAACCCTAACCCTAACCCTAACCCTATCCATTACCCGAAGCCTTACCCTAACCAGTCCCCTAAGTCTAACCCGTACGCTAACACTAACAAGTGCCCTAACATGTACGCTCACCCTAAAGCGTGGTCGTACCCTAACCTGTACCCTAAACCGTCCCCGTCCCCGTGCCCTAACCCTAACCCAAACCCTAACTCTTACCCGAAGCCTTACCGTAAACCATCCCATAATCCTAACCGATACGCTAAAACTAACCCATGCCCTAACACGTACGCTCAGCCTAAACCGTTGTCGTACCCTAACCTGTATGCTAAACCGTCCCCGTCCCGTAGCCCTAACCCTAACCCTAACCCGAAGCCTTACCCTAACCCATCCCCTAATCCTAACACGTACGCTAACTCTAACCTGTACCCTAACACGTACGCTCACCCTAAACCGTTGTCATACACTATCCTGTACCCTAAACTGTCCCCTTCCCCTAACCCTAACCCTAACCCTAAGCCTAACACTTGCCCGAAGCCTTACCCTAACCACTTCCCTAATCCTAACCCGTACGCTAACACTAAATCGTACCCTAACACGTACGCTCACCCTACACCTTTTGCGTACGCTAACCTATACCCTAAACCGTCCCCGTAACCTAACGCTAACTCTAACCCTAACCCTTACCCGAAGCCTTACCCTAACCCGTCCCCTAATCCTAACCCTAACGCTAAAACTAACCCTTACCCTAACCCGTACGCGCACCCTAAACTGTTCTCATATCCTAACCTATACCCTAAACCTTCCCCGTCCCCGTCCACGTCCCCTAAACCTATCCCTAAGCCTAACCCTAACCCTTACCCGAAGCCTTACACTAACCCGTCCCCTAATCCTAACTCGTACGCTAACACTAACCCGTACCCTAACACGTACGCTCACCCTAAACCGTTGTCGTACCCTAACCTGTACCCTAAACCGTCCCCATCCCCTAACCCTAAATCTAACTCTAACCCTAACACTTACCCGAAGCCTTACCCTAACCCGTCCCCTAATCCTAACTCGTACACTAACACTAACATGTGCCCTAACACGTACGCTCAACCTAAAGAGTTGTCGTACCCTAACCTGTACACTAAACCGTCCCCGTCCCCTAACCCTAACCCTAACCCTAACCCTAAGACTTACCCGAAGCCTTACCCTAACCTGTCCCCAAATCCTAACCCGTACGCTAACACTAACCCATACCCTAACACGTATGCTCACCCAAAAACGTTGTCGTACACTAACCTGTACCCTAAACAGTCCCCTAACCCTAACCCTAGCCCTAACCCTAACCCTTACCCGAAGCCTTACCCTAACCCGTCCCCTATTCCTAACCCGTACGCGAACACTAACACGTACCCTAACACGTACGCTCACTCTGAACCGTTGTTGTACACTAAACTGGACCCTAAGCCGTCCCCGTCCCTTAATCCGAACCCTAACCCTAACCCTAACCCTAACCCTAACCCTAACCCTTACTCGAAGCCTTCCCATAACCCGTAACCTAATGCTAACCCGTACATTAACACTAACCCGTAACCTAACACGTACGCTCAGCCTAAACCGTTGTCGTATCCTAACCTGTACCCTAAACCGTCCCTGTCACCTAACCCTAACTGTAAACCTAACCCTAACACTAACCCTTACCCGAAGCCTTTCCCTAACCCGTCCCCTAATCCTAACCCGTACGCTAACACTAACTTGTACCCTAAAACGTATGCTCACACTAAACAGTTGTTGTACACTAACCTGTACCCTAAACCGTCCCCGTCCCCTAACCATAACCCTAACCCTTACCCGACGCCTTACCCTAATCCTAACCTGTACGCTAACATTAACCCGTACCCTAACACTAACCCGTACCCTAACATGTACACTCACCCTAAACAGTTGTCGTACACTAAACTGTACCCTAAACCGTCCCCGTCCCCTAACCCTAACCCTAACCATAACCCTAACCCTAAACCTTACCCGAAGCCTTACCCTAACGCATCCCCTACTCCTAACCCATACGCTAACACTAACCCATACACTAACACATACGCTCACCCTAAACCCTTGTTGTACCCTAACCTGTACCCTAAACTGTCCCCGTCCCCGTCCCCTAACCCTAACCCTAGCCCTAACCGTAACCCTTACCCGAAGCCTTACACTAACCCGGCCCCTAATCCTAAATCGTACGCTAACACTAACCCGTACCCTAACATGTACGCTCACCCTAAAGCGTTGTCGTACCCTAACCTGTACCCTAAACCGTGTCCGTCCCCTAACCCTAACCCTAACGCTAACCCTTACCCGAAGCCTTACCCTATCCCGTCCCGTAATCCTAACCCGTACGCTAACACAAACCCGTACCCTAACACGTACGCTCACCCTAAACGGTTGTCGTACACTAACCTGTACCCTAAACCCTCCCCATCCCCTAACCCTAACCCTAACCCTAACCCTAACCCTAACCCTTACGCGAAGCCTTACCGTAACCCATCACATAAACCGAACCCGTACGCTAACACTAACCCATACCCTACCACGTACGCTCACCCTAAACCGTTGTTGTACCCTAACCTGTACCCTAAACCCTCCACATCCCCTAACCCTAACCCTAAACCTAACCCTAACCCTAACCCTTACCCGAAGCTTACCCTAACCCGTACCCTAATCCTAACCCGTTCGCTAACACTAACCCATACCCTACCACGTACGCTCACCTTAAACCGTTTTTGTACCCGAAACTTTACCCAAAACTGTTCCCGTGCCCTAACCCTAACCCTAACCCTAACCCTTACCCGAAGCTTACCCAAACCCGTACCCTAATCCTAACCCGTTCGCTAACACTAACCCGTACCCTAACACGTACGCTCACCCTAAACCGCTGTCGTACCCTAAACTGCACCCTCAACCGTGCCCGTCCCCTAACCCTAACCCTAAACCTAACCCGTCACCTAATCCTAACCCGTACGCTAACTCTAAGCCATGCCCTAACACGTACGCTCACCCTAAACCGTTGTCGTACCCTAACCTGTACCCTGAACCGTGTCCGTCCCCTAAACCTAACACTAAACCTAAACCTAACCCTAACCCTTACCCGAAGCCTTACCCTAACCCGTCCCCTAAACATAACCCGTACGCGAACACTAACACGTACCCTAACACGTACGGTCACCCTGAACCGTTGTCGTACACTAAACTGTACCCTAAACCGTCCCCGTCCCTTAACCCTAACCCTAACCCTAACCCTAACCAAAACCCTAATCCTTACCCGAAGCCTTACCATAACCCGTCCCCTAATCCTAACCCATACATTAACACTAAACCGTAACCTAACACGTACGCTCACCCTAAACCGTTGTCGTACACTAACCTGTACCCTAAACCGTCCCTGTCCCCTACCCCTAACCATAACCCTAACCCTAACACTAACCCTTACCTGAAGCCTTACCCTAACCCGTGCCCTAATCCTAACCCGTACGCTAACACTAACCCGTACACTAACACGTACGCTCACCCTAAACCGTTGTCGTACCCTTACTTGTAACCTAAACCGTCCCCGTCCCCTAACCCTAACCCTAACCCTAACCCTAACACTTACCCAAAGCCTTACCCTAACACGTCAACTAAACCTAAATCGTACGCTAACACTAACCCATGCCCTAACACGTACGCTCACCCTAAACCGTTGTCGTACACTAACCTGTACCCTAAACTGTCCCTGTCCCCTAACCCTAACCCTAACCATTACGCAAAGCCTTACCCTAACCCGTCCCCCAATCCTAACCCGTACGCTAACACTAAACCGTACCCTAACATGTACGCTCACCCTAAACCGTTCTCGTACCCTAACCTGTTCCCTAAACCGTCCTCGTCCCCTAACCCTAACCCTAACCCTAACCCTAACAACCCTAGCTTTTACCCGAAGCCTTACACTAACCGGTCCCCTAACCCTAACCCGTACGCTAACACTAACCAGTACCCTAACATGTACGCTCACCCTTAACCATTGTCGTACCCTAACCTGTACCCTAAACCGTCCCCGTCCCCTAACCTAACCCTAACCGTAACCCTTACGCGAAGCCTTACCCTAACCTGTCCCCTAATCCTAAACCGTACGCTGACACTAACACGTACCCTAACACGGACGCTCACCCTAAAACATTGTCGTACACTAAACTGTACCCTAATCCGTCCCCGTCCCTGTCCCCTAACCCTAACCCTAACCCTAACCCAAACCCTAACCCTAACCCTTACCCAAAGCCTTACCCTAATCGGTCCCCTAATCCTAACCCGTATGCTAACACTAACCCGTCCCCTAACACGTAATCTCACCCTAAACCGTTGTCGTACCCTAAGCTATACCCTAAACCGTCCCCGTACCCGTCCCCTATCCCTAACCCTAAGCCTAACCCTGAAGCTTACCCGAAGCCTTACCCTAACCCGTCCCCTAATTCTAACCCGTACGGTAACACTAACCCGTACCCTAACACGTACGCTCACCCTAAACGGTTGTCGTACCCTAACCTGTACCCTAAACCGTGTCCATCCCCTAAACCTAACCCTAACCCTAACCCTAACCTTAACCCTTACCCGAAGCCTTACCCTAACCCGTCCCCTAATCCTAACCCGTACACTAACACTAACACGTACCCTAACACTTACGGTCACCCTGAACCATTGTCGTACCCTAAACTGTACCCTAAACCGTCCCCGTCCCCTAACCCTAACCCTAACCCTAACCCTAACCCTAACCCTTACCCGAAGCCTTACCCTAACCCGTCCCCTAATCCTAAACTGTACGCTGACACTAACACGTACCCTAACACGTACGATCACCCTAAACCGTTGTCGTAACCTAACCTGTACCCTAAACCGTCCCCGTCCCCGTCCCCTAACCATAACGCTAAGCCTAACCCTGAAGCTTACCCGAAGCCTTACCCTAACCCGTCCCCAATCCTAACCCGTACTGTAACACTAACCCGTACCCTAACACGTACACTCACCCTAAACCGTTGTCGTACACTAACCTGTACCCTAAACCGTGCCCGTCCCCTAAACCTAACACTAAACCTAAACCTAACCCTAACCCTTACCCGAAGCCTTACCCTAACCCGTCCCCTAAACATAACCCGTACGCGAATACTAACACGTACCCTAACACGTACGGTCACCCTGAACTGTTGTCGTACACTAAACTGTACCCTAAACCGTCCCCGTCCCTTAACCCTAACACCTAGCCCTAACCCTAACCAAAACCCTAATCCTTACCCGAAGCCTTCCCATAACCCGTCCCCTAATCCTAACCCATACATTAACACTAAACCGTAACCTAACACGTACGCTCACCCTAAACCGTTGTCATACACTAACCTGTACCCTAAACCGTCCCTGTCCCCTACCCCTAACCATAACCCTAACCCGTCCCCTAATCCTAACCTGTACGCTAACACTAACCCGTACACTAACACGTACGCTCACCCTAAACCGTTTTCGTACCCTTACTTGTAACCTAAACCGTCCCCGTCCCCTAACCCTAACCCTAACCCTAACCCTAACGCTTACCCAAAGCCTTACCCTAACACATCAACTAAACCTAAATCGTACGCTAACACTAACCCATGCCCTAACACGTACGCTCACCCTAAACCGTTGTCGTACACTAACCTGTACCCTAAACTGTCCCTGTCCCCTAACCCTAACCCTAAGCCTAACCCTAACCATTACGCAAAGCCTTACCCTAACCCGTCCCCCAATCCTAACCCGTACGCTAACACTAACCCGTACCCTAACATGTACGCTCACCCTAAACCTTTCTCATACCCTAACCTGTTCCCTAAACCGTCCTCGTCCCCTAACCCTAAGCCTAACCCTAACCCTAAACCTAACCCTAGATTTTACCCGAAGCCTTACACTAACCGGTCCCCTAACCCTAACCCGTACGCTAACACTAACCAGTACCCTAACATGTACGCTCACCATTAACAATTGTCGTACCCTAACCTGTACCCTAAACCGTCCCCGTCCCTTAACCTAACCCTAACCCTAACCCTTACGCGAAGCCTTACCCTAACCTGTCCCCTAATCCTAAACCATACGCTGACACTAACACGTACCCTAACACGGACGCTCACCCTAAAACATTGTCATACACTAAACTGAACCCTAATCCGTCCCCGTCCCCGTCCCCGTCCCCTAACCCTAACCCTAACCCAAACCCTAACCCTAACCCGTACCCAAAGCGTTACCTTAATCGGTCCCCTAATCCTAACCCGTATGCTAACACTAACCTGTCCCCTAACACGTACTCTCACCCTAAACGGTTGTCGTACCCAAACCTATACCCTAAACCGTCCCCGTCCCCGTCCCCTATCCCTAACCCTAACCCTAACCCTGAAGCTTACCCGAAGCCTTACCCTAACCCGTCCCCTAATCCTAACCTGTACGCTAACACTAAACCGTAACCTATCACGTACGCTCACACTAAACCGTTGTCGTACCCTTACCTGTACCCTAAACCGTCCCTGGCCCCTAACCCTAAATCTAACACTAACCCTTACCCGAAGCCTAACACTAACCCGTCCCCTAATCCTAAGCCGTGCGCTAACAATAACCCATAACCCAACATGTACACTCAAACTAAACTGTTGTCGTACCCTAAACTGTCCCCATCCCCTAACCCTAACCCTAACCCTTACCCTAACCCTTACCCGAAGCCTTACCCTAACCCGTCCCCTAATCCTAACCCGTATGCTAACACTAACCCGTACCCTAACACGTACGCTCACCCTAAAACGTTGTTGTACCCAAACTTTTGCCCTAAACCGTCCCCGTCCCCGTCCCCTAACCCTAACGCTAACCCTTACTCAAAGCCTTACCCTAACCCGTCCCCTAATCCTAACCCGTACGCTAACACTAAACCGTACCTTAACACGTACGCTCACTCTAAACCGTTGTCGTACCCTAACCTGTACCCTAAACCGTCCCCGTCCCCTAACCCTAACCCTAACCCTAACCTGAAGCCTTACCGTAACCTGTCCCCTAATCCTAACCCATTGCTAACACTAAGCCGTACCCTAACACGTATGCTCGCCCTAAACCATTGTCGTACCCTAACCTGTACCCTAAACCATCCCCGTGCCCTAACCCTAACCCTATCCCTAACCCGAACCCTAACCCTAACCCTTACTCGAAGCCTTCCCATAACCCGTCCCCTAATGCTAACCCGTACGTTAACACTAACACGTAACCTAACACGTACGCTCACCCTAAACCGTTGTCGTACCCTATCCTGTGCCCTAAACCGTCCCTGTCCCCTAACCCTAACAGTAAACCTAACCCTAACACTAACCCTTACCCGAAGCCTTTCCCTAACCTGTCCCCTAATCCTAACCCGTATGCTAACACTAACTTGTACCCTAAAACGTACGCTCACCCTAAACCGTTGTTGTACCCTAACCTGTACCCTAAACCGTCCCCGTCCCCTAACCATAACCCTAACCCTAAACTTATCCCTAACCCTTACCCGACGCCTTACCCTAATCCTAACCTGTACGCTAACACTAACCGTACCCTAATATGTACGCTCACCCTAAACAGTTGTCGTACACTAAACTGTACCCTAAACCGTCCCCGTCCCCTAACCCTATCCCTAAACCTAACCCTAACCCTAAACCTTACCCGAAGCCTTACCCTAACGCATCCCCTACTCCTAACCCATACGCTAACACTAACCCATACACTAACACATACGCTCACCCTAAACCCTTGTTGTACCCTAACCTGTACCCTAAACTGTCCCCGTCCCGCTCCCCTAACCCTAACCCTAGCCCTAACCGTAACCCTTACCCGAAGCCTTACCCTAACCCGTCCCCTAATCCTAAATCGTACACTAACCCTAACCCGTACTCTAACATGTACGCTCACCCTAAAGTGTTGTCGTACCCTAACCTGTACCCTAAACCGTATCCGTCCCCTAACCCTAACCCTAACCCTAACCCTTACCCGAAGCCTTACCCTATCCCGTCCCCTAATACTAACCCGTACGCTAACACAAACCCGTACCCTAACACGTACGCTCACCCTAAAAGGTTGTCGTACCCTAACCTGTACCCTAAACCGTATCCGTCCCCTAACCCTAACCCTAACACTAAACCTTACCCGAAGCCTTACCCTAACCCGTCCTCTAATCCTAACATGTACGCTAACAGTAAACTGTGCCCTAACATGTACGCTCACCCTAAACCGTTGTCCTACCCTAACCTGTACCCTAAACCATCCCAATCCCCGTCCCCTAACCCTAACCCTAACCCTAACTCTTACCCTTACCCGAAGCCTTACCTTAACCCATCGCCTAATCCTAATCCGTACACTAACACTAACCCGAAACCTAACACGTACGCTCACCCTAAACCGTTGTCGTACCATAACATGTACCCTAAACTGTCCCCATCCCCTAGCCCTAACCCTAACCCTAACCCTTACACTTACCCGAAACCTTACCCTAACTTGTCCCCTAATCCTAAGCCGTAGGCTAAAACTAACCCTTACCCTAACACGTACGCTCATACTAATCTGTGGTCGTACCCTAACCTGTACCGTAAACCGCCCCATCCCCTAACCCTAACCCTAAACCTAACCCTAATCCTAACCCTAACCCGAAGCCTTACCCTAACCCGTCCCATAATCATAACCCATACGCTAACACTAACCCGTGCCCTAACACGTAGGCTCACCATAAATCATTGTCGTACCCTAACCTGTACCCTAAACCGTCCCCTAACCCTAACCCTAACCCTAACACTTACCCGAAACCTTACCCTAACCCGTCCTTCTAATCCTAACCTGTACGCTAACAGTAAACTGTGCCCTAACATGTACCCTCACCCTAAACCGTTGTCCTACCCTAACCTGTACCCTAAACCGTCCCCGTCCCTAACCGTAACCCTAACACATACCCGAAGCCTTACCCTAACCCGTGTCCTGATCCTAACCCGTACGTTAACACTAACCCGTACCCTAACACGTACGCTCACCCTAAACCGTTGCCGTACCCCAACCTGTACCCTAAACCGTCCCCGTCCCCGAACCCTAACCCTAACCCTAACCCTTACCAGAAGCCTTACCCTAACCCGTCCCGTAATGCTAACCCGTACGCTAACACTAACCCGTACCCTAACACGTACGCTCACCCTAAAACCTTGTCGTACCCTAACCTGTACCATAAATCGTCCCTGTCCCCTAACCCTAACCCTAACCCTAACCTTAAACCTTACCCGAAGCCTTACCCTAACCGGTCCCCTAAACCTAACCCGCACGCTAACACTAACCCGTGCCCTAACACGTACGCTCACCCGAAACATTTGTCGTACACTAAGCTGTACCCTAAACCGTCCCCATTACCTAACACTAACCTGAACCCTAACCATAACCCTAAACCTTACCCGAAGCCTTACCCTAACCCGTCCCCTAATCCTAACCGTACGCTAACACTAACCCGTGCCCTAACACGTACGCTCACCCTAAAGCGTTGTCGTACCCTAACCTGTACCCTAAACCGTTCCTGTCCCTGTACCCTAACCCTAACCCTAACCCAAACCCTAACCCTTACCCGAAGCCTTACACTAACCCATCCCATAATCCTAAACTCTACGCTAACACTAACCCGTGCCCTAACACGTACACTCACCCTAAACCGTTGTCGTACATTAACCTGTACCCTAAATCGTCCCTGTCCCCTAACCCTAACCCTAACCCTAATCCTTACCCGAAGCCTTACCCTAACTCGTCCCCTAATTCTAACCCGTATGCTAACACTAACCTGTATCCTAACACATACGCTCACCCTAAAACTTTGTCGTACACTAAGCTGTACCCTAAATCGTCCCCGTCCCCTAACCCTAAACCTAACCCTTACACAAAGCCTTACCCTAACCCGTCCCCTAATCCTAACCCGTACGCTAACACTAACCCGTAACCTAACCCGTATGCTCAACCTAAACCGTTCTCGTACACTAACCTGTACCCTAAACCGTCCCGTCCCCGTCCCCTAACCCTAGCCCTTACCCGAAACCTTACCCTAACATGTCCCCTATTCCTAACCCGTACGCTAACACTATCCCGTACCCTTACACGTACGCTCACCTTAAAACGTTGTCGTACACTAACCTGTAACCTAAACCGTCTCCGTCCCCTAACCCTAACCCTAACCCTAACCCTAACCCTAACCCTTACCCGGAGCCTTACCCTAACCTGTCCCCTAATCCTAACCCGTACGCTAACACTAACCCTTGCCCTAACACGTACGCTCACCCTAACCCGTTGTCGTACCCTAACCTGTACCCTAAACCGTCCCTCTACCCTAACCCTAACCCTAACCCTTATCCTAACCCTAAAGCTTACCCGAAGCCTTACCCTAACCCGTCCCATAATCCTAACCCGTACGCTAACACTAACCCGTACCCTAACATGTACGCTCACCCTAAACGGTTGTCGTACCCTAAACTGTACCCTAAACCATCCCTGTCCCTGACCATTAACCCTAACCCTAACCCTAACCCTAACCCTTACCCGACGCCTTACCCTAACCCGTCCCATAATCCTAACCCGTACGCTAACACTATCCCGTACCCTTACACGTACGCTCACCTTAAAACGTTGTCCTACACTAACCTGTAACCTAAACCGTCTCCGTCCCCTAACCCTAACCCTAACCCTAACCCTAACCCTAACCCTAAACCTTACCCGAAGCCTTACACTAACCCGTCCCCTAATCCTAAACCGTACGCTGACACTAACACGTAGCCTAACATGTACGCTCACCCTAAACCGTTTTCGTACACTAACCTGTACCCTAAACCGTGTCCGTCCCCTATACCTAACCCTAACCCTAACCCTAAACCTAACCCTTACCCGAAGCCTTACCCTTACCCGTCCCCTAATCCTAACCCGTATGCTAACAATAACACGTACCCTAAAACGTACTGTCACCCTGAACCATTGTCGTACCCTAAACTGTACCCTAAACCGTCCCCGTCCCTTAACCCTAACCCTAAACCTAACCCTAACCCTAATCCTTACCCGAAGCCTTAACATAACCTGTCCCCTAATCCTAACCCGTACACTAACATTAAATTGTAACCTAACACGTACGCTCACACTAAACCGTTGTCGTACCCTAACCTGTACCCTAAACCGTCCCCGTCCCCTAACCCTAACCGTAACCCTAACCCTATCACTAACGCTTACCCGAAGCCTAACACTAACCCGTCCCCTAATCCTAAGCCGTGCACTAACAGTAACCCATACCCCAACATGTACGCTCAACCTAAACCGTTGTTGTACCCTAAACTGTCCCCATCCCCTAACCCTAACCCTAACCCTAACCCCAACCCTAACCCTTACCCGAAGCCTTACCCTAACCCGTCCCCTAATCCTAACCCGTACGCTAACACTAACCCGTACCCTAACACGTACGCTCACCCTAAAACGTTGTCGTACACTAACCTGTACCCTAAACCGTCCCTGTCCCCTAACCCTAACCCTAAACCTTACCTGAAGCCTTACCCTATCCCGTCCCCTAATGCTAACCCGTACGCTAACACTAACCCGTACTCTAACACGTTCGCTCACCCTAAACCGTAGTTGTACCCTTACCTGTACCCTAAACCATCGCCGTCCCCTAGCCCTAACCCTAACCCTTACCCGAAGCCTTAACCTAAACCGTCCCCTAATCCTAACCCGTACGCTAACACTAAACAGTACCCTAACACTTACGCTCACCCTAAACCGTGGACGTACCTTAACCTGTACCTAAAACCGTCCCCGTCCCCTAACCCTAACCCGAACCCTAACACTAACCCTTACCCGAATACTTAACCTAACCTGTCCCCTACTCCTAACCCGTACGCTAACACTAACCCGTACCCTAACACGTACGCTCACCTTAAACCACTGTCATACCCTAACCTGTACCCTAAACAGTCCCCGTCCCCTAACCCTAACCCTAAACCTAACCCTTACCTGAAGACTTACACTAAACCGTACCCTAATACTAACCCGTACGCTATCACTAAACCATACCCTGAGACGTACGCTCACCCTAAAAGGTTGTCGTACTCTAACCTGTACCCTACACCGTCCCCTAACCCTAACCCTAACCCTTACCCGAAGCCTTACCCTAACCCGTCCCCTAATCCTAAACCGTACGCTAACACTAACCCGTGCCCTAACACACACGCTCACCCTAAAGCGTTGTCGTACCCTAACCTGTACCCTAAACCGTCCCTGTCCCCGTCCCCTAACCCTAAACCTAACCCTAACCGTAACACTTACCCGAAGCCTTACCCTAACACGTCCCCTAATCCTAACCCGTATGCTAACACTAACCCGTACCCTAACACGTACGCTCACCCTAAACCATTGTCCTAACCTAACCTGTACCCTAAACCGTCCCCGTCCCCGTCCCCTAAACCTAACCCTAACCCTAACCCTAACCATTCCCCGAAGCCTTACCCTAACCGTCCCCTAATCCTAACCCGTACGCTCACACTAACCCGTGCCCTAACACGTACGCTCACCCTGAACCGTTGTCGTACCCTAACCTGTACCCTAAACCGTCCCCGTCCCCTAAACCTAACCCTAACCTCACCCTAATCCTAACCCTTACCCAAAGCCTTACCCTAACCCGTCCCCTAATCCTAACCCATACACTAACACTAACCCGTGCCCTAAAACATACGCTCAACCTAAACCGTTGTCGTACCCTAACCTGTACCCTAAACCGTCCCCGTGCCCTAACCCTAACCCTAACCCTAACCCTAAATCTAACCCTTACCCGAAGCCTTACCCTAACCCGTCCCCTAATCGTAACCCGTACGCTAACAATAACACATACCCTAAAACGTACGGTCACCCTGAACCATTGTCGTACCCTAAACTCTACCCTAAACCTTCCCCGTCCCGTAAACCTAACCCTAACCCTAACCCTAACCCTAACCCTAATCCTTTCCCGAAGCCTTAACATAACCCGTCTCCTAATCCTAACCCGTACGCTAATATTAAATCGTAACCTAACACGTACGCTCACACTAAACCGTTGTCGTACCCTAACCTGTACCCTAAACCGTCCCTGTCCCCTAACCCTAACCGTAACCCTAACCCTAACACTAACCCTTACCCGGAGCCTAACACTAAACCGTCCCCTAATCCTAACCCGTACACTAACACTAAACCGTGCCCTAAAACATACGCTCAACCTAAACCGTTGTCGTACCCTAACCTGTACCCTAAACCGTCCCCGTTCCCTAACCCTAACCCTAAGCCTAACCCTACCACTAAACCTTACCCGAAGCCTTACACTAAACCGTCCCCTAATCCTAAACCATACGCTGACACTAACACATAGCCTAACACGTACGCTCACCCTAAACCGTTGTCGTACCCTAAACTGTACCGTAAACCGTGTCCATCCCCTAACCCTAACCCTAACCCTAACCCTAACCCTAACCCTTACCCGAAGCCTTACCCTAACCCGTCCCCTAATCCTAACCCGTACGCTAACACTAACCCGTACCCTAACACGTACGCTCACCCTAAACTGTTGTCGTACCCTAACCTGTTCTCTAAATCTTCCCCATCCCCTAACCCTAAACCTAACCCTAACACTTACCCTTACCCTAACCTTTACCCGAAGCCTTACACTATCCCGTCCCCAATCCGAACCCGTAGGCTAACACTAACCCGTGCCCTAAAACGTACGCTCACCTAAACCGTTGTCGTACCCTAACCTGTACCCTAAAACGTCCCCTAACTGTAACCCTAACCCTAACCCTAACCCTTACCCGAAACATTACCCTAACCCGTCCCCTAATCCGATTCCGTACGCTAACACTAACCCGTACCCTAACACGTACACCCACCCTAAAACGTTGTCGTCCCCTAACCTGTACCCTAAACCATCCCCGTCCCCTACCCTAACCCTAACACTAACCCTAACCCTAACCCTTACCCAAAGCCTTACCCTAACATGTCACCTAATCCTAACCCGTACGCTAACACTAACCCGTGCCCTAACACGTACGGTCACCCTAAACCTTTGTCGTACCCTAACCTATACCCTAAACCGTCCCTGTCCCCATCCCCTAACTCTAAACCTAAACCTAACACTAACCCTTACCCAAGCCCTTACCCTAACCCATCCCCTAATCCTAACCCGTATGCTAACACTAACCCATACCCTAACACGTACACTCACCCTAAACCGTTGTCCTACCCTAACCTGTACCGTAAACCGTCCCCGTCCCCTAACCGTAACACTAACCCTAAACCTTACCCTTACCCAAAGCCTTACCCTAACCCATCACCTAATCCTAACCCGTACGCTAACACTAACACGTGCCCTAACACGTACGCTCACCCTAAACCGTTGTTGTACCCTAACCTGTACCCTAAACCGCCCCATCCCCTAACCCTAACCCTAAACCTAACCCTAATCCTAACCCTTACCCGAAGCCTTACCCTAACCCGTCCCATAATCATAACCCGTACGCTAACACTAACCCGTGCCCTAACACGTAGGCTCACCATAAATCATTGTCGTACCCTAACCTGTACCCTAAACCATCCCCATCCCCGTCCCCGTCTCCTAACCCTAACCCGAACCCTAACCCTAACCCTTACCCGAAGACTTACCCTAACCTGTCCCCTAATCCTAACACTTACGCTAACACTAACCCTTGCCCTAACATGTACACTCACCCTAAACCGTTGTCTTACCCTAACCTGTACCCTAAACCGTCCCTGTACCCTAACCCTAACCCTAACACTAACCCTAAACCGAACCCTTACCGAAGCCTTCCCCTAACCCGTCCCCTAATCCTAAACCTTACGCTAACCCTAACCCGTGCCCTAGCACGTACGCTCACCCTAAACCGCTGTCGTACCCTAAACTGTACCCTAAACCGTCCCCGTCCCCTAACCCTAACCCTAACCCTAAACCTTACCCGAAGCCTTCCCCTAACCCGTCCCCTAATCCTAACCCGTACGCTAACTCTAAGCCATACCCTAACACGTACGCTCACCCTAAACCGTTCTCGTACACTAACCTGTAACCTAAACTGTCCCCGTCCCCTAACCCTAACCCTAAACCTTACCCGAAGCCTTACCTTAACCCGTCCTCTAATCCTAACCCGTACGCTAACAGTAAACTGTGCCCTAACATGTACGCTGAACCTAAACCATTGTCCTACACTAACCTGTACCCTAAACCGTCCCCCTCCCCTAACCCTAACCCTAACCCTAACCCTAAACCTAACCCTTACCCGAAGCCTTACCATAACCCGTCCTCTAATCCTAACCCGTACGCTAACAGTAAACTGTGCCCTAACATGTACGCTGAACCTAAACCATTGTCCTACCCTAACCTGTACCCTAAACCGTCCCCCTCCCCTAACCCTAACCCTAACCCTAACCCTAACCCTTACACCAAGCCTTACCCTAACCCGTGCCCTAATCCTAACCCGTACGCTAACACTAACCCATACCCTAACACGTACGCTCACCCTAAACCGCTGTCATACACTAACCTGTACCCTAAACCGTCCCCGTCCCCGTCCCCGTCCCCTAACCCTAACCCTAAACCTAACCCTTACCCGAAGCCTTACCCTAACCCGTCCCCTAATCCTAACCCGTACGCTAACACTAACCCGTGCCCTAACACGTACGCTCACCCTAAAGTGTGGTTGTACCCTAACCAGTACACTAAACCGTCCCCGTCCCCGTTCCCTAACCCTAACCCTAACCCAAACCCTAAGCCTTACCCGAAGCCTTACCCTAACCCGTCTCATAATCCTAACCGATACGCTAAAACTAACCCATGCCCTAACACATACGCTCACCCTAAACCGTTGTCGTACCCTAACCTGTACCCTAAACCGTCCCCGTCCCCTAACCCTAACCCTAATCCTTACCCGAAGCCTTACACTAACCCGTCCCCTAATCCTAACCCATACGCTAACTCTAACCCGTATCCTAACACGTACGCTCACCCTAAACCATTCTCATACACTAACCTGTACCCTAAACCATCCCCGTCAACTAACCTTAACCCTAAACCTTACCCGAAGCCTTACCATAACCCGTCCTCTAATCCTAACCCGTACGCTAACAGTAAACTGTGCCCTAAAATGTACGCTCAACCTAAACCATTGTCCTACCCTAACTTGTACCCTAAACCGTCCCCGTCCCCTAACCCTAACCCTAAACCTAGCTCTAAACCTAAACCTTACCCCAAGCCTTACCCTAACCCGACCCTTAATCCTAACCCGTACGCTAACACTAACCCATACCCTAACACTCACGCTCACCCTAAATCTTTGTCGTACCCTAACATGTACCCTAAACCGTCCCCGTCCCCTAACCCTAACCCTAACCCTAACCCTAACACTTACCCGAAGCATTACACTAACCCGTCCCCTAATCCTAATCCGTACGCTAACACTAACCCGTGTCCTAACACGTACCCTCACCCTAAACCGTTGTCGTACCCTAACCTGTACCCTAAACCGTCACCGTCCCCTAGCCCTAACCCTAACCCTAACCCTTACGCGAAGCCTTACCCTAACCCGTCCCCAATCCTAACCCGTACGCTAACACTAACAAGTACCCTAACACATACGCTCACCCTAAACTGTTGTCGTACACTAACCTGTAACCTAAACCGTCCCCGTCCCCTAACCCTAACCCTAACCCTCCCCCCTACCCGAAGCCTTACCCTAATCTGTCCCCTAATCATAACCCGTATGCTAACACTAACCCTTGCCCTAACACGTACACTCACCCTAAACCATTGTCGTACCCTAACCTGTACCCTGAACCGTCCCTGTACCCTAACCCTAACCCTAACTCTAACCCTAACCCTAACCCTATCACTTACCCGAAGCCTTACCCTAACCCGTCCCATAATCCTAACCCGTACGCTAACACTAACCCGTACCCTAACACGTACGCTCACCCTAAACCGTTGACGTACCCTAACCTGTACCCTAAACCGTCCCTGTCCCCTAACCCTAACCCTAACCCTAACCCTTACCAGAAGCCTTACCCTAACCCGTCCCGTAATCCTAACCCGTACGCTAACACTAACCCGTACCCTAACACGTACGCTCACCCTAAAACCTTGTCGTACCCTAACCTGTACCCTAAATCGTCCCTGTCCCCTAACCCTAACCCTAACCTTAAACCTTACCCGAAGCCTTACCCTAAACGGTTCCCTAAACCTAACCCGCACGCTAACACTAACCCGGGCCCTAACACGTACGCTCACCCGAAACATTTGTCGTACACTAAGCTGTACCCTAAACCGTCCCCATTACCTAACACTAACCCGAACCCTAACCATAACCCTAAACCTTACCCGAAGCCTTACCCTAACCCGTCCCCTAATCCTAACCGTACGCTAACACTAATCCGTGCCCTAACACGTACGCTCACCCTAAAGCGTTGTCGTACCCTAACCTGTACCCTAAACCGTTCCTGTCCCTGTACCCTAACCCTAAACCTAACCCAAACCCTAACCCTTACCCGAAGCCTTACACTAACCCATCCCATAATCCTAAACTCTACGCTAACACTAACCCGTGCCCTAACACGTACGCTCACCCTAAACCGTTGTCGTACATTAACCTGTACCCTAAATCGTCCCTGTCCCCTAACCCTAACCCTAACCCTAATCCTTACCCGAAGCCTTACCCTAACTCGTCCCCTAATTCTAACCCGTATGCTAACACTAACCTGTATCCTAACAGATACGCTCACCCTAAAACTTTGTCGTACACTAAGCTGTACCCAAAATCGTCCCCGTCCCCTATCCCTAAACCTAACCCTTACACAAAGCCTTACCCTAACCCGTCCCCTAATCCTAACCCGTACGCTAACACTAACCCGTAACCTAACCCGTATGCTCAACCTAAACCGTTCTCGTACACTAACCTGTACCCTAAACCGTCC
The DNA here is from genome assembly GCF_059928025.1 of Delphinapterus leucas. Classification (NCBI taxonomy): domain Eukaryota; kingdom Metazoa; phylum Chordata; class Mammalia; order Artiodactyla; family Monodontidae; genus Delphinapterus; species Delphinapterus leucas. The sequence continues at coordinate 2,991,207 of NW_028322232.1, read as the reverse complement.
CGTCCCGGTCCCCTAACCCTAGCCCTTACCCGAAACCTTACCCTAACATGTCCCCTATTCCTAACCCGTACGCTAACACTATCCCGTACCCTTACACGTACGCTCACCTTAAAACGTTGTCGTACACTAACCTGTACCCTAAACCGTCTCCGTCCCCTAACCCTAACCCTAAACCTAGCCCTAAACCTAAACCTTACCCCAAGCCTTACCCTAACCCGACCCTTAATCCTAACCCGTACGCTAACACTAACACATACCCTAACATGCACGCTCACCCTAAAACTTTGTCGTACCCTAACATGTACCCTAAACCCTCCCCGTCCCCTAACCCTAACCCTAACCCTAACACTTACCCGAAGCATTACACTAACCCGTCCCCTAATCCTAATCCGTACGCTAACACTAACCCGTGTCCTAACACGTACCCTCACCCTAAACCGTTGTCGTACCCTAACCTGTACCCTAAACCGTCACCGTCCCCTAGCCCTAACCCTAACCCTAACCCTTACGCGAAGCCTTACCCTAACCCGTCCCCAATCCTAACCCGTACGCTAACACTTACAAGTACCCTAACACATACGCTCACCCTAAACTGTTGTCGTACACTAACCTGTAACCTAAACCGTCCCCGTCCCCTAACCCTAAACCTAACCCTAACCCTAACCCTAACACTTACCCGAAGCCTTACCCTAATCTGTCCCCTAATCCTAACCCGTATGCTAACACTAACCCTTGCCCTAACACGTACACTCACCCTAAACCATTGTCGTACCCTAACCTGTACCCTGAACCGTCCCTGTACCCTAACCCTAACCCTAACTCTAACCCTAACCCTAACCCTAACACTTACCCGAAGCCTTACCCTAACCCGTCCCATAATCCTAACCCGTACGCTAACACTAACCCGTACCCTAACACGTACGCTCACCCTAAATCGTTTTCGTACCCTAACCTGTACCCTAAACCATCCCCGTCCCCTAACCCTAACCCTAACACTATCCCTAACCCTTACCCGAAGCCTTACCCTATCTCGGCCCCCAATTCTAAACCATACGCTAACACTAACCCGTACCCTAACACGTACGCTCACCCTAAAACTTTGTCGTAGCCTAACCTGTACCCTAAGTCGTCCCCTTCCCCTAAGACTAACCCTAACCCTAATACTTACCCGAAGCCTTACCCTAAACCGTCCCCTAATCCTAACCCATACGCTAACACTAACCCGTGCCCTAAAACGAATGCTCACCCTAAACTGCTGTCGTACACTAACCTGTACCCTAAACCGTCCCCGTCCCCGTCCCCTAACCCTAACCCTAAACCTAACCCTTACCCGAAGCCTTACCCTAACCCGTCCCCTAATCCTAACCCGTACGCTAACACTAACCCGTGCCCTAACAGGTACGCTCACCCTAAAGCGTGGTCGTACCCTAACCTGTACACTAAACCGTCCCCGTCCCCGTTCCCTAACCCTAACCCTCTCCCAAACCCTACCCCTTACCCGAAGCCTTACCCTAACCCGTCCCATAATCCTAAATAATACGCTAAAACTACCCCATGCCCTAACACATACGCTCACCCTAAACCGTTGTCGTACCCTAACCTGTACCCTAAACCGTCCCTGTAGCCTAACCCTAACCCTAACCCTAACCCTAACCCTTACCCGAAGCCTTACCCTAACCCGTCCCATAATCCTACCCCGTACGCTAACACTAACCCGTACCCTAACACGTACGCTCACCCTAAACCGTTGTCGTACCATAACCTGTACCTAACCGTCCCCGTCCCCGTCCCCTAAACTTAACCCTAAACCTCACCCTTACCCGTAGCCTTACCCTAACCCGTCCCCTATTCCTAAGCTATATGCTAACTCTAACCCGTACCCTAACATGTACGCTCACCCTAAAGAGTTGTCGTACACTAACCTCTACCCTAAACCGTCCCCGTCCCCGTCCCCTAACCCTAACCCTAACCCTAACCCTTACCCGAAGCCTTACCCTAACAAGTCCCCAATCCTACCCGTACGCTAACACTAACACATACCCTAACACGTACGCTCACCCTAAACCGTTGTCGTACCCTAGCCTATACCCTAAACAGTCCCCGTACCCTAACCCTAACCCTAACCCTAACCCTTACCCGAAGCCTTACCCTAACCCGTCCCCTAATCCTAACCCGTACGCTAACACTAAACCTTACCCTAACATGTACGCACACTCTAAACAGTTGTCATATCCTATCCTGTACCCTAAACCTTCCCCGTGCCCGTCCCCTAACCCTAAACCTAACCCTTACCCGAATCCTTACCCTAACCTGTCCCCTAATCCTAACCCGTACGCTAACACTAACCCTTACCCTAACACGTACGCACACCCTAAACTGTTGTCAAATCCTATCCTGTACCCTAAACCTTCCCCGTTCCTGTCCCCTAACCCTAACCCTAACCCTTACCCGAAGCCTTACCCTAACCTGTCCCCTAATCCTAACCCGTACGCTAACACTAACCCATGCCCTAACACATATGCTCACCCTAAAGCGTTGTCGTACCCTAACCTGTACCCTAAACCGTCCCCGTCCCCTAACCCTAACACTAACCCTAATACTAACCCTTACCCGAAACCTTCCGTTAACCCGCCCCCTAATCCTAACCCGTACGCTAACCCTAACCCGTACCCTAACACGTACGCTCACCCTAAACCATTGTCGTACCCTAAACTGTACCCTGAACCGTCCCCATCCCCAAACCCTAACCCTAACCCTTAACCGAAGCCTTACACTAACCTGTCCCCTAATCCTAACCCGTACGCTAACACTAACCCGTACCCTAACACATAGGCTCACTCTAAACCGTTCTCGTACACTAACCTGTACCCTAAACCGTCCCCATCCCCTAACCCTAACCCTAACCCTTACCCGGAGCCTTACCCTAACCCGTCCTCTAATCCTAAACCGTACGCTAACACTAACCCGTACCCTAACATGTTCGCTCACCCTAAAACTTTATCTTAAACTAAGCTGTACCCTAAACAGTCCCCGTCGCCTAAACATAACCGTAACCCTAACCCTAACACTAACACTTACCCGAAGGCTTACCCTAACCCGTCCCCTAATTCTAAACCGTACGCTAACACTAACCCGTACCCTAACACGTACGCTCACCCTAAACCGTTGCCGTAGCCTAACCTGTACCCTAAACCCTCCCCATGCCCTAACACTTACCCTAAACCTAACCCTAACCCTAACCCTTACCCGAAGCCTTACCCTAACCCATCACCTAATCGGAACCCGTACGCTAACACTAAACCCTACCCTATCACGTACGCTCACCCTAAACCGTTATTGTACACTAACCTGTACCCTAAACCCTCCCCATCCCCTAACCCTAACCCTAAACCTAACCCTAACCCTAACCCTTACCCGAAGCTTATCCTAACCCGTCCCCTAATCCTAACCCGTTCGCTAACACTAACACATACCCTACCACGTACGCTCACCCTAAAGCATTGTTGTACCCTAACGTGTACCCTAAACCATTCCCGTGCCCTAACCCTAACCCTAACCCTAACCCAAACCCTAACCCTTACCCGGAGCCTTACCCTAACCCGTCCCCTAATCCTAACCCGTACGCTAACACTAACCCATACCCTAACACGCACGCTCACCCTAAATCTTTGTCGTACCCTAACATGTACCCTAAACCGTCCCCATCCCCTAACCCTAACCCTAACCCTAACCCTAACACTTACCCGAAGCATTACACTAAACCGTCCCCTAATCCTAATCCGTACGCTAACACTAACCCGTGTCCTAACACGTACCCTCACCCTAAACCGTTGTCGTACCCTAACCTGTACCCTAAACCGTCACCGTCCCCTAGCCCTAACCCTAACCCTAACCCTTACGCGAAGCCTTACCCTAACCCGTCCCCAATCCTAACCCGTACGCTAACACTAACAAGTACCCTAACACATACGCTCACCCTAAACTGTTGTCGTACACTAACCTGTAACCTAAACCGTCCCCGTCCCCTAACCCTAACCCTAACCCTAACCCTAACCCTAACCCTTACCCGAAGCCTTACCCTAATCTGTCCCCTAATCCTAACCCGTATGCTAACACTAAGCCTTGCCCTAACACGTACACTCACCCTAAACCATTGTCGTACCCTAACCTGTACCCTGAGCCGTCCCTGTACCCTAACCCTAACCCTAACTCTAACCCTAACCCTAACCCTAACCTTAAACCTTATCCGAAGCCTTACCCTAACCGGTCCCCTAAACCTAACCCGCACGCTAACACTAACCCGTGCCCTAACACGTACGCTCACCCGAAACATTTGACGTACACTAAGCTGTACCCTAAACCGTCCCCATTACCTAACACTAACCCGAACCCTAACCATAACCCTAATCCTTACCCGAAGCCTTACCCTAACTCGTCCCCTAATTCTAACCCGTATGCTAACACTAACCTGTATCCTAACACATACGCTCACCCTAAAACTTTGTCATACACTAAGCTGTACCCTAAATCGTCCCCGTCCCCTAACCCTAAACCTAACCCTTACACAAAGCCTTACCCTAATCCGTCCCCTAATCCTAACCCGTACGCTAACACTAACCCGTAACCCAACCCGTATGCTCAACCTAAACCGTTCTCGTACACTAACCTGTACCCTAAACCGTCCCGTCCCCGTCCCCTAAACCTAGCCCTTACCCGAAACCTTACCCTAACATGTCCCCTATTCCTAACCCGTACGCTAACACTATCCCGTACCCTTACACGTACGCTCACCTTAAAACGTTGTCGTACACTAACCTGTAACCTAAACCGTCTCCGTCCCCTAACCCTAACCCTAACCCTAACCCTTACCCGGAGCCTGACCCTAACCTGTCCCCTAATCCTAACCCGTACGCTAACACTAACCCTTGCCCTAACACGTACGCTCACCCTAAACCGTTGTCGTACCCTAACCTGTACCCTAAACCGTCCCTCTACCCTAACCCTAACCCTAACCCTTTTCCTAACCCTAAAGCTTACCCGAAGCCTTACCCTAACCCGTCCCATAATCCTAACCCGTACGCTAACACTAACCCATACCCTAACATGTACGCTCACCCTAAACGGTTGTTGTACCCTAAACTGTACCCTAAACCGTCCCTGTCCCTGACCATTAACCCTAACCCTAACCCTAACCCTAACCCTTACCCGACGCCTTACCCTAACCCGTCCCATAATCCTAACCCGTACGCTAACACTAACCGTACCCTAACATGTACGCTCACCCTAAACTGTTGTCGTACCCTAACCTGTACCCTAAACCGTCCCTGTCCCCGATCCTTAACCCTAAGCCTAACCCTAACCCTAACCCTTACCTGACGCCTTACCCTAACCCGTCCCCAAATCCTAACCCGTACGCTAACACTAACCCGTACCCTAACACGCATGCTCACCCTAAACCGTTGTCATACCCTAACATGTATCCTAAACCGTCCCCATCCCCTAACCCTAACCCTAACCCTAAACCTAAACCTAACCCTTACCCGAAGCCTTACCATAACCCGTCCTCTAATCCTAACCCGTACGCTAACAGTAAACTGTGCCCTAACATGTACGCTGAACCTAAACCATTGTCCTACCCTAACCTGTACCCTAAACCGTCCCACTCCCCTAACCCTAACCCTAACCCTAACCCTTACACCAAGCCTTACACTAACCCGTGCCCTAATCCTAACCCGTACGCTAACACTAACCCATACCCTAACACGTACGCTCACCCTAAACCGCTGTCGTACACTAACCTGTACCCTAAACCATCCCAGTCCCCGTCCCCGTCCCCTAACCCTAACCCTAAACCTAACCCTTACCCGAAGGATTACCCTAACCCGTCCCCTAATCCTAACCCGTACGCTAAAACTAACCCGTGCCCTAACACGTACGCTCACCCTAAAGTGTGGTTGTACCCTAACCAGTACACTAAACCGTCCCCATCCCCGTTCCCTAACCCTAACCCTAACCCAAACCCTAAGCCTTACCCGAAGCCTTACCCTAACCCGTCTCATAATCCTAACCGATACGCTAAAACTAACCCATGCCCTAACACATACGCTCACCCTAAACCGTTGTCATACCCTAACCTGTACCCTAAACCTTCCCCGTCGCCTAACCCTAACCCTAATCCTTACGCGAAGCCTTACACTAACCCGTCCCCTAATCCTAAACCATACGCTAACTCTAACCCGTATCCTAACACGTACGCTCACCCTAAACCATTCTCATACACTAACCTGTACCCTAAACCATCCCCGTCAACTAACCTTAACCCTAACCCTTACCCGAAGCCTTACCATAACCCGTCCGCTAATCCTAACCCGTACGCTAACAGTAAACTGTGCCCTAAAATGTACACTCAACCTCAACCATTGTCCTACCCTAACTTGTACCCTAAACCGTCCCCGTCCCCTAACCCTAACCCTAAACCTAGCCCTAAACCTAAACCTTACCCCAAGCCTTACCCCAACCCGACCCTTAATCCTAACCCGTACGCTAACACTAACCCATACCCTAACACGCACGCTCACCCTAAATCTTTGTCGTACCCTAACATGTACCCTAAACCGTCCCCGTCCCCTAACCCTAACCCTAACCCTAACCCTAACACTTACCCGAAGCATTACACTAACCCGTCCCCGAATCCTAATCCGTACGCTAACACTAACCCGTGTCCTAACACGTACCCTCACCCTAAACCGTTGTCGTACCCTAACCTCTACCCTAAACCGTCACCGTCCCCTAGCCCTAACCCTAACCCTAACCCTTACGCAAAGCCTTACCCTAACCCGTCCCCAATCCTAACCCGTACGCTAACACTAACAAGTACCCTAACACATACGCTCACCCTAAACTGTTGTCGTACACTAACCTGTAACCTAAACCGTCCCCGTCCCCTAACCCTAACACTAACCCTAACCCTAACCCTAACCCTAACCCTTACCCGAAGCCTTACCCTAATCTGTCCCCTAATCCTAACCCGTATGCTAACACTAACCCTTGCCCTAACACGTACACTCACCCTAAACCATTGTCGTACCCTAACCTGTACCCTGAACCGTCCCTGTACCCTAACCCTAACCCTAACTCTAACCCTAACCCTAACCCTAACACTTACCCGAAGCCTTACCCTAACCCGTCCCATAATCCTAACCCGTACGCTAACACTAACCCGTACCCTAACACGTACGCTCACCCTAAATCGTTTTCGTACCCTAACCTGTACCCTAAACCATCCCCGTCCCCTAACCCTAACCCTAACACTATCCCTAACCCTTACCCGAAGCCTTACCATAACTCGGCCCCCAATTCTAAACCATACGCTAACACTAACCCGTACCCTAACACGTACGCTCACCCTAAAACTTTGTCGTACCCTAACCTGTACCCTAAGTCGTCCCCTTCCCCTAAGCCTAACCCTAACCCTAATACTTACCCGAAGCCTTACCCTAAACCGTCCCCTAATCCTAACCCGTACGCTAATACTAACCCGTACCCTAACACGTACGCTCACCCTAAACCGTTGTCGTACCATAACCTGTACCCTAAACCGTCCCCGTCCCCGTCCCCTAAACTTAACCCTAAACCTCACCCTTACCCGTAGCCTTACCCTAACCCGTCCCCTATTCCTAAACTATACGCTGACTCTAACCCGTACTCTAACATGTACGCTCACCCTAAAGAGTTGTCGTACACTAACCTCTACCCTAAACCGTCCCCGTCCCCGTCCCCTAACCCTAACCCTAACCCTAACCCTTACCCGAAGCCTTACCCTAACAAGTCCCCAATCCTAACCCGTACGCTAACACTAACACATAACCTAACACGTACGCTCACCCTAAACCGTTGTCGTACCCTAACCTATACCCTAAACAGTCCCCGTACCCTAACCCTAACCCTAACCCAAACCCTTACCCGAAGCCTTACCCTAACCCGTCCCCTAATCCTAACCCGTACGCTAACACTAAACTTTACCCTAACACGTACGCACACTCTAAACTGTTGTCATATCCTACCCTGTACCCTAAACCTTCCCCGTGCCCGTCCCGTAACCCTAACCCTAAACCTTACCCGAAGCCTTACCCTAACCTGTCCCTTAATCCTAACCCGTACGCTAACACTAACGATTACCCTAACACGTACACACACCCGAAACTGTTGTCAAATCCTATCCTGTACCCTAAACCTTCCCCGTTCCTGTCCCCTAACCCTAACCCTAACCCTTACCCGAAGCCTTACCCTAACCTGTCCCCTAATCCTAACCCGTACGCTAACACTAACCCGTGCCCTAACACATACGCTCACCTTAAAGCGTTGTCGTACCCTAACCTGTACCCTAAACCGTCCCCGTCCCCTAACCCTAACACTAACCCTAATACTAACCCTTACCCGAAGCCTTCCGTTAACCCGCCCCCTAATCCTAACCCGTACGCTAACCCTAACCCGTACCCTAACACGTACGCTCACCCTAAACCGTTGTCGTACCCTAAACTGTACCCTGAACCGTCCCCATCCTCAAACCCTAACCCTAACCCTTACCCGAAGCCTTACACTAACCTGTCCCCTAATCCTAACCCGTACGCTAACACTAACCCATACCCTAACACGTAGGCTCACTCTAAACCGTTCTCGTACACTAACCTGTACCCTAAACCGTCCCCATCCCCTAACCCTAACCCTAACCCTTACCCGGAGCCTTACCCTAACCCGTCCTCTAATCCTAAACCGTACGCTAACACTAACCCGTACCCTAACATGTTCGCTCACCCTAAACCGTTATCTTAACCTAAGCTGTACCCTAAACAGTCCCCGTCGCCTAAACATAACCGTAACCCTAACCCTAACACTAACACTTACCCGAAGGCTTACCCTAACCCGTCCCCTAATCCTAAACCGTACGCTAACACTAACCCGTACCCTAACACGTACGCTCACCCTAAACCGTTGTCGTAGCCTAACCTGTACCCTAAACCTCCCCATGCCCTAACACTTACCCTAAACCTAACCCTAACCCTAACCCTTACCCGAAGCCTTACCCTAACCCATCACCTAATCGGAACCCGTACGCTAACACTAACCCATACCCTATCACGTACGCTCACCCTAAACCGTTGTTGTACCCTAACCTGTACCCTAAACCCTCCCCATCCCCTAACCCTAACCCTAAACCTAACCCTAAACCTAACCCTTACCCGAAGCTTATCCTAACCCGTCCCCTAATCCTAACCCGTTCGCTAACACTAACACATAACCTACCACGTACGCTCACCCTAAAGCATTGTTGTACCCTAACGTGTACCCTAAACCGTTCCCATGCCCTAACCCTAACCCTAACCCTAACCCAAACCCTAACCCTTACCCGGAGCCTTACCCTAACCCGTCCCCTAATCCTAACCCGTACGCTAACACTAACCTGTGCCCTAACACGTACGCTCAAACTAAACCATTGTCGTACCCTAACCTGTACCCTAAACCGTCCCCTAACCCTAACCCTAACCCTAACACTTACCCGAAACCTTACCCTAACCCGTCCTTCTAATCCTAACCTGTACGCTAACAGTAAACTGTGCCCTAACATGTACCCTCACCCTAAACCGTTGTCCTACCCAAACCTGTACCCTAAACCGTCCCCGTCCCTAACCGTAACCCTAACACATACCCGAAGCCTTACCCTAAACCGTGTCCTGATCCTAACCCGTACGTTAACACTAACCCGTACCCTAACACGTACGCTCACCCTAAACCGTTGCCGTACCCCAACCTGTACCCTAAACCGTCCCCGTCCCATAACCCTAACCCTAACCCTAAACCAAAACCTAACCTTTACCCGAAGCTTTACCCTAACCCATCCCATAATCCTATCCCGTACGCTAACCCTAACCCTTACCCTACCACGTACGCTCACCCTAAACCGTTGACGTACCCTAACCTGTACCCTAAGTCGTCCCCTTCCCATAAGCCTAACCCTAACCCTAATACTTACCCGAAGCCTTACCCTAAACCGTCCCCTAATCCTAACCCGTACGCTAACACTAACCCGTACCCTAACACGTACGCTCACCCTAAACCGTTGTCGTACCATAACCTGTACCCTAAACCGCCCCATCCCCTAACCCTAACCCTAAACCTAACCCTAATCCTAACCCTTACCCGAAGCCTTACCCTAACCCGTCCCATAATCATAACCCGTACGCTAACACTAACCCATGCCCTAACACGTAGGCTCACCATAAATCATTGTCGTACCCTAACCTGTACCCTAAACCATCCCCATCCCCGTCCCCGTCTCCTAACCCTAACCCGAACCCTAACCCTAACCCTTACCCGAAGACTTACCCTAACCTGTCCCCTAATCCTAACACTTACGCTAACACTAACCCTTGCCCTAACAGGTACACTCACCCTAAACCGTTGTCTTACCCTAACCTGTACCCTAAACGTCCCTGTACCCTAACCCTAACCCTAACACTAACCCTAAACCAAAACCTTACCCGAAGCCTTCCCCTAACCCGTCCCCTAATCCTAAACCGTACGCTAACCCTAACCCGTGCCCTAGCACGTACGCTCACCCTAAACCGCTGTCGTACCCTAAACTGTACCCTAAACCGTCCCCGTCCCCTAACCCTAACCCTAACCCTAAACCTTACCCGAAGCCTTCCCCTAACCCGTCCCCTAATCCTAACACATACGCTAACACTAACCCATGCCCTAAAACGAATGCTCACCCTAAACCGCTGTCGTACATTAACCTGTACCCTAAACCGTCCCCGTCCCCGTCCCCTAACCCTAACCCTAAACCTAAACCTTACCCGAAGCCTTACCCAAACCCGTCCCCTAATCCTAACCCGTACGCTAACACTAACCCGTACCCTAACAGGTACGCTCACCCTAAAGCGTGGTCGTACCCTAACCTGTACACTAAACCGTCCCCGTCCCCGTTCCCTAACCCTAACCCTATCCCAAACCCTACCCCTTACCCGAAGCCTTACCCTAACCCGTCCCATAATCCTAAATAATACGCTAAAACTACCCCATGCCCTAACACATACGCTCACCCTAAACCGTTGTCGTACCCTAACCTGTACCCTAAACCGTCCCTGTAGCCTAACCCTAACCCTAACCCTAACCCTAACCCTTACCCGAAGCCTTACCCTAACCCGTCCCATAATCCTACCCCGTATGCGAACACTAACCCGTACCCTAACATGTACGCTCACCCTAAACCGTTGTCGTACCATAACCTGTACCCTAAACCGTCCCCGTCCCCGTCCCCTAAACTTAACCCTAAACCTCACCCTTACCCGTAGCCTTACCCTAACCCGTCCCCTATTCCTAACCTATACGCTAACTCTAACCCGTACCCTAACATGTACGCTCACCCTAAAGAGTTGTCGTACACTAACCTCTACCCTAAACCGTCCCCGTCCCCGTCCCCTAACCCTAACCCTAACCCTAACCCTTACCCGAAGCCTTACCCTAACCCGTCCCCTAATCCTAACCCGTACGCTAACACTAAACCTTACCCTAACACGTACGCACACTCTAAACTGTTGTCATATCCTATCCTGTACCCTAAACCTTCCCCGTGCCCGTCCCCTAACCCTAACCCTAACCCTTACCCGAAGCCTTACCCTAACCTGTCCCCTAATCCTAACCCGTACGCTAACACTAACCCTTACCCTAACACCTACGTACACCCTAAACTGTTGTCAAATCCTATCCTGTACCCTAAACGTTCCCCGTTCCTGTCCCCTAACCCTAACCCTAACCCTTACCCGAAGCCTTACCCTAAACTGTCCCCTAATCGTAACCCGTACGCTAACACTAACCCGTGCCCTAACACATACTCTCACCCTAAAGCGTTGTTGTACCCTAACCTGTACCCTAAACCGTCCCCGTCCTCTAACCCTAACACTAACCCTAATACTAACCCTTACCCGAAGCCTTCCGTTAACCCGCCCCCTAATCCTAACCCGTACGCTAACGCTAACCCATACCCTAACACGTACGCTCACCCTAAACAGTTGTCGTACCCTAAACTGTACCCTAAACCGTCCCCATCCCCAAACCCTAACCCTAACCCTTACCCGAAGCCTTACACTAACCTGTCCCCTAATCCTAACCCGTACGCTAACACTAACCCGTACCCTAACACATAGGCTCACTCTAAACCGTTCTCGTACACTAACCTGTACCCTAAACCGTCCCCATCCCCTAACCCTAACCCTAACCCTTACCCGGAGCCTTACCCTAACCCATCCTCTAATCCTAAACCGTGCGTTAACACTAACCCGTACCCTAACATGTTCGCTCACCCTAAACCGTTATCTTAACCTAAGCTGTACCCTAAACAGTCCCCGTCGCCTAAACATAACCGTAACCCTAACCCTAACACTAACACTTACCCGAAGGCTTACCCTAACCCGTCCCCTAATCCTAAACCGTACGCTAACACTAACCCGTACCCTAACACGTACGCTCAGCCTAAACCGTTGTCGTAGCCTAACCTGTACCCTAAACCCTCCCCATGCCCTAACACTTACCCTAAACCTAACCCTAACCCTAACCCTTACCCGAAGCCTTACCCTAACCCATCACCTAATCGGAACCCGTACGCTAACACTAACCCATACCCTATCACGTACGCTCACCCTAAACCGTTGTTGTACCCTAACCTGTACCCTAAACCCTCCCCATCCCCTAACCCTAACCCTAAACCTAACCCTAACCCTAACCCTTACCCGAAGCTTATCCTAACCCGTCCCCTAATCCTAATCCATTCGCTAACCCTAACACATACCCTACCAGGTACGCTCACCCTAAAGCATTGTTGTACCCTAACGTGTACCCTAAACCGTTCCCGTGCCCTAACCCTAACCCTAACCCTAACCCAAACCCTAACCCTTACCCGGAGCCTTACCCTAACCCGTCCCCTAATCCTAACCCGTACGCTAACACTAACCTGTGCCCTAACACGTACGCTCAACCTAAACCATTGTCGTACCCTAACCTGTACCCTAAACCGTCCCCTAACCCTAACCCTAACCCTAAACCTTACCCGAAGCCTTACTCTAACCTGTCCTCTAATCCTAACCTGTACGCTAACAGTAAACTGTGACCTAACATGTACCCTCACCCTAAACCGTTGTCCTACCCTAACCTGTACTCTAAACCGTCCTCATCCCCTAACCCTAACCCAAACCCTAACCCTAAACTTAACCCTTACTCGAAGCCTTACCCTAACCCGTCCACTAATCCTAACCCGTACGCTTACACTAACAATTATCCTAACACGTACGCTCATCCTAAACCTTTGTCGTACCCTAAACTGTACCCTAAACCGTCCCGTCCCCGTCCCCGTCCGCTAACCCTAACCCTAACCCTAACCCTTACCCGAAGCCTTACCCTAACCCGTCCCCTAATCCTAACCCGTACGCTAACACTAACACTTATTCTAACACCTACGCTCATCGTAAACCGTTGTCGTACCCTAACCTGTAACCTAAACCGTCCCCGTCCCCTAAGCCTAACTCTAACCCTAACCGTAACCTTTACCCGAAGCCTTACCCTTTCCTGTCCACTAATCCTAACCCGTACGCTAACACTCACCCTTGCCCTAACACGTACACTCACCCTAAACCGTTGTCGTACCCTAACCTGTACCCTAAACCATCCCTGTACCCTAACCCTAACCCTAACCCTAACCCTAACACTTACCCGAAGCCTTACCCTAACCCGTCCCATAATCCTAACCCGTACGCTAACACTAACCCGTACCCTAACTCGTACACTCACCGTAAACCATTGTCATACCCTAACCTGTACCCTAAACCATACCCGTCCCCTAACCCTAACCCTAACCCTAACCCTAACCCTATCCATTACCCGAAGCCTTACCCTAACCAGTCCCCTAAGTCTAACCCGTACGCTAACACTAACAAGTGCCCTAACATGTACGCTCACCCTAAAGCGTGGTCGTACCCTAACCTGTACCCTAAACCGTCCCCGTCCCCGTGCCCTAACCCTAACCCAAACCCTAACTCTTACCCGAAGCCTTACCGTAAACCATCCCATAATCCTAACCGATACGCTAAAACTAACCCATGCCCTAACACGTACGCTCAGCCTAAACCGTTGTCGTACCCTAACCTGTATGCTAAACCGTCCCCGTCCCGTAGCCCTAACCCTAACCCTAACCCGAAGCCTTACCCTAACCCATCCCCTAATCCTAACACGTACGCTAACTCTAACCTGTACCCTAACACGTACGCTCACCCTAAACCGTTGTCATACACTATCCTGTACCCTAAACTGTCCCCTTCCCCTAACCCTAACCCTAACCCTAAGCCTAACACTTGCCCGAAGCCTTACCCTAACCACTTCCCTAATCCTAACCCGTACGCTAACACTAAATCGTACCCTAACACGTACGCTCACCCTAAACCTTTTGCGTACGCTAACCTATACCCTAAACCGTCCCCGTAACCTAACCCTAACTCTAACCCTAACCCTTACCCGAAGCCTTACCCTAACCCGTCCCCTAATCCTAACCCATACGCTAAAACTAACCCTTACCCTAACCCGTACGCGCACCCTAAACTGTTCTCATATCCTAACCTATACCCTAAACCTTCCCCGTCCCCGTCCACGTCCCCTAAACCTATCCCTAAGCCTAACCCTAACCCTTACCCGAAGCCTTACACTAACCCGTCCCCTAATCCTAACTCGTACGCTAACACTAACCCGTACCCTAACACGTACGCTCACCCTAAACCGTTGTCGTACCCTAACCTGTACCCTAAACCGTCCCCATCCCCTAACCCTAAATCTAACTCTAACCCTAACACTTACCCGAAGCCTTACCCTAACCCGTCCCCTAATCCTAACTCGTACACTAACACTAACATGTGCCCTAACACGTACGCTCAACCTAAAGAGTTGTCGTACCCTAACCTGTACACTAAACCGTCCCCGTCCCCTAACCCTAACCCTAACCCTAACCCTAAGACTTACCCGAAGCCTTACCCTAACCTGTCCCCAAATCCTAACCCGTACGCTAACACTAACCCATACCCTAACACGTATGCTCACCCAAAAACGTTGTCGTACACTAACCTGTACCCTAAACAGTCCCCTAACCCTAACCCTAGCCCTAACCCTAACCCTTACCCGAAGCCTTACCCTAACCCGTCCCCTATTCCTAACCCGTACGCGAACACTAACACGTACCCTAACACGTACGCTCACTCTGAACCGTTGTTGTACACTAAACTGGACCCTAAGCCGTCCCCGTCCCTTAACCCGAACCCTAACCCTAACCCTAACCCTAACCCTAACCCTTACTCGAAGCCTTCCCATAACCCGTAACCTAATGCTAACCCGTACGTTAACACTAACCCGTAACCTAACACGTACGCTCAGCCTAAACCGTTGTCGTATCCTAACCTGTACCCTAAACCGTCCCTGTCACCTAACCCTAACTGTAAACCTAACCCTAACACTAACCCTTACCCGAAGCCTTTCCCTAACCCGTCCCCTAATCCTAACCCGTACGCTAACACTAACTTGTACCCTAAAACGTATGCTCACACTAAACAGTTGTTGTACACTAACCTGTACCCTAAACCGTCCCCGTCCCCTAACCATAACCCTAACCCTTACCCGACGCCTTACCCTAATCCTAACCTGTACGCTAACATTAACCCGTACCCTAACACTAACTCGTACCCTAACATGTACACTCACCCTAAACAGTTGTCGTACACTAAACTGTACCCTAAACCGTCCCCGTCCCCTAACCCTAACCCTAACCATAACCCTAACCCTAAACCTTACCCGAAGCCTTACCCTAACGCATCCCCTACTCCTAACCCATACGCTAACACTAACCCATACACTAACACATACGCTCACCCTAAACCCTTGTTGTACCCTAACCTGTACCCTAAACTGTCCCCGTCCCCGTCCCCTAACCCTAACCCTAGCCCTAACCGTAACCCTTACCCGAAGCCTTACACTAACCCGTCCCCTAATCCTAAATCGTACGCTAACACTAACCCGTACCCTAACATGTACGCTCACTCTAAAGCGTTGTCGTACCCTAACCTGTACCCTAAACCGTGTCCGTCCCCTAACCCTAACCCTAACGCTAACCCTTACCCGAAGCCTTACCCTATCCCGTCCCGTAATCCTAACCCGTACGCTAACACAAACCCGTACCCTAACACGTACGCTCACCCTAAACGGTTCTCGTACACTAACCTGTACCCTAAACCCTCCCCATCCCCTAACCCTAACCCTAAACCTAACCCTAACCCTAACCCTTACGCGAAGCCTTACCGTAACCCATCACATAAACCGAACCCGTACGCTAACACTAACCCATACCCTACCACGTACGCTCACCCTAAACCGTTGTTGTACCCTAACCTGTACCCTAAACCCTCCACATCCCCTAACCCTAACCCTAAACCTAACCCTAACCCTAACCCTTACCCGAAGCTTACCCTAACCCGTACCCTAATCCTAACCCGTTCGCTAACACTAACCCATACCCTACCACGTACGCTCACCTTAAACCGTTTTTGTACCCTAACCTTTACCCAAAACTGTTCCCGTGCCCTAACCCTAACCCTAACCCTAACCCTTACCCGAAGCTTACCCAAACCCGTACCCTAATCCTAACCCGTTCGCTAACACTAACCCGTACCCTAACACGTACGCTCACCCTAAACCGCTGTCGTACCCTAAACTGCACCCTCAACCGTGCCCGTCCCCTAACCCTAACCCTAAACCTAACCCGTCACCTAATCCTAACCCGTACGCTAACTCTAAGCCATGCCCTAACACGTACGCTCACCCTAAACCGTTGTCGTACCCTAACCTGTACCCTGAACCGTGTCCGTCCCCTAAACCTAACACTAAACCTAAACCTAACCCTAACCCTTACCCGAAGCCTTACCCTAACCCGTCCCCTAAACATAACCCGTACGCGAACACTAACACGTACCCTAACACGTACGGTCACCCTGAACCGTTGTCGTACACTAAACTGTACCCTAAACCGTCCCCGTCCCTTAACCCTAACCCTAACCCTAACCCTAACCAAAACCCTAATCCTTACCCGAAGCCTTACCATAACCCGTCCCCTAATCCTAACCCATACATTAACACTAAACCATAACCTAACACGTACGCTCACCCTAAACCGTTGTCGTACACTAACCTGTACCCTAAACCGTCCCTGTCCCCTACCCCTAACCATAACCCTAACCCTAACACTAACCCTTACCTGAAGCCTTACCCTAACCCGTGCCCTAATCCTAACCCGTACGCTAACACTAACCCGTACACTAACACGTACGCTCACCCTAAACCGTTGTCGTACCCTTACTTGTAACCTAAACCGTCCCCGTCCCCTAACCCTAACCCTAACCCTAACCCTAACACTTACCCAAAGCCTTACCCTAACACGTCAACTAAACCTAAATCGTACGCTAACACTAACCCATGCCCTAACACGTACGCTCACCCTAAACCGTTGTCGTACACTAACCTGTACCCTAAACTGTCCCTGTCCCCTAACCCTAACCCTAACCATTACGCAAAGCCTTACCCTAACCCGTCCCCCAATCCTAACCCGTACGCTAACACTAACCCGTACCCTAACATGTACGCTCACCCTAAACCGTTCTCGTACCCTAACCTGTTCCCTAAACCGTCCTCGTCCCCTAACCCTAACCCTAACCCTAACCCTAACCCTAGCTTTTACCCGAAGCCTTACACTAACCGGTCCCCTAACCCTAACCCGTACGCTAACACTAACCAGTACCCTAACATGTACGCTCACCCTTAACCATTGTCGTACCCTAACCTGTACCCTAAACCGTCCCCGTCCCCTAACCTTACCCTAACCGTAACCCTTACGCGAAGCCTTACCCTAACCTGTCCCCTAATCCTAAACCGTACGCTGACACTAACACGTACCCTAACACGGACGCTCACCCTAAAACATTGTCGTACACTAAACTGTACCCTAATCCGTCCCCGTCCCTGTCCCCTAACCCTAACCCTAACCCTAACCCAAACCCTAACCCTAACCCTTACCCAAAGCCTTACCCTAATCGGTCCCCTAATCCTAACCCGTATGCTAACACTAACCTGTCCCCTAACACGTAATCTCACCCTAAACCGTTGTCGTACCCTAAGCTATACCCTAAACCGTCCCCGTACCCGTCCCCTATCCCTAACCCTAAGCCTAACCCTGAAGCTTACCCGAAGCCTTACCCTAACCCGTCCCCTAATTCTAACCAGTACGGTAACACTAACCCGTACCCTAACACGTACGCTCACCCTAAACGGTTGTCGTACCCTAACCTGTACCCTAAACCGTGTCCATCCCCTAAACCTAACCCTAACCCTAACCCTAACCTTAACCCTTACCCGAAGCCTTACCCTAACCCGTCCCCTAATCCTAACCCGTACACTAACACTAACACGTACCCTAACACTTACGGTCACCCTGAACCATTGTCGTACCCTAAACTGTACCCTAAACCGTCCCCGTCCCCTAACCCTAACCCTAACCCTAACCCTAACCCTAACCCTTACCCGAAGCCTTACCCTAACCCGTCCCCTAATCCTAAACTGTACGCTGACACTAACACGTACCCTAACACGTACGATCACCCTAAACCGTTGTCGTAACCTAACCTGTACCCTAAACCGTCCCCGTCCCCGTCCCCTAACCATAACGCTAAGCCTAACCCTGAAGCTTACCCGAAGCCTTACCCTAACCCGTCCCCAATCCTAACCCGTACTGTAACACTAACCCGTACCCTAACACGTACACTCACCCTAAACCGTTGTCGTACACTAACCTGTACCCTAAACCGTGCCCGTCCCCTAAACCTAACACTAAACCTAAACCTAACCCTAACCCTTACCCGAAGCCTTACCCTAACCCGTCCCCTAAACATAACCCGTACGCGAATACTAACACGTACCCTAACACGTACGGTCACCCTGAACTGTTGTCGTACACTAAACTGTACCCTAAACCGTCCCCGTCCCTTAACCCTAACACCTAGACCTAACCCTAACCAAAACCCTAATCCTTACCCGAAGCCTTCCCATAACCCGTCCCCTAATCCTAACCCATACATTAACACTAAACCGTAACCTAACACGTACGCTCACCCTAAACCGTTGTCATACACTAACCTGTACCCTAAACCGTCCCTGTCCCCTACCCCTAACCATAACCCTAACCCGTCCCCTAATCCTAACCCGTACGCTAACACTAACCCGTACACTAACACGTACGCTCACCCTAAACCGTTTTCGTACCCTTACTTGTAACCTAAACCGTCCCCGTCCCCTAACCCTAACCCTAACCCTAACCCTAACGCTTACCCAAAGCCTTACCCTAACACATCAACTAAACCTAAATCGTACGCTAACACTAACCCATGCCCTAACACGTACGCTCACCCTAAACCGTTGTCGTACACTAACCTGTACCCTAAACTGTCCCTGTCCCCTAACCCTAACCCTAAGCCTAACCCTAACCATTACGCAAAGCCTTACCCTAACCCGTCCCCCAATCCTAACCCGTACGCTAACACTAACCCGTACCCTAACATGTACGCTCACCCTAAACCTTTCTCATACCCTAACCTGTTCCCTAAACCGTCCTCGTCCCCTAACCCTAAGCCTAACCCTAACCCTAAACCTAACCCTAGATTTTACCCGAAGCCTTACACTAACGGGTCCCCTAACCCTAACCCGTACGCTAACACTAACCAGTACCCTAACATGTACGCTCACCATTAACAATTGTCGTACCCTAACCTGTACCCTAAACCGTCCCCGTCCCTTAACCTAACCCTAACCCTAACCCTTACGCGAAGCCTTACCCTAACCTGTCCCCTAATCCTAAACCATACGCTGACACTAACACGTACCCTAACACGGACGCTCACCCTAAAACATTGTCATACACTAAACTGAACCCTAATCCGTCCCCGTCCCCGTCCCCGTCCCCTAACCCTAACCCTAACCCAAACCCTAACCCTAACCCGTACCCAAAGCGTTACCTTAATCGGTCCCCTAATCCTAACCCGTATGCTAACACTAACCTGTCCCCTAACACGTACTCTCACCCTAAACGGTTGTCGTACCCAAACCTATACCCTAAACCGTCCCCGTCCCCGTCCCCTATCCCTAACCCTAACCCTAACCCTGAAGCTTACCCGAAGCCTTACCCTAACCCGTCCCCTAATCCTAACCTGTACGCTAACACTAAACCGTAACCTATCACGTACGCTCACACTAAACCGTTGTCGTACCCTTACCTGTACCCTAAACCGTCCCTGGCCCCTAACCCTAAATCTAACACTAACCCTTACCCGAAGCCTAACACTAACCCGTCCCCTAATCCTAAGCCGTGCGCTAACAATAACCCATAACCCAACATGTACACTCAAACTAAACTGTTGTCGTACCCTAAACTGTCCCCATCCCCTAACCCTAACCCTAACCGTAACCCTAACCCTTACCCGAAGCCTTACCCTAACCCGTCCCCTAATCCTAACCCGTATGCTAACACTAACCCGTACCCTAACACGTACGCTCACCCTAAAACGTTGTTGTACCCAAACTTTTGCCCTAAACCGTCCCCGTCCCCGTCCCCTAACCCTAACGCTAACCCTTACTCAAAGCCTTACCCTAACCCGTCCCCTAATCCTAACCCGTACGCTAACACTAAACCGTACCTTAACACGTACGCTCACTCTAAACCGTTGTCGTACCCTAACCTGTACCCTAAACCGTCCCCGTCCCCTAACCCTAACCCTAACCCTAACCTGAAGCCTTACCGTAACCTGTCCCCTAATCCTAACCCATTGCTAACACTAAGCCGTACCCTAACACGTATGCTCGCCCTAAACCATTGTCGTACCCTAACCTGTACCCTAAACCATCCCCGTGCCCTAACCCTAACCCTATCCCTAACCCGAACCCTAACCCTAACCCTTACTCGAAGCCTTCCCATAACCCGTCCCCTAATGCTAACCCGTACGTTAACACTAACACGTAACCTAACACGTACGCTCACCCTAAACCGTTGTCGTACCCTATCCTGTGCCCTAAACCGTCCCTGTCCCCTAACCCTAACAGTAAACCTAACCCTAACACTAACCCTTACCCGAAGCCTTTCCCTAACCTGTCCCCTAATCCTAACCCGTATGCTAACACTAACTTGTACCCTAAAACGTACGCTCACCCTAAACCGTTGTTGTACCCTAACCTGTACCCTAAACCGTCCCCGTCCCCTAACCATAACCCTAACCCTAAACTTATCCCTAACCCTTACCCGACGCCTTACCCTAATCCTAACCTGTACGCTAACACTAACCGTACCCTAATATGTACGCTCACCCTAAACAGTTGTCGTACACTAAACTGTACCCTAAACCGTCCCCGTCCCCTAACCCTATCCCTAAACCTAACCCTAACCCTAAACCTTACCCGAAGCCTTACCCTAACGCATCCCCTACTCCTAACCCATACGCTAACACTAACCCATACACTAACACATACGCTCACCCTAAACCCTTGTTGTACCCTAACCTGTACCCTAAACTGTCCCCGTCCCGCTCCCCTAACCCTAACCCTAGCCCTAAACGTAACCCTTACCCGAAGCCTTACCCTAACCCGTCCCCTAATCCTAAATCGTACACTAACCCTAACCCGTACTCTAACATGTACGCTCACCCTAAAGTGTTGTCGTACCCTAACCTGTACCCTAAACTGTATCCGTCCCCTAACCCTAACCCTAACCCTAACCCTTACCCGAAGCCTTACCCTATCCCGTCCCCTAATACTAACCCGTACGCTAACACAAACCCGTACCCTAACACGTACGCTCACCCTAAAAGGTTGTCGTACCCTAACCTGTACCCTAAACCGTATCCGTCCCCTAACCCTAACCCTAACACTAAACCTTACCCGAAGCCTTACCCTAACCCGTCCTCTAATCCTAACATGTACGCTAACAGTAAACTGTGCCCTAACATGTACGCTCACCCTAAACCGTTGTCCTACCCTAACCTGTACCCTAAACCATCCCAATCCCCGTCCCCTAACCCTAACCCTAACCCTAACTCTTACCCTTACCCGAAGCCTTACCTTAACCCATCGCCTAATCCTAATCCGTACACTAACACTAACCCGAAACCTAACACGTACGCTCACCCTAAACCGTTGTCGTACCATAACATGTACCCTAAACTGTCCCCATCCCCTAGCCCTAATCCTAACCCTAACCCTTACACTTACCCGAAACCTTACCCTAACTTGTCCCCTAATCCTAAGCCGTAGGCTAAAACTAAACCTTACCCTAACACGTACGCTCATACTAATCTGTGGTCGTACCCTAACCTGTACCGTAAACCGCCCCATCCCCTAACCCTAACCCTAAACCTAACCCTAATCCTAACCCTAACCCGAAGCCTTACCCTAACCCGTGCCATAATCATAACCCATACGCTAACACTAACCCGTGCCCTAACACGTAGGCTCACCATAAATCATTGTCGTACCCTAACCTGTACCCTAAACCGTCCCCTAACCCTAACCCTAACCCTAACACTTACCCGAAACCTTACCCTAACCCGTCCTTCTAATCCTAAACTGTACGCTAACAGTAAACTGTGCCCTAACATGTACCCTCACCCTAAACCGTTGTCCTACCCTAACCTGTACCCTAAACCGTCCCCGTCCCTAACCGTAACCCTAACACATACCCGAAGCCTTACCCTAACCCGTGTCCTGATCCTAACCCGTACGTTAACACTAACCCGTACCCTAACACGTACGCTCACCCTAAACCGTTGCCGTACCCCAACCTGTACCCTAAACCGTCCCCGTCCCCGAACCCTAACCCTAACCCTAACCCTTACCAGAAGCCTTACCCTAACCCATCCCCTAATCCTAACCCGTACGCTAACACTAACCCGTACCCTAACACGTACGCTCACCCTAAAACCTTGTCGTACCCTAACCTGTACCATAAATCGTCCCTGTCCCCTAACCCTAACCCTAACCCTAACCTTAAACCTTACCCGAAGCCTTACCCTAACCGGTCCCCTAAACCTAACCCGCACGCTAACACTAACCCGTGCCCTAACACGTACGCTCACCCGAAACATTTGTCGTACACTAAGCTGTACCCTAAACCGTCCCCATTACCTAACACTAACCTGAACCCTAACCATAACCCTAAACCTTACCCGAAGCCTTACCCTAACCCGTCCCCTAATCCTAACCGTACGCTAACACTAACCCGTGCCCTAACACGTACGCTCACCCTAAAGCGTTGTCGTACCCTTACCTGTACCCTAAACCGTTCCTGTCCCTGTACCCTAACCCTAACCCTAACCCAAACCCTAACCCTTACCGAAGCCTTACACTAACCCATCCCATAATCCTAAACTCTACGCTAACACTAACCCGTGCCCTAACACGTACACTCACCCTAAACCGTTGTCGTACATTAACCTGTACCCTAAATCGTCCCTGTCCCCTAACCCTAACCCTAACCCTAATCCTTACCCGAAGCCTTACCCTAACTCGTCCCCTAATTCTAACCCGTATGCTAACACTAACCTGTATCCTAACACATACGCTCACCCTAAAACTTTGTCGTACACTAAGCTGTACCCTAAATCGTCCCCGTCCCCTAACCCTAAACCTAACCCTTACACAAAGCCTTACCCTAACCCGTCCCCTAATCCTAACCCGTACGCTAACACTAACCCGTAACCTAACCCGTATGCTCAACCTAAACCGTTGTCGTACACTAACCTGTAACCTAAACCGTCTCCGTCCCCTAACCCTAACCCTAACCCTAACCCTAACCCTAACCCTTACCCGGAGCCTTACCCTAACCTGTCCCCTAATCCTAACCCGTACGCTAACACTAACCCTTGCCCTAACACGTACGCTCACCCTAACCCGTTGTCGTACCCTAACCTGTACCCTAAACCGTCCCTCTACCCTAACCCTAACCCTAACCCTTATCCTAACCCTAAAGCTTACCCGAAGCCTTACCCTAACCCGTCCCATAATCCTAACCCGTACGCTAACACTAACCCGTACCCTAACATGTACGCTCACCCTAAACGGTTGTCGTACCCTAAACTGTACCCTAAACCATCCCTGTCCCTGACCATTAACCCTAACCCTAACCCTAACCCTAACCCTTACCCGACGCCTTACCCTAACCCGTCCCATAATCCTAACCCGTACGCTAACACTATCCCGTACCCTTACACGTACGCTCACCTTAAAACGTTGTCCTACACTAACCTGTAACCTAAACCGTCTCCGTCCCCTAACCCTAACCCTAACCCTAACCCTAACCCTAACCCTAAACCTTACCCGAAGCCTTACACTAACCCGTCCCCTAATCCTAAACCGTACGCTGACACTAACACGTAGCCTAACATGTACGCTCACCCTAAACCGTTTTCGTACACTAACCTGTACCCTAAACCGTGTCCGTCCCCTATACCTAACCCTAACCCTAACCCTAAACCTAACCCTTACCCGAAGCCTTACCCTTACCCGTCCCCTAATCCTAACCCGTATGCTAACAATAACACGTACCCTAAAACGTACTGTCACCCTGAACCATTGTCGTACCCTAAACTGTACCCTAAACCGTCCCCGTCCCTTAACCCTAACCCTAACCCTAACCCTAACCCTAATCCTTACCCGAAGCCTTAACATAACCTGTCCCCTAATCCTAACCCGTACACTAACATTAAATTGTAACCTAACACGTACGCTCACACTAAACCGTTGTCGTACCCTAACCTGTACCCTAAACCGTCCCCGTCCCCTAACCCTAACCGTAACCCTAACCCTATCACTAACGCTTACCCGAAGCCTAACACTAACCCGTCCCCTAATCCTAAGCCGTGCACTAACAGTAACCCATACCCCAACATGTACGCTCAACCTAAACCGTTGTTGTACCCTAAACTGTCCCCATCCCCTAACCCTAACCCTAACCCTAACCCCAACCCTAACCCTTACCCGAAGCCTTACCCTAACCCGTCCCCTAATCCTAACCCGTACGCTAACACTAACCCGTACCCTAACACGTACGCTCACCCTAAAACGTTGTTGTACACTAACCTGTACCCTAAACCGTCCCTGTCCCCTAACCCTAACCCTAAACCTTACCTGAAGCCTTACCCTATCCCGTCCCCTAATGCTAACCCGTACGCTAACACTAACCCGTACTCTAACACGTTCGCTCACCCTAAACCGTAGTTGTACCCTTACCTGTACCCTAAACCATCGCCGTCCCCTAGCCCTAACCCTAACCCTTACCCGAAGCCTTAACCTAAACCGTCCCCTAATCCTAACCCGTACGCTAACACTAAACAGTACCCTAACACTTACGCTCACCCTAAACCGTGGACGTACCTTAACCTGTACCTTAAACCGTCCCCGTCCCCTAACCCTAACCCGAACCCTAACACTAACCCTTACCCGAATACTTAACCTAACCTGTCCCCTACTCCTAACCCGTACGCTAACACTAACCCGTACCCTAACACGTACGCTCACCTTAAACCACTGTCATACCCTAACCTGTACCCTAAACAGTGCCCGTCCCCTAACCCTAACCCTAAACCTAACCCTTACCTGAAGACTTACACTAAACCGTACCCTAATACTAACCCGTACGCTATCACTAAACCATACCCTGAGACGTACGCTCACCCTAAAAGGTTGTCGTACTCTAACCTGTACCCTACACCGTCCCCTAACCCTAACCCTAACCCTTACCCGAAGCCTTACCCTAACCCGTCCCCTAATCCTAAACCGTACGCTAACACTAACCCGTGCCCTAACACACACGCTCACCCTAAAGCGTTGTCGTACCCTAACCTGTACCCTAAACCGTCCCTGTCCCCGTCCCCTAACCCTAAACCTAACCCTAACCGTAACACTTACCCGAAGCCTTACCCTAACACGTCCCCTAATCCTAACCCGTATGCTAACACTAACCCGTACCCTAACACGTACGCTCACCCTAAACCATTGTCCTAACCTAACCTGTACCCTAAACCGTCCCCGTCCCTGTCCCCTAAACCTAACCCTAACCCTAACCCTAACCATTCCCCGAAGCCTTACCCTAACCGTCCCCTAATCCTAACCCGTACGCTCACACTAACCCGTGCCCTAACACGTACGCTCACCCTGAACCGTTGTCGTACCCTAACCTGTACCCTAAACCGTCCCCGTCCCCTAAACCTAACCCTAACCTCACCCTAATCCTAACCCTTACCCAAAGCCTTACCCTAACCCGTCCCCTAATCCTAACCCATACACTAACACTAACCCGTGCCCTAAAACATACGCTCAACCTAAACCGTTGTCGTACCCTAACCTGTACCCTAAACCGTCCCCGTGCCCTAACCCTAACCCTAACCCTACCCCTAAATCTAACCCTTACCCGAAGCCTTACCCTAACCCGTCCCCTAATCGTAACCCGTACGCTAACAATAACACATACCCTAAAACGTACGGTCACCCTGAACCATTGTCGTACCCTAAACTCTACCCTAAACCTTCCCCGTCCCGTAAACCTAACCCTAAACCTAACCCTAACCCTAACCCTAATCCTTTCCCGAAGCCTTAACATAACCCGTCTCCTAATCCTAACCCGTACGCTAATATTAAATCGTAACCTAACACGTACGCTCACACTAAACCGTTGTCGTACCCTAACCTGTACCCTAAACCGTCCCTGTCCCCTAACCCTAACCGTAACCCTAACCCTAACACTAACCCTTACCCGGAGCCTAACACTAAACCGTCCCCTAATCCTAACCCGTACACTAACACTAAACCGTGCCCTAAAACATACGCTCAACCTAAACCGTTGTCGTACACTAACCTGTACCCTAAACCGTCCCCGTGCCCTAACCCTAACCCTAAGCCTAACCCTACCACTAAACCTTACCCGAAGCCTTACACTAAACCGTCCCCTAATCCTAAACCATACGCTGACACTAACACATAGCCTAACACGTACGCTCACCCTAAACCGTTGTCGTACACTAAACTGTACCGTAAACCGTGTCCATCCCCTAACCCTAACCCTAACCCTAACCCTAACCCTAACCCTTACCAGAAGCCTTACCCTAACCCGTCCCGTAATCCTAACCCGTACGCTAACACTAACCCGTACCCTAACACGTACGCTCACCCTAAAACCTTGTCGTACCCTAACCTGTACCCTAAATCGTCCCTGTCCCCTAACCCTAACCCTAACCTTAAACCTTACCCGAAGCCTTACCCTAAACGGTTCCCTAAACCTAACCCGCACGCTAACACTAACCCGGGCCCTAACACGTACGCTCACCCGAAACATTTGTCGTACACTAAGCTGTACCCTAAACCGTCCCCATTACCTAACACTAACCCGAACCCTAAACATAACCCTAAACCTTACCCGAAGCCTTACCCTAACCCGTCCCCTAATCCTAACCGTACGCTAACACTAATCCGTGCCCTAACACGTACGCTCACCCTAAAGCGTTGTCGTATCCTAACCTGTACCCTAAACCGTTCCTGTCCCTGTACCCTAACCCTAAACCTAACCCAAACCCTAACCCTTACCCGAAGCCTTACACTAACCCATCCCATAATCCTAAACTCTACGCTAACACTAACCCGTGCCCTAACACGTACGCTCACCCTAAACCGTTGTCGTACATTAACCTGTACCCTAAATCGTCCCTGTCCCCTAACCCTAACCCTAACCCTAATCCTTACCCGAAGCCTTACCCTAACTCGTCCCCTAATTCTAACCCGTATGCTAACACTAACCTGTATCCTAACAGATACGCTCACCCTAAAACTTTGTCGTACACTAAGCTGTACCCAAAATCGTCCCCGTCCCCTATCCCTAAACCTAACCCTTACACAAAGCCTTACCCTAACCCGTCCCCTAATCCTAACCCGTACGCTAACACTAACCCGTAACCTAACCCGTATGCTCAACCTAAACCGTTCTCGTACACTAACCTGTACCCTAAACCGTCCCGTCCCGGTCCCCTAACCCTAGCCCTTACCCGAAACCCTACCCTAACATGTCCCCTATTCCTAACCCGTACGCTAACACTATCCCGTACCCTTACACGTACACTCACCTTAAAACGTTGTCGTACACTAACCTGTAACCTAAACCGTCTCCGTCCCCTAACCCTAACCCTAAACCTAGCCCTAAACCTAAACCTTACCCCAAGCCTTACCCTAACCCGACCCTTAATCCTAACCCGTACGCTAACACTAACACATACCCTAACATGCACGCTCACCCTAAAACTTTGTCGTACCCTAACATGTACCCTAAACCCTCCCCGTCCCCTAACCCTAACCCTAACCCTAACACTTACCCGAAGCATTACACTAACCCGTCCCCTAATCCTAATCCGTACGCTAACACTAACCCGTGTCCTAACACGTACCCTCACCCTAAACCGTTGTCGTACCCTAACCTGTACCCTAAACCGTCACCGTCCCCTAGCCCTAACCCTAACCCTAACCCTTACGCGAAGCCTTACCCTAACCCGTCCCCAATCCTAACCCGTACGCTAACACTTACAAGTACCCTAACACATACGCTCACCCTAAACTGTTGTCGTACACTAACCTGTAACCTAAACCGTCCCCGTCCCCTAACCCTAAACCTAACCCTAACCCTAACCCTAACACTTACCCGAAGCCTTACCCTAATCTGTCCCCTAATCCTAACCCGTATGCTAACACTAACCCTTGCCCTAACACGTACACTCACCCTAAACCATTGTCGTACCCTAACCTGTACCCTGAACCGTCCCTGTACCCTAACCCTAACCCTAACTCTAACCCTAACCCTAACCCTAACACTTACCCGAAGCCTTACCCTAACCCGTCCCATAATCCTAACCCGTACGCTAACACTAACCCGTACCCTAACACGTACGCTCACCCTAAATCGTTTTCGTACCCTAACCTGTACCCTAAACCATCCCCGTCCCCTAACCCTAACCCTAACACTATCCCTAACCCTTACCCGAAGCCTTACCCTATCTCGGCCCCCAATTCTAAACCATACGCTAACACTAACCCGTACCCTAACACGTACGCTCACCCTAAAACTTTGTCGTAGCCTAACCTGTACCCTAAGTCGTCCCCTTCCCCTAAGACTAACCCTAACCCTAATACTTACCCAAAGCCTTACCCTAAACCGTCCCCTAATCCTAACCCATACGCTAACACTAACCCGTGCCCTAAAACGAATGCTCACCCTAAACTGCTGTCGTACACTAACCTGTACCCTAAACCGTCCCCGTCCCCGTCCCCTAACCCTAACCCTAAACCTAACCCTTACCCGAAGCCTTACCCTAACCCGTCCCCTAATCCTAACCCGTACGCTAACACTAACCCGTGCCCTAACAGGTACGCTCACCCTAAAGCGTGGTCGTACCCTAACCTGTACACTAAACCGTCCCCGTCCCCGTTCCCTAACCCTAACCCTCTCCCAAACCCTACCCCTTACCCGAAGCCTTACCCTAACCCGTCCCATAATCCTAAATAATACGCTAAAACTACCCCATGCCCTAACACATACGCTCACCCTAAACCGTTGTCGTACCCTAACCTGTACCCTAAACCGTCCCTGTAGCCTAACCCTAACCCTAACCCTAACCCTAACCCTTACCCGAAGCCTTACCCTAACCCGTCCCATAATCCTACCCCGTACGCTAACACTAACCCGTACCCTAACACGTACGCTCAACCTAAACCGTTGTCGTACCATAACCTGTACCTAACCGTCCCCGTCCCCGTCCCCTAAACTTAACCCTAAACCTCACCCTTACCCGTAGCCTTACCCTAACCCGTCCCCTATTCCTAAGCTATATGCTAACTCTAACCCATACCCTAACATGTACGCTCACCCTAAAGAGTTGTCGTACACTAACCTCTACCCTAAACCGTCCCCGTCCCCGTCCCCTAACCCTAACCCTAACCCTAACCCTTACCCGAAGCCTTACCCTAACAAGTCCCCAATCCTACCCGTACGCTAACACTAACACATACCCTAACACGTACGCTCACCCTAAACCGTTGTCGTACCCTAGCCTATACCCTAAACAGTCCCCGTACCCTAACCCTAACCCTAACCCTAACCCTTACCCGAAGCCTTACCCTAACCCGTCCCCTAATCCTAACCCGTACGCTAACACTAAACCTTACCCTAACATGTACGCACACTCTAAACAGTTGTCATATCCTATCCTGTACCCTAAACCTTCCCCGTGCCCGTCCCCTAACCCTAAACCTAACCCTTACCCGAATCCTTACCCTAACCTGTCCCCTAATCCTAACCCGTACGCTAACACTAACCCTTACCCTAACACGTACGCACACCCTAAACTGTTGTCAAATCCTATCCTGTACCCTAAACCTTCCCCGTTCCTGTCCCCTAACCCTAACCCTAACCCTTACCCGAAGCCTTACCCTAACCTGTCCCCTAATCCTAACCCGTACGCTAACACTAACCCATGCCCTAACACATATGCTCACCCTAAAGCGTTGTCGTACCCTAACCTGTACCCTAAACCGTCCCCGTCCCCTAACCCTAACACTAACCCTAATACTAACCCTTACCCGAAACCTTCCGTTAACCCGCCCCCTAATCCTAACCCGTACGCTAACCCTAACCCGTACCCTAACACGTACGCTCACCCTAAACCATTGTCGTACCCTAAACTGTACCCTGAACCGTCCCCATCCCCAAACCCTAACCCTAACCCTTAACCGAAGCCTTACACTAACCTGTCCCCTAATCCTAACCCGTACGCTAACACTAACCCGTACCCTAACACATAGGCTCACTCTAAACCGTTCTCGTACACTAACCTGTACCCTAAACCGTCCCCATCCCCTAACCCTAACCCTAACCCTTACCCGGAGCCTTACCCTAACCCGTCCTCTAATCCTAAACCGTACGCTAACACTAACCCGTACCCTAACATGTTCGCTCACCCTAAAACTTTATCTTAAACTAAGCTGTACCCTAAACAGTCCCCGTCGCCTAAACATAACCGTAACCCTAACCCTAACACTAACACTTACCCGAAGGCTTACCCTAACCCGTCCCCTAATTCTAAACCGTACGCTAACACTAACCCGTACCCTAACACGTACGCTCACCCTAAACCGTTGCCGTAGCCTAACCTGTACCTTAAACCCTCCCCATGCCCTAACACTTACCCTAAACCTAACCCTAACCCTAACCCTTACCCGAAGCCTTACCCTAACCCATCACCTAATCGGAACCCGTACGCTAACACTAAACCCTACCCTATCACGTACGCTCACCCTAAACCCTTATTGTACACTAACCTGTACCCTAAACCCTCCCCATCCCCTAACCCTAACCCTAAACCTAACCCTAACCCTAACCCTTACCCGAAGCTTATCCTAACCCGTCCCCTAATCCTAACCCGTTCGCTAACACTAACACATACCCTACCACGTACGCTCACCCTAAAGCATTGTTGTACCCTAACGTGTACCCTAAACCATTCCCGTGCCCTAACCCTAACCCTAACCCTAACCCAAACCCTAACCCTTACCCGGAGCCTTACCCTAACCCGTCCCCTAATCCTAACCCGTACGCTAACACTAACCCATACCCTAACACGCACGCTCACCCTAAATCTTTGTCGTACCCTAACATGTACCCTAAACCGTCCCCATCCCCTAACCCTAACCCTAACCCTAACCCTAACACTTACCCGAAGCATTACACTAAACCGTCCCCTAATCCTAATCCGTACGCTAACACTAACCCGTGTCCTAACACGTACCCTCACCCTAAACCGTTGTCGTACCCTAACCTGTACCCTAAACCGTCACCGTCCCCTAGCCCTAACCCTAACCCTAACCCTTACGCGAAGCCTTACCCTAACCCGTCCCCAATCCTAACCCGTACGCTAACACTAACAAGTACCCTAACACATACGCTCACCCTAAACTGTTGTCGTACACTAACCTGTAACCTAAACCGTCCCCGTCCCCTAACCCTAACCCTAACCCTAACCCTTACCCGAAGCCTTACCCTAATCTGTCCCCTAATCCTAACCCGTATGCTAACACTAAGCCTTGCCCTAACACGTACACTCACCCTAAACCATTGTCGTACCCTAACCTGTACCCTGAGCCGTCCCTGTACCCTAACCCTAACCCTAACTCTAACCCTAACCCTAACCCTAACACTTACCCGAAGCCTTACCCTAAACCGTCCCATAATCCTAACCCGTACGCTAACACTAACCCGTACCCTAACACGTACGCTCACCCTAAACCGTTGACGTACCCAAACCTGTACCTTAAACCGTCCCCGTCCCCTAACCCTAACCCTAACCCTAACCCTTACCAGAAGCCTTACCCTAACCCGTCCCGTAATCCTAACCCGTACGCTAACACTAACCCGTACCGTAACACGTACGCTTACCCTAAAACCTTGTCGTACCCTAACCTGTACCCTAAATCGTCCCTGTTCCCTAACCCTAACCCTAACCCTAACCTTAAACCTTATCCGAAGCCTTACCCTAACCGGTCCCCTAAACCTAACCCGCACGCTAACACTAACCCGTGCCCTAACACGTACGCTCACCCGAAACATTTGACGTACACTAAGCTGTACCCTAAACCGTCCCCATTACCTAACACTAACCCGAACCCTAACCATAACCCTAATCCTTACCCGAAGCCTTACCCTAACTCGTCCCCTAATTCTAACCCGTATGCTAACACTAACCTGTATCCTAACACATACGCTCACCCTAAAACTTTGTCATACACTAAGCTGTACCCTAAATCGTCCCCGTCCCCTAACCCTAAACCTAACCCTTACACAAAGCCTTACCCTAATCCGTCCCCTA
Source organism: Delphinapterus leucas (assembly GCF_059928025.1). Classification (NCBI taxonomy): domain Eukaryota; kingdom Metazoa; phylum Chordata; class Mammalia; order Artiodactyla; family Monodontidae; genus Delphinapterus; species Delphinapterus leucas. The sequence continues at coordinate 2,958,139 of NW_028322232.1, read as the reverse complement.
ATCCTAACCCGTACGCTAACACTAACCCGTAACCCAACCCGTATGCTCAACCTAAACCGTTCTCGTACACTAACCTGTACCCTAAACCGTCCCGTCCCCGTCCCCTAAACCTAGCCCTTACCCGAAACCTTACCCTAACATGTCCCCTATTCCTAACCCGTACGCTAACACTATCCCGTACCCTTACACGTACGCTCACCTTAAAACGTTGTCGTACACTAACCTGTAACCTAAACCGTCTCCGTCCCCTAACCCTAACCCTAACCCTAACCCTTACCCGGAGCCTGACCCTAACCTGTCCCCTAATCCTAACCCGTACGCTAACACTAACCCTTGCCCTAACACGTACGCTCACCCTAAACCGTTGTCGTACCCTAACCTGTACCCTAAACCGTCCCTCTACCCTAACCCTAACCCTAACCCTTATCCTAACCCTAAAGCTTACCCGAAGCCTTACCCTAACCCGTCCCATAATCCTAACCCGTACGCTAACACTAACCCATACCCTAACATGTACGCTCACCCTAAACGGTTGTTGTACCCTAAACTGTACCCTAAACCGTCCCTGTCCCTGACCATTAACCCTAACCCTAACCCTAACCCTAACCCTTACCCGACGCCTTACCCTAACCCGTCCCATAATCCTAACCCGTACGCTAACACTAACCGTACCCTAACATGTACGCTCACCCTAAACTGTTGTCGTACCCTAATCTGTACCCTAAACCGTCCCTGTCCCCGACCCTTAACCCTAAGCCTAACCCTAACCCTAACCCTTACCTGACGCCTTACCCTAACCCGTCCCCAAATCCTAACCCGTACGCTAACACTAACCCGTACCCTAACACGCATGCTCACCCTAAACCGTTGTCATACCCTAACATGTATCCTAAACCGTCCCCATCCCCTAACCCTAACCCTAACCCTAAACCTAAACCTAACCCTTACCCGAAGCCTTACCATAACCCGTCCTCTAATCCTAACCCGTACGCTAACAGTAAACTGTGCCCTAACATGTACGCTGAACCTAAACCATTGTCCTACCCTAACCTGTACCCTAAACCGTCCCACTCCCCTAACCCTAACCCTAACCCTAACCCTTACACCAAGCCTTACACTAACCCGTGCCCTAATCCTAACCCGTACGCTAACACTAACCCATACCCTAACACGTACGCTCACCCTAAACCGCTGTCGTACACTAACCTGTACCCTAAACCATCCCAGTCCCCGTCCCCGTCCCCTAACCCTAACCCTAAACCTAACCCTTACCCGAAGGATTACCCTAACCCGTCCCCTAATCCTAACCCGTACGCTAAAACTAACCCGTGCCCTAACACGTACGCTCACCCTAAAGTGTGGTTGTACCCTAACCAGTACACTAAACCGTCCCCATCCCCGTTCCCTAACCCTAACCCTAACCCAAACCCTAAGCCTTACCCGAAGCCTTACCCTAACCCGTCTCATAATCCTAACCGATACGCTAAAACTAACCCATGCCCTAACACATACGCTCACCCTAAACCGTTGTCATACCCTAACCTGTACCCTAAACCTTCCCCGTCGCCTAACCCTAACCCTAATCCTTACGCGAAGCCTTACACTAACCCGTCCCCTAATCCTAAACCATACGCTAACTCTAACCCGTATCCTAACACGTACGCTCACCCTAAACCATTCTCATACACTAACCTGTACCCTAAACCATCCCCGTCAACTAACCTTAATCCTAACCCTTACCCGAAGCCTTACCATAACCCGTCCGCTAATCCTAACCCGTACGCTAACAGTAAACTGTGCCCTAAAATGTACACTCAACCTCAACCATTGTCCTACCCTAACTTGTACCCTAAACCGTCCCCGTCCCCTAACCCTAACCCTAAACCTAGCCCTAAACCTAAACCTTACCCCAAGCCTTACCCCAACCCGACCCTTAATCCTAACCCGTACGCTAACACTAACCCATACCCTAACACGCACGCTCACCCTAAATCTTTGTCGTACCCTAACATGTACCCTAAACCGTCCCCGTCCCCTAACCCTAACCCTAACCCTAACCCTAACACTTACCCGAAGCATTACACTAACCCGTCCCCGAATCCTAATCCGTACGCTAACACTAACCCGTGTCCTAACACGTACCCTCACCCTAAACCGTTGTCGTACCCTAACCTCTACCCTAAACCGTCACCGTCCCCTAGCCCTAACCCTAACCCTAACCCTTACGCAAAGCCTTACCCTAACCCGTCCCCAATCCTAACCCGTACGCTAACACTAACAAGTACCCTAACACATACGCTCACCCTAAACTGTTGTCGTACACTAACCTGTAACCTAAACCGTCCCCGTCCCCTAACCCTAACACTAACCCTAACCCTAACCCTAACCCTAACCCTTACCCGAAGCCTTACCCTAATCTGTCCCCTAATCCTAACCCGTATGCTAACACTAACCCTTGCCCTAACACGTACACTCACCCTAAACCATTGTCGTACCCTAACCTGTACCCTGAACCGTCCCTGTACCCTAACCCTAACCCTAACTCTAACCCTAACCCTAACCCTAACACTTACCCGAAGCCTTACCCTAACCCGTCCCATAATCCTAACCCGTACGCTAACACTAACCCGTACCCTAACACGTACGCTCACCCTAAATCGTTTTCGTACCCTAACCTGTACCCTAAACCATCCCCGTCCCCTAACCCTAACCCTAACACTATCCCTAACCCTTACCCGAAGCCTTACCATAACTCGGCCCCCAATTCTAAACCATACGCTAACACTAACCCGTACCCTAACACGTACGCTCACCCTAAAACTTTGTCGTACCCTAACCTGTACCCTAAGTCGTCCCCTTCCCCTAAGCCTAACCCTAACCCTAATACTTACCCGAAGCCTTACCCTAAACCGTCCCCTAATCCTAACCCGTACGCTAATACTAACCCGTACCCTAACACGTACGCTCACCCTAAACCGTTGTCGTACCATAACCTGTACCCTAAACCGTCCCCGTCCCCGTCCCCTAAACTTAACCCTAAACCTCACCCTTACCCGTAGCCTTACCCTAACCCGTCCCCTATTCCTAAACTATACGCTGACTCTAACCCGTACTCTAACATGTACGCTCACCCTAAAGAGTTGTCGTACACTAACCTCTACCCTAAACCGTCCCCGTCCCCGTCCCCTAACCCTAACCCTAACCCTAACCCTTACCCGAAGCCTTACCCTAACAAGTCCCCAATCCTAACCCGTACGCTAACACTAACACATAACCTAACACGTACGCTCACCCTAAACCGTTGTCGTACCCTAACCTATACCCTAAACAGTCCCCGTACCCTAACCCTAACCCTAACCCAAACCCTTACCCGAAGCCTTACCCTAACCCGTCCCCTAATCCTAACCCGTACGCTAACACTAAACTTTACCCTAACACGTACGCACACTCTAAACTGTTGTCATATCCTACCCTGTACCCTAAACCTTCCCCGTGCCCGTCCCCTAACCCTAACCCTAACCCTTACCCGAAGCCTTACCCTAACCTGTCCCTTAATCCTAACCCGTACGCTAACACTAACGATTACCCTAACACGTACACACACCCGAAACTGTTGTCAAATCCTATCCTGTACCCTAAACCTTCCCCGTTCCTGTCCCCTAACCCTAACCCTAACCCTTACCCGAAGCCTTACCCTAACCTGTCCCCTAATCCTAACCCGTACGCTAACACTAACCCGTGCCCTAACACATACGCTCACCCTAAAGCGTTGTCGTACCCTAACCTGTACCCTAAACCGTCCCCGTCCACTAACCCTAACACTAACCCTAATACTAACCCTTACCCGAAGCCTTCCGTTAACCCGCCCCCTAATCCTAACCCGTACGCTAACCCTAACCCGTACCCTAACACGTACGCTCACCCTAAACCGTTGTCGTACCCTAAACTGTACCCTGAACCGTCCCCATCCTCAAACCCTAACCCTAACCCTTACCCGAAGCCTTACACTAACCTGTCCCCTAATCCTAACCCGTACGCTAACACTAACCCATACCCTAACACGTAGGCTCACTCTAAACCGTTCTCGTACACTAACCTGTACCCTAAACCGTCCCCATCCCCTAACCCTAACCCTAACCCTTACCCGGAGCCTTACCCTAACCCGTCCTCTAATCCTAAACCGTACGCTAACACTAACCCGTACCCTAACATGTTCGCTCACCCTAAACCGTTATCTTAACCTAAGCTGTACCCTAAACAGTCCCCGTCGCCTAAACATAACCGTAACCCTAACCCTAACACTAACACTTACCCGAAGGCTTACCCTAACCCGTCCCCTAATCCTAAACCGTACGCTAACACTAACCCGTACCCTAACACGTACGCTCACCCTAAACCGTTGTCGTAGCCTAACCTGTACCCTAAACCTCCCCATGCCCTAACACTTACCCTAAACCTAACCCTAACCCTAACCCTTACCCGAAGCCTTACCCTAACCCATCACCTAATCGGAACCCGTACGCTAACACTAACCCATACCCTATCACGTACGCTCACCCTAAACCGTTGTTGTACCCTAACCTGTACCCTAAACCCTCCCCATCCCCTAACCCTAACCCTAAACCTAACCCTAAACCTAACCCTTACCCGAAGCTTATCCTAACCCGTCCCCTAATCCTAACCCGTTCGCTAACACTAACACATAACCTACCACGTACGCTCACCCTAAAGCATTGTTGTACCCTAACGTGTACCCTAAACCGTTCCCATGCCCTAACCCTAACCCTAACCCTAACCCAAACCCTAACCCTTACCCGGAGCCTTACCCTAACCCGTCCCCTAATCCTAACCCGTACGCTAACACTAACCTGTGCCCTAACACGTACGCTCAAACTAAACCATTGTCGTACCCTAACCTGTACCCTAAACCGTCCCCTAACCCTAACCCTAACCCTAACACTTACCCGAAACCTTACCCTAACCCGTCCTTCTAATCCTAACCTGTACGCTAACAGTAAACTGTGCCCTAACATGTACCCTCACCCTAAACCGTTGTCCTACCCAAACCTGTACCCTAAACCGTCCCCGTCCCTAACCGTAACCCTAACACATACCCGAAGCCTTACCCTAAACCGTGTCCTGATCCTAACCCGTACGTTAACACTAACCCGTACCCTAACACGTACGCTCACTCTAAACCGTTGCCGTACCCCAACCTGTACCCTAAACCGTCCCCGTCCCATAACCCTAACCCTAACCCTAAACCAAAACCTAACCTTTACCCGAAGCTTTACCCTAACCCATCCCATAATCCTATCCCGTACGCTAACCCTAACCCTTACCCTACCACGTACGCTCACCCTAAACCTTTGACGTACCCTAACCTGTACCCTAAGTCGTCCCCTTCCCATAAGCCTAACCCTAACCCTAATACTTACCCGAAGCCTTACCCTAAACCGTCCCCTAATCCTAACCCGTACGCTAACACTAACCCGTACCCTAACACGTACGCTCACCCTAAACCGTTGTCGTACCATAACCTGTACCCTAAACCGCCCCATCCCCTAACCCTAACCCTAAACCTAACCCTAATCCTAACCCTTACCCGAAGCCTTACCCTAACCCGTCCCATAATCATAACCCGTACGCTAACACTAACCCGTGCCCTAACACGTAGGCTCACCATAAATCATTGTCGTACCCTAACCTGTACCCTAAACCATCCCCATCCCCGTCCCCGTCTCCTAACCCTAACCCGAACCCTAACCCTAACCCTTACCCGAAGACTTACCCTAACCTGTCCCCTAATCCTAACATTTACGCTAACACTAACCCTTGCCCTAACAGGTACACTCACCCTAAACCGTTGTCTTACCCTAACCTGTACCCTAAACGTCCCTGTACCCTAACCCTAACCCTAACACTAACCCTAAACCAAAACCTTACCCGAAGCCTTCCCCTAACCCGTCCCCTAATCCTAAACCGTACGCTAACCCTAACCCGTGCCCTAGCACGTACGCTCACCCTAAACCGCTGTCGTACCCTAAACTGTACCCTAAACCGTCCCCGTCCCCTAACCCTAACCCTAACCCTAAACCTTACCCGAAGCCTTCCCCTAACCCGTCCCCTAATCCTAACACATACGCTAACACTAACCCATGCCCTAAAACGAATGCTCACCCTAAACCGCTGTCGTACATTAACCTGTACCCTAAACCGTCCCCGTCCCCGTCCCCTAACCCTAACCCTAAACCTAAACCTTACCCGAAGCCTTACCCAAACCCGTCCCCTAATCCTAACCCGTACGCTAACACTAACCCGTACCCTAACAGGTACGCTCACCCTAAAGCGTGGTCGTACCCTAACCTGTACACTAAACCGTCCCCGTCCCCGTTCCCTAACCCTAACCCTATCCCAAACCCTACCCCTTACCCGAAGCCTTACCCTAACCCGTCCCATAATCCTAAATAATACGCTAAAACTACCCCATGCCCTAACACATACGCTCACCCTAAACCGTTGTCGTACCCTAACCTGTACCCTAAACCGTCCCTGTAGCCTAACCCTAACCCTAACCCTAACCCTAACCCTTACCCGATGCCTTACCCTAACCCGTCCCATAATCCTACCCCGTATGCGAACACTAACCCGTACCCTAACATGTACGCTCACCCTAAACCGTTGTCGTACCATAACCTGTACCCTAAACCGTCCCCGTCCCCGTCCCCTAAACTTAACCCTAAACCTCACCCTTACCCGTAGCCTTACCCTAACCCGTCCCCTATTCCTAACCTATACGCTAACTCTAACCCGTACCCTAACATGTACGCTCACCCTAAAGAGTTGTCGTACACTAACCTCTACCCTAAACCGTCCCCGTCCCCGTCCCCTAACCCTAACCCTAACCCTAACCCTTACCCGAAGCCTTACCCTAACAAGTCCCCAATCCTAACCCGTACGCTAACACTAACACATACCCTAACACGTACGCTCACCCTAAACCGTTGTCGTACCCTACCCTATACCCTAAACAGTCCCCGTACCCTAACCCTAAACCTAACCCTAACCCTTACCCGAAGCCTTACCCTAACCCGTCCCCTAATCCTAACCCGTACGCTAACACTAAACCTTACCCTAACACGTACGCACACTCTAAACTGTTGTCATATCCTATCCTGTACCCTAAACCTTTCCCGTGCCCGTCCCCTAACCCTAACCCTAACCCTTACCCGAAGCCTTACCCTAACCTGTCCCCTAATCCTAACCCGTACGCTAACACTAACCCTTACCCTAACACCTACGTACACCCTAAACTGTTGTCAAATCCTATCCTGTACCCTAAACCTTCCCCGTTCCTGTCCCCTAACCCTAACCCTAACCCTTACCCGAAGCCTTACCCTAAACTGTCCCCTAATCCTAACCCGTACGCTAACACTAACCCGTGCCCTAACACATACGCTCACCCTAAAGCGTTGTTGTACCCTAACCTGTACCCTAAACCGTCCCCGTCCTCTAACCCTAACACTAACCCTAATACTAACCCTTACCCGAAGCCTTCCGTTAACCCGCCCCCTAATCCTAACCCGTACGCTAACGCTAACCCATACCCTAACACGTACGCTCACCCTAAACAGTTGTCGTACCCTAAACTGTACCCTAAACCGTCCCCATCCCCAAACCCTAACCCTAACCCTTACCCGAAGCCTTACACTAACCTGTCCCCTAATCCTAACCCGTACGCTAACACTAACCCATACCCTAACACATAGGCTCACTCTAAACCGTTCTCGTACACTAACCTGTACCCTAAACCGTCCCCATCCCCTAACCCTAACCCTAACCCTTACCCGGAGCCTTACCCTAACCCGTCCTCTAATCCTAAACCGTACGCTAACACTAACCCGTACCCTAACATGTTCGCTCACCCTAAACCGTTATCTTAACCTAAGCTGTACCCTAAACAGTCCCCGTCGCCTAAACATAACCGTAACCCTAACCCTAACACTAACACTTACCCGAAGGCTTACCCTAACCCGTCCCCTAATCCTAAACCGTACGCTAACACTAACCCGTACCCTAACACGTACGCTCAGCCTAAACCGTTGTCGTAGCCTAACCTGTACCCTAAACCCTCCCCATGCCCTAACACTAACCCTAAACCTAACCCTAACCCTAACCCTTACCCGAAACCTTACCCTAACCCATCACCTAATCGGAACCCGTACGCTAACACTAACCCATACCCTATCATGTACGCTCACCCTAAACCGTTGTTGTACCCTAACCTGTACCCTAAACCCTCCCCATCCCCTAACCCTAACCCTAAACCTAACCCTAACCCTAACCCTTACCCGAAGCTTATCCTAACCCGTCCCCTAATCCTAATCCATTCGCTAACCCTAACACATACCCTACCACGTACGCTCACCCTAAAGCATTGTTGTACCCTAACGTGTACCCTAAACCGTTCCTGTGCCCTAACCCTAACCCTAAACCTAACCCAAACCCTAGCCCTTACCCGGAGCCTTACCTTAACCCGTCCCCTAATCCTAACCCGTACGCTAACACTAACCTGTGCCCTAACACGTACGCTCAACCTAAACCATTGTCGTACCCTAACCTGTACCCTAAACCGTCCCCTAACCCTAACCCTAACCCTAACCCTTACCCGAAGCCTTACCCTAACCCGTCCCCTAATCCTAACCCGTACGCTAACACTAAACCTTACCCTAACACGTACGCACACTCTAAACTGTTGTCATATCCTATCCTGTACCCTAAACCTTCCCCGTGCCCGTCCCCTAACCCTAACCCTAACCCTTACCCGAAGCCTTACCCTAACCTGTCCCCTAATCCTAACCCGTACGCTAACACTAACCATTACCCTAACACCTACGTACACCCTAAACTGTTGTCAAATCCTATCCTGTACCCTAAACCTTCCCCGTTCCTGTCCCCTAACCCTAACCCTAACCCTTACCCGAAGCCTTACCCTAAACTGTCCCCTAATCCTAACCCGTACGCTAACACTAACCCGTGCCCTAACACATACTCTCACCCTAAAGCGTTGTTGTACCCTAACCTGTACCCTAAACCGTCCCCGTCCTCTAACCCTAACACTAACCCTAATACTAACCCTTACCCGAAGCCTTCCGTTAACCCGCCCCCTAATCCTAACCCGTACGCTAACGCTAACCCATACCCTAACACGTACGCTCAACCTAAACAGTTGTCGTACCCTAAACTGTACCCTAAACCGTCCCCATCCCCAAACCCTAACCCTAACCCTTACCCGAAGCCTTACACTAACCTGTCCCCTAATCCTAACCCGTACGCTAACACTAACCCGTACCCTAACACATAGGCTCACTCTAAACCGTTCTCGTACACTAACCTGTACCCTAAACCGTCCCCATCCCCTAACCCTAACCCTAACCCTTACCCGGAGCCTTACCCTAACCCGTCCCCTAATCCTAATCCGTACACTAACACTAACACGTACCCTAACACGTATGCTCACCCTAAACCGTTGTCGTACACTAACCTGTACCCTAATCCGTCCCCGTTCCCGTCCCCTAACCCTAACCCTAGCCCTAACCCTAACCTTACCCGAAGCCTTACCCTAAACCGTCCCCTAATCCTAACCCGTATGCTAACACTAACCCGTATCCTAACACGTACGCTCAGCCTAAACCGTTGTCGTACACTAACCTGTACCATAAACCGTCCCCTTCCCCTAACCCTAACTCTAACCCTAACCCTAACCATAACCCTTACCCGAAGCCTTACCCTAACCCTTCCCCTAATCCTAACCCATATGCTAACACTAACACGTACCCTAACAAGTACGCTCACCATGAACTGTTGTCGTACACTAAACTGTACCCTAAACGAACCCCATGCCTTAACCCTAACCCTAACCCTAACCCTTACCCGAAGCCTTACCCTAACCCGTCCCCTAATCCTAACCTGTTCGCTAACACTAACCCATACCATAACATGTACGCTCAACCTAAACCGTTGTCGCACCCTAACCTGTACCCTAAACCGTCCCCGTCCCCGTCCCCTAACCCTAACCCTAGCCCTAATCCTAACCCTTACCCAAAGCCTTAGCCTAACCCGTCCCCTAATCCTAACGTGTACGCTAACACCAACATGTACCCTAACACGTACGCTCACCCTAAACCGTTGTCTTACCCTAACTTCTACCTTAAACCATCCCCGTCCCCTAACCCTACCGCTAACCCTAACCCTTACCCGAAGCCTTACCCTAACCCGTCCCTTAATCCTAACACGCACGCTAACACTAAACCGTACCCTAACACGTACGCTCACCCTAAACCATTGTCGTACCCTAACCTGTACCCTAAACCATCCCCGTCCCCGTCCCCTTCCCCTAACCCTAACCCTAACCCTTTCCCGAAGCCTTACCTTAACCCATCCACTAATCCTAACCCGTACGCTAACACCAACTCGTACCCTAACACGTACGCTCACCCTAAACCGTTGTCGTACCCTAACCTGTACCCTAAACTGGCCCCGTCCCCTAACCCTAACCCTAAACCTAACCCTAACCCTTACCCGAAGCCTTACCCTAACCCGTCCCCTAATCCTAATCCGTACGCTAACACTATCCCATAACCTAACACGTACGCTCACCCTAAACCATTGTCCTACCCTAACCTGTACCCTAAACCATCTCCGTCCTCTAACCCTAACCCTTGCCAGAAGCCTTACCCTAACCCATCACCTAATACTAACCCGTACGCTAACACTAACTCCTACGCTAACAGTAACCCGTACACTAAGACGTATGCTCACCCTAAACCGTTGTCGTACACAAACTTGTACCCTAAACCGTCCCTGTCCCCTAACCCTAACCCTAACACTTACCCGAAGCCTTACCCTAACCCGTCCCATAATCCTAACCCGTACGATAACACTAACCCGTACCCTAACACGTACGCTCACCCTAAACCATTGTCGTTGCCTACCCTGTACCCCAAACCATCCCCGTCCCCTAACCCTAACACTAAACCTAACCCTAACACTTACCCGAAGCCTTACCCTAATACGTCCCTTAATCCTAAACCGTACGCTACCAATAACCAATACCCTAACACATACGCTCACCCTAAACCGTTGTCATACGCTAACCTCTACCCTAAACCGTCCCCATCACCTAACCTTAACCCATACACTAACACTTACCCGAAGCCTTACCCTAACCCGTCCACTAACCCTAACTGGTACGCTAACACTAACCCGTACCCTAACACGTACGCTCACCCTAAACCGTTGTCGTACGCTAACCTGTACCCTATACCGTCCCCTCCCCTCACCCTAACCCTAACCTTAACCATAAACCTTACCCGAAGCCTTACCCAAACACGTCCCCTAATCCTAACACGTACGCTCACCCTAAACCATTGTCATGCACTAACCTGTACCCTAAACCATCCCCGTCCCCTAACCCTAAACCTAACCCTTACCAGAAGCCTTACCCTAACCCTTCCCCTAATACTAACCCGTCCGCTAACACTTACTCATACGCTAACACTAACCTGTACCCTAACACGTACGCTCACCCTAAACCTTTGTCATACACTAACCTGTAACCTAAACCGTCCCCGTCCCCTAACCCTTACCCGAAACCTTACCCTAACCCGTACCCTAATCCTAACCTGTATGCTAACACTAACCCATACCCTAACACGTACACTCACCCTAAAACTTTGTCGTAACCTAACCTGTACCCTAAACCATCCTCGTCCGCTAACCCTAACCCTAACCACAACCCTTACCCGAAGCCTTACCCTAACACATCCCCTAATCCTAACCCGTATGCTAACACTAAACTCTACCCTAACACGTACGCTCACCCTAAACAGTTGTCGTACCCTAACCTGTACCCTAAACAGTTCCCGTCCCCTAACCCTAAACCTAACCCTAACCCTTACCTGAAGCCTTACCCTAACCCGTCCCCTAATCCTAACCCATACGCTAACACTAACCAGTACCCTAACACATACACTCAAACTAAATATAATATATAATGTAAATATATATATATATATATAATAATATATTGTAATATATTCAGGAAAATACGCATACGCTCTTTTTGGCCAACCAAGAAAGCGTGTAAAGGAAATCTGCACTACAATGAAGTCTCACTACCCCCGGTCCAAACGGCCATCTGAAACAAGTGTAAAATCCAGAAAGGCAGGACAGGTCATGGAGAACAGGGAGCCTTGTTATGCTGATGGGCGGGATGGAAATTGCCAACAGCCACTCTGGAGAAGTGTATGGTGTTTCCTGAAACATGTAGGAAACAAAGCAACACAGCCTATGGCACTTCCACTTATGATACTATAGCTTAGGGAAAAGTAAAATCAAAAACACACAGCCACCCCAAAGTTTGGGACGGCTCTGTTTACAAGAACCTCGTCTACGGTACAAGTTAAATATCCGAGAAAGCAAAAAATGGATTAAGAAGTTGTGGTACGTATGTACAATGGAATATCACTCAGCAATGAGATCTACGTCGTCAGGCCCATAGCGGCATAATGAGTGGATTCAGGTACGACGATTCTATGAGAAATAAGTCACACAGGAAAAGAAATATCATAAGATATCACTAATACACGGAACGTAAACTTGGCTACACATGAACTGAATTACAAAACAGAACAGGGTCTCAAATTTAGAAAAGCAACTTATGCTTGCTTATGGGGAAAGGTGAGTTGGGGTGCTGCATAAAACCAGAGATTGAAATTAGCACAGATTCCGTTCCATAAGGCAAATATATAATAGACAAGACCTACTCCTTGCTCAACGAAATGAACCCAACACCCCATATTCAACGCCTGGGAATATACCTGACAAGTAAGAAACTTAAGACCCATGGATTTATATGTCTCCATAAGGATATCAAGCGTGTGTACAGCGGCCTCAACGCAGCAGTGACAATCCGATAAATCCCATTATCAAAATATATTTCAAAAACAAAACACAATGACAGTGAAATAGAGAACAATTCTTAAATAATTCATTCAGGGCTTGTGATGCAACCTGGATTTACCACATCTACACCCAGAGCTGGGTGAGACATACGGCTGGACACTTCGGGCTGATAGCATTGGTGAGGTTCGGTGAGCAAACGCAGACCCTTTGAAGTCATACTGCATGGTACCCATTCCATGGGTCCCAACTCTCCAGGTTTAAGGGATTCTTCCTTCAGCTAAAACATGCATGGGAAACCCAGAGTAATGTCCACCATGTGATTGGGAAACGTTTTTAAATGCGTCTCAGGTTTCGACCCCTGGTACTCGGGTTCACCGTTCCAGACGCTTTACTAACACTCTCCCCACTTGGAGAGTCAGTGCCTGTAACCACCTGTTTGGCACAGTTTGCAATTTCTGCGCAATATTAACAGGAATAGGGACAACGAATGAGAGACTAGCTGTAGGTGTCTGCACGGGCAAATGGAACGCTCATTTCCCACCAGGAAGAGGGACTAACCAAAGGCTCAGCGTGCCCTACCGGAACCAGATTAGGGCCTGAAGCAATCCTGCGGTTTTGCGGCCAGCTCACAAGAAAGCGAGTTGAAGAAAGGAGCTCAGGGGCACTGTAATTCACAAACCTGCAGAGTTATGAATGACAGCTATCGTCCAAAATTATATAGAAGTAAGTCTTTGAAGAGGACTTGAAAGCGGGGCAGAATTTCAGGAAAACGATTTCAGGGGGTAGACTGGAATTGCACTTAAAGCATAGGAAAAGAGGCAGAATGTCCACAATGATGCACTTGGCCAAAAAGGGCGTATGCGTTTTTACCTGAATATATTCAGGGAAAAACGCATACGCCCTTTTTGGCCAACCAAGCAAGCGTGTAAAGGAAATCTGCACTACAATGAAGTCTCTCTGCCCCCCGGTCAAAAGGGCCATCTGAAAAAAGTGTAAAATCCAGAAAGGCAGGACAGGTCATGGAGAACAGGGAGCCTTGTTATGCTGATGGGCGGGATTTAAATTGCCAACAGCCACTCTGGAGAAGTGTATGGTGTTTCCTGAAACACGTAGGAAACAAAGCAACACAGCCTATGGCACTTCCACTTATGGTCCTATAGCTTAGGGAAATTAAAATCAAAAACAAACAGCCACCCCAAAGTTTGGGACGGCTCTGTTTACAAGAACCTCGTCTACGGTACAAGTTAAATATCCGAGAAAGCAAAACATGGATAAAGAAGTTGTGGTACGTACGTACAATGGAATATCACTCAGCAATGAGATCTACGTCATTAGGCCCGTAGCGGCATAATGAGTGGATTCAGGTACGATGATTCTACGAGAAATAAGTCACACAGGAAAAGAAATATCATAAGATATCACTAATACACGGAACGTAAACTTGGCTACACATGAACTGAATTACAAAACAGAACAGGGTCTCAAATTTAGAAAACCAACTTATGCTTGCTTATGGGGAAAGGTGAGTTGGGGTGCTGCATCAAACCAGAGATTGAAATTAGCACAGATACCGTTACATAAGCCAAATATATAATAGACAAGACCTACTCCTTGCTCAACGAAATGGACTCAACACCCCATATTCAACACCTGGGAATATACCTGACAAGTAAGAAACTTAAGACCCATGGATTTATATGTCTCCATAAGGAAGTCAAGCGTGTGTACAGTGGCCTAAACGCAGCAGTGAAAATCCAATAAATCCCATTAACAAAATAAATTTCAAAAACAAAACACAATGACAGTGAAATAGAGAGCAATTCTTAAATAATTCATTCATGGCTTGTGATGCAACCTGGATTTATCACATCTACACCCAAAGCTGGTTGCGACATAAGGCTGGACACTTCGGGCTGATAGCATTGGTGAGGTTCGTTGAACAAACGCAGACCTTTTGAAGTCATACTGCATGGTAGCCATTCCATGGGTCCCAACTCTCCAGGTTTAAGGGATTCTTCCTTCAGCTAAAACATGTATGGGAAACCCAGAGTATGGTCCACCGTATGATTGGGAAACGTTTTCAAATGCATCTCAGGTTTCGTTACCTGGTACTCGGGTTCAACGTTCCAGACGCTTTATTAACACTCTCCCCACTTGGAGGGTCAATGCCTTTAACCTCCCGTTTGGCACAGTTTGGAATTTCTGCGCAAGATGAACAGGAATAGGGAGAACCAATGAGAGACTAGCTGTAGATGTCTGCACGGGCAAATGGAACGCTCATTTCCCACCAGGTAAGGGAATTAACCAAAGGCTCAGCGTGCCCTGCCAGAACCAGATTAGGGCCTGAAGCAATCGTGCGGTTTTGCGGCCAGCTCACAAGAAAGCGAGTTGAAGAAAGGAGCTCAGGGGCACTGTAATTCACAAACCTGCAGAGTTATGAATGACAGCTATCATCCAAAAATATATTGAAGTAAGTCTTCGAAGAGGACTTGAAAGCGGGGCAGAATTTCAGGAAAACGATTTCAGGGGGTAGACTGCAATTGCACTTAAAGCATAGGAAAAGAGGCAGAATGTCGACAATGATGCAGTTGGCCAAAAAGTGCATATGCGTTTTTTCTTGAATATATTCAGGAAAAAACGCATACGCCCTTTTTGGCCAACCAAGCAAGCATGTAAAGGAAATCTGCACTACAATGAAGTCTCACTGCCCCCCGGTCAAAAGGGCCATCTGAAAAATGTGTAAAATCCAGAAAGGCAGAACAGGTCATGGAGAACAGGGAGCCTTGTTGTGCTGATGGGCGGGATGTAAATGGCAAACAGCCACTCTGGAGAAGTGTATGGTGTTTCCTGAAACACGTAGGAAACAAAGCAACACAGCCTATGGCAATTCCACTTAGGGTCCTATAGCTTAGGGAAATTAAAATCAAAAACACACAGCCACCCCAAAGTTTGGGACGGCTCTGTTTACAAGAACCTCTTCTACGGTACAAGTTAAATATCCGAGAAAGCAAAAAATAGATAAAGAAGTTGTGGTACGTACGTACAATGCAATATCACTCAGCAATGAGATCCACGTCATCAGGCCCGTAGCGGCATAATGAGTGCATTCAGGTACGACGATTCTATGAGAAATAAGTCACACAGAAAAAGAAACATCATAAGATATCACTAATACACGAAACGTAAACTTGGCTACACATGAACTGAATTACAAAACAGAACAGGGTCTCAAATTTAGAAAACCAACTTATGATTGCTTAGGGGAAAGGTGAGTTGGGGTGCTGCATCAAACCAGAGATCGAAATTAGCACAGATACCGTTCCATAAGCCAAATATATAATAGACAAGACCTACTCCTTGCTAAACGAAATGGATTCAACACCCCATATTCAAGGCATGGGAATATACCTGACAAGTAAGAATCTTAAGATAAATGAATTTTTATGTCTCCATAAGGAAATCAAGCGTGTGTACAGCAGCCTAAACGCAGCAGTGAAAATCCGATAAATCCCATTATCAAAATAAATTTCAAAAACAAAACACAATGACAGTGAAATAGAGAGCAATTCTAAAATAATTCATTCAGGGCTTGTGATGCAACCTGGATTTACCACATCTACACCCAGAGCTGGGTGAGACATAAGGCTGGACACTTCGGGCTGATAGCATTGTTGAGGTTCGGTTAGCAAACGCAGACCCTTTCAAGTCATACTGCATGGTACCCATTCCATGGGTCCCAACTCTCCAGGTTTAAGGAATTCTTCCTTCAGCTAAAACATGCATGGGAATCCCAGAGTATGGTCCAACGTGTGATTGGGAAACCTTTTCAAATGCATCTCAGGTTTCGCCCCTGGTACTCGGGTTCACCGTTCTAGATGCTTTACTATCACTCTCTCCACTAGGAGAGTAATTGCCTTTAACCTCCTGTTTGGCACAGTTTGCAATTTCTGCGCAAGATGAACAGGAATAGGGAGCACCAATGTGAGACTAGCTGTAGGTGTCTGCACGGGCAAATCGAACGCTCATTTCCCACCAGGAAGAGGGATTAACCAAAGGCTCAGCGTGCCCTGGCGGAACCAGATTAGGGCCTGAAGCAATCCTGCGGTTTTGCGGCCAGCTCACAAGAAAGCTAATTGAAGAAAGGAGCTCAGGGGCACTGTAATTCACAAACCTGCAGAGTTATGAATGACAGCTATCGTCCAAAAATGTATTGAAGTAAGTCTTCGAAGAGGACTTGAAAGCGGGGCAGAATTTCAGGAAAACGATGAAAGGGGGGAGACTGGAATTGCACTTAAAGCATAGGATAGGAGGCAGAATGTCGACAATGATGCACTTGGCCAAAAAGGGCGTATGCGTTTTTTCCTGAATATATTCAGGAAAAAACGCATACGCCCTTTTTGGCCAAACAAGCAAGCGTGTAAAGGAAATCTGCATTACAATGAAGTCTCACTGCCCCCCGGTCAAAAGGGCCATCTGAAAAAAGTGTAAAATCCAGAAAGGCAGGACAGGTCATGGAGAACAGGGAGCCTTGTTATGCTGATGGGCGGGATGTAAATTGCCAACAGCCACTCTGGAGAAGTGTATGGTGTTTCCTGAAACAAGTAGGAAACAAAGCAACACAGCCTATGGCACTTCCACTTAGGGTCCTATAGCTTAGGGAAATTAAAATCAAAAACACACAGCCACCCCAAAGTTTGGGACGGCTCTGTTTACAAGAACCTCGTCTACGGTACAAGTTAAATATCCGAGAAAGCAAAAAATGGATAAAGAAGTTGTGGTACGTACGTACAATGGAATATCACTCAGCAATGAGATCCACGTCATCAGGCCCGTACCGGCATAATAAGTGGATTCAGGTACGACGATTCTACGAGAAATAAGTCACACAGAAAAAGAAACATCATAAGATATCACTAATACACGGAACGTAAACTTAGCTACACATGAACTGAATTACAAAACAGAACAGGGTCTCAAATTTAGAAAACCAACTTATGCTTGCTTATGGGGAAAGGTGAGTTGGGGTGCTGCATCAAACCAGAGATTGATATTAGCACAGATACCGTTCCATAAGGCAAATATATAATAGACACAACCTACTCCTTTCTCAACGAAATGGACTCAACACCCCATATTCAACGCCTGGGAATATACCTGACAAGTAAGAAACTTAAGACCCATGGATTTATATGTCTCCATAAGGATATCAAGCGTGTGTACAGCGGCCTAAACATAGCAGTGAAAATCCGATAAATCCCATTATCAAAATATATTTCAAAAACAAAACACAATGACAGTGAAATAGAGAGCAATTTTTAAATAATTCATTCATGGCTTGTGATGCAACCTGGATTTACCACATCTACACCCAGAGCTGGGTGAGACATAAGCCTGGACACTTCGGGCTGATAGCATTGGTGAGGTTCGGTGAGCAAACACAGACCCTTTGAAGTCATACTGCATGGTACCCATTCCATGGGTCCCAACTCTCCAGGTTTAAGGGATTCTTCCTTCAGCTAAAACATGCATGGGAAACCCGGAGTAACGTCCACCATGTGATTGGGAAACGTTTTCAAATGCGTCTCAGGTTTCGTCCCCTGGGACTCGGGTTCACCGTTCCAGACGCTTTACTAACACTCTCCCCACTTGGAGAGTCAGTGCCTTTAACCTCCTGTTTGGCACAGTTTGCAATTTCTGCGGAATATGAACAGGAATAGGGACAACCAATGAGAGACTAGCTGTAGGTGTCTGCACCGGCAATTGGAACGCTCATTTCCCACCAGGAAGAGGGACTAACGAAAGGCTCAGCGTGCCCTGCCAGAACGGGATTAGGGCCTGAAGCAATCCTGCGGTTTTGCGGCCAGCTCACAAGAAAGCGAGTTGAAGAAAGGAGCTCAGGGGCACTGTAATTAACAAACCTGCAGAGTTATGAATGACAGCTATCTTCCAAAATTATATTGAAGTAAGTCTTTGAAGAGGACTTGAAAGCGGGGCAGAATTTCAGGAAAACGATTTCATGGGGTAGACTGGAATTGCACTTAAAGCATAGGAAAAGAGGCAGAATGTCCACAATGATGCACTTGGCCAAAAAGGGCGTATGCGTTTTTTCCTGAATATATTCAGGAAAAAACGCATACGCCCTTTTTGGCCAACCGAGCAAGCGTGTAAAGGAAATCTGCACTACAATGAAGTCTCACTGCCCCACGGTCAAAAGGGCCATCTGAAAAAAGTGTAAAATCCAGAAAGGCAGGACAGGTCATGGAGAACAGGGAGCTTTGTTATGCTGATGGGCGGGATGTAAATTGCCAACAGCCACTCTGGAGAAGTGTATGGTGTTTCCTGAAACACGTAGGAAACAAAGCAACACAGCCTATGGCACTTCCACTTAAGGTCCTATAGCTTAGGGAAATTAAAATCAAAAACACACAGCCACCCCAAAGTTTGGGACGGCTCTGTTTACAAGAACCTGGTCTACGGTACAAGTTAAATATCCGAGAAAGCAAAAAATGGATAAAGAAGTCGTGGTACGTACGTACAATGGAATATCACTCAGCAATGAGATCTACGTCATCAGTCCCGTAGCGGCATAATGAGTGGATTCAGGTACGACGATTCTACGAGAAATAAGTCACACAGGAAAAGAAAGATCATAAGATATCACTAATACACGGAACGTAAACTTGGCTACACATGAACTGAATTACAAAACAGAACAGGGTCTCAAATTTAGAAAACCAACTTATGCTTGCTTATGGAGAATGGTGAGTTCGGGTGCTGCATCAAACCAGAGATTGAAATTAGCACAGATAGCGTTCCATAAGCCAAATATATAATAGACAAGACCTACTCCTTTCTCAACGAAATGGACTCAACACACCATATTCAACGCCTGGGAATATACCTGACAAGTAAGAATCTTAAGACCCATGGATTTATATGTCTCCATAAGGAAATCAACCGTGTGTACAGCGGCCTAAACGCAGCAGTGAAAATCCGATAAATCCCATTATCAAAATAAATTTCACAAACAAAACACAATGACAGTGAAATAAAGAGCAATTCTTAAATAATTCATTCAGGGCTTGTGATGCAACCTGGATTTACAACATCTACACCCAGAGCTGGGTGAGACATAAGGCAGGACACTTCGGGCTGATAGCATTGGTGAGGTTCGGTGAGCAAACGCAGACCCTTTGAAGTCATACTGCATGGTACCCATTCCATGGGTCCCAACTCTCCAGGTTTAAGGGATTCTTCCTTCAGCTAAAACATGCATGGGAAACCCAGAGTATGGTCCACCATGTGATTGGGAAACGTTTTCAAATGCATCTCAGGTTTCGTCCCCTGGTACTCGGGTTCACCGTTCCAGACGCTTTACTAACACTCTCCCCACTTGGAGAGTCAGTGCCTTTAACCTCCTGTTTGGCACAGTTTGCAATTTTTGCGAAAGATGAACAGGAATAGGGAGAACCAATGAGAGACTAGCTGTAGGTGTCTGAACGGGCAAATGGAACGCTCATTTCCCATCAGGAAGAGGGATTAACCAAAGGCTCTGCATGCCCTGCCGGAACCAGATTAGGGCCTGAAGCAATCCTGCGGTTTTGCGGCCAGCTCACAAGAAAGCGAGTTGAAGAAAGGAGCTCAGGGGCACTGTAATTCACAAACCTGCAGAGTTATGAATGACAGCTATCGTCCAAAAATATATTGAAATAAGTCTTCGAAGAAGACTTGAAAGTGGGGCAGAATTTCAGGAAAACGATTTCAGGGGGGAGACTGGAATTGCACTTAAAGCATAGGAATAGAGGCAGAATGTCCACAATGATGCACTTGGCCAAAAAGGGCGTATGCGTTTTTTCCTGAATATATTCAGGAAAAAACCCATACGCCCTTTTTGGCCAACCAAGCAAGCGTGTAAAGGAAATCTGCACTACAATGAAGTCTCACTGCCCCCCGGTCCAAACGGCCATCTGAAACAAGTGTAAAATCCAGAAAGGCAGGACAGGTCATGGAGAACAGGGAGCCTTGTTATGCTGATGGGCGGGATGTAAATTGGCAACAGCCACTCTGGAGAAGTGTATGGTGTTTCCTGAAACACGTAGGAAACAAAGCAACACAGCCTATGGCACTTCCACTTAGGGTCCTATAGCTTAGTGAAATTAAAATCAAAAACACACAGCCACCCCAAAGTTTGGGACAGCTCTGTTTACAAAAACCTCGTCTACGGTACAGGTTAAATATCCGAGAAAGCAAAAAATGGATAAAGAAGTTGTGGTACGTACGTACAATGGAATATCACTCAGCAATGAGCTCTACCTCATCAGGCCCGTAGCGGCATAATGAGTGGATTCAGGTATGACGATTCTACGAGAAATAAGTCACACAGAAAAAGAAACATCATAAGATATCACTAATACACGGAACGTAAACTTGGCTACACATGAACTGAATTACAAAACAGAACAGGGTCTCAAATTTAGAAAACCAACTTATGATTGCTTAGGGGAAAGGTGAGTTGGGGTGCTGCATCAAACCAGA
Organism: Delphinapterus leucas; assembly: GCF_059928025.1. Classification (NCBI taxonomy): domain Eukaryota; kingdom Metazoa; phylum Chordata; class Mammalia; order Artiodactyla; family Monodontidae; genus Delphinapterus; species Delphinapterus leucas. The sequence goes on along the minus strand of NW_028322232.1, from coordinate 2,936,638 downwards.
GATCGAAATTAGCACAGATACCGTTCCATAAGCCAAATATATAATAGACAAGACCTACTCCTTGCTCAACGAAATGGATTCAACACCCCATATTCAACGCCTGGGAATATACCTGACAAGTAAGAATCTTAAGACAAATGGATATATATGTCTCCATAAGGAAATCAAGCGTGTGTACAGCAGCCTAAACGCAGCAGTGAAAATCCGATAAATCCCATTATCAAAATAAATTTCAAAAACAAAACACAATGACAGTGAAATAGAGAGCAATTCTAAAATAATTCATTCAGGGCTTGTGATGCAACCTGGATTTACCACATCTACACCCAGAGCTGGGTGAGACATAAGGCTGGACACTTCGGGCTGATAGCATTGGTGAGGTTCGGTTAGCAAACGCAGACCCTTTCAAGTCATACTGCATGGTACCCATTCCATGGGTCCCAACTCTCCAGGTTTAAGGGATTCTTCCTTCAGCTAAAACATGCATGGGAAACCCAGAGTATGGTCCACCGTGTGATTGGGAAACCTTTTCAAATGCATCTCAGGTTTCGCCCCTGGTACTCGGGTTCACCGTTCTAGACGCTTTACTAACACTCTCTCCACTAGGAGAGTAATTCCCTTTAACCTCCTGTTTGGCACAGTTTGCAATTTCTGCGCAAGATGAACAGGAATAGGGAGAACCAATGAGAGACTAGCTGTAGGTGTCTGCACGGGCAAATGGAATGCTCATTTCCCACCAGGAAGAGGGATTAACCAAAGGCTCAGCGTGCCCTGCCGGAACCAGATTAGGGCCTGAAGCAATCCTGCGGTTTTGCGGCCAGCTCACAAGAAAGCGAATTGAAGAAAGCAGCTCAGGGGCACTGTAATTCACAAACCTGCAGAGTTATGAATGACAGCTATCGTCCAAAAATGTATTGAAGTAAGTCTTCGAAGAGGACTTGAAAGCGGGGCAGAATTTCAGGAAAACGATGAAAGGGGGGAGACTGGAATTGCACTTAAAGCATAGGATAGGAGGCAGAATGTCGACAATGATGCACTTGGCCAAAAAGGGCGTATGCGTTTTTTCCTGAACATATTCAGGAAAAAACGCATACGCCCTTTTTGGCCAAACAAGCAAGCGTGTAAAGGAAATCTGCACTACAATGAAGTCTCACTGCCCCCCGGTCAAAAAGGCCATCTGAAAAAAGTGTAAAATCCAGAAAGGCAGGACAGGTCATGGAGAACAGGGAGCCTTGTTATGCTGATGGGCGGGATGTAAATTGCCAACAGCCACTCTGGAGAAGTGTATGGTGTTTCCTGAAACACGTAGGAAACAAAGCAACACAGCCTATGGCACTTCCACTTAGGGTCCTATAGCTTAGGGAAATTAAAATCAAAAACACACAGCCACCTCAAAGTTTGGGACGGCTCTGTTTACAAGAACCTCGTCTACGGTACAAGTTAAATATCCGAGAAAGCAAAAAATGGATAAAGAAGTTGTGGTACGTACGTACAATGGAATATCACTCAGCAATGAGATCCACGTCATCAAGCCCGTACCGGCATAATGAGTGGATTCAGGTACGACGATTCTACGAGAAATAAGTCACACAGAAAAAGAAACATCATAAGATATCACTAATACACGGAACGTAAACTTAGCTACACATGAACTGAATTACAAAACAGAACAGGGTCTCAAATTTAGAAAACCAACTTATGCTTGCTTATGGGGAAAGGTGAGTTGGGGTGCTGCATCAAACCAGAGATTGAAATTAGCACAGATACCGTTCCATAAGGCAAATATATAATAGACACAACCTACTCCTTGCTCAACGAAATGGACTCAACACCCCATATTCAACGCCTGGGAATATACCTGACAAGTAAGAAACTTAAGACCCATGGATTTATATGTCTCCATAAGGATATCAAGCGTGTGTACAGCGGCCTAAACATAGCAGTGAAAATCCGATAAATCCCATTATCAAAATATATTTCAAAAACAAAACACAATGACAGTGAAATAGAGAGCAATTCTTAAATAATTCATTCAGGGCTTGTGATGCAACCTGGAGTTACCACATCTACACCTAGAGCTGGGTGAGACATAAGGCTGGACACTTCGGGCGGATACCATTGGTGAGGTTCAGTGAGCAAATGCAGACCCTTTGAAGTCATACTGCATGGTACACATTCCATGGGTCCCAACTCTCCAGGTTTAAGGGATTCTTCCTTCAGCTAAAACATGCATGGGAATCCCAGAGTATGGTCCACCGTGTGACCGGGAAACGTTTTTAAATGCGTCTCAGTTTTCGTCCCCTGGTACTCGGGTTCACCATTCCAGACGCTTTACTTACACTGTCCCTACCTGGAGAGTCAGTGCCTTTAACCTCCTGTTTGGCACAGTTTGCAATTTCTGCGGAAGATGAACAGGAATAGGGAGAACCCATGAGAGACTAGCTTTAGGTGTCTGGACGGGCAAATTTAACGCTCATTACCAACCAGGAAGAGGAATTAGCCAAAGGCTCAGCATGCCGTGCCGGAACCAGATTAGGGCCTGAAGCAATCCTGCGGTTTTGCGGCCAGCTCACAAGAAAGCGAGTTGAAGAAAGGAGCTCAGGGGCACTGTAATTCACAAACCTGCAGAGTTATAAATGACAGCAATCATCCAAAAATATATTGAAGTAAGGCTACAAAGAGGACTTGAATGTGGGGCAGAATTCCAGGACTACGATTTCAGGAGGTAGACGGGAAATCCTCTGAAAGTATAGGAAAAGAGTCAGAATGTCGACAATGATGCACTTGGTCAAAAAGGGCATATGCGTTTTTCCAGGGCCCTCATTAAAGAGGGTAGGAGGCTCCCAGTATGCTTCAGTGGCCAACAGAAGACCCACGTCACCAAGGCGACGTGAGCCAGCCATGCAGGAGTGACCTCACATCAGAGGGCCCACCTCACAGAAGGGTAAGGAACCCAGTCAGGATCAGACCCTCACCAGAGTGCCCACAACAGCAAGGGGCTGGGAACCAGGCAGGAGTGTCCTCACACCCGTGGGACCACATCATCGAAAGTTGAGGTACCCAGCACATGTGGCCTCAAACCAGAGGACCCACATCACCATGGGTCTCGGAGCAAGGCAGGCAGGATTATCCTCCCAACACATGGCCCATTGTATAAAAAAGGTGAGGAATCCAGCCGTTGGAACATCCCAGCAGGCGGCCCAGATCACCAAGGCTATGGGATCCAGGCAGTGATGAACTCACAACAGAAGGCCCTCATCGTGATACTGTAAGCAACCCAGCCGTTGTGACCTCAGAGCACAAGGCCCACATCCCCATGGGGAAGGGAACCAAGCAGGAGTGTCATTGCACCAGTGGGCACACATCAGAAAATGTGGGGAGCCCAGCAGTTAGGGCCAGACGCCAGAGGGCCCTCATCACTGAGGAGAGGAGGCTCCCAGCAAGCTCCAACTGTTACCAGAGGGCTGACATCGCCAATGCAGTGTGTGCCAGCCAGGCAGGAGTGACCTCAGAGCAGAGGGCCAACCACACAAAAGTGTGAGGAACCCAAAGAGGATCAGACTCTCACCAGAGGGCCCACATCACCAAGGGAATGGAAACCAGGCAGGAGTGTCCTCACACCAGTGGGGCCACATCACCGAAATGTGATGGACCCAGCACACGTGGCCTCAAACTAGAGGACACACATCACCAAGGGGCTGGGAGTGAGGCAGGCAGGAGGAGCCTCAAAACAGAGGGCCCATAGAATAAAAAAGGTGAGGAATCCCGCAGTTGGAACCTCCCAGCAGGCGGCCAGGAGCAGCGAGGATATGGGATCCAGGCCTGACTGAACACAAAACAGAGGGCCCTCATCATGAAACTGTGAGCAACCCAGCCGTTGGGACCTCAGAGCAGAAGGCCCACATTCCCATGTGGTTGGGAACCTGGCAGGAGTGTACTCGCACCACAGGGCGCACATTAGAGAATTTTGGGAGCCCAGAAGTTAGGGCCTGACGCCAGAGGGCCCTCATCACCGAGGAGAGGAAGCTCCCAGCAGGCTCCAACTGCCACAAGAGGGCCGACGTTGCCAAGGTGGGGTGTGCCAGCCAGGCAGGAGTGATCTCACAGCAGAGGGTCCACCTCACAGAAGGGTGAGGAACCCAGCCAGGATCAGACTCTCACCAGAGGGCCCACATCACCAAGGGGATAGGAACCAGGCAGGAGTGTCCTCACACCAGTGGGGCCACATAATCGAAAGGTGAGGGACCCAGCACACGTAGCCTCAAACCAGAGGACACACATCGCCAAGGGGCTGGGAGTCAGGCAGGCAGGAGGAGTCTCAAAACAGAGGGCCCATAGAAGAAAAAAGGTGAGGAATCCTGCAGTTGGAACCTCCCCGCAGGCAGCCAGGAGCAGCGAGGCTATTGGATCCAGGGCGGAGTGAACTCACACCAGAGGACCCTCATCATGAAACTGAGCAACCCACCGTTGGGACCTCAGAGCAGAAGACCCACATTCCCATGGGGTTGGGAACCTGGCAGGAGTGTACTCGCACCACAGGGCACACATCAGAAAATTTTGGGAGCCCAGGAGTTAGGGTCTGACGCCAGAGGGCCCTCATTACCGAGGGGTGGAGACCCCCAGCAGGCACCAACTCCCAACTGAGGGCCCACGTCGCCAAGGTGATGTGTGCCAGCCAGGCAGGAGTGACCTCACAGCAGAGGGTCTACCTCACAGAAGGGTGAGGAAACCAGCCAGGATAAGACTCTCACCAGAGAGCCCACATCACCAAGGGGATCGGAAAAAGGCAGCAGTGTCCTCACACCAGTGTGGCCACATTATAGAAAGGTGAGGAACCCAGCACATGTGGCCTAAACCAGAGGACCCACATTTCCAAGATGCTCCGAGTGAGGCAAGCAGGAGTAGCCTAACAACACAGGGCCCACAGAATAAAAAATGTGAGGAATCCAGCAGTTTGAACCTCCCAGCAGGTGGCCCAGAGCATGGAGTCTATGGGATCCAGGCCACAGTGAACTCACAGCAGAGGGCCCACATCATGAAACTGTGAGCAACCCAGCCGGTGGAACCTCAGAGCAGAAGACCCACATCCCCATGGGGATAGGAACCTCGCAGGAGTGTCCTCGCACAACTTAACACGTATCAGAAAATGTGGGAACCCAGCAGTTAGGGCCTGACGCCAGAGGGCCCTCATCACCGAGGAGAGGAGGCTACCAGCAGGCTCCAAATGCCACCAGAGGGCCGACGTCACCAAGGCAATGGGAGCAAGCCAGGCAGGAGTTACCTCACAGCAGAGGGCCCACCTCACAGAAGTGTGAGGAACCCAACCAGGATCAGACTCTAACCAGAGGGCCCACATCACCAAGGGGATGGAAACCAGGCAGGAGTGTCCTCACACCAGTGGGGCCACATCAGCCAAAGGTGAGGAACACAGCACATGTGGCCTCAAATAAGGGGACACACATCACGAAAGGGCTGGGAGTGAGGCATGCAGGAGGAGACTCACAACAGAGGGCCCATAGAATAAAAAGGTGAGGAACCCCGCCGTTGGAAGCTCCAAGCAGGTGGCCCAGAGCACCGAGGCTATGGGATCCATGCCGGAGTGAACTCACAGCAGAGGGCCCACATTCTGACACTGTGAGCAACCCAGCCGTTGGGACCTCAGAGCAGAAAGCCAACATCCCCATGGGGATGGGACCCTGGCAGGAGTGTACTCGCACGACAGGGCGCACATCAGAAAATTTTGGGAGCCCATGAGTTAGGGCCTGACGCCAGAGGGCCCTCATTACCGAGGGGAGGAGACTCTCAGCAGGCACCAACTCCCAACTGAGGGCCCACATCGCCAAGGTGACGTGTGCCAGCCAGGCAGGAGTGACCTCACAGCAGAGGGTCTACCTCACAGAAGGGTGAGGAATCCAGCCAGGATCAGGCTCTCACCAGAGGGCCCCCATCACCAAGTGGATGGGAACCAGGCAGGAGTGTCCTCACACCAGTGGGGCCACATCAATAAAGGTGAGGAAACCGGCACATGTGGCCTCAAACCAGAGGACCTACATCACAAAGGGGCTGGGAGTGAGTCAGGAAGGAGGAGCATGAAAACACAGAACCCAAAGAATAGAAAAGGTAAGGAATTCAGCAGTAGGAACCTCCCAGCAGGCGGCTCAGAGCACAGAGTCTATGGGATCTAGGCCTGAGTGAACTAACACCAGAGAGCCAACATCATGAAACGGTGAACAACACAGGTGTTGGGACCTTAGAGCAGAAGGCCCACATGCCCATGGGGATGGGAACCTGGCAGGAGTGCCCTCGCACCACTTAGGACGTATCAGAAAATGTGGGAACCCAGCAGTTAGGGCCTGATGCCAGAGAGCCTCATCACCGAGGGGAGGAGGCTCCCAGCAGGCTCCAACTGCCACCAGAGGTCTGACGTCGCCAAGGCGGGATGTGCTAGCCAGGCAGGAGTGACCTCAGAGAAGAGGGCCCACCTCACAGAAGTGTGAGGAACCCAACCAGGATCAGACTCTCGCCGGAGGGACCACATCACCAAGGGGATGGGAAGCAGGCAGGAGTGTCCTCACACCAGTGGGGCCACATCATCAAAAGATGAGGAACCCATCACATGTGGCCTCAAACCAGAGGACACACATCACCAAGGGGCTGGGAGTGAGGCAGGTGTCTGGAGGGGCACATTTAACTCTAATTTCCCACCAGGAAGAGGAATTAACCAAAGGCTCAGAGTGCCGTGCCACACCCTGATTACGGCCTGAAGCAAACCTGCGGTTTTGTGGCCAGCTTTCAAGGAAGCGAGTTAAGAAAGGAAATCACGGGCACTGTAATTCACAAACCTGCAGAGTTATAAATGACAGCTATTGGCAAAAATATATTGAAGTAAGTCTGCAAAGAGGACTTGAAAACGAGGCAAAATTGAGGAATCATATTTCAGGAGGTAGAATGGAATTGCATTTAAAACATGTGAAAAGTGGCAGATCTTTGACAGTGATGCACTTGGATGAACAGTGCGTATACATTTTTTCCTGAATATATTCAGGAAATAACGCATATGCCCTTTTTGGCCAACCAAGCACTCGAGCAATGGAAATCCGTACTACAATGAAGTCTCATTTCCCATTCGTCAAAAGGGCCATCTGAAAAAAGTGTAAAAAGCAGAAACACAGGACAGGCCATGGAGAACAGGGAGCCTTGTTATGCTGATGGGCGGGATGTAAATTGCCAACAGACACTCTGGAGATGTTTATGGTGTATCCTGAAACATCTGAAAAACAAAGCTACAGAGACTAGGGCACTTCCACTTTTGGCCCTATAGCTTAGGAAAATTAAAATCAACAAGACACAGCCAACACAAAATTTAGGGCTGCTGTGTTTACAAGAACCTCGAGTCCAGTACAAATTAAATATCCCAGAAAGAAAAAAATGGATAAAGGAGTTGTGCTACTTATGTACAACGGAATATCACTCAGCAATGAAATCAATGTCATCAGGCCTGTAGCAGCAAATTGAGTGGATTTAAGTATGATGATTCTAAGAGAAATAGGTCACACAGAGAAAGATAATTATCATAAGATATCACTAATAGAGGGAGTGTAAACTTGGCTACACATAAACTGAATTACAAAACCGAACAGTCTCAAATTTAGATAAAAACTTATGCTTGCTTAAGGGGAAAGTTGAGTTGGGGTGCTGTATAAAACCAGAGATTGAAATTAGCACACATACCATTCCATAAGCCAAATATGTAATAGACAAGACCTACTCTTTGCTCAACGAAATAGACTCATCCATGGTGTATCACCTCACACCTGTTAGAATGGGCATCATCAGAAAATCTACAAACAACAAATGCTGGAAAGGGTGTGGAGATAAGGAACCCTCTTCCACTATTGTTGGGAATGTAAATTGATACAGTCACTGTGGAGAACATTATGGAGTTTCTTATAAAACTAAGAATAGAATTACCATATGATACAGCAATCCCACTACTGGGCATATACCCAGACAAAACCATAAATCAAAAAGAGACATTCACCGCAATGTTCATTGCATCACTATTTACAATATCCAGGTAATGGAAGCAACCTAAATGCCCACAGACAGACGAATGCATAAAGATGTGGTACAAATATAAAATGGAATATTACTAAGCCATAAAAAGGAATGAAATTGGGTCATTTGTAGAGACGTTGATGGATCTAGAGACTGTCATACAGAGTGAAGTAAGTCAGAAAGAGAAAAACAAATCTTGTGTATTAATGCATATATGTGGAACCTAGAAAAATTATACAGATGAACCGTTTTGCAAGGCAGAAATAGAGCAACAGATGTAGACAACAAACGTATGGACACCAAGGGGGGAAAGCTGTTGGGGGGTGGTGGTGGGAGGATTGAGAGATTGGGATTGGCATGTATACATTTATATGTATAAAATAGATAACCAAAAAGAACCTGCTGTATAAAAAAATAAAATAAAATTCAAAATTACAAAAAGTAAAACAGAAAAAATATTCTTCCCTTCACATACATGTATTTATACGAATAAATTATTTCCATGCTTATATCTGTAAATACAAAAAAGAGGAATAAAATCTACCTTGAACCAAAAATGAAAAAAAGAAAAAAAAAACAGAACCCACCAGTTACACAGAGGAAAACCGTATCAGGGCACTTGCTCCAGTTGTAAACAATTCTGTAGTTGGCCAGTGGTGGGGAATCATCTCCCATTCAGCCAGCAGGCCCCACGCAACAAGCGTCCTCATTGCAAAGCTGGGGGACCGTGCCAAGGCATCTGTGAGTAAATGTGGGCCGAGCCCCAGGCCAGCTGCTGCTGAAATGTTCCCACCCTTCCCAGGTAAAACACCTGAATATGTACAAGGACTTGAAAGCCTAGAGGAAGGGCCATGGAGCCACATGAGCGACAGCATGCCAGCCGATTTGGTGCCTGCAGGCCAGCCAGGATGGTCCTGGCCCTGGGTACTATTCTGGAAGCTTTCCATTTCCCTGCCTGAGATACCCCTGCTGTCCGGGCCCCCACTGCTTTCTTCCTCACTCACCTCTGCCCAGGGAGAAATTCCAGAGGCAGGTATGGGTGACACATCCTCTTCTTTAGCAGGTGGCATCTTGGTAACTGCTGCAGAAAGTCCAGCAGAGCCCCACTCACACTGGGCCACCCACAAAGCCGTGGCCTCTCACTCCCTCCCACCAGTCCAGCCCCGAGACTGCTGACAGGGCAGAGAAAATGGCGTCAGGCACAGCTGCAGGGGCTCTTGCTGCCTGGAGTGGTGTTTATATTGATCTCAAACAGGCACACCTGGGGAGGGCTGGCCGGCACGGTCAGGCTTCCCAGGCCAGCCAATAATCACCCCTCAGGCGCTCACAGTTGCAGAAACTGGAACTTGCTGAATCGGCCAGGTCCAAGGAACAGGTGTGGGCTCCTGAGAGTCAGGATAAACAAGGGGTTGCAGCTCTGGCTTGTTTTCTAATTATATTATCTGGCCCATGAGTGGGAGACAACTTCAAGAAAACCCTCTCCTAATGAGAGGAACCCAGGAGTCAGGGAGAGGAGGGGTGGGTGGTGGGTGGAGACAGAGGCCTGGTGCCCCGGGTGCAGTGGAAGTCTCTGGAAGACCAGGTGGAGGGAGGCCACACAGAGTGATGCCCAGGGTCACAGACCTGTTGGAGATGCTGTTTCTTAGTTCAAGTCCTGCTCTGAGGTGCTCTGTGTCAGATCTGAGTGACAGGTGAGCTGGAAGTGCTCTGCAATGAGGGCGATGTGCACGGTACCTGTGTGCCCAGCCCTGCCAGGGTAACTGCAAGGGTAGCTCTGTATCCTGGGAGGGGCCTGACCATGAGAGCCCCATGGGCTGCAGGGGAACCTGCCCAGGGAACCCCATATCCTGGGAGGGGCCTGAACAGGAGAGCACCGTGGGCTGCGGTGGGGGTGGGGTACCTGCCCAGGTGAGCTCCATATCCTGGGATTGGCCTGACCTCGAGAGCCCCATGGGCTGCTGGAGTCCTGGTAAAGGATGTCAGGACAGTCAGTGAAGCCACCGAGGATATACTTCCAGTAGTTCCTAAATCCTACACCCTGCTGGTCATTCTACCAACCACCGGGACATGGTATTCTGTATTAGTCTTCAATGATGCCTTCTTTTGTATTCTATTAGTCCCAGAGTCACAAGAAATTTTGGCTTGTGAGTGGCAGGACTCAACATACAACTAAAACAATACTTCTGGGCCGTGTTGCCCCAAGGGTTCAAAAATTCCCACACCATCTTTGGGGAAAGCTCAGTTAAAGACCTAAAAGTTCTACCTCTGGAAAAGGAAACACTCCTTCAATATGCAGACGACATTCTGATCGCCAGCCCTACTAAGGAGACCTCTGAACTACCAAGCCAATAAAGGATAGAAGTTGTCCAAGAAAAAGCTCAAATATCACAGACTACGGTGACCTGCCTGGGCTTCATTCTCACAGAAGGTCGGAGAAGCCCATCTCAGGAAAGGGAAGAAACAATTTACAGCCTTACCCATTTCTAAAACTAGAAGACAGCTTAGGGGTTCCTGGGGAGGCCAGGGTTGGTGCTTCTGGATCCCTAACTACAGTCTACTAGCTGGGCCTCTATATGAAACACTGAAAGGAAAAGATGATGATCCTTTTGAATAGAATCCAGAAGTGGCCTTTCAAGAATGGAAAGAGCAGTCAATTCAGACCCTTGCCCTGGAACTCCCTAATTTAGCTAAACCCTTTGACCTTTACATTCCTGGTGAATGGTGAATCGCTATTGGAGTATTAGTGCAAAAACTGGGACCACTTGAAATGGAACAATGCAAGAATGCCATTCCGGTAGGATAAACTATGGTCACCAATGGGCTTGGCCCACCGCCACATCTGGCCAAGATACTGGCGGTATCTGAAAACCTGGAAATCAGCAGCACAAAAGGCCACCTCCCTCCTAAGGGAAAAGGACCCCACGTGGTGATCCTAAGCCCCAACCATGCCCTGAAGTTGCAGGGTTTGCTCCGTGGGCACACTGACCTCGAGTGAGGAGGCCCTCCAACTCCAACCTCCAGAGAGATAACCGGGGTAAAGGGGCACCATGACGACTCATGTGACCATCACTTGACCTGGAGTTTCTCTCATAAAACAACAAGAGTGTGTCCCAAAAGAGTAGACTACTGCTTGCAGGACTTACTGCACCCAGAGCGGACCTAATAATCTTGGCGGGGGAAGCGTATATCACGCTGTCACCATAGAAGAGCCTACAGACACTGTGATGATGGTGGCCAATAAGACCGGCTGGACTCCTGTTTACTTCAAAAGGCTGTTGACTCAGTGGCCATCATGGTCCTTCATCACCACTGACCCTGGACTGTCTGGGAGTTGAGCAGGCAGGGTCCTGACACCTGGTGCTCTTTTTACGTTAATTCAGGGGCCTAATTGAAGAAAGTGCAGACTACTGGTCAGAGCATCTAGGCTGGCAGAAAGGGTCAGCCTAAGGTGGCCGAACAAATGCAGGGCGGGGTGAAACTGGACCTCACAGCGTCACTGCACATCTCCTTCCTGGACCCTTAAAGGTCATTAGAATCTATAACGCTTCCAATACTGGTGCTCAGGTGGACGAGCGGGGAGGCAGGAGGCCTGGGGACAATCAACGTCACCTGGAGGCTGCTGGGGAGAAGTTCTGACCCTCGCCCACCGGTATGAGGGCTCCTAACTCAGCACTCAGCAGTTACAGAAGAAGGGTCTGCACCCTCAGCACTCTAAGAATGAGGAAGGGGAAAAAAGGCAGAAGAGGGCTTTTTCCCAGGCAAAGCCCCTTAAAAATCCCTGGGAGATAAAAATAGAATCTGGGCAATAAAATAAAGTCTAACCTTTTTTATCCTTTGTGCTTTGTCTAATTTCACGTGCTCCTAGGGTCCCGCATACAGAGGTTCAACAGCCGGCACTTCAGACCAGATTTCCTAGTGCGGAATGGCTGGGTCGACACCTCAGCTCCTGGGACACAGTGCACACTCCGCGATATAGAGCCTGAGCTGCAGCCAACCGGGCCCTCGAGAGCTCCGCCCCCTCCCTCCCACTGACTCTGACAGGATCTCTACACAGCAGCCCAGCCCACAGCCCACGGGGTAGCACATGCTCTCACCTCTCCATTCTCTGATCAAAATATAAAGTTTCCTTTGCTTCTGAACCAAACTCAGTCTCAATCTGTTGGCTCCAATGACACTGGGCAGGGGGACACTTGTTGGGGTCCACTCTGGAGGATCAGTAACAGAAATTGAGAACATTGTAACTTCAATGAACAGATGTTTGAGCCAAACTGTAATTAACATAGAACAGTGTATAAGGCTCAGGTAAAATAAGATGTTTCTAACACTCCCATTTGATATTTCCATCACTTTATTATAAGCAAGTTCAGTGAAAAGGTTTGTCTTATTTGTCAGGTCAATATTAGAGAAACGAAGTGATTTCTTTCCAAGGATGTACATCTAAAAATCTTGGTTAAAGCTTCAATCTTGTTTTAAATGCTTTTCCATTGAAAATGATACCTCTCTTTCAGTTCCCCCAATTCTGAGAAGTATAAAATCTTATAATTTATTATTACCAAAGGGGAAAGGTGGGAGGAGGGATAAATTAACAGTTTGGGATTAACACATACACACTGCTATGTATAAAATCGATCATCAACAAGGAACTACTGTATAGCCCCGGGAACTACACTCAATATTTTACAATAACCTATAAGGGGAAATAATCTGAAAAAGAATAGATATTTTTATTGACATCATCTATTAATGACAGTTAAAATGGAACCTAAGGGAAGCCGGTGGTGAGTGCTTCTGACCCTGAAGACTTCAATCATCTAAAGTTTGGACTCTGCCTACTTCCCAAGGCCCTTAATGAACATATGTGTAGCCGTAGCTTAAAAAATTCCCCAGTTTGGGTTGTGGAGAGACACTGATTTTGTAAAAGCCCTGGTGTTCTCCTCACATGAATGGGACACTTCCTACAGCTAAAACATGCCTGTCACACCCAGAGGATGGTATACCGTCTGATCGGGAAGAGTTTGGAAAAGGCATCTCATCTCCTCATCTCCTGGTGCTCGGGTTCACCCCTCCAGCGTCTTTACGAACAGTCTCCCCACTTGGAGATGTCAGCACTGTCAACATCCTGTTGCAGACAGTTTGGAATTTGTCCAGAGGATGAAGCAGAAGGAGGAGGAACAATGAGAGACAAGTCCTAGGTGTTCGGACAGGCACATGTCACTCTTATTTCCAATCAGGAAGACGAATTGACCAAAGGCTAGGGTTGCCCATGGAAACAGAATAGGGCTTGAGGAAATTCCGCTGCTTTGTGGCCAGTTCCCATAAACACAAGTTGAAAAATGGAACGCAGGGACACTAAAATTCACGAAACTGCAGAGTTGAAAATATCTATCACTGAAAAATGTCTTGAGGAAAGTCAGAGGAAAGGACTTGTAAGCAACGGAGAATGGCAGGAAAGGGATTGGAAGAGGTAGAAAGGACTCGCCATTAAGCACAAGAAAAGGGGCTGAACATTGCCAACATTGCAATTGGTCAAAAAGGGTGTATGCGTCTTTTTCTGTATGTATTCAAGAAAAGGGCATACACTTTTTTAGCCAACCAAACAGGTGGGCACTGGAAATCAATACTACAAAACATATCACTTCGCATCAGTCAGAAGAGCCTTCCTCATAAAGTGTAAACACCAGAAATGCAGGACAGGGCAAGGAGAAAAGGGAGCCCTCTGAGGCTTATACTGGAAATGTATATTGCCAACGGTCACTCTGGAGAAGTGTATTGTGTTTACTAAAGCATCTAAAAAATGAGCTACAGAGCACAGGGCACTTGCACTCATGGACGTATATCTTGGGAAAAACAAAAATCGAGAGGACACAGGCACCCCAATATTTACCGCCTCTATGTTTAAAAGATCCTTGACTAGGATATAATTTATAAGTCTCTGGAGGGAAAAAATGGATAGAGATGTGGCACTTATGTAGAGTGGAATATTACTCAGCCTGGAAATCAATGAAATATGGCCAGTTGTAACAACCACAGAGGAGTTACGTATGATCATTTGAAGTCACATAATTCAAAAAGAAAAAGACACACGATATTACTAATACATGGAATGTAAACGTGGCTACAAATGAACTGAATTACAAAACAGAACGGGGTCTCAAATTTAGAAAACCAACATATGCTTGCTTAAGGATAAAGGAGAGTTGGGGTGCTGCATAAAACCAGAGATAGAAATTAGCACAGATACCTTTCCATAAGCCAAATATGTAATAGTCAAGACCTACCAGTTGCTCAACGAAATGGACTAAACACCCCATATTCAACGCCTAGGAATACACCTGACTAGTAAGAATCTTCAAACCCATGGATTTATATGTCTCTGTAAGAGAATCAAGCGTGTGTATAGATTTATGAACGCAGCAGAGAAAATCCGATAAATCCAATTATCAAAATGAATTACAAAAACAAAACAAAATGACAGTGAAATAGAGAGCTATTCTTAAATAATTCATTCAGAGCTTGTGATGCAACCTGGATTAACCACATCTGCACCAAGAGCTGAGTGAGACATAAGGTTGGACACTTCGGGCGGATAGCACTGGTGAGGTACGATGAGCAAATGCAGACCCTTTGAAGTCATACTGCATGGTACCCATTCCATGGGTCCAAACTCTCCAGGTTTAAGAGATTCTTCCTTCAGCTAAAACATGCATGGGAAACACAAAGTATGGTACACCGTGTGACTGGGAAGCGTTTTCAAATGCATCTCAGTTTTCGTCCCCTTTTACACGGGTTCACCATTCCAGACCCTTTACTAACACTCTCTTCACTTGGAGAGTCAGTGCCTTTAACCTCCTGTTTGGCACAGTTTGGAAATTCTGCGGAAGGTGAACAGGAATAGGGAGAACCAATTAGAGACTAGCTGTACGTGTCTGCACGTGCAAATTTAATGCTCATTTCCCACCAGGAAGAGGAATTAACCAAAGGCTCAGCATGACGTGCCAGAACCAGATTAGGGCCTGAAGCAATCATGTGGGTTTGCGGCCAGCTCACAAGAAAGCGAGTTGAAGAAAGGAGCTCAGGGGCACTGTAATTCACAAACCTGCAGAGTTATGAATGACAGCTATCGTCCAAAAATGTATTGAAGTAATTCTTCGAAGAGGACTTGAAAGTGGGGCAGAATTTCAGGAAAACGATTTCAGGGGGGAGACTGGAATTGCACTTAAAGCATAGGAAAAGAGGCAGAATGTCGAAAATGATGCACTTGGTCAAAAAGGGCGTATGCGTTTTTTCCTGAATATATTCAGGAAAAAACGCATACGCACTTTTTGGCCAACCAAGCAAGCGTGTAAAGGAAATCTGCACTAAAATGAAGTCTCACTGCCCTCCGGTCCAAAGGGCAATCTGAATAACGTGTAAAATCCAGAAAGGCAGGACAGGTCATGGAGAACAGGGAGCCTTGTTATGCTGATGGGCGGGATGTAAATTGCCAACAGCCACTCTGGAGAAGTGTATGGTGTTTCCTGAAACACGTAGGAAACAATGCAACACAGCCTATGGCACTTCCACTTAGGGTCCTATAGCTTAGGGAAATTAAAATCAAAAACACACAGCCACCCCAAAGTTTGGGACGGCTCTGTTCACAAGAACCTCGTCTACGGTACAAGTAAAATATCCGAGAAAGCAAAAAATGGATAAAGAAGTTGTGGTATGTACGTACAATGGAATATCACTCAGCAATGAGATCTACGTCATCAGGCCCGTAGCGGCATAATGAGTGGATTCAGGTATGACGATACTACGAGACATAAGTCAAACAGGAAAAGAAACATCATAAGATATCACTACTACACGGAACGTAAACTTGGCTACACATGAACTGAATTACAAAACAGAACAGGGCCTCAAATTTAGAAAACCAACTTATGCTTGCTTATGGGGAAAGGTGAGTTGGGGTGCTGCATAAAACCAGAGATTGAAATTAGCACAGATACCGTTCCATAAGCCAAATATATAATAGACAAGACCTACTCCTTGCTCAACGAAATGGACTCAACACACCATATTCAACGCCTGGGAATATACCTGACAAGTAAGAATCTTAAGACCCATGGATTTATATGTCTCCATAAGGAAATCAACCATGTGTACAGCGGCCTAAACGCAGCAGTGAAAATCCGATAAATCCCATTATCAAAATAAATTTCACAAACAAAACACAATGACAGTGAAATAGAGAGCAATTCTTAAATAATTGATTCAGGGCTTGTGATGCAACCTGTATTTACCACATCTACACCCAGAGCTGGGTGAGACATAAGGCTGGACACTTCGGGCTGATAGCATTGGTGAGGTTCGGTGAGCAAACGCAGACCCTTTGAAGTCATACTGCATGGTACCCATTCCATGGGTCCCAACTCTCCAGGTTTAAGGGATTCTTCCTTCAGCTAAAACATGCATGGGAAACCCAGAGTATGGTCCACCATGTGATTGGGAAACGTTTTCAAATGCATCTCAGGTTTCGTCCCCTGGTACTCGGGTTCACCGTTCCAGACGCTTTACTAACACTCTCCCCACTTGGAGAGTCAGTGCCTTTAACCTCCTGTTTGGCACAGTTTGCAATTTTTGCGCAAGATGTACAGGAATAGGGAGAACCAATGAGAGACTAGCTGTAGGTGTCTGCACGGGCAAATGGAACGCTCATTTCCCATCAGGAAGAGGGATTAACCAAAGGCTCTGCATGCCCTGCCCGAACCAGATTAGGGCCTGAAGCAATCCTGCGGTTTTGCGGCCAGCTCACAAGAAAGCGAGTTGAAGAAAGGAGCTCAGGGGCACTGTAATTCACAAACCTGCAGAGTTATGAATGACAGCTATCGTCCAAAAATATATTGAAATAAGTCTTCGAAGAGGACTTGAAAGTGGGCAGAATTTCAGGAAAACGATTTCAGGGGGGAGACTGGAATTGCACTTAAAGCATAGGAAAAGAGGCAGAATGTCGACAATGATGCACTTGGCCAAAAAGGGCGTATGCGTTTTTTCCTGAATATATTCAGGAAAAAACCCATACGCCCTTTTTGGCCAACCAAGCAAGTGTGTAAAGGAAATCTGCACTACAATGAAGTCTCACTGCCCCCCGGTCCAATGGGCCATCTGAAACAAGTGTAAAATCCAGAAAGGCAGGACAGATCATGGAGAACAGTGAGCCTTGTCATGCTGATGGGCAGGATGTAACTTGCCAACAGCCACTCTGGAGAAGTGTATGGTGTTTCCTGAAACACGTAGGAAACAAAGCAACACAGCCTATGGCACTTCCACTTAGGGTCCTATAGCTTAGGGAAAATAAAATCAAAAACACACAGCCACCCCAAAGTTTGGGACGGCTCTGTTTACAAGAACCTCGTCTACGGTACAAGTTAAATATCCGAGAAAGCAGAAAATGGATAAAGAAGTTGTGGTACGTATGTACAATGGAATATCATTCAGCAATGAGATCTACGTCATCAGGCCCGTAGTGGCATAATGAGTGGATTCAGGTACGACGATTCTACGAGAAATAAGTCACACAAAAAAGAAACATCATAAGATATCACTAATACACGGAACGTAAACTTGGCTACACATGAACTGAATTACAAAACAGAACAGGGTCTCAAATTTAGAAAAGCAAGTTATGCTTGCTTATGGGGAAAGGTGAGTTGGGGTGCTGCATCAAACCAGAGATTGAAATTAGCACAGATAGCGTTCCATAAGCCAAATATATAATAGACAAGACCTACTCCTTGCTCAACGAAATGGAATCAACACCCCATATTCAACGCCTGGGAATACACCTGACAAGTAAGAATCTTAATACCCATGAATTTATATATCTCCATAAGGAAATCAAGCATGTGTACATCGGCCTAAACGCAGCAGTGAAAATCCGATAAATCCCATTATCAAAATAAATTTCACAAACACAACACAATGACAGTGAAATAGAGAGCAATTCTTAAATAATTCATTCAGGCCTTGTGATGCAACCTGGATTTACCACATCTACACCCAGAGCTGGGTGAGACATAAGGCTGGACACTTCTGGCTGATAGCATTGGTGAGGTTCGGTGAACAAACGCAGACCCTTTGAAGTCATACAGCATGGTACCCATTCCATGGGTCCCAACTCTCAAGGTTTAAGGGATTCTTCCGTCAGCTATAACATGCATGGGAAACCCAGAGTATGGTCCACCGTGTGATTGGGAAACGTTTTCAAATGCATCTCAGGTTTCGTCCCCTGGTACTCGGGTTCACCATTCCAGACGCTTTACTAACACTCTCCCCACTTGGAGAGTCAGTGCCTTTAACCTCCTGTTTGGCACAGTTTGCAATTTCTGCGCAAGATGAACAGGAATAGGGAGAACCAATGAGAGACTAGCTGTAGGTGTCTGCACGGGCAAACGGAACGTTCATTTCCCACCAGGAAGATGAATTAACCAAAGGCTCAGCGTGCCCTGCGGGAACCAGATTAGGGCCTGAAGCAATCCTGCGGTTTTGCGGCCAGCTCACAAGAAAGCGAGCTGAAGAAAGGAGCTCAGGGGCACTGTAATTCACAAACCTGCAGAGTTATGAATGACAGCTATCGTCCACAAATATATTGAATTAAGTCTTCGAAGAGGACATGAATGCGGGGCAGAATTTCAGGAAAACGATTTCAGGGGGTAGACTGGAATTGCACTTAAAGCATAGGAAAAGAGGCAGAATGTAGACAATGATGCACTTGGGCAAAAAGGGCGTATGCGTTTTTTCCTGAATATATTCAGGAAAAAACGCATACGCCCTTTTTGGCCAACCAAGCAAGCGTGTAAAGGAAATATGCACTACAATGAAGTCTCACTGCCCCCGGTCAAAATGGCCATCTGAAAAAAGTGTAAAATCCAGAAAGTCAGGACAGGTCATGGAGAACAGGGAGCCTTGTTATGCTGATGGGCGGGATGTAAATTGCCAACAGTCAATCTGGAGAAGTGTATGGTGTTTGCTGAAACACGTAGGAAACAAAGCAACACAGCCTATGGCACTTCCACTTACGGTCCTATAGCTTAGGGAAATTAAAATAAAAAACACACAGCCATCCCAAAGTTTGGGACGGCTCTGTTTACAAGAACCTTGTCTACGGTACAAGTTAAATATCCGAGAAAGCAAAAAATGAATAAATAATTTGTGATACGTACATACAATGGAATATCACTCAGCAATGAGATCTACGTCATCAGCCCCGTAGCGGCATCATGAGTGGATTCAGGTACGACGATTCTACGAGAAATAAGTCACACAGAAAAACAAACATCATAAGATATCACTAATACACGGAACGTAAACTTGTCTACACATGAAATGAATTACAAAACAGAAAAGGGCCTCAAATTTAGAAAACCAACTTATGCTTGCTTATGGGGAAAGGTGAGTTGAGGTGCTGCATAAAACCAGAGATTGAAATTAGCACAGATACCGTTCCATAAGCCAAATATATAATAGACAAGATCTACTCCTTGCTCAACGAAATGGACTCAACACCTCATATTCAACGCCTGGGAATATACCTGACAAGTAAGAATCTTAAGACCCATGGATTTATATGTCTCCATAAGGAAGTCAAGCGTGTGTACAGGGGCCTAAACGCAGCAGTGAAAATCCGATAAATCCCATTATCAAAATAAATTTCACAAACAAAACACAATGACAGTGAAATAGAGAGCAATTCTTAAATAATTCATTCAGGGCTTGTGATGCAACCTGGATTTACCACATCTACACCCAGAGCTGGGTGAGACATAAGGCTGGACACTTCAGGCTGATAGCATTGGTGAGGTTCGGTGAGCAAACGCAGACGCTTTGAAGACATACTGCATGGTACCCATTCCATGGGTCCCAACTCTCCAGGTTTAAGGGATTCTTCCTTCAGCTAAAACATGCATGGGAATCCCAGAGTAATGTCCACCATGTGATTGGGAAACGTTTTCAAATGCATCTCAGGTTTCGACCCCTGGTACTCGGGTTCACCGTTCCAGCGGCTTTACTAACACTCTCCCCACTTGGAGAGTCAGTGCCTTTAACCTCCTGTTTGGCACAGTTTGCAATTTCTGCGCAATATGAACAGGAATAGGGACAACCAATGAGAGACTAGCTGTAGGTGTCTGCACGGGCAAATGGAATGCTCATTTCCCACCAGGAAGAGGGACTAACCAAAGGCTCAGCGTGCCCTGCCGGATCCAGATTAGGGCCTGAAGCAATCCTGCGGTTTTGCGACCAGCTCACAAGAAAGCGAGTTGAAGAAAGGAGCTCAGGGGCACTGTAATTCACAAACCTGCAGAGTTATGAATGACAGCTATCGTCCAAAATTATATTGAAGTAAGTCTTTGAAGAGGACTTGAAAGCGGGGCAGAATCTCAGGAAAACGATTTCAGGGGGTAGAATGGAATTGCACTTAAAGCATAGGAAAAGAGGCCGAATGTCCACAATGATGTACTTGGCCAAAAAGGGCGTATGCGTTTTTTCCTGAATATATTCAGGAAAAACCGCATACGCCCTTTTTGGCCAACCAAGCAAGCGTGTAAAGAAATCTGCACTACAATGAAGTCTCTCTGCCCCCCGGTCAAAAGGGCCATCTGAAAAAAATGTAAAATCCAGAAAGGCAGGACAGGTCATGGAGAACAGGGAGCCTTGTTATGCTGATGGGCGGGATTTAAATTGCCAACAGCCACTCTGGAGAAGTGTATGGTGTTTCCTGAAACACGTAGGAAACAAAGCAACACAGCCTATGGCACTTCCACTTATGGTCCTATAGCTTAGGGAAATTAAAATCAAAAACACACAGCCACCCCAAAGTTTGGGACGGCTCTGTTTACAAGAACCTCGTCTACGGTACAAGTTAAATATCCGAGAAAGCAAAAAATGGATAAAGAAGTTGTGGTACGTACGTACAATGGAATATCACTCAGCAATGAGATCTACGTCATCAGGCGCGTAGCGGCATAATGAGTGGATTCAGGTACGACGATTCTACGAGAAATAAGTCACACAGGAAAAGAAATATCATAAGATATCACTAATACACGGAACGTAAACTTGGCTACACATGAACTGAATTACAAAACAGAACAGGGTCTCAAATTTAGAAACCAACTTTTGCTTGCTTATGGGGAAAGGTGAGTTGGGGTGCTGCATAAAACCACAGATTGAAATTAGCACAGATACCGTTCCATAAGCCAAATATATAATAGACAAGACCTACTCCTTGCTCAACGAAATGGACTCAACACCCTATATTCAACTCCTGGGAATATACCTGACAAGTAAGAAACTTAAGACACATGGATTTATATGTCTCCATAAGGAAGTCAAGCATGTGTACAGCGGCCTAAACGCAGCAGTGAAAATCCGATAAATCCCATTAACAAAATAAATTTCAAAAACAAAACACAATGACAGTGAAATAGAGAGCAATTCTTAAATAATTCATTCAGGGCTTGTGATGCAACCTGGATTTACCACATCTACACCCAGAGCTAGTTGAGACATAAGGCTGGACACATCGGGCTGATAGCATTGGTGAGGTTTGGTGAACAAACGCATACCCTTTGAAGTCATACTGCATGGTACCCATTCCATGGGTCCCAACTCTCCAGGTTTAAGGGATTCTTACTTCAGCTAAAACATGCATGGGAAACCCAGAGTATGGTCCACCGTGTGATTGGGAAACGTTTTCAAATGCATCTCAGGTTTCGACCCCTGGTACTCGGGTTCACATTTCCAGACGCTTTACTAACACTCTACCCACTTGGAGAGTCAGTGCCTTTAACCTCCTGTTTGGCACAGTTTGCAATTTCTGCTCAAGATGAACAGGAATAGGGACAACCAATGAGAGACTAGCTGTAGGTGGCTGCACGGGAAAATGGAACGCTCATTTCCCACCAGGAAGAGGAATTAACCAAAGGCTCAGCATGCCCTGCCCGAACCAGATTAGGGCCTGAAGCAATACAGCGATTTTTCGACCAGCTCACAAGAAAGCGAGTTGAAGAAAGGAGCTCAGGGGCACTGTAATTCACAAACCTGCAGAGTTATGAATGACAGCTATCGTCCAAAAATGTACTGAAGTAAGTCTTCGAAGAGGACTTGAAAGCGGGGCAGAATTTCAAGAAAACGATTTCAGGGGGTAGACTGGAATTGCACTTAAAGCATAGGAAAAGAGGCAGAATGTCGACAATGGTGCACTTGGCCAATAAGGGCGTATGCGTTTTTTCCTGAATATATTCAGGAAGAAACGCAAACGCCCTTGTTGGCCAACCAAGCAAGCGTGTAAAGGAAATCTGCACTACAATGAAGTCTCACAGCCCCCCTGTCCAAAAGGCCATCGGAAACAAGTGTAAAATACAGAAAGGCAGGACAGGTCATGGAGAACAGGGAGCCTTGTTATGCTGATGGGCGGGATGTAAATTGCCAACAGCCACTCTGGAGAAGTGTATGGTGTTTCCTGAAACACGTAGGAAACAAAGCAACACAGCCTATGGCACTTCCACTTATGGTCCTATAGCTTAGGGAAATTAAAATCAAAAACACACAGCCACCTCAAAGTTTGGGACAGCTCTGTTTACAAGAACCTCGTCTACGGTACAAGTTAAATATCCGAGAAAGCAAATAATGGATAAAGAATTTCTGGTACGTACGTAGAATGGAATATCACTCAGCAATTAGATCTACGTCATCAGGCCCGTAGCGGCATAATGAGTGGATTCAGGTACGACGATTCTACGAGAAATAAGTCACACAGGAAAAGAAAGATCATAAGATATCACTAATACACGGAACGTAAACTTGTCTACACATGAACTGAATTACAAAACAGAACAGGGTCTCAAATTTAGAAAACCAACTTTTGCTTGCTTATGGGGAAAGGTGAGTTGGGGTGCTGCATAAAACCAGAGATTGAAATTAGCACAGATACCGTTCCATAAGCCAAATATATAATCGACAAGACCTACTCCTTGCTCAACGAAATGGACTCAACACCCCATATTCAACGCCTGGGAATATACCTGACAAGTAAGAATCTTAAGACCCATAGATTTATATGTCTCCATAAGGAAGTCAAGCCTGTGTACAGTGGCCTAAACGCAGCAGTGAAAATCCGATAAATCCCATTAACAAAATAAATTTCAAAAACAAAACACAATGACAGTGAAATAGAGAGCAATTCTTAAATAATTCATTCAGGCCTTGTGATGCAACCTGGATTTACCACATCTACACCCAGAACTGGTTGAGACATAAGGCAGGACACTTCGGGCTGATAGCATTGGTGATGTTCCGTGAGCAAAGGCAGACCCTTTGAAGTCATACTGCATGGTACCCATTCCATGGGTCCCAACTCTCCAGGTTTAAGGGATTCTTCCTTCAGCTAAAACATGCATGGGAAACCCAGAGTATGGTCCACCGTGTGTTTGGGAAACGTTTTCATATGCATCTCAGGTTTCGTCCCCTGGTACTCGGGTGCACCGTTCCAGACGCTTTACTAACACTATCCCCACTTAGAGAGTCAGTGCCTTTACCCTCCTGTTTGTCACAGTTTGCAATTTCTCGCAAGATGAACAGGAATAGGGAGAACCAATGAGAGACTAGCTGTAGGTGTCTGCACGGGCAAATGGAACCCTCATTTCCCACCAGGAAGACGAATTAACCAAAGGCTCAGCGTGCCCTGCCGGAACCAGATTAGGGCCTGAAGCAATCCTGCGGTTTTGCGGCCAGCTCACAAGAAAGCGAGTTGAAGAAAGGAGCTCAGGGGCACTGTAATTCACAAACCTGCAGAGTTATGAATGACAGCTATCGTCCAAAATTATATTGAAGTAAGTCTTTGAAGAGGA
Source organism: Delphinapterus leucas (assembly GCF_059928025.1). Taxonomy (NCBI): domain Eukaryota; kingdom Metazoa; phylum Chordata; class Mammalia; order Artiodactyla; family Monodontidae; genus Delphinapterus; species Delphinapterus leucas. The sequence goes on along the minus strand of NW_028322232.1, from coordinate 2,912,693 downwards.
CTTGAAAGCGGGGCAGAATTTCAGGAAAACGATTTCAGGGGGTAGACTGGAATTGCACTTAAAGCATAGGAAAAGAGGCAGAATATCCACAATGATGCACTTGGCCAAAAAGGGCGTATGCGTTTTTAAATGAATATATTCAGGGAAAAACGCATACGCCCTTTTTGGCCAACCAAGCAAGCGTGTAAAGGAAATCTGCACTAAAATGAAGTCTCTCTGCCCCCCGGTCAAAAGGGCCATCTGAAAAAAGTGTAAAATCCAGAAAGGCAGGACAGGTCATGGAGAACAGGGAGCCTTGTTATGCTGATGTGCGGGATTTAAATTGCCAACAGCCACTCTGGAGAAGTGTATGGTGTTTCCTGAAACACGTAGGAAACAAAGCAACACAGCCTATGGCACTTCCACTTATGGTCCTATAGCTTAGGGAAATTAAAATCAAAAACAAACAGCCACCCCAAAGTTTGGGACGGCTCTGTTTACAAGAACCTCGTCTACGGTACAAGTTAAATATCCGAGAAAGCAAAAAATGGATAAAGAATTTGTGGTACGTACGTACAATGGAATATCACTCAGCAATGAGATCTACGTCATCAGGCCCGTAGCGGCATAATGAGTGGATACAGGTACGACGATTCTACGAGAAATAAGTCACACAGGAAAAGAAATATCATAAGATATCACTAATACACGGAACGTAAACTTGGCTACACATGAACTGAATTACAAAACAGAACAGGGTTTCAAATTTAGAAAACCAACTTATGCTTGCTTATGGGGAAAGGTGAGTTGGGGTGCTGCATCAAACCAGAGATTGAAATTAGCACAGATACCGTTCCATAAGCCAAATATATAATAGACAAGACCTACTCCTTGCTCAACGAAATGGACTCAACACCCCATATTCAACACCTGGGATTATACCTGACAAGTAAGAATCTTAAGACCCATGGATTTATATGTCTCCATAAGGAAGTCAAGCGTGTGTACAGTGGCCTAAACGCAGCAGTGAAAATCCAATAAATCCCATTAACAAAATAAATTTCAAAAACAAAACACAATGACAGTGAAATAGAGAACAATTCTTAAATAATTCATTCAGGGCTTCTGATGAAACCTGGATTTACCACATCTACACCCAGAGCTAGTTGAGACATAAGGCTGGACACATCGGGCTGATAGCATTGGTGAGGTTTGTTGAACAAACGCAGACCCTTTGAAGTCATAATGCATGGTTCCCATTCCATGGGTCCCAACTCTCCAGGTTTAAGGGATTCTTCCTTCAGCTAAAACATGCATGGGAGACCCAGAGTAATGACCACCATGTGATTGGGAAACGTTTTCAAATGCGTCTCAGGTTTCGACTCCTGGTACTCGGGTTCACCGTTCCAGATGCTTTACTAACACTCTCCCCACTTGGAGAGTCAGTGCCTTTAACTTCCTGTTTGGCACAGTTTGCAATTTCTGCGCAATATTAACAGGAATAGGGACAACGAATGAGAGACTAGCTGTAGGTGTCTGCACGGGCAAATGGAACGCTCATTTCCCACCAGGAAGAGGGACTAACCAAAGGCTCAGCGTGCCCTGTCGGAACCAGATTAGGGCCGGAAGCAATCCAGCGGTTTTTCGACCAGCTCACAAGAAAGCGAGTTGAAGAAAGGAGCTCAGGGGCACTGTAATTCACAAACCTGCAGAGTTATGAATGACAGCTATCGTCCAAAAATGTATTGAAGTAAGTCTTCGAAGAGGACTTGAAAGCGGGGCAGAATTTCAGGAAAACGATTTCAGGGGGTAGACTGGAATTGCACTTAAAGCATAGGAAAAGAGGCAGAATGTCCACAATGATGCACTTGCCCAAAAAGGGCGTGCGCGTTTTTTCCTGAATATATTCAGGAAAAAACGCATACGCCCTTTTTGGCCAACCAAGCAAGCGTGTAAAGAAATCTGCACTACAATGAAGTCTCACTGCCCCGCGGTCAAACGGGCCATCTGAAAAATGTGTAAAATCCAGAAAGGCAGGACAGGTCATGGAGAACAGGGAGCCTTGTTATGCTGATGGGCGGGATGTAAATTGCCAACAGCCACTCTGGAGAAGTGTATGGTGTTTCCTGAAACACGTAGGAAACAAAGCAACACAGCCTATGGCACTTCCACTTAGGGTCCTATAGCTTAGGGAAATTAAAATCAAAAACACACAGCCACTCCTAATTTTGGGATGGCTCTGTTTACAAGAACCTCGTCTATGGTACAAGTTAAATATCTGAGAAAGCAAAATATGGATAAAGAAGTTGTGGTACGTACGTACAATGGAATATCACTCACCGATGAGATCTACGTCATCAGGCCTGTAGCGGCATAATGAGTGGATTCAGGTACGACGATTCTACGAGCAATAAGTCACACAGAAAAAGAAACATCATAAGATATCACTAATACACGGAACATAAACTTGGCTACACATGAACTGAATTAGAAAACAGAACAGGGTCTCAAATTTAGAAAACCAACTTATGCTTGCTTATGGGGAAAGGTGAGTTGGGGTGCTGCATCAAACCAGAGATTGAAAATAGCACAGATACCGTTCCATAAGCCAAATATATAATAGACAAGACCTACTCCTTGCTCAACGAAAAGGACTCAACACCCCATATTCAATGCCTGGGAATATCCCTGACCAGTAAGAATCTTAAGACCCATGGATTTATATGTCTCCATAAGGAAATCCAGCGTGTGTACAGCGGCCTAAACGCAGCAGTGAAAATCTGATAAATCCCATTAACAAAATAAATTTCAAAAACAAAACACAATGACAGTGAAATAGAGAGCAATTCTTAAATAATTCATTCAGGGCTTGTGATGAAACCTGGATTTACCACATCTACACCCAGAGCTAGTTGAGACATAAGGCTGGACACATCGGGCTGATAGCATTGGTGAGGTTCGGTGAACAAACGCAGACCCTTTGAAGTCATACTGCATGGTACCCATTCCATGGGTCCCAACTCTCCAGGTTTAAGGGATTCTTCCTTCAGCTAAAACATGAATGGGAAACCCAGAGTATGGTCCACCGTGTGATTGGGAAACGTTTTCAAATGCATCTCAGGTTTCGTGCCGTGGTACTTGGGTTCACCGTTCCAGACGCTTTACTAACACTCTCCCCACTTGGAGAGTCAGTGCCTTTAACCTCCTGTTTGGCACAGTTTGCAATTTCTGCGCAAGATGAACAGGAATAGGGAGAACCAATGAGAAACTAGCTGTAGGTGTCTGCACGTGCAAATGGAACGCTCATTTCCCACCAGGAAGAGGGATTAACCAAAGGCTCAGCGTGCCCTGCCGGAACCAGATTAAGGCCTGAAGCAATCCTGCGTTTTTGCGGCCAGCTCACAAGAAAGCGAGTTGAAGAAAGGAGCTCAGGGGCACTGTAATTCACAAACCTGCAGAGTTATGAATGACAGCTATCGTCCAAAAATGTATTGAAGTAAGTCTTCGAAGAGGACTTGAAAGCGTGTCAGAATTTCAGGAAAACGATTTCAGGGGGTAGACAGGAATTGCACTTAAAGCATAGGAAAAGAGGCAGAATGTCCACAATGATGCCCTTGGCCAAAAAGGGCGTATGCGTTTTTTCCTGAATATATTCAGGAAAAAACGCATACGCACTTTTTGGCCAACCAAGCAAGCGTGTAAAGGAAATCTGCACTACAATGAAGTCTCACTGCCCCCCGGTCCAAACGGCCATCTGAAACAAGTGTAAAATCCAGAAAGGCAGGACAGGTCATGGAGAACAGGGAGCCTTGTTATGCTGATGGGCGGGTTGTAAATTGCCAACAGCCACTCTGGAGAAATGTATGCTGTTTCCTGAAACACGTAGGAAACAAAGCAACACAGCCTATGGCACATCCACTTAGGGTCCTATAGCTTATGGAAATTAAAATCAAAAACACACAGCCACTCCAAAGTTTGGGACGGCTCTGTTTACAAGAACCTCATCTACGGTACAAGTTAAATATCCGAGAAAGCAAAAAATGGATAAAGAAGTTGTCGTACGTACGTACAATGGAATATCACTCAGCAATGAGATCTACGTCATCAGGCCCGTAGCGGCATAATGAGTGCATTCAGGTACGATGATTCGACGAGAAATAAGTCACAGAGAAAAAGAAACATCATAAGATATCACTAATACACGGAACGTAAACTTGGCTACACATGAACTGAATTACAAAACAGAACAGGGTCTCAAATTTAGAAAACCAACTTTTGCTTGCTTATGGGGAAAGGTGAGTTGGGGTGCTGCATCAAACCAGAGATTGAAATTAGCACAGATACCGTTCCATAAGCCAAATATATAAGAGACAAAACCTACACCTTGCTCAACGAAATGGACTCAACACCCCATATTCAACGCCTGGGAAGATACCTGACAAGGAAGAATCTTAAAACCCATGGATTTATATGTCTCCATAAGGAAATCAAGAGTGTGTACAGCGGCCTAAATGCAGCAGTGAAAATCCGATAAATCCCATTATCAAAATGAATTTCAAAAACAAAACACAATGACAGTGAAATAGAGAGCAATTCTTAAATAATTCATTCAGGGCTTGTGATGCAACCTGGATTTACCACATCTACACCCAGAGCTGGGTGAGACATAAGGCTGGACATTTCGGGCTGATACCATTGGTGAGGTTCGGTGAGCAAACGCAGACCCTTTGAAGTCATACTGCATGGTACCCATTCCATGGGTCCCAACTCTCCAGGTTTAAGGGATTCTTCCTTCAGATAAAACATGCATGGGAAACCCAGAGTATGGTCCACCGTGTGATTGGGAAATATTTTCAATTGCATCTCAGTTTTCGAACCCTGGTACTCGGGTTCACCATTCCAGACGCTTTACTAACACTCTCCCCACTTGTAGAGTCAGTGCCTTTAACCTCCTGTTTGGCACAGTTTGCAATTTCTGCCCAAGATGAACTGGAATAGGGAGAACCAATGAGAGACTAGCTGTACGTGTCTGCACGGGCAAATGGAACGCTCATTTCCCACCAGGAAGAGGAATTAACCAAAGGCTCAGCGTGCCCTCCCGGAAACAGATTAGGGCCTGAAGCAATCCTGCGGTTTTGCGGCCAGCTCACAAGAAAGCGAGGTGAAGAAAGGAGCTCAGGGGCACTGTAATTCACAAACCTGCAAAGTTATGAATGACAGCCATCGTCCAAAAATGTATTGAAGTAAGTCTTCGAAGAGGACTTGAAAGGGGGGCAGAATTTCAGGAAAACGATTTCAGGGGGTAGACTGGAATTGCACTTAAAGCATAGGAAAAGAGGCAGAATGTCGACAATGATGCACTTGGCCAAAAAGGGCGTATGCGTTTTTTCCTGAATATATTCAGGAAAAAACGCATACGCCCTTTTTGGCCAACCAAGTATGCGTGTAAATGAAATCTGCACTACAATGAAGTCTCACTGCCCCCCGGTCAAAATGGCCATCTGAAAAAAGTGTAAAATCCAGAAAGGCAGAACAGGTCATGGAGAACAGGGAGCCTTGTTATGCTGATGGGCGGGATGTAAATTGCCAACAGCCACTCTGGAGAAGTGTATGGTGTTTCCTCAAACACCTAAAAAACTAAGCAACGGAGCCTACGGCACTTCAACTTATGGTTCTATAGCTTAGGGAAATTAAAATCAAAAAGACACAGCCACCCATCAATTTTGGATGGCTCTGCTTACAATAACCTCGTCTGCGGTACAAGTTAAATATCCGAGAAAGCGAAAAATGGATAAAGAAGTTGTGGTACGTACGTACAATGGAATATCACTCAGCAATGAAATCTGTCATGAGGCGCATTGCGGCATAGTGAGTTTATTCAGGTACGATGATTCTAAGTTAACTAAGTCACACAGAAAAAGAAACACCATAAGATATCTCAAATACACGGACTGTAAACATGGCTGCACATGAACTCAATTACAAAACAGAAAAGGGTCTCAAATTTAGAAAACCAACTTATGCTTGCTTAAGGGGAAAGGTGAGTTGTGGCGCTGCATAAAACCAGAGATTGAAATTAGCACAGATACCTTTCCATAAGCAAATATGTAATAGTCAGGACCTACTCCTTGCATCACGAAATGGACTCAACACCGCATATTCAATGCCTAGGAATATACCTGACTAGTAAGAATCTTAAAACCCATGGATTTATATGTCTCCATAAGAGAATCAAGCATGTGTACAGTGGCAAAAATGCAGCAGTGAAAATCCGATAAATCCCATTATCAAAATAAATTACAAACACAAAACTCAATGACAATGAAATAGAGAGCAATTCTTAAATAATTCATTCAGGGCTTGTGATGCAACCTGGATTTACCACATCTACACCCAGAGCTGAGTGAGACATAAGGCTGGACACTTCGGGCTGATAGCATTGGTGACGTTCGGTTAGGAAAGGCAACCCTTTGAAGTCATACTGCATGGTACCCATTCCATGGGTCCCAACTCTCCAGGTTTAAGGGATTCTTCCTTCAGGAAAAACATGCATGGGAAACCCAGAATATGGTCCACTGTGTGACTGGGAAACCTTTTTAAATGCATCTCAGTTTTCGTCCCGTCGTACTCGGTTTAACCATTCCAGACGCTTTACTAACACTCTCTCCACTTGCAGAGTCTGTGCCTTTAACCTCCTGTTTGGCACAGTTTGGAATTTCTGCGCAAGATGAACAGGAATAGGGAGAACCAATGAGAGATTAGCCGTAGGTGTCTGCACGAGCAAATTTAACGCTCATTTCGCACCAGGAGGAGGAATTAGCCAAAGGCTCAGCATGCCATGCCGGAACCAGTTTAGGGCCTGAAGCAATCCTGCGGTTTTGCGGCCAGCTCACAAGAAAGCGAGTTGAAGAAAGGAGCTCAGGGGCACTGTAATTCACAAACCTGCAGAGTTATAAATGACAGCTATTGTCCAAAAATATATTGAAGTAAGGCTGCAAAGAGGACTTGATCGCGGGGCAGAATTCCAGGAATACGATTTCAGGAGGTAGATGGGAAGTCCTCTGAAAGTATAGGAGAAGAGGCAGAACCTCGACAATGATGCACTTGGTCAAAAAGGGCATATGCGTTTCTTTCAGGGCCCTCATTAAAGAGGGTAGGAGGCTCCCAGCATGCTTCAGTGGCCAATAGAGGGCCTACGTCGCCAAGGCAACGTGAGCCATCCAGGCAGGAGTGACCTCACATCAGAGGGCCCACCTCACAGAAGGGTAAGGAACCCAGTCAGGATCAGACTCTCACCAGAGTGCCCACATAAGCAAGGGGCTGGGAACCAGGCACGAGTGTCCTCACGCCCGTGGGGCCACATCATCGAAAGTTGAGGTACCCAGCACATGTGGCCTCAAACCAGAGGACCCACATCACCATGGGTCTCGGAGCGAGGCAGGCAGGATTAACCTCAAAACACATGGCCCATTGTATAAAAAAGGTGAGGAATCCAGCAGTTGGAACGTCCCAGCAGGCGGCCCAGATCACCGAGGCTATGGGATCCAGGCAGTGATGAACTCACAACAGAGGGCCCTCATCGTGATACTGTAAGCAACCCAGCCGTTGTGACCTCAGAGCACAAGGCCCACATTCCCATGGGGAAGGGAACCAAGCAGGAGTGTCATCGCACCAGTGGGCACACATCAGAAAATGTGGAGAGCCCTGCAGTTAGGGCTGGACGCCAGAGGGCCCTCATCACTGAGGAGAGGAGGCTCCCAGCAAGCTCCAACTGCTACCAGAGGGCCGACGTCGCCAATGCGGGGTGTGCCAGCCAGGCAGGAGTGACCTCAGAGCAGAGGGCCAACAACACAAAAGTGTGAGGAACCCAAAGAGGATCAGACTCTCACCACAGGGCCCACATCACCAAGGGAATGGAAACCAGGCAGGAGTGTGCTCACACCAGTGGGGCCACATCACCGAAATGTGACGGACCCAGCACACGTGGCCTCAAACTACAGGACACACATCACCAAGGGGCTGGGAGTGAGGCAGGCAGGAGGAGTCTCAAAACAGAGGGCCCATAGAAGGAAAAAGTTGAGGAATCCCGCAGTTGGAAGCTCCCCGCAGGTGGCCAGGAGCAGCGAGGCTATGGGATCCATGCCGGAGTGAACTCACACCAGAGGGCCCTCATCATGAAACTGAGCAACATAACATTGGGACCTCAGAGCAGAAAGCCCACATTCCCATGGGGTTGGGAACCTGGCAGGAGTGTACTCGCACCACAGGGCACACATCAGAAAATTTTGGGAGCCCAGCAGTTAGGGTCTGACACCAGAGGGCCCTCATTACCGAGGGGAGGAGACTCCCAGCAGGCACCAACTCCCAACTGAGGGCCCATGTCGCCAAGGTGACGTGTGTCAGCCAGGCAGGAGTGACCTCACAGCAGAGGGCCTACCTCACAAAGGGTGAGGAGCCCAGCCAGGATAAGACTCTCACCAGAGGGCCCACATCACCAAAGGGATTGGAACAAGGCCGGAGTGTCCTCACACCAGTGTGCCCACATTATAGAAAGGTGAGGAACCCAGCACATGTGGCCTAAACCAGAGGACCCACATTTCCAAGGTGCTCCGAGTGAGGCAGGCAGGAGTAGCCTAACAACACAGGGCCCACAGAATAAAAAATGTGAGGAATCCAGCAGTTGGAACCTCCCAGCAGGTGGCCCAGAGCACGGAGTCTATGGGATCCAGGCCACAGTGATCTCACAGCAGAGGGCCCACATCATGAAACTGTGAGCAACCCAGCCAGTGGGACCTCAGAGCAGAAGGCCCACATCCCCATGGGGATGGGAACCTCGCAGGAGTGTCCTCGCACAACTTAGCACGTATCAGAAAATGTGGGAACCCAGGAGTTATGGCCTGACGCCAGAGGGCCCACATCACGGAGGAGAGGAGGCTACCAGCAGGCTCCAAATGCCACCAGAGGGCCGACGTCACCAAGGCAACGGGAGCAAGCCAGGCAGGAGTTACCTCACAGCAGAGGGCCCACCTCACAGAAGTGTGAGGAACCCAAAGAGGATCAGACTCTAACCAGAGCGCGCACATCACCAAGGGGATGGAAACCAGGCAGGAGTGTCCTCACACCAGTGGGGCCACATCAGCGAAAGGTGAGGAACACAGCACATGTGGCCTCAAACAAGGGGACACACATCACGAAAGGGCTGGGAGTGAGGCATGCAGGAGGAGACTCACAACAGAGGGCCCATAGAATAAAAAAGGTGAGGAACCCCGCAGTTGGAAGCTCCAAACAGGTGGCCCAGAGCACCGAGGCTATGGGATCTATGCCGGAGTGAACTCACAGCAGAGGGCCCACATTCTGACACTGTGAGCAGCCCAGCCGTTGGGACCTCAGAGCAGAAAGCCCACATGCCCATGGGGATGGGACCCTGGCTAGAGTGTACTCGCCTGACAGGGCGCACATCAGAAAATTTTGGGAGCCCATGAGTTAGGGCCTGACGCCATAGGGCCCCCATCACCGAGGGGAGGAGACTCCCAGCAGGCACCAACTCCCAACTGAGGGCCCACATCGACAAGGTGACGTGTGCCAGCCAGGCAGGAGTGACCTCACAGCAGAGTGCCCACCTCACAGAAGTGGGAGGAACCCAGCCAGGATCAGACTCTCACCAGAGGGCCCACATCACCAAGGGGATCAGAACAAGGCAGGAGTGTCCTCACACCAGTGGGGCCACATCATTGAAAGGTGAGGAACCCAGCACACGTGGCCTCAAACCAGAGGACACACATCACCCAGGGGCTGGGAGTGAGGCAGGCAGGAGGAGTCTCAAAACAGAGGGCCCATAGAAGGAAAAAGGTGAGGAATCCCACAGTTGGAACCTCCCCGCAGGTGGCCAGGAGCAGGGAGGCTATGGGATCCATGCGGGAGTGAACTCACACCAGAGGGCCCTCATCATGAAACTGAGCAACGTAACATTGGGACCTCAGAGCAGAAGGCCCACATTCCCATGGGGTTGGGAACCGGGCAGGAGTGTACTCGCACCACAGGGCGCACATCAGAGAATTTTGGGAGCCCAGGAGTTAGGGTCTGACGCCAGAGGGCCCTCATTACCGAGGGGAGGAGACTCCCGGCAGGTACCAACTCCCAACTGAGGGCCCACATCGCCAAGGTGACATGTGCCAGCCAGGCAGGAGTGACCTCACAGCAGAGAGCCCACCTCACAGAAGGGTGAGGAACCCAGCCAGGATCAGACTCTCAACAGAGGGCCCACATCATCAAGGGGATAGGAAGCAGGCAGGAGTGTCCTCACACCAGTAGGGCCACATCAGCCAAAGGTGAGGAACCCAGCACATGTGGCCTCCAACCAGAGGACACACATCACCAAGGGGCTAGGAGTGAGGCAGGTGTCTGGAGGGGTACATTTAACTCTAATTTCCCACCAGGAAGTGGAATGAACCAAAGTCTCAGAGTGCCGTGCCGGACCCTGATTACGGCCTGAAGCAAACCTGCGGCTCTGTGGCCAGTTTTCAAGGAAACGAGTTAAGAAAGGAAATCACGGGCACTGTAATTCACAAACCTGCAGAGTTATAAATGACAGCTATTGGCAAAAATATATTGAAGTAATTCTGCAAAGAGGACTTGAAAACGAGGCAGAATTGCAGGAATCATATTTCAGGGGGTAGATTGGAATTGCATTTAAAGCATGTGAAAAGCGGCAGATCTTTGACAGTGATGCACTTGGACAAAAGTGCGTAAACATTGTTTCCTGAATATATTCAGGAAAAAACACATATGCCCTTTTTGGCCAACCAAGCACTCTAGCAATGGAAATCCGCACTACAATGAAGTCTCATTTCCCATTCGTCAAAAGGGTCATCTGAAAAAAGTGTAAAAACCAGAAACACAGGACAGGCCATGGAGAACAGGGAGCCTTGTTATGCTGATGGGCGGGATGTAAATTGCCAACAGACACTCTGGAGATGTTTATGGTGTATCCTGAAACATCTGAAAAACAAAGCTACAGACCCTAGGGCACTTCCACTTTCGGCCCTATAGCTTAGGAAAATTAAAATCAACAAGACACAGCCAACACAAAATTTTGAGCTGCTGTGTTTACAAGAACCTTGAGTCCAGTACAAATTAAATATCCCAGAAAGAAAAAAAATGGATAAAGGAGTTGTGCTACTTACGTACAACGGAATATCACTCAGCAATGAAATCAATGTCATCAGGCCTGTAGCAGCAAATTGAGTGGATTTAAGTATGATGATTCTAAGAGAAATACGTCACACAGAGAAAGATAATTATCATAAGATATCACTAATAGAGAGAGTGTAAACTTGGCTACACATAAACTGAATTCCAAAACCGAACAGAGTCTCACATTTAGATAAAAACTTATGCTTGCTTAAGGGGAAAGTTGAGTTGCGGTGCTGTATAAAACCAGAGATTGAAATTAGCACACATACCGTTCCATAAGCCAAATATGTAATAGACAAGACCTACTCTTTGCTCAACGAAATAGACTCATCCATGGTGTATCACCTCACACCTGTTAGAATGGGCATCATCAGAAAATCTACAAACAACAAATGCTGGAAAGGGTGTGGAGATAAGGAACCCTCTTCCACTATTGTTGGGAATGAAAATTGATACAGTCACTGTGGAGAACATTATGGAGTTTCTTATAAAACTAAGAATAGAATTACCATATGATACAGCCATCCCACTACTGGGCATATACCCAGACAAAACCATAAATCGAAAAGAGACATTCACCGCAATGTTCATTGCATCACTATTTACAATATCCAGGTAATGGAAGCAACCTAAATGCCCACAGACAGACGAATGCATAAAGATGTGGTACATATATAAAATGGAATATTACTAAGCCATAAAAAGGAATGAAATTGGGTCATTTGTAGAGACGTTGATGGATCTAGAGACTGTCATACAGAGTGAAGTTAGAAATAGAAAAACAAATCTTGTCTATTAATGCATATATGTGGAACCTAGAAAAATTGTACAGATGAACCGTTTTGCAAGGCAGAAATAGAGCAACAGATGTAGACAACAAACGTATGGACACCAAGGGGGGAAAGCTGTTGGGGGGTGGTGGTGGGAGGAGTTGAGAGATTGGGATTGGTATGTATACATTTATATGTATAAAATAGATAACCAAAAAGAACCTGCTGTATAAAAAATAAAATAAAATTCAAATTACAAAAAGTAAAACAGAAAAAATATTCTTCCCTTCACATACATGTATTTATATGAATAACTTATTTCCATGCTTATATCTGTAAATACAAAAAAGAGGAATAAAATCTACCTTGAACCAAAAACGAAAAAAAGAAAAAAAAACAGAACCCAACAGTTACACAGAGGAAAACCATATCAGGGCACTTGCTCCAGTTGTAAACAATTCTGAAGTTGGTCAGTGGTGGGGAATCATCTCCCATTCAGCCAGCAGGCCCCACGCAACAAGCGTCCTCATTGCAAAGCTGGGGGACCGTGCCGAGGCATCTGTGAGTAAACGTGGGCTGAGCCCCAGGCCAGCTGCTGCTGAAATGTTCCCACCCTTCCCAGGTAAAACACCTGAATATGTACAAGGACTTGAAAGCCTAGAGGAAGGGCCATGGAGCCACATGAGCGACAGCATGCCAGCCGACTTGGTGCCTGCAGGCCAGCCAGGTTGGTCCTGGCCCTGGGTGCTCTTCTGGAAGCTTTCCATTTCCCTGTCTGAGATACCCCTGCTGTCCCGGCCCCCACTGCTTTCTTCCTCACTCACCTCTGCCCAGGGAGAAATTCCAGCGACAGGTATGGGTGACACATCCTCTTCTTTAGCAGGTGGCATCTTGGCAACTGCTGCAGAAAGTCCAGCAGAGCCCCACTCACACTGGGCCACCCACAAAGCCGTGGCCTCTCACTCCCTCCCACCAGTCCAGTCCCGAGACTGCTGACAGGACAGAGAAAATGGCGTCAGGCACAGCTGCAGCGGCTCTTGCTGCCTGGAGCGGTGTTTATATTGATCTGAACCCAGGCACACCTGGGGAGTTCTGGCCGGCACGGTCGGGCTTCTCAGGCCAGCCAATAATCACCCCTCAGGGGCTCACAGTTGCAGAAACTGGAACTTGCTGAATCGGCCAGGTCCAAGGAACAGGTGTGGGCTCCTGAGAGTCAGGATAGACAGGGGGCTGCAGCTCTGGCTTGTTTCCTAATTATATTATCTGGCCCATGAGTGGGAGACAACTTCAAGAAAACCCTCTCCTAATGAGAGGAACCCAGGAGTCAGGGAGAGGAGGGGTGGCTGGTGGTTGGAGACAGAGGCCTGGTGCCCCGGGTGCAGTGGAAGTCTCTGGAAGACCAGGTGGAGGGAGGCCACACAGAGTGATGCCCAGGGTCACAGACCTGTCGGAGCTGCTGTTTGTTAGTTCAAGTCCTGCTCTGAGGTGCTCTGTGTCAGATCTGAGTGACAGGTGAGCTGGGAGTGCTCTGCAATGAGGGCGATATGCACGGTTCCTGTGATCCCAGCCCTGTATTGGTACCTGCAAGGGTAGCTCTGTATCCTGGGAGGGGCCTGACCACGAGAGCCCCATGGGCTGCAGGGGAACCTGCCCGGGCAACCTGCCCAGGGAACCCCATATCCTGGGAGGGGCCTGAACACGAGAGCCCCGTGGGCTGGAGTGGGGGTGGGGTACCTGACCAGGTGAGCTCCATATCCTGGGATTGGCCTGACCTCGAGAGCCCCATGGGCTGCTGGAGTCCTGGTAAAGGATGTCAGGACAGTCAGTGAAGCCACCGAGGATATACCTCCAGTAGTTCCTAAATCCTACACCCTGCTGGTCATTCTACCAACCACCAGGACATGGTATTCTGTATTAGTCTTCAATGATGCCTTCTTTTGTATTCTATTAGTCCCAGAGTCAGAAGAAATTTTGGCTTGTGTGTGGCAGGACTCAACATACAACTAAAACAATACTTCCGGGCCGTGTTGCCCCAAGGGTTCAAAAATTCCCACACCATCTTTGGGGAAAGCTCAGCTAAAGACCTAAAAGTTCTACCTCTGGAAAAGGAAACACTCCTTCAATATGCAGACGACATTCTGATCGCTAGCCCTACTAATTAGACCTCTGAACTACAAAGCCAATAAAGGATACAAGTTGTCCAAAAAAGGCTCAAATATCACAGACTACAGTGACCTGCCTGGGCTTCATTCTCACAGAAGGTCGGAGAAGCCCATCCCAGGAAAGGGAAGAAACAATTTATAGCCTTACCCATTTCTAAAACTAGAAGACAGCTTAGGGGTTCCTGGGGAGGCCAGGGTTTGCTGCTTCTGGATCCCTAACTACAGTCTACTACCTGGGCCTCTATATGAAACACTGAAAGGAAAAGATGATGATCCTTTTGAATAGAATGCAGAAGTGGCCTTTCAAGAATGGAAAGAGCAGTCAATTCAGACCCTTGCCCTGGAACTCCCTAATTTAGCTAAACCCTTTGACCTTTACATTCCTGGTGAATGGTGAATCGCCATTGGAGTATTAGTACAAAACCTGGGACCACTTGAAATGGAACAATGCAAGAATGCGATCCAGGTAGGATAAACTACGGTCACGAAGGGGCTTGGCCCACCGCCACATCTGGCCAAGATACTGGCAGTATCTGAAAACCTGGAAATCAGCAGCCCAAAAGGCCACCTCCCTCCTAAGGGAAAAGGACCCCACGTGGTGATCCTAAACCCAAACCATGCCCTGAAGTTGCAGGGTTGGCTCCGTGGGCACACTGACCTTGAGTGAGGAGGCCCTCCAACTCCAACCTCCATAGAGATAACCGGGGCAAAGGGGCACCATGATGACTCAGGTGAAGGTGTCTGCATGGGCAAATGGAACGCTCATTTCCCACCAGGAAGAGGAATTAACCAAAGGCTCAGCGTGCCCTCCCGGAAACAGATTAGGGCCTGAAGCAATCCTGCGGTTTTGCAGCCAGCTCACAAGAAAGCGAGTTGAAGAAAGGAGCTCAGGGGCACTGTAATTCACAAACCTGCAAAGTTATGAATGACAGCCATTGTCCAAAAATGTATTGAAGTAAGTCTTCGAAGAGGAATTGAAAGCGGGGCAGAATTTCAGGAAAACGATTTCAGGGGGTAGACTGGAATTGCACTTAACGCATAGGAAAGGAGGCAGTATGTCGACAATGATGCACTTGGCCAAAAAGGGCGTATGCGTTTTTTCCTGAATATATTCAGGAAAAAACGCATACGCACTTTTTGGCCAACCAAGCAAGCGTGTAAAGGAAATCTGCACTGCAATGAAGTCTCACTGCCCCCCGGTCAAAAGGGCCATCTGACAAAAGTGTAAAATCCAGAAAGGCAGGACAGGTCATGGAGAACAGGAAGCCTTGTTATGCTGATGGGCGGGATGTAAACTGCCAACAGCCACTCTGTAAAAGCAAATGGTGTTTGCTGAAACACGTAGGAAACAAAGCAACACAGCCTATGGCACTTCCACTTACGGTCCTATAGCTTAGGGAAATTAAAATCAAAATCACACAGCCACCCCAATGTTTGGGACGGCTCTGTTTACAAGAACCTCGTCAACGGTACAAGTTAAATATCCGAGAAAACAAAAAATGGATAAAGAAGTTGTGGTACGCATGTACAATGGAATATCACTCAGCAATGAAATCTACGTCATCAGGCCCGTAGCGGCATAATGAGTGGATTCAGGTACGATGATTCTACGAGAAATAAGTCACACAGAAAAAGAAACATCATAAGATATCACTAATACACGGAATGTAAACTTGGCTACACATGAACTGAATTACAAAATAGAACAGGGTCTCAAATTTACAAAACCAACTTATGCTTGCTTATGGGGAAAGTTGAGTTGGGGTGCTGCATAAAACCAGAGATTGAAATTAGCACAGATACCGTTCCATTAGCCAAATATATAATAGACAATACCTACTCCTTGCTCAACGAAATGGACTCAACACCCCATTTTCAACGCCTGGGAAGATACCTGACAAGTAAGAATCTTAAAACCCATGGATTTATATGTCTCCATAAGGAAATCAAGCGTGTGTACAGCGGCCGAAACGCAGCAGTGAAAATCCGATAAATCCCATTATCAAAATAAATTTAAAGAAAAAAACAATGACAGTGAAATAGAGAGCAATTCTTAAATAATTCATTCAGGGCTTGTGATGCTACGTGGATTTACCACATCTACACCCAGAGCTGGGTGAGACATAAGGCTGGACACTTCGGGCTGATAGCATTGGTGAGGTTCGGTGAGCAAACGCAGACCCTTTGAAGTCATACTGCATGGAACCCATTCCATGGGTCCCAACTCTCCAGGTTTAAGGGATTCTTCCTTCAGCTAAAACATGCATGGGAAACCCAGAGTATGGTCCACCATGTGATTGGGAAACGTTGTCAAATGCATCTCAGTTTTCGAACCCTGGTACTCGGGTTCACCATTCCAGACGCTTTACTAACACTCTCCCCACTTGGAGAGTCAGTGCCTTTAACCTCCTGTTTGGCACAGTTTGCAATTTCTGCCCAAGAGAACTGGAATAGGGAGAACCAATGAGAGACTAGCTGTAGGTGTCTGCACGGGCAAATGGAACGCTCATTTCCCACCAGGAAGAGGAATTAACCAAAGGCTCAGCATGCCCTCCCGGAAACAGATTAGGGCCTGAAGCAATCCTGCGGTTTTGCGGCCAGCTCACAAGAAAGTGAGTTGAAGAAAGGAGCTCAGGGGCACTGTAATTCACAAACCTGCAAAGTTATGAATGACAGCCATCGTCCAAAAATGTCTTGAAGTAAGTCTTCGAAGAGGACTTGAAAGGGGGGCAGAATTTCAGGAAAACGATTTCAGGGGGTAGACTGGAATTGCACTTAAAGCATAGGAAAAGAGGCAGTATGTCGACAATGATGCACTTGGCCAAAAAGGGCGTATGCGTTTTTTCCTGAATATATTCAGGCAAAAACGCATACGTCCTTTTTGGCCAACCAAGCAAGCGTGTAAATGAAATCTGCACTACAATGAAGTCTCACTGCCCCCCGGTCAAAAGGGCCATCTGAAAAAAGTGTAAAATCCAGAAAGGCAGGACAGGTCATGGAGAACAGGGAGCCTTGTTATGCTGATGGGCGGGATGTAAATTGCCAACAGCCACTCTGGAAAAGCAAATGGTGTTTGCTGAAACACGTAGGAAAAAAAGCAACACAGCCTATATCACTTCCACTTATGGTCCTATAGCTTAGGGAAATTAAAATCAAAAACACACAGCCACCCCAATGTTGGGGATGGCTCTGTTTAAAAGAACCTCATCTACGGTACAAGTTAAATATCGGAAAAAGCAAAAAATGGATAAAGAAGAAGTGGTACGCACATACAATGGAATATCACTCAGCAATGAAATCTACGTCATCAGGTCCATAGCGGCATAATGAGTGCATTCAGGAACGATGATTCTACGAGAAATAAGTCACACAGAAAAAGAAATATCATAAGATATCACTAATACACGGAATGTAAACTTGGCTACACATGAACTGAATTACAAAACAGAACAGGGTCTCAATTTGAGAAAACCAACTTATGCTTGCTTAAGGGGAAAGGTGAGTTGGGGTGCTGCATAAAACCAGAGATTGAAATTAGCACAGATACCGTTCCATAAGCCAAATATATAATAGACAAGACCTACTCCTTGCTCAACGAAATGGACTGAACACCACATATTCAATGCCTGGGAAGATACCTGACAAGTAAGATTCTTAAAACCCATGGATTTATATGTCTCCATAAGGAAATCAAGCGTGTGTACAGCGGCCTCAATGCAGCAGTGAAAATCGGATAAATCCCATTATCAAAATAAATTTCAAAAACAAAACACAATGACAGTGAAATAGAGAGCAATTCTTAAATAATTCATTCAGGTCTTGTGATGCAACCTGGATTTACCACATCTACACCCAGAGCTGGGTGAGACATAAGGCAGGACACTTCCGGCTGATAGCATTGGTGAGGTTCGGTGAGCAAACGCAGACCCTTTGAAGTCACACTGCATGGTACCCATTCCATGGGTCCCAACTCTCCAGGTTTAAGGGATTCTTCCTTCAGCTAAAACATGCATGTGAAACCCAGAGTATGGTCCACCGTGTGATTGGGAAACGTTTTCTAATGCATCTCAGTTTTCATCCCCTGGTATTCGGGTTCACCATTCCAGACGCTTTACTAACACTCTCCCCACTTGGAGAGTCAGTGCCTTTAAACTCCTGTTTGGCACAGTTTGCAATTTCTGCGCAAGATGAACAGGAATAGGGGGAACCAATGAGAGACTAGCTGGAGGTGTCTGCACGGGCAAATGGAACGCTCATTTCCCACCAGGAAGAGGAATTAACCAAAGGCTCAGCGTGCCCTGCTGGAAACTGATTAGGGCCTGAAGCAATCCTGTGGTTATGCGGCCAGCTCACAAGAAAGCGTGTTGAAGAAAGGAGCTCAGGGGCACTGTAATTCACAAACCTGCAGAGTTATGAAGGACAGCTATCATCCAAAAATGTATTGAAGTAAGTCTTCGAAGAGGAGTTGAAAACGGGGCAGAATTTCAGGAAAACGATTTCAGGGGGTAGACTGGAATTGCACTTAAAGCATAGGAAAAGAGGCAGAATGTCGACAATGATGCACTTGGCCAAAAAGGGCGTATGCGTTTTTTCCTGAATATATTCAGGCAAAAACGCATACGCCCTTTTTGGCCAACCAAGCAAGCGTGTAAATGAAATCTGCACTACAATGAAGTCTCACTGCCCCCGGTCAAAAGGGCCATCTGAAAAAACTGTAAAATCCAGGAAGGCAGGACAGGTCATGGAGAACAGGGCGACTTGTTATGCTGATGGGTGGCATGTAAATTGCCAACAGCCACTCTGGAGAAATGTATGGTGTATCCTGAAACATGTAGGAAAAAAAGCAACACAGCCTATCGCACTTCCACTTGTGGTCCTATAGCTTTGAGAAATTAAAATCAAAAACACACAGCCACCCCAAAGTTTGTGACGGCTCTGTTTACAAGAACCTCGTCTATGGTACAAGTTAAATATCTGAGAAAGCAAAAAATGGATAAAGAAGTTGTGGTACGTACGTACAATGGAATAACACTCAGCAATTATATCTACGTCATCAGGCCCGTAGCGGCATAATGAGTGGATACAGGTACGATGATACTATGAGAAATAAGTCACACAGAAAAAGAAACATCATAAGATATCAATAATACACGGAATATAAACATGGCTACACATGAACTGAATTACAAAACAGAACAGGGTCTCAAATTGAGAAAACCAACTTATGCTTGCTTATGGTGAAAGGTGAGTTGGGGTGCTGCATAAAACCAGAAATTGAAATTAGCACAGATACCGTTCCGTAAGCCAAATATATAATAGACAAGACCTACTCCTTGCTCAACGAAATGGACTCAACACCCAATATTCAACGCCTGGGAAAATACCTGACAAGTAGGAATCTTAAAACCCATGGATTTATATGTCTCCATAAGGAAATCAAGCGTGTGTACAGCGGCCTCAACGCAGCAGTGAAAATCCGATAAATCCCATTATCATAATAAATTTCAAAAAAAAACCACAATGACAGTGAAATAGAGAGCAATTCTTAAATAATTCATTCAGGGCTTGCGATGCAACGTGGATTTACCACATCTACGCAAAGAGCTGGGTGAGACATAAGGCTGGACACTTCGGGCTGATAGCATTGGTGAGGTTCGGTGAGCAAACGCAGACCCTTTGAAGTCATACTGCATGGTACCCATTCCATGGGTCCCAACTCTGCAGCTTTCAGGGATTCTTCCTTAAGCTAAAACATGCATGGGAAACCCAGAGTATGGTCCACCGTGTGATTGGGAAACGTTTTCAAATGCATCTCAGTTTTCATCCCCTGGTACTCGGGTTCACCATTCCAGACGCTTTACTAACACTCTCCCCACTTGGAGAGTCAGTGCCTTTAACCTCCTGTGTGGCACAGTTTGCAATTTCTGCGCAAGATGAACAGGAATAGGGAGAACCAATGAGGGTCTAGCTGTAGGTGTCTGCACGGGCAAATGGAACGCTCATTTCCCACCAGGAAGAGGAATTAACCAATGGTTCAGCGTGCCCTGCCGGAAACAGTTTAGGGCCTGAAGCAATACTGCGGTTTGGCGGCCAGCTCACAAGAAAGCGAGTTGAAGAAAGGACATCAGGGGCACTGTAATTCACAAACCTGCAGAGTTATGAATGACAGCTATCGTCCAAAAATGTATTGAAGTAAGTCTTCGAAGAGGACTTGAAAGCGGGGCAGAATTTCAGGAAAACGATTTCAGGGGGTAGACTGGAATTGCACTTAAAGCATAGGAAAAGAGGCAGTATGTCGACAATGATGCACTTGGCCAAAAAGGGCGTATGCGTTTTTTCCTGAATATATTCAGGAAAAAACGCATACGCCCTTTTTGGCCAACCAAGCAAGCGTGTAAAGGAAATCTGCACTACAATGAAGTCTCACTGCCCCCCGGTCAAAAGGGCCATCTGAAAAAAGTGTAAAACCTAGAAAGGCAGGACAGGTCATGGAGAACAGGGAGCCTTGTTATGCTGATGGGCGGGATGTAAATTGCCAACAGCCACTCTGGAAAAGCAAATGGTGTTTGCTGAAACACGTAGGAAACAAAGCAACACAGCCTATGGCACTTCCACTTATGGTCCTATAGTTTAGGGAAATTAAAATCAAAAACACACAGCCACCCCAATGTTGGGGATGGCTCTGTTTACAAGAACCTCGTCTACGGTACAAGTAAAATATCGGAAAAAGCAAAAAATGGATAAAGAAGAAGTGGTACGCACGTACAATGGAATATCACTCAGCAATGAAATCTACGTCATCAGGTCCGTAGCGGAATAATGAGTGCATTCAGGTACGATGATTCTACGAGAAATAAGTCACACAGAAAAAGAAACATCATAAGATATCACTAATACACGGAATGTAAACTTGGCTACACATGAACTGAATTACAAAACAGAACAGGGTCTCAAATTGAGAAAACCAACTTACGCTTGCTTATGGGGAAAGGTGAGTTGGGGTGCTGCAGAAAACCAGAGATTGAAATTAGCACAGATACCATTCCATAAGCCAAATATATAATAGACAAGACCTACTCCTTGCTCAACGAAATGGACTCAACACCCCATATTCAACGCCTGGGAAGATACCTGACAAGTAAGAATCTTAAAACCCATGGATTTATATGTCTCCATAAGGAAATCAAGCGATGTACAGCGGCCTCGACGCAGCAGTGAAAATCCGAAAAATCCCATTATCAAAATAAATTTCGAAAACAAAACACAATGACAGTGAAATAGAGAGCAATTCTTAAATAATTCATTCAGGGCTTGCGATGCAACCTGGATTTACCACATCTACACCCAGAGCTGGGTGAGACATAAGGCAGGACACTTACGGCTGATAGCATTGTTGAGGTTCGGTGAGCAAACGCAGACCCTTTGAAGTCATACTGCATGGTACCCATTCCATCGGTCACAACTCTCCAGGTTTAAGGGATTCTTCCTTCAGCTAAAACATGCATGGGAAACACAGAGTATGGTCCACCGTGTGATTGGGAAACATTTTCAAATGCATCTCAGTTTTCGAACCCTGGTACTCGGGTTCACCATTCCAGACGCTTTACTAACACTCTCCCCACTTGGAGAGTCAGTGCCTTTAACCTCCTGTTTGGCACAGTTTGCAATTTCTGCGCAAGATGAACAGGAATAGGGAGAACCAATGAGAGACTACCTGTAGATGTCTGCATGGGCAAATGGAACGCTCATTTCCCACCAGGAAGAGGAATTAAACAAAGGCTCAGCGTGCCCTGCCGGAAACAGATTACTACCTGAAGCAATCCTGCGGTTTTGCGGCCAGCTCACAAGAAAGCGAGTTGAAGAAAGGAGCTCAGGGGCACTGTAATTCACAAACCTGCAGAGTTATGAATGACAGCTATCGTCCAAAAATGTACTGAAGTAAGTCTTCGAAGAGGACTTGAAAGCAGGGCAGAATTTCAGGAAAACGATTTCAGGGGTAGACTGTAATTGCACTTAAAGCATAGGAAAAGAGGCAGAATGTCGACAATGATGCACTTGGCCAAAAAGGGCGTATGCGTCTTTTCCTGAATATATTCAGGAAAAAACGCATACGCCCTTTTTGGCCAACCAAGCAAGCGTGTAAAGGAAATCTGCACTACAATGAAGTCTCACTGCCCCCCGGTCAAAAGCGCCATCTGAGAAAAGTGTAAAATCCAGAAAGGCAGAACAGGTCATGGAGAACAGGGAGCCTTGTTATGCTGATGGGCGGGATGTAAATTGCCAACAGCCACTCTGGAGAAGTGTATGGTGTTTCCTGAAACACATAGGAAACAAAGCAACACAGCCGGTGGCACTTCCACTTATGGTCCTATAGCTCAGGGAAATTAAAATCAAGAACACACAGCCACCCCAATGTTTGGGATGGATCTGTTTACAAGAACCTCATCTACGGTACAATTTAAATATCCGAGAAAGCAAAAAATGGATAAAGAAATTGTGGTACGCACGTACAATGGAATATCACTCAGCAATGAAATCTACGTCATCAGGCCCGTAGCGGCATAATGAGTGGATTCAGGTACGATGATTCTACGAGAAATAAGTCACACAGAAAAGGAAACATCATAAGATATCCCTGATACACGGAATTTAAACTTGGCTACACATGAACTGAATTACAAAACAGAACAGGGTCTCAAATTTAGAAAACCAACTAATGCTTGCTTAGGGGAAAGGTGAGTTGGGGTGCTGCATAAAACCAGAGATTGAAATTAGCACAGATACCTTTCCATAAGTCAAATATATAATAGACAAGACCTACACCTTGCTCAACGAAATGGACTCAACGCCCCATATTCAACGCCTGGGAAGATACCTGACAAGTAAGAATCTTAAAACCCATGGATTTATATGTCTCCATAAGGAAATCAAGCGTGTGTACAGGGGCCTAAACGCAGCACTGAACGTCCAATAAATCCCATTATCAAAATAAATTTCTAAAACAAAACACAATGACAGTGAAATAGAGAGCAATTCTTAAATAATTCATTCAGGGCTTGTGATGCAACCTGGATTTACCACATCTACACCCAGAGCTGGGTGAGATATAAGGCTGGACACTTTGGGCTGATAGCATTGGTGAGGTTCGGTGAGCAAACGCAGACCCTTTGAAGTCATACTGCATGGTACCCATTCCATGGCTCCCAACTCTCCAGGTTTAAGAGAGTCTTACTTCAGCTAAAACATGCATGGGAAACCCAGAGTATAGTCCACTGTGTGATTGGGAAACGTTTTCAAATGCATCTCAGTTTTCATCCCCTTGTACTCGGGTTCACCATTCCAGACGCTTTACTAATACTCTCCCCACTTGGAGAGTCAGTGCCTTTATCCTCCTGTTTGGCACAGTTTGCAATTTCTGCGCAAGATGAACAGGAATAGGGAGAACCAATGAGGGACTAGACATAGTTGTGTGCACGGGCAAATGAAACGCTCATTTCCCACCAGGAAGAGGAATTAACTAAAGGCTCAGTGTGCCCTGCCGGAAACAGATTAGGGCCTGAAGCAATCCTGCGGTTTGGCGGCCAGCTCACATGAAAGCGAGTTGAAGAAAGGACATCAGGGACACTGTATTTCACAAACCTGCAGAGTTATGAATGACAGCTATCGTCCAAAAATGTACTGAAGTAAGTCTTCGAAGAGGACTGGAAAGCGGGGCAGAATTTCAGAAAAACGATTTCAGGGGGTAGACTGGAATTGCACTTAAAGCATAGGATAAGAGGTAGAATGTCGACAATGATGCACTTGGCCAAAATGGGCATATGCGTTTTTTCCTGAATATATTTAGGAAAACAGGCGTACGCCCTTTTTGGCCAACCAAGCAAGCATGTTAAGGAAATCTGCACTACACTGAAGTCTCTCTGCCCCCTGGTCAAAAGGGCCATCTGAAAAAAGTGTAAAATCCAGAAAAGCAGCACAGGCCATGGAGAAGAGGGAGCCTTGTTATGCTGATGGGTGGGATGTAAATTGCCAACAGCCACTCTTTAGAAGTGTATGTTGTTTCCTCAAACACCTAAAAAACAAAGCAACGGAGCCTACGGCATTTCCACTTATGGTCCTCTAGCTTAGGGAAATTAAAATCAAAAACACACAGCCACCCCAAAATTTTGGACGGCTCTGTTTACAAGAACCTCGTCTACGGTACAAGTTAAATATCCTAGAATGTGAAAAATGGATAAAGAATTTGTGGTACGTACGTACAATGGAATATCACTCACCAATGAAATCAATGTCATCAGGCCCGTCGCGGCATAATGAGTGGATTCAGGTACGATGATTCTAAGTGAAATAAGTCACACAGAAAATGAAACATCATAAGATATCAGTAATACACGGAATGTAAACTTGGCTACACATGAACTAAATTAAAAAACAGAACAGGGTCTCAAATTTAGAAAACCAACTTATGCTTGCTTAAGGGGAAAGGTGAGTTGGGGTGCTGCATAAAACCAGAGATAGAAATTAGCACAGATACCTTTCCATAAGCCAAATATGTAATAATCAAGACATACTCCTTGCTCAACGAAATGGACTCAACACTCCATATTCAAAGCCTAAGAATACACCTGACTAGTAAGGATCTTCAAACCCATGGATTTATATGTCTCCATAAGAGACTCAAATGTGTGTACAGCGGCATGAATGCAGCAGAGAAAATCCGATAAATCCCATTATCAAAATGAATTACAAAAACAAACACAATGACAGTGAAATAGAGAGCAATTCTTAAATAATTCTTTCAGGGCTTGTGCTGCAACCTGGATTTACCACATCTATACCAAGAGCTGAGTGAGACATAAGGTTGGACAATTCGGGCTGATAGCATTGTTGAGGTTCGATGAGCCAATGCAGACCCTTTGAAGTCATACTGCATGGTACCCATTCCATGGGCCCCAACTCTTCAGGTTTAAGGGATTCTTCCTTCAGCTAAACGTGCATGGGAAACCCACAGTATGGTGCACCGTGTGACCGGAAAACGTCTTCAAATGCATCTCAGTTTTCGTCCCCTTTTACTCGGGTTAACCATTCCAGACCCTTTACTAACACTCTCCCCACTAGGAGAGTCAGTGCCTTTAACCTCCTGCTTGGCACAGTTTGCAATTTCTGCGCAAGATGAACAAAAATAGGGAGAACCAATGAGAGACTAGCTCTAGGTGTCTGCACGTTCAAATATAACGCTCATTTCCCACCAGGAAGAGGAATTTACCAAAGGATCAGCGTGCTGTCCTGGAACCAGATTAGGGCCTGAAGCAATCCTGCGGGTTAGCGGCCAGCTCACAAGAAAGCAAGTAGAAGAAAGGAGCTCAGGCACACTGTCATTCACAAACTTGCAGAGTTATAAATGACAGCTATGGTCCAAAAATATATTGAAGTAAGTCTACGTAGAGGACTTGAAAGCGGGGCAGAATTGCAGGAAAACATTTTCAGGGGCAGACTGGAATTGCATTTAAAGAATAGGGAAAGAGACAGAAAGTCGACAATGATGCACTTGGTCAAAAAGGTCGTATGCGTTTTTTCCTGAATATATTCAGGAAAAAACGCATACGCGCATTTTGGCCAACCAAGCAAGCGTGTAAAGAAATCTGCACTACAATGAAGCCTCACTGCTCCCCTGTCAAAAGGGACATCTGAAAATAGTGAAAAATCCAGAATCGCAGGACAGGCCATGGAGAACAGGGAGCCTTGTTATGCTGATGGGCGGGATGTAAATTGCCAACAGCCACTCTGGAGAAGTGTATGGTGTTTCCTCAAACACCTAAAAAACTAAGCAACGGAGCCTATGGCACTTCAACTTATGGTTCTATAGCTTAGGGAAATTAAAATCAAAAAGACACAGCCACCCATCAATTTTGGATGGCTCTGCTTACAAGAACCTCGTCTGCGGTACAAGTTAAATATCCGAGAAAGCGAAAAATGGATAAAGAAGTTGTGGTACGTACGTACAATGGAATATCACTCAGCAATGAAATCTGTCATGAGGCGCATTGCGGCATAGTGAGTTTATTCAGGTACGATGATTCTAAGTTAACTAAGTCACACAGAAAAAGAAACACCATAAGATATCTCAAATACACGGACTGTAAACATGGCTGCACATGAACTCAATTACAAAAACAGAAAAGGGTCTCAAATTTAGAAAACCAACTTATGCTTGCTTAAGGGGAAAGGTGAGTTGTGGCGCTGCATAAAACCAGAGATTGAAATTAGCACAGATACCTTTCCATAAGCAAATATGTAATAGTCAGGACCTACTCCTTGCATCACGAAATGGACTCAACACCGCATATTCAATGCCTAGGAATATACCTGACTAGTAAGAATCTTAAAACCCATGGATTTATATGTCTCCATAAGAGAATCAAGCATGTGTACAGTGGCAAAAATGCAGCAGTGAAAATCCGATAAATCCCATTATCAAAATAAATTACAAACACAAAACTCAATGACAATGAAATAGAGAGCAATTCTTAAATAATTCATTCAGGGCTTGTGATGCAACCTGGATTTACCACATCTACACCCAGAGCTGAGTGAGACATAAGGCTGGACACTTCGGGCTGATAGCATTGGTGACGTTCGGTTAGGAAAGGCAACCCTTTGAAGTCATACTGCATGGTACCCATTCCATGGGTCCCAACTCTCCAGGTTTAAGGGATTCTTCCTTCAGGAAAAACATGCATGGGAAACCCAGAATATGGTCCACCGTGTGACTGGGAAACCTTTTTAAATGCATCTCAGTTTTCGTCCCGTCGTACTCGGTTTAACCATTCCAGACGCTTTACTAACACTCTCTCCACTTGCAGAGTCTGTGCCTTTAACCTCCTGTTTGGCACAGTTTGGAATTTCTGCGCAAGATGAACAGGAATAGGGAGAACCAATGAGAGATTAGCCGTAGGTGTCTGCACGAGCAAATTTAACGCTCATTTCGCACCAGGAGGAGGAATTAGCCAAAGGCTCAGCATGCCATGCCGGAACCAGTTTAGGGCCTGAAGCAATCCTGCGGTTTTGCGGCCAGCTCACAAGAAAGCGAGTTGAAGAAAGGAGCTCAGGGGCACTGTAATTCACAAACCTGCAGAGTTATAAATGACAGCTATTGTCCAAAAATATATTGAAGTAAGGCTGCAAAGAGGACTTGATCGCGGGGCAGAATTCCAGGAATACGATTTCAGGAGGTAGATGGGAAGTCCTCTGAAAGTATAGGAGAAGAGGCAGAACCTCGACAATGATGCACTTGGTCAAAAAGGGCATATGCGTTTCTTTCAGGGCCCTCATTAAAGAGGGTAGGAGGCTCCCAGCATGCTTCAGTGGCCAATAGAGGGCCTACGTCGCCAAGGCAACGTGAGCCATCCAGGCAGGAGTGACCTCACATCAGAGGGCCCACCTCACAGAAGGGTAAGGAACCCAGTCAGGATCAGACTCTCACCAGAGTGCCCACATAAGCAAGGGGCTGGGAACCAGGCACGAGTGTCCTCACGCCCGTGGGGCCACATCATCGAAAGTTGAGGTACCCAGCACATGTGGCCTCAAACCAGAGGACCCACATCACCATGGGTCTCGGAGCGAGGCAGGCAGGATTAACCTCAAAACACATGGCCCATTGTATAAAAAAGGTGAGGAATCCAGCAGTTGGAACGTCCCAGCAGGCGGCCCAGATCACCGAGGCTATGGGATCCAGGCAGTGATGAACTCACAACAGAGGGCCCTCATCGTGATACTGTAAGCAACCCAGCCGTTGTGACCTCAGAGCACAAGGCCCACATTCCCATGGGGAAGGGAACCAAGCAGGAGTGTCATCGCACCAGTGGGCACACATCAGAAAATGTGGAGAGCCCTGCAGTTAGGGCTGGACGCCAGAGGGCCCTCATCACTGAGGAGAGGAGGCTCCCAGCAAGCTCCAACTGCTACCAGAGGGCCGACGTCGCCAATGCGGGGTGTGCCAGCCAGGCAGGAGTGACCTCAGAGCAGAGGGCCAACAACACAAAAGTGTGAGGAACCCAAAGAGGATCAGACTCTCACCACAGGGCCCACATCACCAAGGGAATGGAAACCAGGCAGGAGTGTCCTCACACCAGTGGGGCCACATCACCGAAATGTGACGGACCCAGCACACGTGGCCTCAAACTACAGGACACACATCACCAAGGGGCTGGGAGTGAGGCAGGCAGGAGGAGTCTCAAAACAGAGGGCCCATAGAAGGAAAAAGTTGAGGAATCCCGCAGTTGGAAGCTCCCCGCAGGTGGCCAGGAGCAGCGAGGCTATGGGATCCATGCCGGAGTGAACTCACACCAGAGGGCCCTCATCATGAAACTGAGCAACGTAACATTGGGACCTCAGAGCAGAAAGCCCACATTCCCATGGGGTTGGGAACCTGGCAGGAGTGTACTCGCACCACAGGGCACACATCAGAAAATTTTGGGAGCCCAGCAGTTAGGGTCTGACACCAGAGGGCCCTCATTACCGAGGGGAGGAGACTCCCAGCAGGCACCAACTCCCAACTGAGGGCCCATGTCGCCAAGGTGACGTGTGTCAGCCAGGCAGGAGTGACCTCACAGCAGAGGGCCTACCTCACAAAGGGTGAGGAGCCCAGCCAGGATAAGACTCTCACCAGAGGGCCCACATCACCAAAGGGATTGGAACAAGGCCGGAGTGTCCTCACACCAGTGTGCCCACATTATAGAAAGGTGAGGAACCCAGCACATGTGGCCTAAACCAGAGGACCCACATTTCCAAGGTGCTCCGAGTGAGGCAGGCAGGAGTAGCCTAACAACACAGGGCCCACAGAATAAAAAATGTGAGGAATCCAGCAGTTGGAACCTCCCAGCAGGTGGCCCAGAGCACGGAGTCTATGGGATCCAGGCCACAGTGATCTCACAGCAGAGGGCCCACATCATGAAACTGTGAGCAACCCAGCCAGTGGGACCTCAGAGCAGAAGGCCCACATCCCCATGGGGATGGGAACCTCGCAGGAGTGTCCTCGCACAACTTAGCACGTATCAGAAAATGTGGGAACCCAGGAGTTATGGCCTGACGCCAGAGGGCCCACATCACGGAGGAGAGGAGGCTACCAGCAGGCTCCAAATGCCACCAGAGGGCCGACGTCACCAAGGCAACGGGAGCAAGCCAGGCAGGAGTTACCTCACAGCAGAGGGCCCACCTCACAGAAGTGTGAGGAACCCAAAGAGGATCAGACTCTAACCAGAGCGCGCACATCACCAAGGGGATGGAAACCAGGCAGGAGTGTCCTCACACCAGTGGGGCCACATCAGCGAAAGGTGAGGAACACAGCACATGTGGCCTCAAACAAGGGGACACACATCACGAAAGGGCTGGGAGTGAGGCATGCAGGAGGAGACTCAAAACAGAGGGCCCATAGAATAAAAAAGGTGAGGAACCCCGCAGTTGGAAGCTCCAAACAGGTGGCCCAGAGCACCGAGGCTATGGGATCTATGCCGGAGTGAACTCACAGCAGAGGGCCCACATTCTGACACTGTGAGCAGCCCAGCCGTTGGGACCTCAGAGCAGAAAGCCCACATGCCCATGGGGATGGGACCCTGGCTAGAGTGTACTCGCCTGACAGGGCGCACATCAGAAAATTTTGGGAGCCCATGAGTTAGGGCCTGACGCCATAGGGCCCCCATCACCGAGGGGAGGAGACTCCCAGCAGGCACCAACTCCCAACTGAGGGCCCACATCGACAAGGTGACGTGTGCCAGCCAGGCAGGAGTGACCTCACAGCAGAGTGCCCACCTCACAGAAGTGGGAGGAACCCAGCCAGGATCAGACTCTCACCAGAGGGCCCACATCACCAAGGGGATCAGAACAAGGCAGGAGTGTCCTCACACCAGTGGGGCCACATCATTGAAAGGTGAGGAACCCAGCACACGTGGCCTCAAACCAGAGGACACACATCACCCAGGGGCTGGGAGTGAGGCAGGCAGGAGGAGTCTCAAAACAGAGGGCCCATAGAAGGAAAAAGGTGAGGAATCCCACAGTTGGAACCTCCCCGCAGGTGGCCAGGAGCAGGGAGGCTATGGGATCCATGCGGGAGTGAACTCACACCAGAGGGCCCTCATCATGAAACTGAGCAACGTAACATTGGGACCTCAGAGCAGAAGGCCCACATTCCCATGGGGTTGGGAACCGGGCAGGAGTGTACTCGCACCACAGGGCGCACATCAGAGAATTTTGGGAGCCCAGGAGTTAGGGTCTGACGCCAGAGGGCCCTCATTACCGAGGGGAGGAGACTCCCGGCAGGTACCAACTCCCAACTGAGGGCCCACATCGCCAAGGTGACATGTGCCAGCCAGGCAGGAGTGACCTCACAGCAGAGAGCCCACCTCACAGAAGGGTGAGGAACCCAGCCAGGATCAGACTCTCAACAGAGGGCCCACATCATCAAGGGGATAGGAAGCAGGCAGGAGTGTCCTCACACCAGTAGGGCCACATCAGCCAAAGGTGAGGAACCCAGCACATGTGGCCTCCAACCAGAGGACACACATCACCAAGGGGCTAGGAGTGAGGCAGGTGTCTGGAGGGGTACATTTAACTCTAATTTCCCACCAGGAAGTGGAATGAACCAAAGTCTCAGAGTGCCGTGCCGGACCCTGATTACGGCCTGAAGCAAACCTGCGGCTCTGTGGCCAGTTTTCAAGGAAACGAGTTAAGAAAGGAAATCACGGGCACTGTAATTCACAAACCTGCAGAGTTATAAATGACAGCTATTGGCAAAAATATATTGAAGTAATTCTGCAAAGAGGACTTGAAAACGAGGCAGAATTGCAGGAATCATATTTCAGGGGGTAGATTGGAATTGCATTTAAAGCATGTGAAAAGCGGCAGATCTTTGACAGTGATGCACTTGGACAAAAGTGCGTAAACATTGTTTCCTGAATATATTCAGGAAAAAACACATATGCCCTTTTTGGCCAACCAAGCACTCTAGCAATGGAAATCCGCACTACAATGAAGTCTCATTTCCCATTCGTCAAAAGGGTCATCTGAAAAAAGTGTAAAAACCAGAAACACAGGACAGGCCATGGAGAACAGGGAGCCTTGTTATGCTGATGGGCGGGATGTAAATTGCCAACAGACACTCTGGAGATGTTTATGGTGTATCCTGAAACATCTGAAAAACAAAGCTACAGACCCTAGGGCACTTCCACTTTCGGCCCTATAGCTTAGGAAAATTAAAATCAACAAGACACAGCCAACACAAAATTTTGAGCTGCTGTGTTTACAAGAACCTTGAGTCCAGTACAAATTAAATATCCCAGAAAGAAAAAAAATGGATAAAGGAGTTGTGCTACTTACGTACAACGGAATATCACTCAGCAATGAAATCAATGTCATCAGGCCTGTAGCAGCAAATTGAGTGGATTTAAGTATGATGATTCTAAGAGAAATACGTCACACAGAGAAAGATAATTATCATAAGATATCACTAATAGAGAGAGTGTAAACTTGGCTACACATAAACTGAATTCCAAAACCGAACAGAGTCTCACATTTAGATAAAAACTTATGCTTGCTTAAGGGGAAAGTTGAGTTGCGGTGCTGTATAAAACCAGAGATTGAAATTAGCACACATACCGTTCCATAAGCCAAATATGTAATAGACAAGACCTACTCTTTGCTCAACGAAATAGACTCATCCATGGTGTATCACCTCACACCTGTTAGAATGGGCATCATCAGAAAATCTACAAACAACAAATGCTGGAAAGGGTGTGGAGATAAGGAACCCTCTTCCACTATTGTTGGGAATGAAAATTGATACAGTCACTGTGGAGAACATTATGGAGTTTCTTATAAAACTAAGAATAGAATTACCATATGATACAGCCATCCCACTACTGGGCATATACCCAGACAAAACCATAAATCGAAAAGAGACATTCACCGCAATGTTCATTGCATCACTATTTACAATATCCAGGTAATGGAAGCAACCTAAATGCCCACAGACAGACGAATGCATAAAGATGTGGTACATATATAAAATGGAATATTACTAAGCCATAAAAAGGAATGAAATTGGGTCATTTGTAGAGACGTTGATGGATCTAGAGACTGTCATACAGAGTGAAGTTAGAAATAGAAAAACAAATCTTGTCTATTAATGCATATATGTGGAACCTAGAAAAATTGTACAGATGAACCGTTTTGCAAGGCAGAAATAGAGCAACAGATGTAGACAACAAACGTATGGACACCAAGGGGGGAAAGCTGTTGGGGGGTGGTGGTGGGAGGAGTTGAGAGATTGGGATTGGTATGTATACATTTATATGTATAAAATAGATAACCAAAAAGAACCTGCTGTATAAAAAATAAAATAAAATTCAAATTACAAAAAGTAAAACAGAAAAAATATTCTTCCCTTCACATACATGTATTTATATGAATAACTTATTTCCATGCTTATATCTGTAAATACAAAAAAGAGGAATAAAATCTACCTTGAACCAAAAACGAAAAAAAGAAAAAAAAACAGAACCCAACAGTTACACAGAGGAAAACCATATCAGGGCACTTGCTCCAGTTGTAAACAATTCTGAAGTTGGTCAGTGGTGGGGAATCATCTCCCATTCAGCCAGCAGGCCCCACGCAACAAGCGTCCTCATTGCAAAGCTGGGGGACCGTGCCGAGGCATCTGTGAGTAAACGTGGGCTGAGCCCCAGGCCAGCTGCTGCTGAAATGTTCCCACCCTTCCCAGGTAAAACACCTGAATATGTACAAGGACTTGAAAGCCTAGAGGAAGGGCCATGGAGCCACATGAGCGACAGCATGCCAGCCGACTTGGTGCCTGCAGGCCAGCCAGGTTGGTCCTGGCCCTGGGTGCTCTTCTGGAAGCTTTCCATTTCCCTGTCTGAGATACCCCTGCTGTCCCGGCCCCCACTGCTTTCTTCCTCACTCACCTCTGCCCAGGGAGAAATTCCAGCGACAGGTATGGGTGACACATCCTCTTCTTTAGCAGGTGGCATCTTGGCAACTGCTGCAGAAAGTCCAGCAGAGCCCCACTCACACTGGGCCACCCACAAAGCCGTGGCCTCTCACTCCCTCCCACCAGTCCAGTCCCGAGACTGCTGACAGGACAGAGAAAATGGCGTCAGGCACAGCTGCAGCGGCTCTTGCTGCCTGGAGCGGTGTTTATATTGATCTGAACCCAGGCACACCTGGGGAGTTCTGGCCGGCACGGTCGGGCTTCTCAGGCCAGCCAATAATCACCCCTCAGGGGCTCACAGTTGCAGAAACTGGAACTTGCTGAATCGGCCAGGTCCAAGGAACAGGTGTGGGCTCCTGAGAGTCAGGATAGACAGGGGGCTGCAGCTCTGGCTTGTTTCCTAATTATATTATCTGGCCCATGAGTGGGAGACAACTTCAAGAAAACCCTCTCCTAATGAGAGGAACCCAGGAGTCAGGGAGAGGAGGGGTGGCTGGTGGTTGGAGACAGAGGCCTGGTGCCCCGGGTGCAGTGGAAGTCTCTGGAAGACCAGGTGGAGGGAGGCCACACAGAGTGATGCCCAGGGTCACAGACCTGTCGGAGCTGCTGTTTGTTAGTTCAAGTCCTGCTCTGAGGTGCTCTGTGTCAGATCTGAGTGACAGGTGAGCTGGGAGTGCTCTGCAATGAGGGCGATATGCACGGTTCCTGTGATCCCAGCCCTGTATTGGTACCTGCAAGGGTAGCTCTGTATCCTGGGAGGGGCCTGACCACGAGAGCCCCATGGGCTGCAGGGGAACCTGCCCGGGCAACCTGCCCAGGGAACCCCATATCCTGGGAGGGGCCTGAACACGAGAGCCCCGTGGGCTGGAGTGGGGGTGGGGTACCTGACCAGGTGAGCTCCATATCCTGGGATTGGCCTGACCTCGAGAGCCCCATGGGCTGCTGGAGTCCTGGTAAAGGATGTCAGGACAGTCAGTGAAGCCACCGAGGATATACCTCCAGTAGTTCCTAAATCCTACACCCTGCTGGTCATTCTACCAACCACCAGGACATGGTATTCTGTATTAGTCTTCAATGATGCCTTCTTTTGTATTCTATTAGTCCCAGAGTCAGAAGAAATTTTGGCTTGTGTGTGGCAGGACTCAACATACAACTAAAACAATACTTCCGGGCCGTGTTGCCCCAAGGGTTCAAAAATTCCCACACCATCTTTGGGGAAAGCTCAGCTAAAGACCTAAAAGTTCTACCTCTGGAAAAGGAAACACTCCTTCAATATGCAGACGACATTCTGATCGCTAGCCCTACTAATTAGACCTCTGAACTACAAAGCCAATAAAGGATACAAGTTGTCCAAAAAAGGCTCAAATATCACAGACTACAGTGACCTGCCTGGGCTTCATTCTCACAGAAGGTCGGAGAAGCCCATCCCAGGAAAGGGAAGAAACAATTTATAGCCTTACCCATTTCTAAAACTAGAAGACAGCTTAGGGGTTCCTGGGGAGGCCAGGGTTTGCTGCTTCTGGATCCCTAACTACAGTCTACTACCTGGGCCTCTATATGAAACACTGAAAGGAAAAGATGATGATCCTTTTGAATAGAATGCAGAAGTGGCCTTTCAAGAATGGAAAGAGCAGTCAATTCAGACCCTTGCCCTGGAACTCCCTAATTTAGCTAAACCCTTTGACCTTTACATTCCTGGTGAATGGTGAATCGCCATTGGAGTATTAGTACAAAACCTGGGACCACTTGAAATGGAACAATGCAAGAATGCGATCCAGGTAGGATAAACTACGGTCACGAAGGGGCTTGGCCCACCGCCACATCTGGCCAAGATACTGGCAGTATCTGAAAACCTGGAAATCAGCAGCCCAAAAGGCCACCTCCCTCCTAAGGGAAAAGGACCCCACGTGGTGATCCTAAACCCAAACCATGCCCTGAAGTTGCAGGGTTGGCTCCGTGGGCACACTGACCTTGAGTGAGGAGGCCCTCCAACTCCAACCTCCATAGAGATAACCGGGGCAAAGGGGCACCATGATGACTCAGGTGAAGGTGTCTGCATGGGCAAATGGAACGCTCATTTCCCACCAGGAAGAGGAATTAACCAAAGGCTCAGCGTGCCCTCCCGGAAACAGATTAGGGCCTGAAGCAATCCTGCGGTTTTGCAGCCAGCTCACAAGAAAGCGAGTTGAAGAAAGGAGCTCAGGGGCACTGTAATTCACAAACCTGCAAAGTTATGAATGACAGCCATTGTCCAAAAATGTATTGAAGTAAGTCTTCGAAGAGGAATTGAAAGCGGGGCAGAATTTCAGGAAAACGATTTCAGGGGGTAGACTGGAATTGCACTTAACGCATAGGAAAGGAGGCAGTATGTCGACAATGATGCACTTGGCCAAAAAGGGCGTATGCGTTTTTTCCTGAATATATTCAGGAAAAAACGCATACGCACTTTTTGGCCAACCAAGCAAGCGTGTAAAGGAAATCTGCACTGCAATGAAGTCTCACTGCCCCCCGGTCAAAAGGGCCATCTGACAAAAGTGTAAAATCCAGAAAGGCAGGACAGGTCATGGAGAACAGGAAGCCTTGTTATGCTGATGGGCGGGATGTAAACTGCCAACAGCCACTCTGTAAAAGCAAATGGTGTTTGCTGAAACACGTAGGAAACAAAGCAACACAGCCTATGGCACTTCCACTTACGGTCCTATAGCTTAGGGAAATTAAAATCAAAATCACACAGCCACCCCAATGTTTGGGACGGCTCTGTTTACAAGAACCTCGTCAACGGTACAAGTTAAATATCCGAGAAAACAAAAAATGGATAAAGAAGTTGTGGTACGCATGTACAATGGAATATCACTCAGCAATGAAATCTACGTCATCAGGCCCGTAGCGGCATAATGAGTGGATTCAGGTACGATGATTCTACGAGAAATAAGTCACACAGAAAAAGAAACATCATAAGATATCACTAATACACGGAATGTAAACTTGGCTACACATGAACTGAATTACAAAATAGAACAGGGTCTCAAATTTACAAAACCAACTTATGCTTGCTTATGGGGAAAGTTGAGTTGGGGTGCTGCATAAAACCAGAGATTGAAATTAGCACAGATACCGTTCCATTAGCCAAATATATAATAGACAATACCTACTCCTTGCTCAACGAAATGGACTCAACACCCCATTTTCAACGCCTGGGAAGATACCTGACAAGTAAGAATCTTAAAACCCATGGATTTATATGTCTCCATAAGGAAATCAAGCGTGTGTACAGCGGCCGAAACGCAGCAGTGAAAATCCGATAAATCCCATTATCAAAATAAATTTAAAGAAAAAAACAATGACAGTGAAATAGAGAGCAATTCTTAAATAATTCATTCAGGGCTTGTGATGCTACGTGGATTTACCACATCTACACCCAGAGCTGGGTGAGACATAAGGCTGGACACTTCGGGCTGATAGCATTGGTGAGGTTCGGTGAGCAAACGCAGACCCTTTGAAGTCATACTGCATGGAACCCATTCCATGGGTCCCAACTCTCCAGGTTTAAGGGATTCTTCCTTCAGCTAAAACATGCATGGGAAACCCAGAGTATGGTCCACCATGTGATTGGGAAACGTTGTCAAATGCATCTCAGTTTTCGAACCCTGGTACTCGGGTTCACCATTCCAGACGCTTTACTAACACTCTCCCCACTTGGAGAGTCAGTGCCTTTAACCTCCTGTTTGGCACAGTTTGCAATTTCTGCCCAAGAGAACTGGAATAGGGAGAACCAATGAGAGACTAGCTGTAGGTGTCTGCACGGGCAAATGGAACGCTCATTTCCCACCAGGAAGAGGAATTAACCAAAGGCTCAGCATGCCCTCCCGGAAACAGATTAGGGCCTGAAGCAATCCTGCGGTTTTGCGGCCAGCTCACAAGAAAGTGAGTTGAAGAAAGGAGCTCAGGGGCACTGTAATTCACAAACCTGCAAAGTTATGAATGACAGCCATCGTCCAAAAATGTCTTGAAGTAAGTCTTCGAAGAGGACTTGAAAGGGGGGCAGAATTTCAGGAAAACGATTTCAGGGGGTAGACTGGAATTGCACTTAAAGCATAGGAAAAGAGGCAGTATGTCGACAATGATGCACTTGGCCAAAAAGGGCGTATGCGTTTTTTCCTGAATATATTCAGGCAAAAACGCATACGTCCTTTTTGGCCAACCAAGCAAGCGTGTAAATGAAATCTGCACTACAATGAAGTCTCACTGCCCCCCGGTCAAAAGGGCCATCTGAAAAAAGTGTAAAATCCAGAAAGGCAGGACAGGTCATGGAGAACAGGGAGCCTTGTTATGCTGATGGGCGGGATGTAAATTGCCAACAGCCACTCTGGAAAAGCAAATGGTGTTTGCTGAAACACGTAGGAAAAAAAGCAACACAGCCTATATCACTTCCACTTATGGTCCTATAGCTTAGGGAAATTAAAATCAAAAACACACAGCCACCCCAATGTTGGGGATGGCTCTGTTTAAAAGAACCTCATCTACGGTACAAGTTAAATATCGGAAAAAGCAAAAAATGGATAAAGAAGAAGTGGTACGCACATACAATGGAATATCACTCAGCAATGAAATCTACGTCATCAGGTCCATAGCGGCATAATGAGTGCATTCAGGAACGATGATTCTACGAGAAATAAGTCACACAGAAAAAGAAATATCATAAGATATCACTAATACACGGAATGTAAACTTGGCTACACATGAACTGAATTACAAAACAGAACAGGGTCTCAATTTGAGAAAACCAACTTATGCTTGCTTAAGGGGAAAGGTGAGTTGGGGTGCTGCATAAAACCAGAGATTGAAATTAGCACAGATACCGTTCCATAAGCCAAATATATAATAGACAAGACCTACTCCTTGCTCAACGAAATGGACTGAACACCACATATTCAATGCCTGGGAAGATACCTGACAAGTAAGATTCTTAAAACCCATGGATTTATATGTCTCCATAAGGAAATCAAGCGTGTGTACAGCGGCCTCAATGCAGCAGTGAAAATCGGATAAATCCCATTATCAAAATAAATTTCAAAAACAAAACACAATGACAGTGAAATAGAGAGCAATTCTTAAATAATTCATTCAGGTCTTGTGATGCAACCTGGATTTACCACATCTACACCCAGAGCTGGGTGAGACATAAGGCAGGACACTTCCGGCTGATAGCATTGGTGAGGTTCGGTGAGCAAACGCAGACCCTTTGAAGTCACACTGCATGGTACCCATTCCATGGGTCCCAACTCTCCAGGTTTAAGGGATTCTTCCTTCAGCTAAAACATGCATGTGAAACCCAGAGTATGGTCCACCGTGTGATTGGGAAACGTTTTCTAATGCATCTCAGTTTTCATCCCCTGGTATTCGGGTTCACCATTCCAGACGCTTTACTAACACTCTCCCCACTTGGAGAGTCAGTGCCTTTAAACTCCTGTTTGGCACAGTTTGCAATTTCTGCGCAAGATGAACAGGAATAGGGGGAACCAATGAGAGACTAGCTGGAGGTGTCTGCACGGGCAAATGGAACGCTCATTTCCCACCAGGAAGAGGAATTAACCAAAGGCTCAGCGTGCCCTGCTGGAAACTGATTAGGGCCTGAAGCAATCCTGTGGTTATGCGGCCAGCTCACAAGAAAGCGTGTTGAAGAAAGGAGCTCAGGGGCACTGTAATTCACAAACCTGCAGAGTTATGAAGGACAGCTATCATCCAAAAATGTATTGAAGTAAGTCTTCGAAGAGGAGTTGAAAACGGGGCAGAATTTCAGGAAAACGATTTCAGGGGGTAGACTGGAATTGCACTTAAAGCATAGGAAAAGAGGCAGAATGTCGACAATGATGCACTTGGCCAAAAAGGGCGTATGCGTTTTTTCCTGAATATATTCAGGCAAAAACGCATACGCCCTTTTTGGCCAACCAAGCAAGCGTGTAAATGAAATCTGCACTACAATGAAGTCTCACTGCCCCCGGTCAAAAGGGCCATCTGAAAAAACTGTAAAATCCAGGAAGGCAGGACAGGTCATGGAGAACAGGGCGACTTGTTATGCTGATGGGTGGCATGTAAATTGCCAACAGCCACTCTGGAGAAATGTATGGTGTATCCTGAAACATGTAGGAAAAAAAGCAACACAGCCTATCGCACTTCCACTTGTGGTCCTATAGCTTTGAGAAATTAAAATCAAAAACACACAGCCACCCCAAAGTTTGTGACGGCTCTGTTTACAAGAACCTCGTCTATGGTACAAGTTAAATATCTGAGAAAGCAAAAAATGGATAAAGAAGTTGTGGTACGTACGTACAATGGAATAACACTCAGCAATTATATCTACGTCATCAGGCCCGTAGCGGCATAATGAGTGGATACAGGTACGATGATACTATGAGAAATAAGTCACACAGAAAAAGAAACATCATAAGATATCAATAATACACGGAATATAAACATGGCTACACATGAACTGAATTACAAAACAGAACAGGGTCTCAAATTGAGAAAACCAACTTATGCTTGCTTATGGTGAAAGGTGAGTTGGGGTGCTGCATAAAACCAGAAATTGAAATTAGCACAGATACCGTTCCGTAAGCCAAATATATAATAGACAAGACCTACTCCTTGCTCAACGAAATGGACTCAACACCCAATATTCAACGCCTGGGAAAATACCTGACAAGTAGGAATCTTAAAACCCATGGATTTATATGTCTCCATAAGGAAATCAAGCGTGTGTACAGCGGCCTCAACGCAGCAGTGAAAATCCGATAAATCCCATTATCATAATAAATTTCAAAAAAAAACCACAATGACAGTGAAATAGAGAGCAATTCTTAAATAATTCATTCAGGGCTTGCGATGCAACGTGGATTTACCACATCTACGCAAAGAGCTGGGTGAGACATAAGGCTGGACACTTCGGGCTGATAGCATTGGTGAGGTTCGGTGAGCAAACGCAGACCCTTTGAATTCATACTGCATGGTACCCATTCCATGGGTCCCAACTCTGCAGCTTTCAGGGATTCTTCCTTAAGCTAAAACATGCATGGGAAACCCAGAGTATGGTCCACCGTGTGATTGGGAAACGTTTTCAAATGCATCTCAGTTTTCATCCCCTGGTACTCGGGTTCACCATTCCAGACGCTTTACTAACACTCTCCCCACTTGGAGAGTCAGTGCCTTTAACCTCCTGTGTGGCACAGTTTGCAATTTCTGCGCAAGATGAACAGGAATAGGGAGAACCAATGAGGGTCTAGCTGTAGGTGTCTGCACGGGCAAATGGAACGCTCATTTCCCACCAGGAAGAGGAATTAACCAATGGTTCAGCGTGCCCTGCCGGAAACAGTTTAGGGCCTGAAGCAATACTGCGGTTTGGCGGCCAGCTCACAAGAAAGCGAGTTGAAGAAAGGACATCAGGGGCACTGTAATTCACAAACCTGCAGAGTTATGAATGACAGCTATCGTCCAAAAATGTATTGAAGTAAGTCTTCGAAGAGGACTTGAAAGCGGGGCAGAATTTCAGGAAAACGATTTCAGGGGGTAGACTGGAATTGCACTTAAAGCATAGGAAAAGAGGCAGTATGTCGACAATGATGCACTTGGCCAAAAAGGGCGTATGCGTTTTTTCCTGAATATATTCAGGAAAAAACGCATACGCCCTTTTTGGCCAACCAAGCAAGCGTGTAAAGGAAATCTGCACTACAATGAAGTCTCACTGCCCCCCGGTCAAAAGGGCCATCTGAAAAAAGTGTAAAACCTAGAAAGGCAGGACAGGTCATGGAGAACAGGGAGCCTTGTTATGCTGATGGGCGGGATGTAAATTGCCAACAGCCACTCTGGAAAAGCAAATGGTGTTTGCTGAAACACGTAGGAAACAAAGCAACACAGCCTATGGCACTTCCACTTATGGTCCTATAGTTTAGGGAAATTAAAATCAAAAACACACAGCCACCCCAATGTTGGGGATGGCTCTGTTTACAAGAACCTCGTCTACGGTACAAGTAAAATATCGGAAAAAGCAAAAAATGGATAAAGAAGAAGTGGTACGCACGTACAATGGAATATCACTCAGCAATGAAATCTACGTCATCAGGTCCGTAGCGGAATAATGAGTGCATTCAGGTACGATGATTCTACGAGAAATAAGTCACACAGAAAAAGAAACATCATAAGATATCACTAATACACGGAATGTAAACTTGGCTACACATGAACTGAATTACAAAACAGAACAGGGTCTCAAATTGAGAAAACCAACTTACGCTTGCTTATGGGGAAAGGTGAGTTGGGGTGCTGCAGAAAACCAGAGATTGAAATTAGCACAGATACCATTCCATAAGCCAAATATATAATAGACAAGACCTACTCCTTGCTCAACGAAATGGACTCAACACCCCATATTCAACGCCTGGGAAGATACCTGACAAGTAAGAATCTTAAAACCCATGGATTTATATGTCTCCATAAGGAAATCAAGCGATGTACAGCGGCCTCGACGCAGCAGTGAAAATCCGAAAAATCCCATTATCAAAATAAATTTCAAAAACAAAACACAATGACAGTGAAATAGAGAGCAATTCTTAAATAATTCATTCAGGGCTTGCGATGCAACCTGGATTTACCACATCTACACCCAGAGCTGGGTGAGACATAAGGCAGGACACTTACGGCTGATAGCATTGTTGAGGTTCGGTGAGCAAACGCAGACCCTTTGAAGTCATACTGCATGGTACCCATTCCATCGGTCACAACTCTCCAGGTTTAAGGGATTCTTCCTTCAGCTAAAACATGCATGGGAAACACAGAGTATGGTCCACCGTGTGATTGGGAAACATTTTCAAATGCATCTCAGTTTTCGAACCCTGGTACTCGGGTTCACCATTCCAGACGCTTTACTAACACTCTCCCCACTTGGAGAGTCAGTGCCTTTAACCTCCTGTTTGGCACAGTTTGCAATTTCTGCGCAAGATGAACAGGAATAGGGAGAACCAATGAGAGACTACCTGTAGATGTCTGCATGGGCAAATGGAACGCTCATTTCCCACCAGGAAGAGGAATTAAACAAAGGCTCAGCGTGCCCTGCCGGAAACAGATTACTACCTGAAGCAATCCTGCGGTTTTGCGGCCAGCTCACAAGAAAGCGAGTTGAAGAAAGGAGCTCAGGGGCACTGTAATTCACAAACCTGCAGAGTTATGAATGACAGCTATCGTCCAAAAATGTACTGAAGTAAGTCTTCGAAGAGGACTTGAAAGCAGGGCAGAATTTCAGGAAAACGATTTCAGGGGTAGACTGTAATTGCACTTAAAGCATAGGAAAAGAGGCAGAATGTCGACAATGATGCACTTGGCCAAAAAGGGCGTATGCGTCTTTTCCTGAATATATTCAGGAAAAAACGCATACGCCCTTTTTGGCCAACCAAGCAAGCGTGTAAAGGAAATCTGCACTACAATGAAGTCTCACTGCCCCCCGGTCAAAAGCGCCATCTGAGAAAAGTGTAAAATCCAGAAAGGCAGAACAGGTCATGGAGAACAGGGAGCCTTGTTATGCTGATGGGCGGGATGTAAATTGCCAACAGCCACTCTGGAGAAGTGTATGGTGTTTCCTGAAACACATAGGAAACAAAGCAACACAGCCGGTGGCACTTCCACTTATGGTCCTATAGCTCAGGGAAATTAAAATCAAGAACACAC
Source organism: Delphinapterus leucas (assembly GCF_059928025.1). Taxonomy (NCBI): domain Eukaryota; kingdom Metazoa; phylum Chordata; class Mammalia; order Artiodactyla; family Monodontidae; genus Delphinapterus; species Delphinapterus leucas. The sequence continues at coordinate 2,869,878 of NW_028322232.1, read as the reverse complement.
AGCCACCCCAATGTTTGGGATGGATCTGTTTACAAGAACCTCATCTACGGTACAATTTAAATATCCGAGAAAGCAAAAAATGGATAAAGAAATTGTGGTACGCACGTACAATGGAATATCACTCAGCAATGAAATCTACGTCATCAGGCCCGTAGCGGCATAATGAGTGGATTCAGGTACGATGATTCTACGAGAAATAAGTCACACAGAAAAGGAAACATCATAAGATATCCCTGATACACGGAATTTAAACTTGGCTACACATGAACTGAATTACAAAACAGAACAGGGTCTCAAATTTAGAAAACCAACTAATGCTTGCTTAGGGGAAAGGTGAGTTGGGGTGCTGCATAAAACCAGAGATTGAAATTAGCACAGATACCTTTCCATAAGTCAAATATATAATAGACAAGACCTACACCTTGCTCAACGAAATGGACTCAACGCCCCATATTCAACGCCTGGGAAGATACCTGACAAGTAAGAATCTTAAAACCCATGGATTTATATGTCTCCATAAGGAAATCAAGCGTGTGTACAGGGGCCTAAACGCAGCACTGAACGTCCAATAAATCCCATTATCAAAATAAATTTCTAAAACAAAACACAATGACAGTGAAATAGAGAGCAATTCTTAAATAATTCATTCAGGGCTTGTGATGCAACCTGGATTTACCACATCTACACCCAGAGCTGGGTGAGACATAAGGCTGGACACTTTGGGCTGATAGCATTGGTGAGGTTCGGTGAGCAAACGCAGACCCTTTGAAGTCATACTGCATGGTACCCATTCCATGGCTCCCAACTCTCCAGGTTTAAGAGAGTCTTACTTCAGCTAAAACATGCATGGGAAACCCAGAGTATAGTCCACTGTGTGATTGGGAAACGTTTTCAAATGCATCTCAGTTTTCATCCCCTTGTACTCGGGTTCACCATTCCAGACGCTTTACTAATACTCTCCCCACTTGGAGAGTCAGTGCCTTTATCCTCCTGTTTGGCACAGTTTGCAATTTCTGCGCAAGATGAACAGGAATAGGGAGAACCAATGAGGGACTAGACATAGTTGTGTGCACGGGCAAATGAAACGCTCATTTCCCACCAGGAAGAGGAATTAACTAAAGGCTCAGTGTGCCCTGCCGGAAACAGATTAGGGCCTGAAGCAATCCTGCGGTTTGGCGGCCAGCTCACATGAAAGCGAGTTGAAGAAAGGACATCAGGGACACTGTATTTCACAAACCTGCAGAGTTATGAATGACAGCTATCGTCCAAAAATGTACTGAAGTAAGTCTTCGAAGAGGACTGGAAAGCGGGGCAGAATTTCAGAAAAACGATTTCAGGGGGTAGACTGGAATTGCACTTAAAGCATAGGATAAGAGGTAGAATGTCGACAATGATGCACTTGGCCAAAATGGGCATATGCGTTTTTTCCTGAATATATTTAGGAAAACAGGCGTACGCCCTTTTTGGCCAACCAAGCAAGCATGTTAAGGAAATCTGCACTACACTGAAGTCTCTCTGCCCCCTGGTCAAAAGGGCCATCTGAAAAAAGTGTAAAATCCAGAAAAGCAGCACAGGCCATGGAGAAGAGGGAGCCTTGTTATGCTGATGGGTGGGATGTAAATTGCCAACAGCCACTCTTTAGAAGTGTATGTTGTTTCCTCAAACACCTAAAAAACAAAGCAACGGAGCCTACGGCATTTCCACTTATGGTCCTCTAGCTTAGGGAAATTAAAATCAAAAACACACAGCCACCCCAAAATTTTGGACGGCTCTGTTTACAAGAACCTCGTCTACGGTACAAGTTAAATATCCTAGAATGTGAAAAATGGATAAAGAATTTGTGGTACGTACGTACAATGGAATATCACTCACCAATGAAATCAATGTCATCAGGCCCGTCGCGGCATAATGAGTGGATTCAGGTACGATGATTCTAAGTGAAATAAGTCACACAGAAAATGAAACATCATAAGATATCAGTAATACACGGAATGTAAACTTGGCTACACATGAACTAAATTAAAAAACAGAACAGGGTCTCAAATTTAGAAAACCAACTTATGCTTGCTTAAGGGGAAAGGTGAGTTGGGGTGCTGCATAAAACCAGAGATAGAAATTAGCACAGATACCTTTCCATAAGCCAAATATGTAATAATCAAGACATACTCCTTGCTCAACGAAATGGACTCAACACTCCATATTCAAAGCCTAAGAATACACCTGACTAGTAAGGATCTTCAAACCCATGGATTTATATGTCTCCATAAGAGACTCAAATGTGTGTACAGCGGCATGAATGCAGCAGAGAAAATCCGATAAATCCCATTATCAAAATGAATTACAAAAACAAACACAATGACAGTGAAATAGAGAGCAATTCTTAAATAATTCTTTCAGGGCTTGTGCTGCAACCTGGATTTACCACATCTATACCAAGAGCTGAGTGAGACATAAGGTTGGACAATTCGGGCTGATAGCATTGTTGAGGTTCGATGAGCCAATGCAGACCCTTTGAAGTCATACTGCATGGTACCCATTCCATGGGCCCCAACTCTTCAGGTTTAAGGGATTCTTCCTTCAGCTAAACGTGCATGGGAAACCCACAGTATGGTGCACCGTGTGACCGGAAAACGTCTTCAAATGCATCTCAGTTTTCGTCCCCTTTTACTCGGGTTAACCATTCCAGACCCTTTACTAACACTCTCCCCACTAGGAGAGTCAGTGCCTTTAACCTCCTGCTTGGCACAGTTTGCAATTTCTGCGCAAGATGAACAAAAATAGGGAGAACCAATGAGAGACTAGCTCTAGGTGTCTGCACGTTCAAATATAACGCTCATTTCCCACCAGGAAGAGGAATTTACCAAAGGATCAGCGTGCTGTCCTGGAACCAGATTAGGGCCTGAAGCAATCCTGCGGGTTAGCGGCCAGCTCACAAGAAAGCAAGTAGAAGAAAGGAGCTCAGGCACACTGTCATTCACAAACTTGCAGAGTTATAAATGACAGCTATGGTCCAAAAATATATTGAAGTAAGTCTACGTAGAGGACTTGAAAGCGGGGCAGAATTGCAGGAAAACATTTTCAGGGGCAGACTGGAATTGCATTTAAAGAATAGGGAAAGAGACAGAAAGTCGACAATGATGCACTTGGTCAAAAAGGTCGTATGCGTTTTTTCCTGAATATATTCAGGAAAAAACGCATACGCGCATTTTGGCCAACCAAGCAAGCGTGTAAAGAAATCTGCACTACAATGAAGCCTCACTGCTCCCCTGTCAAAAGGGACATCTGAAAATAGTGAAAAATCCAGAATCGCAGGACAGGCCATGGAGAACAGGGAGCCTTGTTATGCTGATGGGCGGGATGTAAATTGCCAACAGCCACTCTGGAGAAGTGTATGGTGTTTCCTCAAACACCTAAAAAACTAAGCAACGGAGCCTATGGCACTTCAACTTATGGTTCTATAGCTTAGGGAAATTAAAATCAAAAAGACACAGCCACCCATCAATTTTGGATGGCTCTGCTTACAAGAACCTCGTCTGCGGTACAAGTTAAATATCCGAGAAAGCGAAAAATGGATAAAGAAGTTGTGGTACGTACGTACAATGGAATATCACTCAGCAATGAAATCTGTCATGAGGCGCATTGCGGCATAGTGAGTTTATTCAGGTACGATGATTCTAAGTTAACTAAGTCACACAGAAAAAGAAACACCATAAGATATCTCAAATACACGGACTGTAAACATGGCTGCACATGAACTCAATTACAAAAACAGAAAAGGGTCTCAAATTTAGAAAACCAACTTATGCTTGCTTAAGGGGAAAGGTGAGTTGTGGCGCTGCATAAAACCAGAGATTGAAATTAGCACAGATACCTTTCCATAAGCAAATATGTAATAGTCAGGACCTACTCCTTGCTCCACGAAATGGACTCAACACCGCATATTCAATGCCTAGGAATATACCTGACTAGTAAGAATCTTAAAACCCATGGATTTATATGTCTCCATAAGAGAATCAAGCATGTGTACAGTGGCAAAAATGCAGCAGTGAAAATCCGATAAATCCCATTATCAAAATAAATTACAAACACAAAACTCAATGACAATGAAATAGAGAGCAATTCTTAAATAATTCATTCAGGGCTTGTGATGCAACCTGGATTTACCACATCTACACCCAGAGCTGAGTGAGACATAAGGCTGGACACTTCGGGCTGATAGCATTGGTGACGTTCGGTTAGGAAAGGCAACCCTTTGAAGTCATACTGCATGGTACCCATTCCATGGGTCCCAACTCTCCAGGTTTAAGGGATTCTTCCTTCAGGAAAAACATGCATGGGAAACCCAGAATATGGTCCACCGTGTGACTGGGAAACCTTTTTAAATGCATCTCAGTTTTCGTCCCGTCGTACTCGGTTTAACCATTCCAGACGCTTTACTAACACTCTCTCCACTTGCAGAGTCTGTGCCTTTAACCTCCTGTTTGGCACAGTTTGGAATTTCTGCGCAAGATGAACAGGAATAGGGAGAACCAATGAGAGATTAGCTGTAGGTGTCTGCACGAGCAAATTTAACGCTCATTTCGCACCAGGAGGAGGAATTAGCCAAAGGCTCAGCATGCCATGCCGGAACCAGTTTAGGGCCTGAAGCAATCCTGCGGTTTTGCGGCCAGCTCACAAGAAAGCGAGTTGAAGAAAGGAGCTCAGGGGCACTGTAATTCACAAACCTGCAGAGTTATAAATGACAGCTATTGTCCAAAAATATATTGAAGTAAGGCTGCAAAGAGGACTTGATCGCGGGGCAGAATTCCAGGAATACGATTTCAGGAGGTAGATGGGAAGTCCTCTGAAAGTATAGGAGAAGAGGCAGAACCTCGACAATGATGCACTTGGTCAAAAAGGGCATATGCGTTTCTTTCAGGGCCCTCATTAAAGAGGGTAGGAGGCTCCCAGCATGCTTCAGTGACCAATAGAGGGCCTACGTCGCCAAGGCAACGTGAGCCATCCAGGCAGGAGTGACCTCACATCAGAGGGCCCACCTCACAGAAGGGTAAGGAACCCAGTCAGGATCAGACTCTCACCAGAGTGCCCACATAAGCAAGGGGCTGGGAACCAGGCACGAGTGTCCTCACGCCCGTGGGGCCACATCATCGAAAGTTGAGGTACCCAGCACATGTGGCCTCAAACCAGAGGACCCACATCACCATGGGTCTTGGAGCGAGGCAGGCAGGATTAACCTCAAAACACATGGCCCATTGTATAAAAAAGGTGAGGAATCCAGCAGTTGGAACGTCCCAGCAGGCGGCCCAGATCACCGAGGCTATGGGATCCAGGCAGTGATGAACTCACAACAGAGGGCCCTCATCGTGATACTGTAAGCAACCCAGCCGTTGTGACCTCAGAGCACAAGGCCCACATTCCCATGGGGAAGGGAACCAAGCAGGAGTGTCATCGCACCAGTGGGCACACATCAGAAAATGTGGAGAGCCCTGCAGTTAGGGCTGGACGCCAGAGGGCCCTCATCACTGAGGAGAGGAGGCTCCCAGCAAGCTCCAACTGCTACCAGAGGGCCGACGTCGCCAATGCGGGGTGTGCCAGCCAGGCAGGAGTGACCTCAGAGCAGAGGGCCAACAACACAAAAGTGTGAGGAACCCAAAGAGGATCAGACTCTCACCACAGGGCCCACATCACCAAGGGAATGGAAACCAGGCAGGAGTGTCCTCACACCAGTGGGGCCACATCACCGAAATGTGACGGACCCAGCACACGTGGCCTCAAACTACAGGACACACATCACCAAGGGGCTGGGAGTGAGGCAGGCAGGAGGAGTCTCAAAACAGAGGGCCCATAGAAGGAAAAAGTTGAGGAATCCCGCAGTTGGAAGCTCCCCGCAGGTGGCCAGGAGCAGCGAGGCTATGGGATCCATGCCGGAGTGAACTCACACCAGAGGGCCCTCATCATGAAACTGAGCAACGTAACATTGGGACCTCAGAGCAGAAAGCCCACATTCCCATGGGGTTGGGAACCTGGCAGGAGTGTACTCGCACCACAGGGCACACATCAGAAAATTTTGGGAGCCCAGCAGTTAGGGTCTGACACCAGAGGGCCCTCATTACCGAGGGGAGGAGACTCCCAGCAGGCACCAACTCCCAACTGAGGGCCCATGTCGCCAAGGTGACGTGTGTCAGCCAGGCAGGAGTGACCTCACAGCGGAGGGCCTACCTCACAAAGGGTGAGGAACGCAGCCAGGATAAGACTCTCACCAGAGGGCCCACATCACCAAAGGGATCGGAACAAGGCAGGAGTGTCCTCACACCAGTGTGCCCACATTATAGAAAGGTGAGGAACCCAGCACATGTGGCCTAAACCAGAGGACCCACATTTCCAAGGTGCTCCGAGTGAGGCAGGCAGGAGTAGCCTAACAACACAGGGCCCACAGAATAAAAAATGTGAGGAATCCAGCAGTTGGAACCTCCCAGCAGGTGGCCCAGAGCACGGAGTCTATGGGATCCAGGCCACAGTGATCTCACAGCAGAGGGCCCACATCATGAAACTGTGAGCAACCCAGCCAGTGGGACCTCAGAGCAGAAGGCCCACATCCCCATGGGGATGGGAACCTCGCAGGAGTGTCCTCGCACAACTTAGCACGTATCAGAAAATGTGGGAACCCAGGAGTTATGGCCTGACGCCAGAGGGCCCACATCACGGAGGAGAGGAGGCTACCAGCAGGCTCCAAATGCCACCAGAGGGCCGACGTCACCAAGGCAACGGGAACAAGCCAGGCAGTAGTTACCTCACAGCAGAGGGCCCACCTCACAGAAGTGTGAGGAACCCAAAGAGGATCAGACTCTAACCAGAGCGCGCACATCACCAAGGGGATGGAAACCAGGCAGGAGTGTCCTCACACCAGTGGGGCCACATCAGCGAAAGGTGAGGAACACAGCACATGTGGCCTCAAACAAGGGGACACACATCACGAAAGGGCTGGGAGTGAGGCGTGCAGGAGGAGACTCACAACAGAGGGCCCATAGAATAAAAAAGGTGAGGAACCCCGCAGTTGGAAGCTCCAAACAGGTGGCCCAGAGCACCGAGGCTATGGGATCTATGCCGGAGTGAACTCACAGCAGAGGGCCCACATTCTGACACTGTGAGCAGCCCAGCCGTTGGGACCTCAGAGCAGAAAGCCCACATGCCCATGGGGATGGGACCCTGGCTAGAGTGTACTCGCCTGACAGGGCGCACATCAGAAAATTTTGGGAGCCCATGAGTTAGGGCCTGACGCCATAGGGCCCCCATCACCGAGGGGAGGAGACTCCCAGCAGGCACCAACTCCCAACTGAGGGCCCACATCGCCAAGGTGACGTGTGCCAGCCAGGCAGGAGTGACCTCACAGCAGAGGGCCCACCTCACAGAAGTGGGAGGAACCCAGCCAGGATCAGACTCTCACCAGAGGGCCCACATCACCAAGGGGATCAGAACAAGGCAGGAGTGTCCTCACACCAGTGGGGCCACATCATTGAAAGGTGAGGAACCCAGCACACGTGGCCTCAAACCAGAGGACACACATCACCCAGGGGCTGGGAGTGAGGCAGGCAGGAGGAGTCTCAAAACAGAGGGCCCATAGAAGGAAAAAGGTGAGGAATCCCACAGTTGGAACCTCCCCGCAGGTGGCCAGAAGCAGGGAGGCTATGCGATCCATGCGGGAGTGAACTCACACCAGAGGGCCCTCATCATGAAACTGAGCAACGTACCATTGGGACCTCAGAGCAGAAGGCCCACATTCCCATGGGGTTGGGAACCGGGCAGGAGTGTACTCGCACCACAGGGCGCACATCAGAGAATTTTGGGAGCCCAGGAGTTAGGGTCTGACGCCAGAGGGCCCTCATTACTGAGGGGAGGAGACTCCCGGCAGGTACCAACTCCCAACTGAGGGCCCACATCGCCAAGGTGACATGTGCCAGCCAGGCAGGAGTGACCTCACAGCAGAGGGCCCACCTCACAGAAGGGTGAGGAACCCAGCCAGGATCAGACTCTCACCAGAGGGCCCACATCATCAAGGGGATAGGAAGCAGGCAGGAGTGTCCTCACACCAGTGGGGCCACACCATCGAAAGGCGAGGGACCCAGCACACGTGGCCTCAAACCAGAGGAAACACATCACCAAGGGGCTGGGAGAGAGGCAGGCAGGAGGAGTCTCAAAACAGAGGGCCCATAGAAGAAAAAAGGTGAGGAATCCCGCAGTTGGAACATTCCAGCAGGTGGCCAGGAGCAGAGAGGCTATGGGATCCAGGCCGGAGAGAACTCACAGCAGAGGGCCCTCATCATGAAACTCAGCAACCCATGGTTGGGACCTCAGAGCAGAAGGCCCACATTCCCATGGGGTTGGGAACCTGGCAGGAGTGTACTCGAACAACAGGGCGCATATCAGAAAATATTGGGAGCCCAGGGGTTAGGGTCTGACGCCAGAGGGCCCTCATTACCGAGGGGAGGAGACACCCAGCAGGCACCCAATCCCACCAGAGGGCCGACGTCGCCAAGGCGGGGTGTGCCAGCCAGGCAGGAGTGACCTCAGAGAAGAGGGCCCACCTCACAGAAGTGTGAGGAACCCAACCAGGATCAGACTCTCACCGGAGGGCCCACATCACCAAGGGGATGGGAACCAGGCAGGAGTGTCCTCACACCAGTAGGGCCACATCAGCCAAAGGTGAGGAACCCAGCACATGTGGCCTCCAACCAGAGGACACACATCACCAAGGGGCTAGGAGTGAGGCAGGTGTCTGGAGGGGTACATTTAACTCTAATTTCCCACCAGGAAGTGGAATGAACCAAAGTCTCAGAGTGCCGTGCCGGACCCTGATTACGGCCTGAAGCAAACCTGTGGCTTCTTGGCCAGTTTTCAAGGAAACGAGTTAAGAAAGGAAATCACGGTCACTGTAATTCACAAACCTGCAGAGTTATAAATGACAGCTATTGGCAAAAATATATTGAAGTAATTCTCCAAAGAGGACTTGAAAACGAGGCAGAATTGCAGGAATCATATTTCAGGGGGTAGATTGGAATTGCATTTAAAGCATGTGAAAAGCGGCAGATCTTTGACAGTGATGCACTTAGACAAAAGTGCGTAAACATTGTTTCCTGAATATATTCAGGAAAAAACACATATGCCCTTTTTGGCCAACCAAGCACTCTAGCAATGGAAATCCGCACTACAATGAAGTCTCATTTCCCATTCGTCAAAAGGGCCATCTGAAAAAAGTGTAAAAACCAGAAACACAGGACAGGCCATGGAGAACAGGGAGCCTTGTTATGCTGATGGGCGGGATGTAAATTGCCAACAGACACTCTGGAGATGTTTATGGTGTATCCTGAAACATCTGAAAAACAAAGCTACAGACCCTAGGGCACTTCCACTTTCGGCCCTATAGCTTAGGAAAATTAAAATCAACAAGACACAGCCAACACAAAATTTTGAGCTGCTGTGTTTACAAGAACCTTGAGTCCAGTACAAATTAAATATCCCAGAAAGAAAAAAAATGGATAAAGGAGTTGTGCTACTTACGTACAACGGAATATCACTCAGCAATGAAATCAATGTCATCAGGCCTGTAGCAGCAAATTGAGTGGATTTAAGTATGATGATTCTAAGAGAAATACGTCACACAGAGAAAGATAATTATCATAAGATATCACTAATAGAGAGAGTGTAAACTTGGCTACACATAAACTGAATTCCAAAACCGAACAGAGTCTCACATTTAGATAAAAACTTATGCTTGCTTAAGGGGAAAGTTGAGTTGCGGTGCTGTATAAAACCAGAGATTGAAATTAGCACACATACCGTTCCATAAGCCAAATATGTAATAGACAAGACCTACTCTTTGCTCAACGAAATAGACTCATCCATGGTGTATCACCTCACACCTGTTAGAATGGGCATCATCAGAAAATCTACAAACAACAAATGCTGGAAAGGGTGTGGAGATAAGGAACCCTCTTCCACTATTGTTGGGAATGAAAATTGATACAGTCACTGTGGAGAACATTATGGAGTTTCTTATAAAACTAAGAATAGAATTACCATATGATACAGCCATCCCACTACTGGGCATATACCCAGACAAAACCATAAATCGAAAAGAGACATTCACCGCAATGTTCATTGCATCACTATTTACAATATCCAGGTAATGGAAGCAACCTAAATGCCCACAGACAGACGAATGCATAAAGATGTGGTACATATATAAAATGGAATATTACTAAGCCATAAAAAGGAATGAAATTGGGTCATTTGTAGAGACGTTGATGGATCTAGAGACTGTCATACAGAGTGAAGTAAGTTAGAAATAGAAAAACAAATCTTGTCTATTAATGCATATATGTGGAACCTAGAAAAATTGTACAGATGAACCGTTTTGCAAGGCAGAAATAGAGCAACAGATGTAGACAACAAACGTATGGACACCAAGGGGGGAAAGCTGTTGGGGGGTGGTGGTGGGAGGAGTTGAGAGATTGGGATTGGTATGTATACATTTATATGTATAAAATAGATAACCAAAAAGAACCTGCTGTATAAAAAATAAAATAAAATTCAAAATTAAAAAAAATAAAATTAAAAAAAGTAAAACAGAAAAAATATTCTGCCCTTCACATACATGTATTTATATGAATAAATTATTTCCATGCATATATCTGTAAATACAGAAAAGAGGAATAAATTCTACCTTGAACCAAAAACGAAAAAAAGAAAAAGAAAAACAGAACCCACCAGTTACACAGAGGAAATCCCTATCAGGGCAATTGCTCCAGTTGTAAACAATTCTGAAGTTGGTCAGTGGTGGGGAATCATCTCCCATTCAGCCAGCAGGCCCCACGCAACAAGCGTCCTCATTGCAAAGCTGGGGGACCGTGCCGAGGCATCTGTGAGTAAACGTGGGCCGAGCCCCAGGCCAGCTGCTGCTGAAATGTTCCCACCCTTCCCAGGTAAAACACCTGAATATGTACAAGGACTTGAAAGCCTAGAGGAAGGGCCATGGAGCCACACGAGCGACAGCATGCCGGCCGACTTGATGCCTGTAGGCCAGCCAGGATGGCCCTGGCCCTGGGTGCTCTTCTGGAAGCTTTCCATTTCCCTGCCTGAGATACCCCTCCTGTCCCGGCCCCCACTGCTTTCTTCCTTCCTCACCTCTGCCCAGGGAGGAATTCCAGCGGCAGGTATGGGTGACACATCCTCTTCTTTAGCAGGTGGCATCTTGGCAACTGCTGCAGAAAGTCCAGCAGAGCCCCACTCACACTGAGCCACCCACAAAGCCGTGGCCTCTCACTCCCTCCCACCAACCCAGCCCCGAGACTGTTGACAGGGCAGAGAAAATGGCGTCAGGCACAGCTGCAGGGGCTCTTGCTGCCTGGAGTGGTGTTTATATCGATCTCAACCCAGGCACACCTGGGGAGATCTGGCCGGCACGGTCAGGCTGCCCAGGTCAGCCTATCATCACCCCTCAGGGTCTCACAGTTACAGAAAATGGAACTTGCTGAATCGGCCAGGTCCAAGGAACAGGTGTGGGCTCTTGAGAGTCAGGATAGACAAGGGGCTGTAGCTCTGGCTTGTTTTCTAATCATTTTATCTGGCCCATGAGTGGGAGACAACTTCAAGAAAACCCTCTCCTAATGAGAGGAACCCAGGAGTCAGGGAGAGGAGGGGTGGGTGGTGGGTTTAGACAGAGGCCTGGTGCCCCGGGTGCAGTGGAAGCCTCTGGAAGACCAGGTGGAGGGAGGCCGCACAGAGTGATCCCCAAGGTCACAGACCTTTTGGAGCTGCTGTTTGTTAGTTCAAGTACTGCTCTGAGGTGCTCTGTGTCAGATCTGAGTGACAGGTGAGCTGGGAGTGCTTTGCAATGTGCACTATGTGCACGGTTCCTGTTTGCCCAGACTTGCCACGGTACCTGCAAGGGTAGCTCTGTATCCTGGGAGGGGCCTGACCACGAGAACCCCATGGGCTGCAGGGTACCTGCCCAGGGAACACCATATCCTGGGAGGGGCCTGACCACGAGGGCCCTGTGTCCTGGGGTGGGGGTGGGGTACCTGCCTGGGTAAGCTCCATATCCTGGGATTGGCCTGACCTTGAGAGCCCCATGGGCTGCAGCAGTCAAGGTAACGGATGTCAGGAGAGTCAGTGAAGCCACCGAGGATATACCTCCAGTAGTTCCTAAATCCTATACCCTGCTGGTCATTCTACCAACAACCAGGACTTGGTATTCTGTATTAGTCTTCAATGATGCCTTCTTTTACACTTTTTTCACATGGCCCGTTTGACCGGGGGGCAGTGAGGCTTCATTGTAGTGCAGATTTCCTTTACACGCTTGCTTGGTTGGCCAAAAAGTGCATATGTGTTTTTTCCTGAATATAGTCAGGAAAAAACCCATATGCACTTTTTGGCCAAGTGCATCATTGTCGACATTCTGCCTCTTTTCCTATGCTTTAAGTGCAATTCCAGTCTACCCGCTGAAATCGTTTTCCTGAAATTCTGCACCGCTTTAAAGCCCTCTTCACAGACTTACTTGAATATATTTTTGGACGATAGCTATCATTCATAACTCTGCAGGTTTGTGGACTACAGTCCACTTGAGCTCTTTTCTTCAACACGCTTTCTTGTGAGCTGACCGCAAAACTGCAGGATTGCTTCAGGCCCTAATCTGTTTCTGGCAGGGCATGCTGAGCCTTTGGTTAATTCCTCTTCCTGGTGGGAAATGAGCGTTCCATTTGCCCGTGCAGACACCTACAGCTAGTCTCTCATTGGTTCTCCCTATTCCTATTCATCTTGCGCAGAAATTGCAAACTGTGCCAAACAGGAGGTTAAAGGCACAGACTCTCCAAGAGGGGAGAGTGTTGGTAAAGCGTCTGGAATGGCGAACCCGAGTACCAGGGGACGAAAACTGCGATGCATTTGAAAACGTTTCCCAATGACATGGTGGACCGTACTCTGCGTTTCCCATGCATGTTTTAGCTGAAGGAAGAATCCCTTAAACCTGGAGAGTTGAGACCCATGGAATGGGTACCATGCAGTATGTCTTCAAAGGGTCTGCATTTGCTCACCGAACCTCACCAATGCCATCAGCCCGAAGAGTCCAGCCTTATGTCTCACCCTAACCCTTACTCGAAGCCTTGCCCTAATCCGTCCCGTAATCCTAACCCATACGCAAACACTAACCCGTATCCTAACACGTACGCTCATCCTAAACAGTTGTCGTACCCTAACCTGTACCCTAAACCGTCCCTATCCCCTAACCCTAACAAACCATAACCCTAACACTTACCCAAAGCCTTACCCTAAACCGTCCCCTAATCCTAACCCGTACGTTAACACTAACTCATACCCTAACATGTACGCTCACCCTAAACCATTGTCGTACCCTAACCTGTACCCTAAACTGTCCCCGTCCCCTAAACATAACACTAACCCTAACCCTAAACCTAACCCTTACCCGAAGCCTTACCGTAACCCGTCCCCTAAAACTAACCTGGGCGCTAACACTAACCCATACCCTAACACGTACACTCACCCTAAACCGTTGGCGAACCCTAACCTGTACCCTAAACTGTCCCCATCCCTGTCCTCTAACACTAACCCTAACCCTTACCCGAAGCGTCACCCTAATCCGTCCCATAATCCTAAACCGTACGCTAAAACTAACCCGTGCCCTACCACATACGCTCACCTGAAAACGTTGTCGTACCCTAACCTGTACCCTAAACCGTCACCGTCCCCTAATCCTAACCCTAACCCTTACCCAAAGCCTTACCCTAACCGTCGCCTAATCCTAACCCGTACGCTAACACTAACTGTACCCTAACACATATGCTGACCCTAAACCGTTGTCGTACCCTAACCTGTACCCTAAACAATCCCCGTCCCCTAACCCTAACCCTAACCCTAACCCTAACCATTAAGCGAAGCCTTACCCTAACCCGTCCCTAATCCTAACCCGTACGCTAACACTAACACGTACCCTAACACATACGCTCACACTAAACCCTTGTTGTACCCTAAACTGTACCCTAAACCGTCCCCGTACCTTACCCTAACCCTAACCCTAAACCTTACCTGAAGCCTTGCCCTAACCTGTCCCCTAATCCTAACATGGACGCTAACACTAACCCGTACCCTAACATGTACGCTCACCCTAAACCGTTGTCGTACCCTAACCTGTACCCTAAACCGTCACCGTCCCCTAACCCTAACCCTAACCCTAACACTTACACGAAGCCTTACACTAACCCGTCCCCTAATCCTAACCCGTGCGCTAACAATAACCCGTACCCTAACACGTACACTCACGCTAAACCGTTGTCTTACCCTAACCTCTACCCTAAACCGTCACTGTCCCCTAACACTAACCCTAATCCTAACCCTTAACCGAAGCCTTACCCTAACCTGTCCCCTTATCCTAACCAGTACACTAACACTAACCCGTAACCTAACACGTACGCTCACCCTAAACCGTTGTCGTACCCTAACCTGTACCCTAAACCGTCCCCGTCCCCTAACCCTAAACCTAACCTTAACGCTAATCCTAAACCTTACCCGAAGCCTTACCCTAAACCGTTCCCTAATCCTAACCCGTATGCTAAAACTAACCCGTACCCCAACACGTACGCTCACACTAAACCGTTGTTGTACCCTAACCTGTATCCTAAACTGTCCCTGTCACCGTCCCCTAACACTAACCCTAACCCTAACCCTAACCCTTAGCCGAAGCCTTACCCTAACCCGTCCCCTAATCCTAACCCGTAGGCTAACACTAACCCGTACCCTAACACGTACGCTCACCCTAAACCGTTGTTGTACACTAACCTGTACCCTAAACCGTCCCCGTCACCTAACACTAACCCTAACCCTAACCCTAACCCTAACCCTTACCTGAAGCCTTACCCTAAACCATTCCCTAATCCTAACCCGTACGCTAACACTAACCCGTGCCCTAACATGTACAGTCATCCTAAACCGTTGTCGTACGCTAACCTGTATCCTGAACCGTCCCCGTCCCCGTCCCCTAACCCTAACCCTAAACCTAACCCTAACCCTTACCCGAAACCTTACTCTAAACTGTCCCATAATCCTAACCCGTACGCTAACACTAATCCATACCGTAACACGTATGCTCACCCTAAACCGTTGTCGTACCCTAACCTGTACCCTAAACCGTCCCCATCCCCAAACCCTAACCCTAAACCTAACCCTAACCCTAAACCTTACCTTAAGCCTTACGCTAACCCGTCCCCTAATCCGAACACGTACGCTAACCATAACCCGTACCCTAACACGTACGCTCACACTAAACCGTTGTCGTACCCTAACCTGTACCCTAAACCGTCCCCGTCCCCTAACCCTAACCCTAAACCTAAGCCTAACCCTTAACCGAAGCCTTACCCTAACCCGTCCCCTAATCCGAACCCGTATGCTAACACTAACCCGTACTCTAATACGTACACTCACCCTAAACCGTTTTCGTATGCTAACCTGTACCCTAAACCGTCCCCGTCCCCGTCCCCTAACCCTAACGCTAACCCTAACACTAACCCTTACCCGAAGCCTTACACTAACCCGTCCCCTAATCCTAAGCCGTACGCTAACACTAAAACGTGCGCTACCACGTACGCTCACCATAAACTGTTGTCGTACACTAAAGTGTACCCTAAACCGTCCTCTTCCCCGTTCCGTAAACCTAAACCTAACCCTAACAATGACCCTTACCTGAAGCCTTACCCTAACCCATCCCATAATCCTAACCCGTACGCTAACACTAACCCGTACCCAAACACGTACGCTCACCCTAAACCGTTGTCGTACCCTAACCTGTACCCTAAACCGTCCCCGTCCCCTAACCCTAACCCTAACCCTAACCCCAACCCGAAAACTTATCCGAAGCCTTACCCTAACCCATCCCTTATTCCTAACCCGTACGCTAACACTAACCCGTACCCTAACACTAACCCGTACCCTAACACGTACGCTCAACCTAAACCGTTGTGTACCATAACCTGTACCCTAAACCATCCCCGTACACTACCCCTAACCCTAACCTAAACCTAGCCCTTACTCGAAGCCTTACCCTAATCCGTCCCATAATCCTAACCCATACGCTAACACTAAATGATACCCTAACACGTACGCTCACCCTAAACCGTTGTTGTACCCTAAACTGTACCCTAAACCGTTCCCGTCCCCGTCCCCCAACCGTAAACCTAACCCTAAACCTAATCCTTACCCGAAGCCTTACCCTAAACCGTCCCATAATCCTAACCGTACGCTAACACTAACCCGTACCCTAACACGTACGCTCACCCTAAACAGTTGTCGTACCCTAACCTGTACCCTAAACCGTCCCCGTCACCTAACCCGAACCCTAACCCTAGCCCTAACTCTAACCCTTACCCGAAGCCTTACACTAACCCGTCCCCTAATCCTAACCCATACGCTAACACTAAACTGTACCCAAACACGTACGCTCAACCTAAACCGTTGTCGTACCCTAACCTGTACCATAAAGCGTCTCCGTCCCCTAACCCTAACCATAACCCTAACCCTAACACTTACTCGAAGCCTTATCCTAACCTGTCCCCTAATCCGAACCCGTACGCTAACACTAACCCGTACCCTAACACGTACGCTCACCCTAAACCGTTGTGTAACCTAACCTGTACCCTAAACCGTCCCCGTCCCCTAACCCTAACCCTAACCTTAATCCTAACCCTTACCCGAAGCCTTACCACAACCCGTCCCCTAATCCTAACCCGTACGCTAATACTAACACGTACCCTAACACGTACGCTCACTCTAAACCGTTGTCGTACCCTAACCTGTACCCTAAAGCATCTCCGTCCCCGTCCCCTAACCCTAATCCTAACCCTAAACCTTACCCAAAGCAGTACCCTAACCCGTCCCCTAATCCTAACCCGTACGGTAACACTAACCCGTAGCCTAACACGTACGCTCAACGTAAACCGTTGTGTACCCTAACCTGTACATTAAACCATCCCCGTACACTAACCCTAAAGCTAACCCTAAACCTAACGCTTACCGGAAGCCTTACCCTAACCCGTCCCCTAATCCTAAACCGTACGCTAACACTAAACCGTACCCTAACACGTACGCACACCCTAAACCGTTGTTGTACCCTAACGTGTACCCTAAACCGTTCCCGTCCCGTCCCCTAACCCTAAACCTAACCCTAAACCTAACCCTTACCCGAAGCCTTACCCTAACCCGTCACCTAATCCTAACCCGTAGGCTAACACTAACCCGTACCCTAACACGTATGCTCACCCTAAACCGTTGTCGAACCATAATCTGTACCCTAAACCGTCCCCCTCACCTAACCCTAACCCTAACCCTAACCCTAATTCTAACCCTTACCCGAAGCCTTACACTAAACCGTCACCTAATCCTAACCTGTACGCAAACACTAAACCGTACCCTCACACGTACGCTCACCCGAAACATTTGTCGTACACTAACCTGTACCCTAAACCGTCTCCGTCTCCCTCACCCTAACCCTAACCCTAACCCTAACCCTTACCCGAAGCCTTACCCTAAACCGTCCCCTAATCCGAACCCGTATGCTAACACTAACCCGTGCCCTAACACGTACACTCAACCTGAACAGTTGTCGTACCCTAAACTGTACCCTAAACCGTCCCCATTCCGTAACCCTAACCCTAACCCTAAACCTAACCATAAAACTTACCCAAAGCCTTACACTAACCCGTTCCCTAATCCAAATCCATACGCTAACACTAACCCGTACCCTAATACATGCGCTCACACTAAACCGTTGTCGTACCCTAAACTGTACCCTAAAAAGTCACTGTCCTCTAATTCTAACCCTAACGCTAACCCTAACACTTACCCGAAGCCTTACACTAACCCGTCCCCTAATCCTAACCCGTACGCTAACACTAACCCATACCCTAACATGTACGCTCACCCTAATCCATTGTCGTACCCTAACCTGTACCCTAAACCGTCCCCGTCCCCTAACCCTAACACTAAACCTAATCATTACCCGAAGCCTTACCCTAACCTGTCCCCTAATCCTAACCCGTACGCTAACGCTAACCAGTACCCTAACACGTACCCTCACTCTAAACCGTTGTCGTACCCTAACCTGTACCCTAAAACGTCCCCATCCCCTAACCCTAACCCTAACCCTTACCCGAAGCCTTCCCCTAACCCGTCCCCTAATCCTAACCCGTACGCTAACACTAACCCATACCCTAACACGTATGCTCACCCTAAACCGTTGTCGTACCCTAACCTCTACCCTAAACCGTCCCCGTCCCCTAACCCTAACCCTAAACCTAACCCTAAACCTAACCCTTACCCGAAGCCTTACCCTAACCCGTCCCCTAATCCTAACCTGTACGCTAACACTAACCCGTACACTAACAAGTACACTCACCCTAAAACGTTGTCATACCCTAATCTGTACCCTAAACCGTCCCCTAACCCTAACCCTAAACCTAACCCTTACCCGAAGCCTTACCCTAACCCGTCCTCTAATTCTAAACCGTACGCTAACAGTAAACCGTGCCCTAACACGTACGCTCACCCTAAACCGTTGTCGTACCCTAACCTCTACCCTAAACCGTCCCCGTCCCCTAAACCTAACCCTAACCCTAACCCTAACCCTTAACCGGAGCCTTACACTAACCCGTCCCGTAATACTCAGCCGTACGCTAACTCTAACCCATACCCTAACACGTACGCTCACCCTAAACCGTTGTCGTACCCTAACCTGTATCCTAAACCATCCCCGTCCCCTAACCCTATCCCTAACACTAACCCTAACCCTTACCCGAATCCTTACCCTAACACGTCCCCTAATCTAAACTGTACGCTAACACTAACCCGTACCCTAACACGTACGCTCACCCTAACCATTGTCGTACCCTAACCTGTACCCTAAATCGTGCCCATCCCCTAACCCTTACCCGAAGCCTAACCCTAACTGTAAACCTTACCCGAAGCCTTACACTAACCCGTCACCTAAAACTAACCGTATGCTAACACTAATCCGTGCCCTAACACGTACGCTCACCCTAAAGCGTTGTCGTGCACTAACCTGTACCCTAAACCGTCCCCGTCCCCTAACACTAGCCCTAAACCTAACCCTAACACTAACCCTAAACCTTACCCGAAGCCTTACCCTAACCCGTCCCCTAATCCTAACCCGTACCCTAACACTAACCCGTACCCTAACACGTACGCTCACCCAAAACCGTTGTCGTACCCTAACCTGTACCCTAAACCGTCCATGTCCCCTGACCCTAACCCTAACCCTAACCCTTACCTGAAGCCTTACACTAACCCGTCCCCTGAACGTAACCTGTACGCTAACACTAACCAGTACCCTAACACGTATGCTCACCCTAAACCTTTGTCGTACATTAACCTGTACCCTAAATCGTCCTTGTCCCCTAACCCTAACCCTAACCCTAACCCTAATCCTAACCCTTACCGGAAACCTTACCCTAAACCGTTCCCTAATACTAACCCGTATGCTAACACTAACCCGTACCATAACACCTATGCTCACCCTAATCCGTTGTCGTAACCTAACCTGTACCCTAAACCGTCCCTGTCCCCGTCCCCTAACACTAACCCTAACCTTAACCCTAACACTTACCCGAAGCTTTACCCTAACCCGTCACCTAATCCTAACCCGTACGCTAACACTAAACTGTACCCTAACCCGTACGCTCACCCTAAAACGTTGTTTTACCCTAACCTGTACCCTAAACCATCCCCGTCACCTAAGCCTAACCCGAATCCTAACCCTAACCCTAACCCTTACCCAAAGCCTTACCCTAACCCGTCCCCTAATCCTAACGTGTACGCTAACACTAACCCGTACCCTAACACGTACGCTCACCCTAAACCGTTGTCATACGCTAACCTGTACCCTAAAACTTCCCCGTCCCCTAACCCTAACCTTAACCATAACCCGAACCCTAACGCTTACCAGAAGCCTTACCCTAACCCGTCCCTAATCCTAACCCGTATGCTAACACTAACCCGTACCCTAACACATACGCTCAACCTAAACCTTTGTCGTACCCTAACCTGTACCCTAAACAATCCCTGTCCCCTAACCATAACCCTAACCCTACCTCTAAACCTAAACCTTACCCGAAGCCTTACCCTAACCCGTCCCCTAATCCTAACCCGTTAGCTAACACTAACTTGTACACTGACATGTACGCTCACCCTAAACCGCTGTCGTACCCTAACCTGTACCCTAAACCATCCCGGTCGCCTAACCCTAAACCTAACCCTAACCCTAACCCTAACCCTTACCCGAAGCCTTACCCTAACACGTCCCATAATCGTATCCCGTACACTAACACTAACCCGTGCCCTAACACATACTCTCACACTAAACCGTTGTTGTAACCTAACCTGTACCCTAAACTGTCCCCTTCCCCTAATCCCTAACCCTAACCCTAATCCTAACCCTTACCCGAAGCCTTACCCTAACCTGCCCCCTAATCCTAACCCGTACGCTAACTCTAACCCGTACCGTAACACGTACGCTCACGCTAAATCGTTGTCATACACTAACCTGTACCCTAAACCGTCCGCATCCCCGTCCTCTAAACCTAACCCTAACCCTAACCCTAACCCTTACCCGAAGCCTTACCCTAAACCGTCCCCTAATCCTAACCCATACGCTAACACTAACCCGTACCCTAACACTTACGCTCACCCTAAACCGTTGTTGTGCACTAACCTGTACCGTACACCGTCCTTTTCCCCGAACCCTAACCCTAACCCTAACCCTAACACTAACGCTTACCCGAAGCCTTACCCTAACCCGTCCCCTAATCCGAACCCGTAAGCTAACAATAATCCGTACACTAACACGTACGCTCACCCTAAATCTTTGTCGTACCCTAATCTGTACCCTAAACCGTCCACATCCCCTAACCCTAACCCTAAACCTAACCCTAACTCTAAACCTTACCTGAAGCCTTACCCTAAACCGTCCCCTAAACCGAACCCGTACCCTAACAATAACCCGTACACTAACACGTACGCTCACCCTAAACGGTTGTCGTACCCTAACCTGTACCCTAAACCGTCCCCGTCCCCGTCCCCTAACCCTAACCATAAGCCTAACCCTTACCCGAAGCCTTACCCTAACCCATCCCCTAATCCGAACCGTACGCTAACACTAACCCGTACCCTAACCGTACACTCACCCTAAACAGTTGTCGTACGCTAACCTGTATTCTAAACTGTCCCCGTCCCCGTCCCCTTACCCTAAACCTAACCCTAACACTAACCCTTACCCGAAGCCTTACCCTAAACCGTTCCATAATCCTAACCCGTACGCTAACACTAAACCATGCGCTACCACGTAGGCTCAGCCTAAACTGTTGTCATACACTAACCTGTACCCTAAACCGTCCCCGTCCCGGTCCCCGTCCCCTAACCCTAACCCTAACCCTTACCCAAAGCCTTACCCTAACCCGTCCCCTAATCATAAACCGTAGGCTAACACTAACCCGTACCCTAACACGCACACTCACCCTAAACCGTTTGCGTACACGAACCTGTACCCTAAACCGTCCCCGTCCCCTAAACCTAACCCTAACCCTAACCCAAACCCTTATCCAAAGCCTTACCCTAAACGGTCCCCTAATCCTAACCCGTACGCTAACACTAACAAGTACCCAAACACGTACGCTCACCATAAACCGTTGTCGTACCCTAACCTGTACCCTAAACTCTCCCCGTCCCCGTCCCCTAAACTTAACCCTAACCCTAACCCTTACCCAAAGCCTTACACTAACCCCTCCCCTAATCCTAACCCGTACGCTAACACTAAACCATACCCTAACACGTACACTCACCCTAAATCGTTGTTGTACACTAACCTGTACCCTAAACCGTCCCCGTCCCCGTCCCCTAACCCTAAACCTAACCGTAAACTTAACCCTTACCCGAAGCCTTACCCTAACACGTCCCCTAATCATAACCCGTACGCTAACACTAACCCGTACCCTAACACGTATGCTCACCCGAAACCGTTGTCGTAACCTAACCTGTACCCTAAACCATCCCCGTCCCCTAACCCTAAGCCTAAACCTAACCCTAACCCTAACCCTTACCCGAAGCCTTACCCTAACCCGTCATCTAATCCTAACCCGTACGCTAACACTAACCCGTACCCTAACACGTACGCTCACCCTAAACCGTTATCTTACCCTATCCTGTACACTAAACTGTCCCCATCCCCTAACCCTAACCCTAACCCTCACCCTAACCCTTACCCAAATCCTTACGCTAACCCGTCCCCTAATCCTAACCTGTACGCTAACACTAACCCGTACCCTAATACGTGCGCTCACCCTAAACCGTTGTCATACCCTAAACTGTACCCTAAACAGTCCCCGTGCCCTAACCCTAACCCTAACCCTAACCCAAACACTTACCCGAAGCCTTACCCTAACCCGTCCCCTAATGCTAATCCGTACGCTAACACTAACCCCTACCCTAACACATATGCTCACCCTAAACCGTTGTCGTACGCTTACATGTACACTAAACCGTCCCCGTCCCCTAACCCTAACCCTAACCATGACCCTAACCATTACCCGAAGCCTTACCCTAAACCGTCCCCTAATACTAACCCGTATGCTAACACTAACCCATACCCTAACACGTAAGATCACCATAATCAATTGTCGTACCATAACCTGTACCCTAAACTGTCCCCGTCCCCTAACCCTATCACTAACCCTAATCCTAACCCTTACCCGAAGCCTTAACCTAACCCCTCTCCTACTCTAACATGTACGCTAACACTAACCCATACCCTAACACGTACGCTCACCCTGAACCGTTGTCGTACCCTAACCTGTACCCTAAACCGTCCCCGTGCCCTAACCCTAACCCTAACGCTAACCCTAACTCTAACACTTACCTGAAGCCTTACCCTAACCCGTCCCGTAATCCTAACCCGTACGCTAACACTAACCCGTACCCTAACACGTACGCTCACCCTAAAACCTTGTCGTACCCTAACCTGTACCCTAAATCGTCCCTGTCCCCTAACCCTAACCCTAACCCTAACCTTAAACCTTACCCGAAGCCTTACCCAAACCGGTCCCCTAAACCTAACCCGCACGCTAACACTAACCCGTGCCCTAACACGTACGCTCACCCGAAACATTTGTCGTACACTAAGCTGTACCCTAAACCGTCCCCATTACCTAACACTAACCCGAACCCTAACCATAACCCTAAACCTTACCCGAAGCCTTACCCTAACCCGTCCCCTAATCCTAACCGTACGCTAACACTAATCCGTGCCCTAACAGGTACGCTCACCCTAAAGCGTTGTCGTACCCTAACCTGTACCCTAAACCGTTCCTGTCCCTGTACCCTAACCCTAACCCTAACCCAAACCCTAACCCTTACCCGAAGCCTTACACTAACCCATCCCATAATCCTAAACGCTACGCTAACACTAACCCGTGCCCTAACACGTACACTCACCCTAAACCGTTGTCGTACATTAACCTGTACCCTAAATCGTCCCTGTCCCCTAACCCTAACCCTAACCCTAATCCTTACCCAAAGCCTTACCCTAACTCGTCCCCTAATTCTAACCCGTATGCTAACACTAACCTGTATCCTAACACATACGCTCACCCTAAAACTTTGTCGTACACTAAGCTGTACCCTAACTCGTCCCCGTCCCCTAACCCTAAACCTAACCCTTACACAAAGCCTTACCCTAACCCGTCCCCTAATCCTAACCCGTACGCTAACACTAACCCGTGCCCTAACACGTACGCTCACCCGAAACATTTGTCGTACACTAAGCTGTACCCTAAACCGTCCCCATTACCTAACACTAACCCGAACCCTAACCATAACCCTAAACCTTACCCGAAGCCTTACCCTAACCCGTCCCCTAATCCTAACCGTATGCTAACACTAACCCGTGCCCTAACACGTACGCTCACCCTAAAACTTTGTCGTACACTAAGCTGTACCCTAAATCGTCCCCGTCCCCTAACCCTAAACCTAACCCTTACACAAAGCCTTACCCTAACCCGTCCCCTAATCCTAACCCGTACGCTAACACTAACCCGTAACCTAACCCGTATGCTCAACCTAAACCGTTCTCGTACACTAACCTGTACCCTAAACCGTCCCGTCCCCATCCCCTAACCCTAGCCCTTACCCGAAACCTTACCCTAACATGTCCCCTATTCCTAACCCGTACGCTAACACTATCCCGTACCCTTACACGTATGCTCACCTTAAAACGTTGTCGTACACTAACCTGTAACCTAAACCGTCTCCGTCCCCTAACCCTAACCCTAACCCTAACCCTAACCCATACCCGGAGCCTTACCCTAACCTGTCCCCTAATCCTAACCCGTACGCTAACACTAGCCCTTGCCCTAACACGTACGCTCACCCTAAACCGTTGTCGTACCCTAACCTGTACCCTAAACCGTCCCTCTACCCTAACCCTAACCCTTATCCTAACCCTAAAGCTTACCCGAAGCCTTACCCTAACCCTTCCCATAATCCTAACCCGTACGCTAACACTAACCCGTACCCTAACATGTACGCTCTCCCTAAACTGTTGTCGTACACTAAACTGTACCCTAAACCGTCCCTGTCCCTGACCATTAACCCTAACCCTAACCCTAACCCTAACCCTTACCCGACGCCTTACCCTAACCCGTCCCATAATCCTAACCCGTACGCTAACACTAACCCGTACCCTAACATGTACACTCACCCTAAACTGTTCTCGTACACTAACCTGTACCCTAAACCGTCCCTGTCCCCGACCCTTAACCCTAACCCTAACCCTAACCCTAACCCTTACCTGACGCCTTACCCTAACCCGTCCCCAAATCCTAACCCGTACGCTAACACTAACCCGTACCCTAACACGCACGCTCACCCTAAACCGTTGTCGTACCCTAACATGTACCCTAAACCGTCCCCATCCCCTAACACTAAACCTAAACCTAACCCTTACCCGAAGCCTTACCATAACCCGTCCTCTAATCCTAACCCATACGCTAACAGTAAACAGTGCCCTAACATGTACGCTGAACCTAAACCATTGTCCTACCCTAACCTGTACCCTAAACCGTCCCCCTCCCCTAACCCTAACCCTAACCCTAACCCTAACCCTTACACCAAGCCTTACCCTAACCCGTGCCCTAATCCTAACCCGTACGCTAACACTAACCCATACCCTAACACGTACGCTGACCCTAAACCGCTGTCGTACACTAACCTGTACCCTAAACCGTCCCCGTCCCCATCCCCGTCCCCTAACCCTAACCCTAAACCTAACCCTTACCCGAAGCCTTACCCTAACCCGTCCCCTAATCCTAACCCGTAAGCTAACACTAACCCGTGCCCTAAAACGTACGCACACCCTAAAGTGTGGTTGTACCCTAACCAGTACACTAAACCGTCCCCGTCCCCGTTCCCTAACCCTAACCCTAACCCAAACCCTAAGCCTTACCCGAAGCCTTACCCTAACCCGTCTCATAATCCTAAACGATACGCTAAAACTAACCCATGCCCTAACACATACGCTCACCCTAAACCGTTGTCGTACCCTAACCTGTACCCTAAGCCGTCCCCGTCCCCTAACCCTAACCCTAATCCTTACCCGAAGCCTTACACTAACCCGTCCCCTAATCCTAATCCATACACTAACTCTAACCCGCATCCTAACACGTACGCTCACCCTAAACCATTCTCATACACTAACCTGTACCCTAAACCATCCCCGTCAACTAACCTTAACCCTAACCCTTACCCGAAGCCTTACCATAACCCGTCCTCTAATCCTAACCCCTACGCTAACAGTAAACTGTGCCCTAAAATGTACGCTCAACCTAAACCATTGTCCTACCCTAACTTGTACCCTAAAACGTCCCCGTCCCCTAACCCTAACCCTAAACCTAGCCCTAAACCTAAACCTTACCCCGAGCCTTACCCTAACCCGACCCTTAATCCTAACCCGTACGCTAACACTAACCCATACCCTAACACGCACGCTCACCCTAAATCTTTGTCGTACCCTAACATGTACCCTAAACCGTCCCCGTCCCCTAACCCTAACCCTATCCCTAACCCTAACACTTACCCGAAGCATTACACTAACCCGTCCCCTAATCCTAATCCGTACGCTAACACTAACCCGTGTCCTAACACGTACCCTCACCCTAAACGGTTGTTGTACCCTAACCTGTACCCTAAACCGTCACCGTCCCCTAGCCGTAACCCTAACCCTAACCCTTACGCGAAGCCTTAACCCAACCCGTCCCCAATCCTAACCTGTACACTAACACTAACAAGTACCATAACACATACGCTCACCCTAAACTGTTGTCGTACACTAACATGTAACCTAAACCGTCCCCGTCCCCTAACCCTAACCCTAACCCTAAGCCTAACCCTAACCCTTACCCGAAGCCTTACCCTAAACTGTCCCCTAATCCTAACCCGTATGCTAACACTAACCCTTGCCCTAACACGTACACTCACCCTAAACCATTGTCGTACCCTAACCTGTACCCTGAACCGTCCCTGTACCCTAACCCTAACCCTAAATCTAACCCTAACCCTAACCCTAACACTTACCCGAAGCCTTACCCTAACCCGTCCCATAATCCTAACCCGTACGCTAACACTAACCCGTTCCCTAACACGTACGCTCACCCTAAACCGTTGACGTACCCTAACCTGTACCCTAAACCGTCCCTGTCCCCTAACCCTAACCCTAACCCTAACCCTTACCAGAAGCCTTACCCTAACCCGTCCCGTAATCCTAACCCGTACGCTAACACTAACCCATACCCTAACACGTACGCTCACCCTAAAACCTTGTCGTACCCTAACCTGTACCCTAAATCGTCCCTGTCCCCTAAAGCTAACCCTAACCCTATCCTTAAACCTTACCCGAAGCCTTACCCTAACCGGTCCCCTAAACCTAACCCGCACGCTAACACTAACCCGTGCCCTAACACGTACGCTCACCCGAAACATTTGTCGTACACTAAGCTGTACCCTAAAACGTCCCCATTACCTAACACTAACCCGAACCCTAACCATAACCCTAAACCTTACCCGAAGCCTTACCCTAACCCGTCCCCTAATCCTAACCGTACGCTAACACTAACCCGTGCCCTAACACGTACGCTCACCCTAAAGCGTTGTCGTACCCTAACCTGTACCCTAAACCGTTCCTGTCCCTGTTCCCTAACCCTAACCCTAACCCAAACCCTAACCCTTACCCAAAGCCTTACACTAACCCATCCCAAAATCCTAAACGCTACGCTAACACTAACCCGTGCCCTAACACGTACGCTCACCCTAAACCGTTGTCGTACATTAACCTGTACCCTAAATCGTCCCTGTCCCCTAACACTAACCCTAACCCTAATCCTTACCCGAAGCCTTACCCTAATTCGTCCCCTAATTCTAACCCGTATGCTAACACTAACCTGTATCCTAACACATACGCTCACCCTAAAACTTTGTCGTACACTAAGCTGTACCCTAAATTGTCCCCGTCCCCTAACCCTAAACCTAACCCTTACACAAAGCCTTACCCTAACCCGTCCCCTAATCCTAACCCGTACGCTAACACTAACCCGTAACCCAACCCGTATGCTCAACCTAAACCGTTCTCGTACACTAACCTGTACCCTAAACCGTCCTGTCCCCGTCCCCTAACCCTAGCCCTTACCCGAAACCTTACCCTAACATGTCCCCTATTCCTAACCCGTACGCTAACACTATCCCGTACCCTTACACGTACGCTCACCTTAAAACGTTGTCGTACACTAACCTGTAACCTAAACCGTCTCCGTCCCCTAACCCTAACCCTAACCCTTACCCGGAACCTTACCCTAACCTGTCCCCTAATCCTAACCCGTACGCTAACACTAACCCTTGCCCTAACACGTACGCTCACCCTAAACCGTTGTCGTACCCTAAACCGTCCCTCTACCCTAACCCTAACCCTAACCCTTATCCTAACCCTAAAGCTTACCCGAAGCCTTAACCTAACCCGTCCCCTAATCCTAACCCGTATGCTAACACTAACCCGTCCCCTAACACGTAATCTCACCCTAAATCGTTGTCGTACCCTAACCTATACCCTAAACCGTCACCGTTCCCGTCCCCTATCCCTAACCCTAAGCCTAACCCTGAAGTTTACCCGAAGCCTTACCCTAACCCGTCCCCTAATTCTAACCCGTACGGTAACACTAACCCGTACCCTAACACGTACGCTCACCCTAAACGGTTGTCGTACCCTAACCTGTACCCTAAACCGTGTCCATCCCCTAAACCTAACCCTAACCCTAACCCTAACCTTAACCCTTACCCGAAGCCTTACCCTAACCCGTCCCCTAATCCTAACCCGTACACTAACACTAACACGTACCCTAACACTTACGGTCACCCTGAACCATTGTCGTACCCTAAACTGTACCCTAAACCGTCCCCGTCCCCTAACCCTAACCCTAACCCTTACCCGAAGCCTTATCCTAACCCGTCCCCTAATCCTAAACTGTACGCTGACACTAACACGTACCCTAACACGTACGATCACCCTAAACCGTTGTCGTAACCTAACCTGTACCCTAAACCGTCCCCGTCCCCGTCACCTAACCATAACGCTAAGCCTAACCCTGAAGCTTACCCGAAGCCTTACCCTGACCCGTCCCCAATCCTAACCCGTACTGTAACACTAACCCGTACCCTAACACGTACACTCACCCTAAACCGTTGTCGTACACTAAACTGTACCCTAAACCGTGTCCGTCCCCTAAACCTAACACTAAACCTAAACCTAACCCTAACCCTTACCCGAAGCCTTACCCTAACCCGTCCCCTAAACATAACCCGTACGCGAACACTAACACGTACCCTAACACGTACGGTCACCCTGAACCGTTGTCGTACACTAAACTGTACCCTAAACCGTCCCCGTCCCTTAACCCTAACCCTAACCCTAACCAAAACCCTAATCCTTACCCGAAGCCTTACCATAACCCGTCCCCTAATCCTAACCCATACATTAACACTAAACCGTAACCTAACACCTACGCTCACCCTAAACCGTTGTCGTACACTAACCTGTACCCTAAACCGTCCCTGTCCCCTACACCTAACCATAACCCTAACCCTAACACTAACCCTTACCCGAAGCCTTACCCTAACCCGTCCCCTAATCCTAAGCCGTACGCTAACACTAACCCGTACACTAACACGTATGATCACCCTAAACCGTTGTCGTACCCTTACTTGTAACCTAAACCGTCCCCGTCCCCTAACCCTAACCCTAACCCTAATCCTAACACTTACCCAAAGCCTTACCCTAACACATCAACTAAACCTAAATCGTACGCTAACACTAACCCATGCCCTAACACGTACGCTCACCCTAAACCGTTGTCGTACACTAAACTGTACCCTAAACTGTCCCTGTCCCCTAACCCTAACCCTAAGCCTAACCCTAACCATTACGCAAAGCCTTACCCTAACCCGTCCCCCAATCCTAACCCGTACGCTAACACTAACACGTACCCTAACACTTACGGTCACCCTGAACCATTGTCGTACCCTAAACTGTACCCTAAACCGTCCCCGTCCCTTAACCCTAACCCTAACCCTAACCCGAACCCTAACCCTAATCCTTACCCGAAGCCTTACCATAACCCGTCCCCTAATCCTAACCTGTACGCTAACACTAAACCGTAACCTATCACGTACGCTCACACTAAACTGTTGTCGTACCCTAACCTGTACCCTAAACCGTCCCTGGCCCCTAACCCTAACTCTAACACTAACCCTTACCCGAAGCCTAACACTAACCCGTCCCCTAATCCTAAGCCGTGCGCTAACAATAACCCATAACCCAACATGTACGCTCAAACTAAACCGTTGTCGTACCCTAAACTGTCCCCATCCCCTAACCCTAACCCTAACCCTAACCCTAACCCTTACCCGAAGCCTTACCCTAACCCGTCCCCTAATCCTAACCCGTATGCTAACACTAACCCGTACCCTAACACGTACGCTCACCCTAAAACGTTGTTGTACCCAAACTTTTGCCCTAAACCGTCCCCGTCCCCGTCCCCTAACCCTAACGCTAACCCTTACCCAAAGCCTTACCCTAACACGTCCCCTAATCCTAACCCGTACGCTAACACTAAACCGTACCTTAACACGTACGCTCACTCTAAACAGTTGTCGTACCCTAACCTGTACCCTAAACCGTCCCCGTCCCCTAACCCTAACCCTAACCCTAACCCTAACCCTTACACAAAGCCTTACCGTAACCTGTCCCCTAATCCTAACCCATATGCTAACACTAAGCCGTACCCTAACACGTATGCTCACCCTAAACCATTGTCGTACCCTAACCTGTACCCTAAACCATCCCCGTGCCCTAACCCTAACCCTATCCCTAACCCTAACCCTAACCCTAACCCTAACCCTTACTCGAAGCCTTCCCATAACCCGTCCCCTAATGCTAACCCGTACGTTAACACTAACCCGTAACCTAACACGTACGCTCACCCTAAACCGTTGTCGTACCCTAGCCTGTAACCTAAACCGTCCCTGTCCCCTAGCCCTAACAGTAAACCTAACCCTAACACTAACCCTTACCCGAAGCCTTTCCCTAACCCGTACCCTAATCCTAACCCGTACGCTAACACTAACTTGTACCCTAAAACGTACGCTCACCCTAAACCGTTGTTGTACCCTAACCTGTACCCTAAACCGTCCCCGTCCCCTAACCATAACCCTAACCCTAAACCTTACCCGAAGCCTTACACTAACCCGTCCCCTAATCCTAAACCGTACGCTGACACTAACACGTAGCCTAACACGTACGCTCACCCTAAACCGTTTTCGTACACTAACCTGTACCCTAAACCGTGTCCGTCCCCTATACCTAACCCTAACCCTAACCCTAAACCTAACCCTTACACGAAGCCTTACCCTTACCCGTCCCCTAATCCTAACCCGTACGCTAACAATAACACGTACCCTAAAACGTACGGTCACCCTGAACCATTGTCGTACCCTAAACTGTACCCTAAACCGTACCCGTCCCTTAACCCTAACCCTAACCCTAACCCTAACCCTAACCCTAATTCTTTCCTGAAGCCTTAACATAACCCGTCCCCTAAACCTAACCCGTACACTAACATTAAATTGTAACCTAACACGTACGCTCACACTAAACCGTTGTCGTACTCTAACCTGTACACTAAACCCTCCCTGTCCCCTAACCCTAACCGTAACCCTAACCCTATCACTAACCCTTACCCGAAGCCTAACACTAACCCGTCCCCTAATCCTAAGCCGTGTGCTAACAGTAACCCATACCCCAACATGTACGCTCAACCTAAACCGTTGTCGTACCCTAAACTGTCCCCATCCCCTAACCCTAACCCTAACCCTAACCCCAACCCTAACCCTTACCCGAAGCCTTACCCTAACCCGTCCCCTAATCCTAACCCGTACGCTAACACTAACCCGTACCCTAACACGTACGCTCACCCTAAAACTTTGTCGTACCCTAACCTGTACCCTAAACCGTCCCCGTCCCCTAACCCTAACCCTAACCCTTACCCGAAGCCTTACCCTAACCCGTCCCCTAATGCTAACCCGTACGCTAACACTAACCCGTACCCTAACACGTACGCTCACCCTAAACCGTAGTTGTACCCTTACCTGTACCCTAAACCATCCCCGTCCCCTAACCCTAACCCTAACCCTTACCGGAAGCCTTAACCTAACCCGTCCCCTAATCCTAACCCGTACGCTAACACTAAACAGTACCCTAACACGTACGCTCACCCTAAACCGTGGACGTACCCTAACCTGTACCTTAAACCGTCCCCATCCCCTAACCCTAACCCGAACCCTAACACTAACCCTTACCCGAATACTTAACCTAACCTGTCCCCTACTCCTAACCCGTACGCTAACACTAACCCGTACCCTAACACGTACGCTCACCCTAAACCACTGTCATACCCTAACCTGTACCCTAAACAGTCCCCGTCCCCTAACCCTAACCCTAACCCTAACTCTTACCTGAAGCCTTACACTAACCCGTACCCTAATCCTAACCCGTACGCTATCACTAAACCGTACCCTGAGACGTACGCTCACCCTAAAAGGTTGTCGTACTCTAACCTGTACCCTACACCGTCCCCTAACCCTAACCCTAACCCTTACCCGAAGCCTTACCCTAACCCGTCCCCTAATCCTAAACCGTACGCTAACACTAACCCGTGCCCTAACACATACGCTCACCCTAAAGCGTTGTCGTACCCTAACCTGTACCCTAAACCGTCCCCGTCCCCGTCCCCTAACCCTAACCCTAACCCTTACCCGAAGCCTTATCCTAACCCGTCCCCTAATCCTAAACTGTACGCTGACACTAACACGTACCCTAACACGTACGATCACCCTAAACCGTTGTCGTAACCTAACCTGTACCCTAAACCGTCCCCGTCCCCGTCACCTAACCATAACGCTAAGCCTAACCCTGAAGCTTACCCGAAGCCTTACCCTGACCCGTCCCCAATCCTAACCCGTACTGTAACACTAACCCGTACCCTAACACGTACACTCACCCTAAACCGTTGTCGTACACTAAACTGTACCCTAAACCGTGTCCGTCCCCTAAACCTAACACTAAACCTAAACCTAACCCTAACCCTTACCCGAAGCCTTACCCTAACCCGTCCCCTAAACATAACCCGTACGCGAACACTAACACGTACCCTAACACGTACGGTCACCCTGAACCGTTGTCGTACACTAAACTGTACCCTAAACCGTCCCCGTCCCTTAACCCTAACCCTAACCCTAACCAAAACCCTAATCCTTACCCGAAGCCTTACCATAACCCGTCCCCTAATCCTAACCCATACATTAACACTAAACCGTAACCTAACACCTACGCTCACCCTAAACCGTTGTCGTACACTAACCTGTACCCTAAACCGTCCCTGTCCCCTACACCTAACCATAACCCTAACCCTAACACTAACCCTTACCCGAAGCCTTACCCTAACCCGTCCCCTAATCCTAAGCCGTACGCTAACACTAACCCGTACACTAACACGTATGATCACCCTAAACCGTTGTCGTACCCTTACTTGTAACCTAAACCGTCCCCGTCCCCTAACCCTAACCCTAACCCTAATCCTAACACTTACCCAAAGCCTTACCCTAACACATCAACTAAACCTAAATCGTACGCTAACACTAACCCATGCCCTAACACGTACGCTCACCCTAAACCGTTGTCGTACACTAAACTGTACCCTAAACTGTCCCTGTCCCCTAACCCTAACCCTAAGCCTAACCCTAACCATTACGCAAAGCCTTACCCTAACCCGTCCCCCAATCCTAACCCGTACGCTAACACTAACACGTACCCTAACACTTACGGTCACCCTGAACCATTGTCGTACCCTAAACTGTACCCTAAACCGTCCCCGTCCCTTAACCCTAACCCTAACCCTAACCCGAACCCTAACCCTAATCCTTACCCGAAGCCTTACCATAACCCGTCCCCTAATCCTAACCTGTACGCTAACACTAAACCGTAACCTATCACGTACGCTCACACTAAACTGTTGTCGTACCCTAACCTGTACCCTAAACCGTCCCTGGCCCCTAACCCTAACTCTAACACTAACCCTTACCCGAAGCCTAACACTAACCCGTCCCCTAATCCTAAGCCGTGCGCTAACAATAACCCATAACCCAACATGTACGCTCAAACTAAACCGTTGTCGTACCCTAAACTGTCCCCATCCCCTAACCCTAACCCTAACCCTAACCCTAACCCTTACCCGAAGCCTTACCCTAACCCGTCCCCTAATCCTAACCCGTATGCTAACACTAACCCGTACCCTAACACGTACGCTCACCCTAAAACGTTGTTGTACCCAAACTTTTGCCCTAAACCGTCCCCGTCCCCGTCCCCTAACCCTAACGCTAACCCTTACCCAAAGCCTTACCCTAACACGTCCCCTAATCCTAACCCGTACGCTAACACTAAACCGTACCTTAACACGTACGCTCACTCTAAACAGTTGTCGTACCCTAACCTGTACCCTAAACCGTCCCCGTCCCCTAACCCTAACCCTAACCCTAACCCTAACCCTTACACAAAGCCTTACCGTAACCTGTCCCCTAATCCTAACCCATATGCTAACACTAAGCCGTACCCTAACACGTATGCTCACCCTAAACCATTGTCGTACCCTAACCTGTACCCTAAACCATCCCCGTGCCCTAACCCTAACCCTATCCCTAACCCTAACCCTAACCCTAACCCTAACCCTTACTCGAAGCCTTCCCATAACCCGTCCCCTAATGCTAACCCGTACGTTAACACTAACCCGTAACCTAACACGTACGCTCACCCTAAACCGTTGTCGTACCCTAGCCTGTAACCTAAACCGTCCCTGTCCCCTAGCCCTAACAGTAAACCTAACCCTAACACTAACCCTTACCCGAAGCCTTTCCCTAACCCGTACCCTAATCCTAACCCGTACGCTAACACTAACTTGTACCCTAAAACGTACGCTCACCCTAAACCGTTGTTGTACCCTAACCTGTACCCTAAACCGTCCCCGTCCCCTAACCATAACCCTAACCCTAAACCTTACCCGAAGCCTTACACTAACCCGTCCCCTAATCCTAAACCGTACGCTGACACTAACACGTAGCCTAACACGTACGCTCACCCTAAACCGTTTTCGTACACTAACCTGTACCCTAAACCGTGTCCGTCCCCTATACCTAACCCTAACCCTAACCCTAAACCTAACCCTTACACGAAGCCTTACCCTTACCCGTCCCCTAATCCTAACCCGTACGCTAACAATAACACGTACCCTAAAACGTACGGTCACCCTGAACCATTGTCGTACCCTAAACTGTACCCTAAACCGTACCCGTCCCTTAACCCTAACCCTAACCCTAACCCTAACCCTAACCCTAATTCTTTCCTGAAGCCTTAACATAACCCGTCCCCTAAACCTAACCCGTACACTAACATTAAATTGTAACCTAACACGTACGCTCACACTAAACCGTTGTCGTACTCTAACCTGTACACTAAACCCTCCCTGTCCCCTAACCCTAACCGTAACCCTAACCCTATCACTAACCCTTACCCGAAGCCTAACACTAACCCGTCCCCTAATCCTAAGCCGTGTGCTAACAGTAACCCATACCCCAACATGTACGCTCAACCTAAACCGTTGTCGTACCCTAAACTGTCCCCATCCCCTAACCCTAACCCTAACCCTAACCCCAACCCTAACCCTTACCCGAAGCCTTACCCTAACCCGTCCCCTAATCCTAACCCGTACGCTAACACTAACCCGTACCCTAACACGTACGCTCACCCTAAAACTTTGTCGTACCCTAACCTGTACCCTAAACCGTCCCCGTCCCCTAACCCTAACCCTAACCCTTACCCGAAGCCTTACCCTAACCCGTCCCCTAATGCTAACCCGTACGCTAACACTAACCCGTACCCTAACACGTACGCTCACCCTAAACCGTAGTTGTACCCTTACCTGTACCCTAAACCATCCCCGTCCCCTAACCCTAACCCTAACCCTTACCGGAAGCCTTAACCTAACCCGTCCCCTAATCCTAACCCGTACGCTAACACTAAACAGTACCCTAACACGTACGCTCACCCTAAACCGTGGACGTACCCTAACCTGTACCTTAAACCGTCCCCATCCCCTAACCCTAACCCGAACCCTAACACTAACCCTTACCCGAATACTTAACCTAACCTGTCCCCTACTCCTAACCCGTACGCTAACACTAACCCGTACCCTAACACGTACGCTCACCCTAAACCACTGTCATACCCTAACCTGTACCCTAAACAGTCCCCGTCCCCTAACCCTAACCCTAACCCTAACTCTTACCTGAAGCCTTACACTAACCCGTACCCTAATCCTAACCCGTACGCTATCACTAAACCGTACCCTGAGACGTACGCTCACCCTAAAAGGTTGTCGTACTCTAACCTGTACCCTACACCGTCCCCTAACCCTAACCCTAACCCTTACCCGAAGCCTTACCCTAACCCGTCCCCTAATCCTAAACCGTACGCTAACACTAACCCGTGCCCTAACACATACGCTCACCCTAAAGCGTTGTCGTACCCTAACCTGTACCCTAAACCGTCCCCGTCCCCGTCCCCTAACCCTAACCCTAACCCTAACCGTAACACTTACCCGAAGCCTTACCCTAACACGTCCCCTAATCCTAACCCGTATGCTAACACTAACCCATACCCTAACACGTACGCTCACCCTAAACCATTGTCCTACCCTAACCTGTACCCTAAACCGTCCCCGTCCCCGTCCCCTAAACCTAACACTAACCCTAACCCTAACCATTCCCCAAAGCCTTACCCTAACCGTCCCCTAATCCTAAACCGTACGCTCACACTAACCCGTGCCCTAACACGTACGCTCACCCTGAACTGTTGTCGTACCCTAACCTGTACCCTAAACCGTCCCCGTCCCCTAAACCTAACCCTAACCTCACCCTAATCCTATCCCTTACCCAAAGCCTTACCCTAACCCGTCCCCTAATCCTAAGCCGTACACTAACACTAACCCGTGCCCTAAAACATACGCTCAACCTAAACCGTTGTTGTACCCTAACCTGTACCCTAAACCGTCCCCGTGCCCTAACCCTAACCCTAACCCTAACCCTAACCCTAAACCTTACCCGAAGCCTTACACTAAACCGTCCCCTAATCCTAAACCGTACACTGACACTAACACGTAGCCTAACACGTACGCTCACCCTAAACCGTTGTCGTACTCTAACCTGTACCCTAAATCGTGTCCCTCCCCTAAACCTAACCCTAACCCTAACCCTAAATCTAACCCTTACCCGAAGCCTTACCCTAACCCGTCCCCTAATCCTAACCCGTACGCTAACAATAACACATACCCTAAAACGTACGGTCACCCTGAACCATTGTCGTACCCTAAACTGTACCCTAAACCTTCCCCGTCCCTTAACCCTAACCCTAACCCTAACCCTAACCCTAATCCTTTCCCGAAGCCTTAACATAACCCGTCCCCTAATCCTAACCCGTACGCAAATATTAAATCGTAACCTAACACGTACGCTCACACTAAACCGTTGTCGTACCCTAACCTGTACCCAAACCATCCCCATCCCCGTCCCCTAACCCTAACCCTAACCCTTACCCGAAGCCTTATCCTAACCCGTACCCTAATCATAACCTGTAGGCTAACACTAACCCGTACCCTAAAACGCACACTCACCCTAAACCGTTTCCGTACACTAACCTGTACCCTAAACCGTCCCCGTCCACTAAACCTAACCCTAACCCTAACCCTAACCCTTACCCGAAGCCTTACCCTAACACTTCCCCTAATCCTAACCCGTACGCTAACACTAACCCGTACCCTAACACGTATGCTCAACCTAAACGGTTGTTGTACCTTAACCTGTACCCTAAACCGTCCCCGTCCCCTAAACCTAACCCTAACCCTAACCCAAACCCTTACCCAAAGCCTTACCCTAAACGGTCCCCTAATCCTAACCCGTACGCTAACACTAACAAGTTCCCAAACACGTACGCTCACCATAAACCGTTGTCGTACCCTAACCTGTACCCTAAACTCTCCCCGTCCCCATCCCCTAAGCTTAACCCTAACCCTAACCCTTACCCAAAGCCTTACACTAACCCCTCCCCTAATCCTAACCCGTACGCTAACACTAAACCATACCCTAACACGTACACTCACCCTAAATCGTTGTTGTACCCTAACCTGAACCCTAAACCGTCCCCGTCCCCGTCCCCTAACCCTAAACCTAACCGTAAACTTAACCCTTACCCGAAGCCTTACCCTAACACGTCCCCTAATCATAACCCGTACGCTAACACTAACCCGTACCCTACCACGTACGCTCACCCGAAAACGTTGTCGTAACCTAACCTGTACCCTAAACCGTCCCTGTCTCCTAACCCTAACAGTAAACCTAACCCTAACACTAACCCTTACCCGAAGCCTTTCCCTAACCCGTACCCTAATCCTAACCCGTACGCTAACACTAACTTGTACCCTAAAACGTACGCTCACCCTAAACCGTTGTTGTACCCTAACCTGTACCCTAAACCGTCCCCGTCCCCTAACCATAACCCTAACCCTAAACTTATCCCTAACCCTTACCCGACGCCTTACCCTACTCCTAACCTGTACGCTAACACTAACCCATACCCTAATATGTACGCTCACCCTAAACAGTTGTCGTACACTAAACTGTACCCTAAACCGTCCCCGTCCCCTAACCCTAACCCTAACCCTAACCCTAACCCTAAACCTTACCCGAAGCCTTACCCTAACGCATCCCCTACTCCTAACCCATACGCTAACACTAAACCATACCCTAACACGTACACTCACCCTAAATCGTTGTTGTACCCTAACCTGAACCCTAAACCGTCCCCGTCCCCGTCCCCTAACCCTAAACCTAACCGTAAACTTAACCCTTACCCAAAGCCTTACCCTAACACGTCCCCTAATCATAACCCGTACGCTAACACTAAACCGTACCCTACCACGTACGCTCACCCTAAACCGTTGTCGTAGCCTAACCTGTACCCTAAACCGTCTCCGTCACCTAACCCTAACCCTAACCCTAACACTTACCCGAAACCTTGCCCTAACTCGTCCCTAATCCTAAGCCGTAGGCTAAAACTAACCCTTACCCTAACACGTACGCGCACACTAAACTGTGGTCGTACGCTAACCTGTACACTAAACCGTCCCCGTCCCCTAACCCTAACCCTAACCCTAACCCTAGCCCTTACCTGAAGCATTACCCTAACCCGTCCCCTAATCCGAACCCGTACGCTAACACTAACCCGTACCGTAACACGTACACTCACCTTAAACAGTTGTCGTACCCTAAACTGTACCCTAATACATCCCCGTCCCCGTCCCCTAACCCTAACCTTAACCCTAACCCTAACCCTTACCCGAAGCCTTACCCTAACCCGTCATCTAATCCCAACCCGTACACTAACACTAACCCGTACCCTAACACGTACGCTCACCCTAAACCGTTATCTTACCCTAACCTGTACCCTAAACTGTCCCCGTCCCCTAACCCTAACCCTAACCCTCACCCTAACCCTTACCCAAAGCCTTACGCTAACCCGTCCCCTAATCCTAATCTGTACGCTAACACTAACCCGTACCCTAATACGTGCGCTCACCCTAAACCGTTGTCATACCCTAACCTGTACCCTAAACCGTCCCGTCCCCGTCCCCTAACCCTAGCCCTTACCCGAAACCTTACCCTAACATGTCCCCTATTCCTAACCCGTACGCTAACACTATCCCGTACCCTTACACGTACGCTCACCTTAAAACGTTGTCATACACTAACCTGTAACATAAACCGTCTCCGTCCCCTAACCCTAACCCTAACCCTAAAACTAACCCTAACCCTTACCCGGAGCCTTACCCTAACCTGTCCCCTAATCCTAACCCGTACGCTAACACTAACCCTTGCCCTAACACGTACGCTCACCCTAAACCGTTGTCGTACCCTAACCTGTACCCTAAACCGTCCCTCTACCCTAACCCTAACCTTAACCCTTATCCTAACCCTAAAGCTTACCCTAACCCGTCCCATAATCCTAACCCGTACGCTAACACTAACCCGTACCCTAACATGTACGCTCACCCTAAACGTTTGTCGTACCCTAAACTGTACCCTAAACCGTCCCTGTCCCTGACCATTAACCCTAACCCTAACCCTAACCCTAACCCTAACACTAACCCTAACCTTTACCCGGAGCCTTACCCTAAACTGTCCCCTAATCCTAACCCGTACGCTAACACTAACCCTTGCCCTAACACGTACGCTCACCCTAAACCGTTGTCGTACACCAACCTGTACCCTAAACCGTCCCTCTACCCTAACCCTAACCCTAACCCGTATCCTAACCCTAAAGCTTACCCGAAGCCTTACCCTAACCCGTCCCATAATCCTAACCCGTATGCTAACACTAACCCGTACCCTAACATGTACGCTCACCCTAAACGGATGTCGAACCCTAAACTGTACCCTAAACCGTCCCTGTCCCTGACCATTAACCCTAACCCTAACCCTAACCCTAACCCTTACCCGACGCCTTACCCTAACCCGTCCCATAATCCTAACCCGTACGCTAACACTAACCCGTACCCTAACATGTACGCTCACCCTAAACTGTTGTCGTACACTAACCTGTAGACTAAACCGTCCCTGTCACCGACCCTTAACCCTAACCCTAACCCTAACCCTAACCCTTACCTGACGCCTTACACTAACCCGTCCCCAAATCCTAAACCGTACGCTAACACTAACCCGTACCCTAACACGCACGCTCACCCTAAACCGTTGTCGTACCCTAACATGTACCCTAAACCGTCCCCGTCCCCTAAACCTAACCCTAACCCTAAACCTAAACCTAACCCTTATCCGAAGCCTTAACATAACCCGTCCCCTAAACCTAACCCGTACACTAACATTAAATTGTAACCTAACACGTACGCTCACACTAAACCGTTGTCGTACTCTAACCTGTACACTAAACCCTCCCTGTCCCCTAACCCTAACCGTAACCCTAACCCTATCACTAACCCTTACCCGAAGCCTAACACTAACCCGTCCCCTAATCCTAAGCCGTGTGCTAACAGTAACCCATACCCCAACATGTACGCTCAACCTAAACCGTTGTCGTACCCTAAACTGTCCCCATCCCCTAACCCTAACCCTAACCCTAACCCCAACCCTAACCCTTACCCGAAGCCTTACCCTAACCCGTCCCCTAATCCTAACCCGTACGCTAACACTAACCCGTACCCTAACACGTACGCACACCCTAAAACTTTGTCGTACCCTAACCTGTACCCTAAACCGTCCCCGTCCCCTAACCCTAACCCTAACCCTTACCCGAAGCCTTACCCTAACCCGTCCCCTAATGCTAACCCGTACGCTAACACTAACCCGTACCCTAACACGTACGCTCACCCTAAACCGTAGTTGTACCCTTACCTGTACCCTAAACCATCCCCGTCCCCTAACCCTAACCCTAACCCTTACCGGAAGCCTTAACCTAACCCGTCCCCTAATCCTAACCCGTACGCTAACACTAAACAGTACCCTAACACGTACGCTCACCCTAAACCGTGGACGTACCCTAACCTGTACCTTAAACCGTCCCCATCCCCTAACCCTAACCCGAACCCTAACACTAACCCTTACCCGAATACTTAACCTAACCTGTCCCCTACTCCTAACCCGTACGCTAACACTAACCCATACCCTAACACGTACGCTCACCCTAAACCACTGTCATACCCTAACCTGTACCCTAAACAGTCCCCGTCCCCTAACCCTAACCCTAACCCTAACTCTTACCTGAAGCCTTACACTAACCCGTACCCTAATCCTAACCCGTACGCTATCACTAAACCGTACCCTGAGACGTACGCTCACCCTAAAAGGTTGTCGTACTCTAACCTGTACCCTACACCGTCCCCTAACCCTAACCCTAACCCTTACCCGAAGCCTTACCCTAACCCGTCCCCTAATCCTAAACCGTACGCTAACACTAACCCGTGCCCTAACACATACGCTCACCCTAAAGCGTTGTCGTACCCTAACCTGTACCCTAAACCGTCCCCGTCCCCGTCCCCTAACCCTAACCCTAACCCTAACTGTAACACTTACCCGAAGCCTTACCCTAACACGTCTCCTAATCCTAACCCGTATGCTAACACTAACCCGTACCCTAACACGTACGCTCACCCTAAACCATTGTCCTACCCTAACCTGTACCCTAAACCGTCCCCGTCCCCGTCCCCTAAACCTAACACTAACCCTAACCCTAACCATTCCCCAAAGCCTTACCCTAACCGTCCCCTAATCCTAAACCGTACGCTCACACTAACCCGTGCCCTAACACGTACGCTCACCCTGAACTGTTGTCGTACCCTAACCTGTACCCTAAACCGTCCCCGTCCCCTAAACCTAACCCTAACCTCACCCTAATCCTATCCCTTACCCAAAGCCTTACCCTAACCCGTCCCCTAATCCTAACCCGTACACTAACACTAACCCGTGCCCTAAAACATACGCTCAACCTAAACCGTTGTCGTACCCTAACCTGTACCCTAAACCATCCCCGTGCCCTAACCCTAACCCTAACCCTAACCCTAACCCTAAACCTTACCCGAAGCCTTACACTAAACCGTCCCCTAATCCTAAACCGTACACTGACACTAACACGTAGCCTAACACGTACGCTCACCCTAAACCGTTGTCGTACTCTAACCTGTACCCTAAATCGTGTCCCTCCCCTAAACCTAACCCTAACCCTAACCCTAAATCTAACCCTTACCCGAAGCCTTACCCTAACCCGTCCCCTAATCCTAACCCGTACGCTAACAATAACACATACCCTAAAACGTACGGTCACCCTGAACCATTGTCGTACCCTAAACTGTACCCTAAACCTTCCCCGTCCCTTAACCCTAACCCTAACCCTAACCCTAACCCTAATCCTTTCCCGAAGCCTTAACATAACCCGTCCCCTAATCCTAACCCGTACGCAAATATTAAATCGTAACCTAACACGTACGCTCACACTAAACCGTTGTCGTACCCTAACCTGTACCCAAACCATCCCCGTCCCCGTCCCCTAACCCTAACCCTAACCCTTACCCGAAGCCTTATCCTAACCCGTACCCTAATCATAACCTGTAGGCTAACACTAACCCGTACCCTAAAACGCACACTCACCCTAAACCGTTTCCGTACACTAACCTGTACCCTAAACCGTCCCCGTCCACTAAACCTAACCCTAACCCTAACCCTAACCCTTACCCGAAGCCTTACCCTAACACTTCCCCTAATCCTAACCCGTACGCTAACACTAACCCGTACCCTAACACGTATGCTCAACCTAAACGGTTGTTGTACCTTAACCTGTACCCTAAACCGTCCCCGTCCCCTAAACCTAACCCTAACCCTAACCCAAACCCTTACCCAAAGCCTTACCCTAAACGGTCCCCTAATCCTAACCCGTACGCTAACACTAACAAGTTCCCAAACACGTACGCTCACCATAAACCGTTGTCGTACCCTAACCTGTACCCTAAACTCTCCCCGTCCCCATACCCTAAGCTTAACCCTAACCCTAACCCTTACCCAAAGCCTTACACTAACCCCTCCCCTAATCCTAACCCGTACGCTAACACTAAACCATACCCTAACACGTACACTCACCCTAAATCGTTGTTGTACCCTAACCTGAACCCTAAACCGTCCCCGTCCCCGTCCCCTAACCCTAAACCTAACCGTAAACTTAACCCTTACCCGAAGCCTTACCCTAACACGTCCCCTAATCATAACCCGTACGCTAACACTAACCCGTACCCTACCACGTACGCTCACCCGAAAACGTTGTCGTAACCTAACCTGTACCCTAAACCGTCCCTGTCTCCTAACCCTAACAGTAAACCTAACCCTAACACTAACCCTTACCCGAAGCCTTTCCCTAACCCGTACCCTAATCCTAACCCGTACGCTAACACTAACTTGTACCCTAAAACGTACGCTCACCCTAAACCGTTGTTGTACCCTAACCTGTACCCTAAACCGTCCCCGTCCCCT
Source organism: Delphinapterus leucas (assembly GCF_059928025.1). Classification (NCBI taxonomy): domain Eukaryota; kingdom Metazoa; phylum Chordata; class Mammalia; order Artiodactyla; family Monodontidae; genus Delphinapterus; species Delphinapterus leucas. Next base: position 2,826,027 of record NW_028322232.1, on the reverse strand, counting down.
AACCATAAACCTAACCCTAAACTTATCCCTAACCCTTACCCGACGCCTTACACTACTCCTAACCTGTACGCTAACACTAACCCATACCCTAATATGTACGCTCACCCTAAACAGTTGTCGTACACTAAACTGTACCCTAAACCGTCCCCGTCCCCTAACCCTAACCCTAACCCTAACCCTAACCCTAAACCTTACCCGAAGCCTTACCCTAACGCATCCCCTACTCCTAACCCATACGCTAACACTAAACCATACCCTAACACGTACACTCACCCTAAATCGTTGTTGTACCCTAACCTGAACCCTAAACCGTCCCCGTCCCCGTCCCCTAACCCTAAACCTAACCGTAAACTTAACCCTTACCCAAAGCCTTACCCTAACACGTCCCCTAATCATAACCCGTACGCTAACACTAAACCGTACCCTACCACGTACGCTCACCCGAAACCGTTGTCGTAACCTAACCTGTACCCTAAATCATCCCCGTCCCCTAACCCTAAGCCTAAACGTAACCCTAACCCTAAACCTTACCCGAAGCCTTACCCTAACCCGTCCCCTAATCCTAACCCGTACGCTAACACTAACCCATACCCTAACACGTACGCTCACCCTAAACCGTTTTCGTACCCTAACCTGTACCCTAAACCGTCCCCGTCCCCTAACCCTAACCCTAACCCTAACCCTAAACTTAACCCTTACCCGAAGCCCTACCCTAAACCGTCCCCTAATCTTAAACTGTACGCTAACTCTAACCCGTACCCTAACACGTACGCTCACGCTAAACCGTTGTCGTACCCTAACGTGTACCCTAATCCGTCCCCGTTCCCGTCACCTAACCCTAATCCTAAACCTTACCCGTAGCCTTACCCCAACCCGTCCCCTAATCCTAACCCGTACGCTAACACTAACACGTACCCTAATATGTACGCTCACCCTAAAACTTTGCCGTACCCTAACCTGTACCCTAAACCGTCCCGGTCCCCTAACCATAACCCTAACCCTAACCCTAACCCTAAACCTTACCCAAAGCCTTACACTAACCCGTCCCCTAATCCTAACCCATACGCTAACACTAACCCATACCCTAACACGTACGCTCACCCTAAACCGTTGTCGTAGCCTAACCTGTACCCTAAACCGTCTCCGTCACCTAACCCTAACCCTAACCCTAACACTTACCCGAAACCTTGCCCTAACTCGTCCCTAATCCTAAGCCGTAGGCTAAAACTAACCCTTACCCTAACACGTACGCGCACACTAAACTGTGGTCGTACGCTAACCTGTACACTAAACCGTCCCCGTCCCCTAACCCTAACCCTAACCCTAACCCTAGCCCTTACCTGAAGCATTACCCTAACCCGTCCCCTAATCCGAACCCGTACGCTAACACTAACCCGTACCGTAACACGTACACTCACCTTAAACAGTTGTCGTACCCTAAACTGTACCCTAATACATCCCCGTCCCCGTCCCCTAACCCTAACCTTAACCCTAACCCTAACCCTTACCCGAAGCCTTACCCTAACCCGTCATCTAATCCCAACCCGTACACTAACACTAACCCGTACCCTAACACGTACGCTCACCCTAAACCGTTATCTTACCCTAACCTGTACCCTAAACTGTCCCCGTCCCCTAACCCTAACCCTAACCCTCACCCTAACCCTTACCCAAAGCCTTACGCTAACCCGTCCCCTAATCCTAATCTGTACGCTAACACTAACCCGTACCCTAATACGTGCGCTCACCCTAAACCGTTGTCATACCCTAACCTGTACCCTAAACCGTCCCGTCCCCGTCCCCTAACCCTAGCCCTTACCCGAAACCTTACCCTAACATGTCCCCTATTCCTAACCCGTACGCTAACACTATCCCGTACCCTTACACGTACGCTCACCTTAAAACGTTGTCATACACTAACCTGTAACATAAACCGTCTCCGTCCCCTAACCCTAACCCTAACCCTAAAACTAACCCTAACCCTTACCCGGAGCCTTACCCTAACCTGTCCCCTAATCCTAACCCGTACGCTAACACTAACCCTTGCCCTAACACGTACGCTCACCCTAAACCGTTGTCGTACCCTAACCTGTACCCTAAACCGTCCCTCTACCCTAACCCTAACCTTAACCCTTATCCTAACCCTAAAGCTTACCCGAAGCCTTACCCTAACCCGTCCCATAATCCTAACCCGTACGCTAACACTAACCCGTACCCTAACATGTACGCTCACCCTAAACGGTTGTCGTACCCTAAACTGTACCCTAAACCGTCCCTGTCCCTGACCATTAACCCTAACCCTAACCCTAACCCTAACCCTAACACTAACCCTAACTTTACCCGGAGCCTTACCCTAACCTGTCCCCTAATCCTAACCCGTACGCTAACACTAACCCTTGCCCTAACACGTACGCTCACCCTAAACCGTTGTCGTACACCAACCTGTACCCTAAACCGTCCCTCTACCCTAACCCTAACCCTAACCCGTATCCTAACCCTAAAGCTTACCCGAAGCCTTACCCTAACCCGTCCCATAATCCTAACCCGTACGCTAACACTAACCCGTACCCTAACATGTACGCTCACCCTAAACGGATGTCGAACCCTAAACTGTACCCTAAACCGTCCCTGTCCCTGACCATTAACCCTAACCCTAACCCTAACCCTAACCCTTACCCGACGCCTTACCCTAACCCGTCCCATAATCCTAACCCGTACTCTAACACTAACCCGTACCCTAACATGTACGCTCATCCTAAAGTGTTGTCGTACACTAACCTGTAGCCTAAACCGTCCCTGTCCCCGACCCTTAACCCTAACCCTAACCCTAACCCTAACCCTTACCTGACGCCTTACACTAACCCGTCCCCAAATCCTAAACCGTACGCTAACACTAACCCGTACCCTAACACGCACGCTCACCCTAAACCGTTGTCGTACCCTAACATGTACCCTAAACCGTCCCCATCCCCTAAACCTAACCCTAACCCTAAACCTAAACCTAACCCTTATCCGAAGCCTTACCATAACCCGTCCTCTAATCCTAACCCGTACGCTAACAGTAAACTGTGCCCTAACGTGTACGCTGAACCTAAACCATTGTCCTACCCTAACCTGTACCCTAAACCGTCCCCCTCCCCTAACCCTAACCCTAACCCTAACCCTAACCCTTACACCAAGCCTTACCCTAACCCGTGCCCTAATCCTAACCCGTACGCAAACACTAACCCGTACCCTAACACGTATGCTCACTCTAAACCGTTGTCGTACCCTAACCTGTACCCTAAACCGTCCCCATCCCCTAAACCCAACCCTAAACCTAACCCTAACCCTTACCCGAAGCCTTCCCCTAACCCGTCCCCTAATCCTAACCCGTACGTTAACACTAATTCGTACCCTAACACGTACGCTCACCCTAAACCGTTGTCGTACCCTAACCTTTACCATAAACCGTCCCCGTCCCCTAACCCTAATCCTAAACCTAAACCTAACCCTTACCGAAGCCTTACACTAACCAGTCCACTAAACCTAACCCGTACGCTAACACTAAACCGTACCCTAACACGTACACTCACCGTAAAACGTTGTCACACCCTAACCTGTACCCTAAACCGTCCCCGTCCCTAACCGTAACCCTAACACATACCCGAAGCCTTACCCTAACCCGTGTCCTAATCCTAATCCGTACGTTTACACTAACCCGTACCCTAACACGTACGCTCACCCTAAACCGTTGTCGTACCCCAACCTGTACCCTAAATCGTCCCCGTCCCCTAACCCTAACCCTAACCCTAAACCAAAACCTAAACTTTACCCGAAGCTTTACCCTAACCCATCCCATAATCCTATCCCGTACGCTAACCCTAACCCGTACCCTACCACGTACGCTCACCCTAAACCTTTGCGTAAACTAACCTGTACCCTAAACCGTCCCCATCCCCTAACAGTAACCCTAAACCTAACCCTAACCCTAACCCTTAACCGAAGCCTTACCCTAACCCGTCCCTTAATCCTAACCCGTACGCTAACACTAAACCGAGTCCTAACACGTACGCTCACCCTAAAACTTTGTCGTACCCTAACCTGTACCCTAAACCGTCCCCATCCCGTAACCCTTACCCTAACCCTAACGCTTACCCGAAGCCTTACCCTAACCCGTCCCATAATCCTAACCCGTACGCTAACACTAACCCGTACCCTAACACGTACGCTCACCCTAAACCGTTGACGTACCCTAACCTGTACCCTAAACCGTCCCCATCCCCTAACCCTAACCCTAACCCTAACCCTTACCAGAAGCCTTACCCTAACCCGTCCCGTAATCCTAACCCGTACGCTAACACTAACCCGTACCCTAACACGTACGCTCACCCTAAAACCTTGTCGTACCCTAACCTGTACCCTAAATCGTCCCTGTCCCCTAACCCTAACCCTAACCCTAACCTTAAACCTTACCCGAAGCCTTACCCTAACCGGTCCCCTAAACCTAACCTGCACGCTAACACTAACCCGTGCCCTAACACGTACGCTCACCCGAAACATTTGTCGTACACTAAGCTGTACCCTAAACCGTCCCCATTACCTAACACTAACCCGAACCCTAACCATAACCCTAAACCTTACCCGGAGCCTTACCCTATCCCGTCCCCTAATCCTAACCGTACGCTCACACTAATCCGTGCCCTAACACGTACGCTCACCCTAAAGCGTTGTCGTACCCTAACCTGTACCCTAAACTGCTCCTGTCCCCGTACCCTAACCCTAACCCTAACCCAAACCCTAACCCTTACCCGAAGCCTTACACTAACCCATCCCATAATCTTAAACGCTACGCTAACACTAACCCGTGCCCTAACACGTACGCTCACACTAAACCGTTGTCGTACATTAACCTGTACCCTAAATCGTCCCTGTGCCCTAACCCTAAACCTAACCCTAATCCTTACCCGAAGCCTTACCCTAACTCGTCCCCTAATTCTAACCCCTACGCTAACACTAACCTGTATCCTAACACGTACGCTCACCCTAAAACTTTGTCGTACACTCAGCTGTACCCTAAATCGTCCCCGTCCACTAACCCTAACCCTAAACCTAAACCTAACCCTTACCCGAAGCCTTACCATAACCCGTCCTCTAATCCTAACCCGTACGCTAACAGTAAACTCTGCCCTAACATGTGCGCTGAACCTAAACCATTGTCCTACCCTAACCTGTACCCTAAACCGTCCCCCTCCCCTAACCCTAACCCTAACCCTAACCCTAACCCTTACACCAAGCCTTACCCTAACCCGTGCCCTAATCCTAACCCGTACGCTAACACTAACCCATACCCTAACACGTACGCTCACCCTAAACCGCTGTCGTACACTAACCTGTACCCTAAACCGTCCCCGTCACCGTCCCCGTCCTCTAACCCTAACCCTAAACCTAACCCTTACCCGAAGCCTTACCCTAACCCGTCCCCTAATCCTAACCCGTACGCTAACACTAACCCGTGCCCTAACAGGTACGCTCACCCTAAAGCGTGGTCGTACCCTAACCTGTACATTAAACAGTCCCCGTCCCCGTTCCCTAACCCTAACCCTATCCCAAACCCTACCCCTTACCCGAAGCCTTACCCTAACCCGTCCCATAATCCTAAATAATACGCTAAAACTACCCCATGCCCTAACACATACGCTCACCCTAAACCGTTGACGTACCCTAACCTGTACCCTAAACCGTCCCCGTCCCCTAACCCTAACCCTAATCCTTACCCGAAGCCTTACCCTAACCCGTCCCCTAATCCTAACACATACGCTAACTCTAACCCGTACCCTAACACTTACGCTCACCCTAAACCATTCTCATACACTAACCTGTACCCTAAAACGTCCCCATCACCTAACCCTAACCCTAACACTTACCTGACGCCTTACCCTAAACCATCCCCTAATCCTAACCCGTACGCTAACACTAACCCGTACCCTAACACGTACACTCACCCTAAAACTTAGTCGTACCCTAAACAGTACCCTAAACCGTCCCCGTCCCCATCCCCTAACCCTAACTCTAACCCTAACCCTAACCCAAACCCTTACCCAACGCCTTACCCTAAGCCTTCACCTAATACTAACCCGTACGCTAACACTAACCCGTACCCTAACATGTACGCTCACCCTAAACTGTTGTCGTACACTAAACTGTACCCTAAACCGTCCCTCTACCCTAACCCTAACCATAACCCTTATCCTAACCCTAAAGCTTACCCGAAGCCTTACCCTAACCCGTCCCATAATCCTAACCCGTACGCTAACACTAACCCGTACCCTAACATGTACGCTCACCCTAAACTGTTGTCGTACACTAAACTGTACCCTAAACCGTCCCTGTCCCCGACCCTTAACCCTAACCCTAACCCTAAACCTAACCCTTACCCGAAGCCTTACCCTAACCCGTCCCCTAATCCTAACCCGTACGCTAACACTAACCCGTGCCCTAACACGTACGCTCACCCTAAAGTGTGGTTGTACCCTAACCAGTACACTAAACCGTACCCGTCCACGTTCCCTAACCCTAACCCTAACCCAAACCCTAAGCCTTACCCGAAGCCTTACCCTAACCCGTCTCATAATCCTAACCGATACGCTAAAACTAACCCATGCCCTAACACATACGCTCACCCTAAACCGTTGTCGTACCCTAACCTGTACCCTAAACCGTCCCCGTCCCCTAACCCTAACCCTAATCCTTACCCGAAGCCTTACACTAACCCGTCCCCTAATCCTAACCCATACGCTAACTCTAACCCGTATCCTAACACGTACGCTCACCCTAAACCATTCTCATACACTAACCTGTACCCTAAACCATCCCCGTCAACTAACCTTAACCCTAACCCTTACCCGAAGCCTTACCATAACCCGTCCTCTAATCCTAACCCGTACGCTAACAGTAAACTGTGCCCTAAAATGTACGCTCAACGTAAACCATTGTCCTACCCTAACTTGTACCCTAAACCGTCCCCGTCCCCTAACCCTAACCCTAAACCTAGCCCTAAACCTAAACCTTACCCCAAGCCTTACCCTAACCCGACCCTTAATCCTAACCCGTACGCTAACACTAACCCATACCCTAACACGCACGCTCACCCTAAACCGTTGTCGTACCCTAACATGTAACCTAAACCGTCCCCGTCTAATAACCCTAACCCTAACCCTAACCCTAATCCTAACCCTAGCTTTTACCCGAAGCCTTACCCTAACCGGTCCCCTAATCCGAACCCGTATGCTAACACTAACCCGTACCCTAACACGTACGCTCAACCTAAACTTTTGTCGTGCCCTAACCTGTACCCTAAACCGTCCCCATCCCCTAACCCTAACCCTAACCCTAACACTAACCCTTACCCGAAGCCTTACCCTAACCCGTCCCCTAATCCTAAACTGTACGCTGACACTAACACGTACCCTAACACGTACGATCACCCTAAACCGTTGTCGTAACCTAACCTGTACCCTAAACCGTCCCCGTCCCCGTCCCCTAACCATAACGCTAAGCCTAACCCTGAAGCTTACCCGAAGCCTTACCCTAACCCGTCCCCAATCCTAACCCGTACTGTAACACTAACCCGTACCCTAACACGTACACTCACCCTAAACCGTTGTCGTACCCTAACCTGTACCCTGAACCGTGTCCGTCCCCTAAACCTAACACTAAACCTAAACCTAACCCTAACCCTTACCCGAAGCCTTACCCTAACCCGTCCCCAAAACATGACCCGTACGAAAACACTAACACGTACCCTAACACGTACGGTCACCCTGAACCGTTGTCGTACACTAAACTGTACCCTAAACCGTCCCCGTCCCTTAACCCTAACCCTAACCCTAACCAAAACCCTAATCCTTACCCGAAGCCTTACCGTAACCCGTCCCCTAATCCTAACCCATACATTAACACTAAACCGTAACCTAACACGTACGCTCAACCTAAGCCGTTGTCGTACACTAACCTGTACCCTAAACCGTCCCTGTCCCCTACCCCTAACCATAAACCTAACCCTAACACTAACCCTTACCCGAAGCCTTACCCTAACCCGTACCCTAATCCTAACCCGTACGCTAACACTAACCCGTACACTAACACGTATGCTCACCGTAAACCGTTGTCGTACCCTAACTTGTAACCTAAACCGTCCCCGTCCCCTAACCCTAACCCTAACCCTAACCCTAACACTTACCCAAAGCCTTACCCTAACACGTCAACTAAACCTAAATCGTACGCTAACACTAACCCATGCCCTAACACGTACGCTCACCCTAAACCGTTGTCGTACACTAACCTGTACACTAAACTGTCCCTGTCCCCTAACCCTAACCCTAACCCTAACCCTAACCATTACGCAAAGCTTTACCCTAACCCGTCCCCCAATCCTAAACCATACGCTAACACTAACCCGTACCCTAACATGTACGCTCACCCTAAACTGTTCTCGTACCCTAAACTGTTCCCTAAACCATCCTCGTCCCCTAACCCTAACCCTAACCCTAACCCTAACCCTAACCCTAGCTTTTACCCGAAGCCTTACACTAACCGGTCCCCTAACCCTAGCCCGTACGCTAACACTAACCAGTACCCTAACATGTACGCTCACCCTTAACCATTGTCGTACCCTAACCTATACCCTAAACCGTCCCCGTCCCCTAACCTAACCCTAACCCTAACCCTTACGTGAAGCCTTACCCTAACCTGTCCCCTAATCCTAAACCGTACGCTGACACTAACGCGTACCCTAACACGGACGCTCACCCTGAAACATTGTCGTACACTAAACTGTACCCTAATCCGTCCCCGTCCCCGTCCCCGTCCCCTAACCCTAACCCTAACCCAAACCCTAACACTAACCCTTACCCAAAGCCTTACCCTAATCGGTCCCCTAATTCTAACCCGTATGCTAACACTAACCCGTACCCTAACACGTACTCTCACCCTAAACCGTTGTCGTACCCTAACCTATACCCTAAACCGTCCCCGTCCCCGTCCCCTATCCCTAACCCTAACCCTAAACCTGAAGCTTACCCGAAGCCTTACCCTAACCCGTCCCCTAATTCTAACCCGTACGGTAACACTAACCCATACCCTAACACGTACGCTCACCCTAAACGGTTGTCGTACCCTAAACCGTGTCCGTCCCCTAAACCTAACCCTAACCCTAACCCTAACCTTAACCCTTACCCGAAGCCTTACCGAACCCGTCCCCTAATCCTAACCCGTACGCTAACACTAACACGTACCCTAACACTTACGGTCACCCTGAACCATTGTCGTATCCTAAACTGTACCCTAAACCGTCCCCGTCCCTTAACCCTAACCCTAACCCTAACCCTAACCCTAACCCTAATCCTTACCCGAAGCCTTACCATAACCCGTAACCTAATCCTAACCCGTACGCTAACACTAAACCGTAACCTAACACGTACGCTCACACTAAACCGTTGTCGTACCCTAACCTGTACCCTAAACCGTCCCTGGCCCCTAACCCTAACCCTAACACTAACCCTTACCCGAAGCCTAACACTAACCCGTCCCCTAATCCTAAGCCGTGCGCTAACAATAACCCATACCCCAACATGTACGCTCAACATAAACCGTTGTCGTACCCTAAACTGTCCCCATCCCCTAACCCTAACCCTAACCCTAACCCTAACACTTACCCGAAGCCTTACCCTAACCTGTCCCCTAATCCTAACCCGTATGCTAACACTAACCCGTACCCTAACACGTACGCTCACCCTAAAACGTTGTTGTACCCTAACCTTTGCCCTAAACCGTCCCCGTCCCCTAACCCTAACGCTAACCCTTACCCAAAGCCTTACCCTAACACGTCCCCTAATCCTAACCCGTACACTAACACTAAACCGTACCCTAACACGTACGCTCACTCTAAACCGTTGTCGTACCCTAACCTGTACCCTAAACCGTCCCGGTCCCCTAACCCTAACCCTTACCCGAAGCCTTACCATAACCTGTCCCCTAATCCTAAACCATACGCTAACACTAAGCCGTACCCTAACACGTATGCTCACCCTAAACAATTGTCGTACCCTAAACTGTACCCTCAACCATCCCCGTGCCCTAACCCTAACCCTAACCCTAACCCTAACCCTAAACCTTACCCGAAGCCTTACACTAACCCGTCCCCTAATCCTAAACCGTACGCTGACACTAACACGTAGCCTAACACGTACGCTCACCCTAAACCGTTTTCGTACACTAACCTGTACCCTAAACCGTGTCCGTCCCCTATACCTAACCCTAACCCTAACCCTAAACCTAACCCTTACCCGAAGCCTTACCCTTACCCGTCCCCTAATCCTAACCCGTACGCTAACAATAACACGTACCCTAAAACGTACTGTCACCCTGAACCATTGTCGTACCCTAAACTGTACCCTAAACCGCCCCCGTCCCTTAACCCTAACCCTAACCCTAACCCTAACCCTAAACCTTACCCGAAGCCTTAACATAACCCGTCCCCTAATCCTAACCCGTACACTAACATTAAATTGTAACCTAACACGTACGCTCACACTAAACCGTTGTCGTACCCTAACCTGTACCCTAATCCGTCCCCGTCCCCTAACCCTAACCGTAACCCTAACCCTATCACTAACGCTTACCCGAAGCCTAACACTAACCCGTCCCCTAATCCTAAGCCGTGCACTAACAGTAACCCATACCCCAACATGTTCGCTCAACCTAAACCGTTGTCGTGCCCTAAACTGTCCCCAACCCCTAACCCTAACCCCAACCCTAACCCTTACCCGAAGCCTTACCCTAACCCGTCCCCTAATCCTAAACCGTACGCTAACACTAACCCGTACGCTAACACGTACGCTCACCCTAAAACGTTGTCCTACACTAACCTGTACCCTAAACCGTCCCCGTCCCCTAACCCTAACCCTAAACCTTACCCGAAGCCTTACCCTAACCCGTCCCCTAATCCTAACCCGTACGCTAACACTAACCCGTACCCTAACACGTACGCTCACCCTAAAACGTTGTCGTACACTAACCTGTACCCTAAACCGTCCCCGTGCCCTAACCCTAACCCTAAGCCTAACCCTACCACTAAACCTTACCCGAAGCCTTACACTAAACCGTCCCCTAATCCTAAACCATACGCTGACACTAACACATAGCCTAACACGTACGCTCACCCTAAACCGTTGTTGTACCCTAAACTGTACCGTAAACCGTGTCCATCCCCTAACTCTAACCCTAACCCTAACCCTAACCCTAACCCTAAACCTAACCCTTACCCGAAGCCTTACCCTAACCCGTCCCCTAATCCTAACCCGTACGCTAACACTTACCCGTACCCTAACACGTACGCTCACCCTAAACTGTTGTCGTACCCTAACCTGTTCTCTAAAGCTTCCCCATCCCCTAACCCTAAACCTAACCCTAACACTTTCCCTTACCCTAACCTTTACCCGAAGCCTTACACTATCCCGTCCCCAATCCGAACCCGTAGGCTAACACTAACCCGTGCCCTAAAACGTACGCTCACCTAAACCGTTGTCGTACCCTAACCTGTACCCTAAAACGTCCCCTAACTGTAACCCTAACCCTAACCCTAACCCTTACCCGAAACATTACCCTAACCCGTCCCCTAATCCGAATCCGTACGCTAACACTAACCCATACCCTAACACGCACGCTCATCTAAACCGTTGTCGTACCCTAACATGTACCCTAAACCGTCCCGGTCTAATAACCCTAACCCTAACCCTAACCCTAGCTTTTACCCGAAGCCTTACCCTAACCGGTCCCCTAATCCGAACCCGTATGCTAACACTAACCCGTACCCTAACACGTACGCTCAACCTAAACTTTTGTCGTGCCCTAACCTGTACCCTAAACCGTCCCCATCCCCTAACCCTAACCCTAACCCTAACCCTAACCCTAACCCTTACCCGAAGCCTTACCCTAACCCGTCCCCTAATCCTAAACTGTACGCTGACACTAACACGTACCCTAACACGTACGATCACCCTAAACCGTTGTCGTAACCTAACCTGTACCCTAAACCGTCCCCGTCCCCGTCCCCTAACCATAACGCTAAGCCTAACCCTGAAGCTTACCCGAAGCCTTACCCTAACCCGTCCCCAATCCTAACCCGTACTGTAACACTAACCCGTACCCTAACACGTACACTCACCCTAAACCGTTGTCGTACCCTAACCTGTACCCTGAACCGTGTCCGTCCCCTAAACCTAACACTAAACCTAAACCTAACCCTAACCCTTACCCGAAGCCTTACCCTAACCCGTCCCCTAAACATGACCCGTACGAAAACACTAACACGTACCCTAACACGTACGGTCACCCTGAACCGTTGTCGTACACTAAACTGTACCCTAAACCGTCCCCGTCCCTTAACCCTAACCCTAACCCTAACCAAAACCCTAATCCTTACCCGAAGCCTTACCATAACCCGTCCCCTAATCCTAACCCATACATTAACACTAAACCGTAACCTAACACGTACGCTCAACCTAAACCGTTGTCGTACACTAATCTGTACCCTAAACCGTCCCTGTCCCCTACCCCTAACCATAACCCTAACGCTAACACTAACCCTTACCCGAAGCCTTACCCTAACCCGTACCCTAATCCTAACCCGTACGCTAACACTAACCCGTACACTAACACGTACGCTCACCGTAAACCGTTGTCGTACCCTAACTTGTAACCTAAACCGTCCCCGTCCCCTAACCCTAACCCTAACCCTAACCCTAACACTTACCCAAAGCCTTACCCTAACACGTCAACTAAACCTAAATCGTACGCTAACACTAACCAATGCCCTAACACGTACGCTCACCCTAAACCGTTGTCGTACACTAACCTGTACACTAAACTGTCCCTGTCCCCTAACCCTAACCCTAACCCTAACCCTAACCATTACGCAAAGCTTTACCCTAACCCGTCCCCCAATCCTAAACCATACGCTAACACTAACCCGTACCCTAACATGTACGCTCACCGTAAACCGTTCTCGTACACTAAACTGTTCCCTAAACCATCCTCGTCCCCTAACCCTAACCCTAACCCTAACCCTAACCCTAGCTTTTACCCGAAGCCTTACACTAACCGGTCCCCTAACCCTAACCCGTACGCTAACACTAAACAGTAACCTAACATGTACGCTCACCCTTAACCATTGTCGTACCCTAACCTATACCCTAAACCGTCCCCGTCCCCTAACCTAACCCTAACCCTAACCCTTACGTGAAGCCTTACCCTAACCTGTCCCCTAATCCTAAACCGTACGCTGACACTAACGCGTACCCTAACACGGACGCTCACCCTAAAACATTGTCGTACACTAAACTGTACCCTAATCCGTCCCCGTCCCCGTCCCCGTCCCATAACCCTAACCCTAACCCAAACCCTAACACTAACCCTTACCCAAAGCCTTACACTAATCGGTCCCCTAATTCTAACCCGTATGCTAACACTAACCCGTACCCTAACACGTACTCTCACCCTAAACCGTTGTCGTACCCTAACCTATACCCTAAACCGTCCCCGTCCCCGTCCCCTATCCCTAACCCTAACCCTAAACCTGAAGCTTACCCGAAGCCTTACCCTAACCCGTCCCCTAATTCTAACCCGTACGGTAACACTAACCCATACCCTAACACGTACCCTCACCCTAAACGGTTGTCGTACCCTAACCTGTACCCTAAACCGTGTCCGTCCCCTAAACCTAACCCTAACCCTAACCCTAACCTTAACCCTTACCCGAAGCCTTACCCTAACCCGTCCCCTAATCCTAAACCGTACGCTAACACTAACACGTACCCTAACACTTACGGTCACACTGAACCATTGTCGTACCCTAAACTGTACCCTAAACCGTCCCCGTCCCTTAACCCTAACCCTAACCCTAACCCTAACCCTAACCCTAATCCTTACCCGAAGCCTTACCATAACCCGTCCCCTAATCCTAACCCGTACGCTAACACTAAACCGTAACCTAACACGTACGCTCACACTAAACCGTTGTCGTACCCTAACCTGTACCCTAAACCGTCCCCGTCCCATGACCCTAACCCTAACCCTAACCCTTACCCGAAGCCTTACCATAACCTGTCCCCTAATCCTAAACCATATGCTAACTCTAAGCCGTACCCTAACACGTATGCTCACCCTAAACAATTGTCATACCCTAAACTGTACCCTCAACCATCCCCGTGCCCTAACCCTAACCCTAACCCTAACCCTAACCCTAAACCTTACCCAAAGCCTTACACTAACCCGTCCCCTAATCCTAAACCGTACGCTGACACTAACACGTAGCCTAACATGTACGCTCACCCTAAACCGTTTTCGTACACTAACCTGTACCCTAAACCGTGTCCGTCCCCTATACCTAACCCTAACCCTAACCCTAAACCTAACCCTTACCCGAAGCCTTACCCTTACCCGTCCCCTAATCCTAACCCGTACGCTAACAATAACACGTACCCTAAAACGTACTGTCACCCTGAACCATTGTCGTACCCTAAACTGTACCCTAAACCGTCCCCGACCCTTAACCCTAACCCTAACCCTAACCCTAACCCTAATCCTTACCCGAAGCCTTAACATAACCTGTCCCCTAATCCTAACCCGTACACTAACATTAAATTGTAACCTAACACGTACGCTCACACTAAACCGTTGTCGTACCCTAACCTGTACCCTAAACCGTCCCCGTCCCCTAACCCTAACCGTAACCCTAACCCTATCACTAACGCTTACCCGAAGCCTAACACTAACCCGTCCCCTAATCCTAAGCCGTGCACTAACAGTAACCCATACCCCAACATGTACGCTCAACCTAAACCGTTGTCGTACCCTAAAATGTCCCCATCCCCTAACCCTAACCCTAACCCTAACCCCAACCCTAACCCTTACCCGAAGCCTTACCCTAACCCGTCCCCTAATCCTAACCCGTACGCTAACACTAACCCGTACCCTAACACGTACGCTCACCCTAAAACGTTGTCGTACACTAACCTGTACCCTAAACCGTCCCCGTCCCCTAACCCTAACCCTAAACCTTACCTGAAGCCTTACCCTAACCCGTCCCCTAATGCTAACCCGTACGCTAACACTAACCCTTACTCTAACACGTTCGCTCACCCTAAACCGTGGACGTACCCTAACCTGTACCTTAAACCGTCCCCGTCCCCTAACCCTAACCCGAACCCTAACACTAACCCTTACCCGAATACTTAACCTAACCTGTCCCCTACTCCTAACCCGTACGCTAACACTAACCCGTACCCTAACACGTACGCTCACCTTAAACCACTGTCATACCCTAACCTGTACCCTAAACAGTCCCCGTCCCCTAACCCTAACCCTAAACCTAACCCTTACCTGAAGCCTTACACTAAACCGTACCCTAATCCTAACCCGTACGCTATCACTAAACCATACCCTGAGACGTACGCTCACCCTAAAAGGTTGTCGTACTCTAACCTGTACCCTACACCGTCCCCTAACCCTAACCCTAACCCTTACCCGAAGCCTTACCCTAACCCGTCCCCTAATCCTAAACCGTACGCTAACACTAACCCGTGCCCTAACACATACGCTCACCCTAAAGCGTTGTCGTACCCTAAGCTGTACCCTAAACCGTCCCTGTCCCCGTCCCCTAACCCTAAACCTAACCCTAACCGTAACACTTACCCGAAGCCTTACCCTAACACGTCCCCTAATCCTAACCCGTATGCTAACACTAACCCGTACCCTAACACGTACGCTCACCCTAAACCATTGTCTTAACCTAAACTGTACCCTAAACCGTCCCCGTCCCCGTCCCCTAAACCTAACCCTAACCCTAACCCTAACCATTCCCCGAAGCCTTACCCTAACCGTCCCCTAATCCTAACACGTACGCTCACACTAACCCGTGCCCTAACACGTACGCTCACCCTGAACCGTTGTCGTACCCTAACCTGTACCCTAAACCGTCCCCATCCCCTAAACCTAACCCTAACCTCACCCTAATCCTAACCCTTACCCAAAGCCTTACCCTAACCCGTCCCCTAATCCTAACCCGTACACTAACACTAACCCATGCCCTAAAACATACGCTCAACCTAAACCGTTGTCGTACCCTAACCTGTACCCTAAACCGTCCCCGTGCCCTAACCCTAACCCTAACCCTAACCCTAACCCTAAATCTAACCCTTACCCGAAGCCTTACCCTAACCCGTCCCCTAATCCTAACCCGTACGCTAACAATAACACATACCCTAAAACGTACGGTCACCCTGAACCATTGTCGTACCCTAAACTCTACCCTAAACCTTCCCCGTCCCTTAACCCTAACCCTAACCCTAACCCTAACCCTAACCCTAATCCTTTCCCGAAGCCTTAACATAACCCGTCTCCTAATCCTAACGCGTACGCTAATATTAAATCGTAACCTAACACGTACGCTCACACTAAACCGTTGTCGTACCCTAACCTGTACCCTAAACCGTCCCTGTCCCCTAACCCTAACCGTAACCCTAACCCTAACACTAACCCTTACCCGGAGCCTAACACTAAACCGTCCCCTAATCCTAACTCGTACACTAACACTAAACCGTGCCCTAAAACATACGCTCAACCTAAACCGTTGTCGTACACTAACCTGTACCCTAAACCGTCCCCGTGCCCTAACCCTAACCCTAAGCCTAACCCTACCACTAAACCTTACCCGAAGCCTTACACTAAACCGTCCCCTAATCCTAAACCATACGCTGACACTAACACATAGCCTAACACGTACGCTCACCCTAAACCGTTGTCATACCCTAAACTGTACCGTAAACCGTGTCCATCCCCTAACCCTAACCCTAACCCTAACCCTAACCCTAACCCTTACCCGAAGCCTTACCCTAACCCGTCCCCTAATCCTAACCCGTACGCTAACACTAACCCGTACCCTAACACGTACGCTCACCCTAAACTGTTGTCGTACCCTAACCTGTTCTCTAAATCTTCCCCATCCCCTAACCCTAAACCTAACCCTAACACTTACCCTTACCCTAACCTTTACCCGAAGCCTTACACTATCCCGTCCCCAATCCGAACCCGTAGGCTAACACTAACCCGTGCCCTAAAACGTACGCTCACCTAAACCGTTGTCGTACCCTAACCTGTACCCTAAAACGTCCCCTAACTGTAACCCTAACCCTAACCCTAACCCTTACCCGAAACATTACCCTAACCCGTCCCCTAATCCGATTCAGTACGCTAACACTAACCCGTACCCTAACACGTACACCCACCCTAAAACGTTGTCGTCCCCTAACCTGTACCCTAAACCATCCCCGTCCCCTACCCTAACCCTAACACTAACCCTAACCCTAACCCTTACCCAAAGCCTTACCCTAACATGTCACCTAATCCTAACCCGTACGCTAACACTAACACGTGCCCTAACACGTACGGTCACCCTAAACCTTTGTCGTACCCTAACCTATACCCTAAACCGTCCCTGTCCCCATCCCCTAACCCTAAACCTAAACCTAACACTAACCCTTACCCAAGGCCTTACCCTAACCCATCCCCTAATCCTAACCCGTATGCTAACACTAACCCGTACCCTAACACGTACACTCACCCTAAACCGTTGTCCTACCCTAACCTGTACCGTAAACCGTCCCCGTCCCCTAACCGTAACACTAACCCTAAACCTTACCCTTACCCAAAGCCTTACCCTAACCCATCACCTAATCCTAACCCGTACGCTAACACTAACACGTGCCCTAACACGTACGCTCACCCTAAACCGTTGTTGTACCCTAACCTGAACCCTAAACCGCCCCATCCCCTAACCCTAACCCTAAACCTAACCCTAATCCTAACCCTTACCCGAAGCCTTACCCTAACCCGTCCCATAATCATAACCCGTACGCTAACACTAACCCGTACCCTAACACGTACGCTCACCCTAAAACGTTGTCGTACACTAACCTGTACCCTAAACCGTCCCCGTCCCCTAACCCTAACCCTAAACCTTACCTGAAGCCTTACCCTAACCCGTCCCCTAATGCTAACCCGTACGCTAACACTAACCCTTACTCTAACACGTTCGCTCACCCTAAACCGTGGACGTACCCTAACCTGTACCTTAAACCGTCCCCGTCCCCTAACCCTAACCCGAACCCTAACACTAACCCTTACCCGAATACTTAACCTAACCTGTCCCCTACTCCTAACCCGTACGCTAACACTAACCCGTACCCTAACACGTACGCTCACCTTAAACCACTGTCATACCCTAACCTGTACCCTAAACAGTCCCCGTCCCCTAACCCTAACCCTAAACCTAACCCTTACCTGAAGCCTTACACTAAACCGTACCCTAATCCTAACCCGTACGCTATCACTAAACCATACCCTGAGACGTACGCTCACCCTAAAAGGTTGTCGTACTCTAACCTGTACCCTACACCGTCCCCTAACGCTAAACCTAACCCTTACCCGAAGCCTTACCCTAACCCGTCCCCTAATCCTAAACCGTACGCTAACACTAACCCGTGCCCTAACACATACGCTCACCCTAAAGCGTTGTCGTACCCTAACCTGTACCCTAAACCGTCCCTGTCCCCGTCCCCTAACCCTAAACCTAACCCTAACCGTAACACTTACCCGAAGCCTTACCCTAACACGTCCCCTAATCCTAACCCGTATGCTAACACTAACCCGTACCCTAACACGTACGCTCACCCTAAACCATTGTCCTAACCTAACCTGTACCCTAAACCGTCCCCGTCCCCGTCCCCTAAACCTAACCCTAACCCTAACCCTAACCATTCCCCGAAGCCTTACCCTAACCGTCCCCTAATCCTAACCCGTACGCTCACACTAACCCGTGCCCTAACACGTACGCTCACCCTGAACCGTTGTCGTACCCTAACCTGTACCCTAAACCGTCCCCATCCCCTAAACCTAACCCTAACCTCACCCTAATCCTAACCCTTACCCAAAGCCTTACCCTAACCCGTCCCCTAATCCTAACCCGTACACTAACAGTAACCCGTGCCCTAAAACATACGCTCAACCTAAACCGTTGTCGTACCCTAACCTGTACCCTAAACCGTCCCCGTGCCCTAACCCTAACCCTAACCCTAACCCTAACCCTAAATCTAACCCTTACCCGAAGCCTTACCCTAACCCGTCCCCTAATCCTAACCCGTACGCTAACAATAACACATACCCTAAAACGTACGGTCACCCTGAACCATTGTCGTACCCTAAAATCTACCCTAAACCTTCCCCGTCCCTTAACCCTAACCCTAACCCTAACCCTAATCCTTTCCCGAAGCCTTAACATAACCCGTCTCCTAATCCTAACCCGTACGCTAATATTAAATCGTAACCTAACACGTACGCTCACACTAAACCGTTGTCGTACCCTAACCTGTACCCTAAACCGTCCCTGTCCCCTAACCCTAACCGTAACCCTAACCCTAACACTAACCCTTACCCGGAGCCTAACACTAAACCGTCCCCTAATCCTAACTCGTACACTAACACTAAACCGTGCCCTAAAACATACGCTCAACCTAAACCGTTGTCGTACCCTAACCTGTACCCTAAACCGTCCCCGTGCCCTAACCCTAACCCTAAGAATAACCCTACCACTAAACCTTACCCGAAGCCTTACACTAAACCGTCCCCTAATCCTAAACCATACGCTGACACTAACACATAGCCTAACACGTACGCTCACCCTAAACCGTTGTCGTACACTAAACTGTACCGTAAACCGTGTCCATCCCCTAACCCTAACCCTAACCCTAACCCTAACCCTAACCCTTACCCGAAGCCTTACCCTAACCCGTCCCCTAATCCTAACCCGTACGCTAACACTAACCCGTACCCTAACACGTACGCTCACCCTAAACTGTTGTCGTACCCTAACCTGTTCTCTAAATCTTCCCCATCCCCTAACCCTAAACCTAACCCTAACACTTACCCTTACCCTAACCTTTACCCGAAGCCTTACACTATCCCGTCCCCAATCCGAACCCGTAGGCTAACACTAACCCGTGCCCTAAAACGTACGCTCACCTAAACCGTTGTCGTACCCTAACCTGTACCCTAAAACGTCCCCTAACTGTAACCCTAACCCTAACCCTAACCCTTACCCGAAACATTACCCTAACCCGTCCCCTAATCCGATTCAGTACGCTAACACTAACCCGTACCCTAACACGTACACCCACCCTAAAACGTTGTCGTCCCCTAACCTGTACCCTAAACCATCCCCGTCCCCTACCCTAACCCTAACACTAACCCTAACCCTAACCCTTACCCAAAGCCTTACCCTAACATGTCACCTAATCCTAACCCGTACGCTAACACTAACCCGTGCCCTAACACGTACGGTCACCCTAAACCTTTGTCGTACCCTAACCTATACCCTAAACCGTCCCTGTCCCCATCCCCTAACCCTAAACCTAAACCTAACACTAACCCTTACCCAAGGCCTTACCCTAACCCATCCCCTAATCCTAACCCGTATGCTAACACTAACCCGTACCCTAACACGTACACTCACCCTAAACCGTTGTCCTACCCTAACCTGTACCGTAAACCGTCCCCGTCCCCTAACCGTAACACTAACCCTAAACCTTACCCTTACCCAAAGCCTTACCCTAACCCATCACCTAATCCTAACCCGTACGCTAACACTAACACGTGCCCTAACACGTACGCTCACCCTAAACCGTTGTTGTACCCTAACCTGTACCCTAAACCGCCCCATCCCCTAACCCTAACCCTAAACCTAACCCTAATCCTAACCCTTACCCGAAGCCTTACCCTAACCCGTCCCATAATCATAACCCGTACGCTAACACTAACCCGTGCCCTAACACGTAGGCTCACCATAAATCATTGTCGTACCCTAACCTGTACCCTAAACCATCCCCATCCCCGTCCCCGTCTCCTAACCCTAACCCGAACCCTAACCCTAACCCTTACCCGAAGACTTACCCTAACCTGTCCCCTAATCCTAACACTTACGCTAACACTAACCCTTGCCCTAACATGTACACTCACCCTAAACCGTTGTCTTACCCTAACCTGTACCCTAAACCGTCCCTGTACCCTAACCCTAACCCTAACCCTAACCCTAAACCGAACCCTTACCCGAAGCCTTCCCCTAACCCGTCCCCTAATCCTAAACCTTACGCTAACCCTAACCCGTGCCCTAGCACGTACGCTCACCTTAAACTGCTGTCGTACCCTAAACTGTACCCTAAACCGTCCCCGTCCCCTAACCCTAACCCTAACCCTAAACCTTACCCGAAGCCTTCCCCTAACCCGTCCCCTAATCCTAACCCGTACGCTAACTCTAAGCCATACCCTAACACGTACGCTCACCCTAAACCGTTCTCGTACACTAACCTGTAACCTAAACTGTCCCCGTCCCCTAACCCTAACCCTAACCCTTACCCGAAGCCTTACCGTAACCCGTCCTCTAATCCTAACCCGTACGCTAACAGTAAACTGTGCCCTAACATGTACGCTGAACCTAAACCATTGTCCTACACTAACCTGTACCCTAAACCGTCCCCCTCCCCTAACCCTAACCCTAACCCTAACCCTAAACCTAACCCTTACCCGAAGCCTTACCATAACCCGTCCTCTAATCCTAACCCGTACGCTAACAGTAAACTGTGCCCTAACATGTACGCTGAACCTAAACCATTGTCCTACCCTAACCTGTACCCTAAACCGTCCCCCTCCCCTAACCCTAACCCTAACCCTAACCCTAACCCTTACACCAAGCCTTACCCTAACCCGTGCTCTAATCCTAACCCGTACGCTAACACTAACCCATACCCTAACACGTACGCTCACCCTAAACCGCTGTCATACACTAACCTGCACCCTAAACCGTCCCCGTCCCCGTCCCCGTCCCCTAACCCTAACCATAAACCTAACCCTTACCCGAAGCCTTACCCTAACCCGTCCCCTAATCCTAACCGTACGCTAACACTAATCCGTGCCCTAACACGTACGCTCACCCTAAAACGTTGTCGTACACTAACCTGTACCCTAAACCGTTCCTGTCCCTGTACCCTAACCCTAACCC
Source organism: Delphinapterus leucas (assembly GCF_059928025.1). Taxonomy (NCBI): domain Eukaryota; kingdom Metazoa; phylum Chordata; class Mammalia; order Artiodactyla; family Monodontidae; genus Delphinapterus; species Delphinapterus leucas. The sequence goes on along the minus strand of NW_028322232.1, from coordinate 2,803,880 downwards.
TAACCCAAACCCTAACCCTTACCCGAAGCCTTACACTAACCCATCCCATAATCCTAAACTCTACGCTAACACTAACCCGTGCCCTAACACGTACGCTCACCCTAAACCGTTGTCGTACATTAACCTGTACCCTAAATCGTCCCTGTCCCCTAACCCTAACCCTAACCCTAATCCTTACCCGAAGCATTACCCTAACTCGTCCCCTAATTCTAACCCGTATGCTAACACTAAACTGTATCCTAACAGATACGCTCACCCTAAAACTTTGTCGTACACTAAGCTGTACCCAAAATCGTCCCCGTCCCCTAACCCTAAACCTAACCCTTACACAAAGCCTTACCCTAACCCGTCCCCTAATCCTAACCCGTACGCTAACACTAACCCGTAACCTAACCCGTATGCTCAACCTAAACCGTTCTCGTACACTAACCTGTACCCTAAACCGTCCCGTCCCGGTCCCCTAAACCTAGCCCTTACCCGAAACCTTACCCTAACATGTCCCCTATTCCTAACCCGTACGCTAACACTATCCCGTACCCTTACACGTACGCTCACCTTAAAACGTTGTCGTACACTAACCTGTAACCTAAACCGTCTCCGTCCCCTAACCCTAACCCTAAACCTAGCCCTAAACCTAAACCTTACCCCAAGCCTTACCCTAACCCGACCCTTAATCCTAACCCGTACGCTGACACTAACCCATACCCTAACACGCACGCTCACCCTAAAACTTTGTCGTACCCTAACATGTACCCTAAACCGTCCCCGTCCCCTAACCCTAACCCTAACCCTAACCCTAACACTTACCCGAAGCATTACACTAACCCGTCCCCTAATCCTAATCCGTACGCTAACACTAACCCGTGTCCTAACACGTACCCTCACCCTAAACCATTGTCGTACCCTAACCTGTACCCTAAACCGTCACCGTCCCATAGCCCTAACCCTAACCCTAACCCTTACGCGAAGCCTTACCCTAACCCGTCCCCAATCCTAACCCGTACGCTAATACTAACAAGTACCCTAACACATACACTCACCCTAAACTGTTGTCGTACACTAACCTGTAACCTAAACCGTCCCCGTCCCCTAACCCTAAACCTAACCCTAACCCTAACCCTAACCCTTACCCGAAGCCTTACCCTAATCTGTCCCCTAATCCTAACCCGTATGCTAACACTAACCCTTGCCCTAACACGTACACTCACCCTAAACCATTGTCGTACCCTAACCTGTACCCTGAACCGTCCCTGTACCCTAACCCTAACCCTAACTCTAACCCTAACCCTAACCCTAACACTTACCCGAAGCCTTACCCTAACCCGTCCCATAATCCTAACCCGTACGCTAACACTAACCCGTACCCTAACACGTACACTCACCCTAAATCGTTTTCGTACCCTAACCTGTACCCTAAACCATCCCCGTGCCCTAAACCTAACACTAACACTATCCCTAACCCTTACCCGAAGCCTTACCCTAACTCGGCCCCCAATTCTAAACCATACGCTAACACTAACCCGTACCCTAACACGTATGCTCACCCTAAAACTTTGTCGTAGCCTAACCTGTACCCTAAGTCGTCCCCTTCCCCTAAGACTAACCCTAACCCTAATACTTACCCGAAGCCTTACCCTAAACCGTCCCCTAATCCTAACCCATACGCTAACACTAACCCGTGCCCTAAAACGAATGCTCACCCTAAACTGCTGTCGTACACTAACCTGTACCCTAAACCGTCCCCGTCCCCGTCCCCTAACCCTAACCCTAAACCTAACCCTTACCCGAAGCCTTACCCAAACCCGTCCCCTAATCCTAACCCGTACGCTAACACTAACCCGTGCCCTAACAGGTACGCTCACCCTAAAGCGTGGTCGTACCCTAACCTGTACACTAAACCGTCCCCGTCCCCGTTCCCTAACCCTAACCCTATCCCAAACCCTACCCCTTACCCGAAGCCTTACCCTAACCCGTCCCATAATCCTAAATAATACGCTAAAACTACCCCATGCCCTAACACATACGCTCACCCTAAACCGTTGTCGTACCCTAACCTGTACCCTAAACCGTCCCTGTAGCCTAACCCTAACCCTAACCCTAACCCTAACCCTTACCCGAAGCCTTACCCTAACCCGTCCCATAATCCTACCCCGTACGCTAACACTAACCCGTACCCTAACACGTACGCTCACCCTAAACCGTTGTCGTACCATAACCTGTACCTAACCGTCCCCGTCCCCGTCCCCTAAACTTAACCCTAAACCTCACCCTTACCCGTAGCCTTACCCTAACCCGTCCCCTATTCCTAAGCTATACGCTAACTCTAACCCGTACCCTAACATGTACGCTCACCCTAAAGAGTTGTCGTACACTAACCTCTACCCTAAACCGTCCCCGTCCCCGTCCCCTAACCCTAACCCTAACCCTAACCCTTACCCGAAGCCTTACCCTAACAAGTCCCCAATCCTACCCGTACGCTAACACTAACACATACCCTAACACGTACGCTCACCCTAAACCGTTGTCGTACCCTAGCCTATACCCTAAACAGTCCCCGTACCCTAACCCTAACCCTAACCCTAACCCTTACCCGAAGCCTTACCCTAACCCGTCCCCTAATCCTAACCCGTACGCTAACACTAAACCTTACCCTAACATGTACGCACACTCTAAACAGTTGTCATATCCTATCCTGTACCCTAAACCTTCCCCGTGCCCGTCCCCTAACCCTAACCCTAACCCTTACCCGAAGCCTTACCCTAACCTGTCCCCTAATCCTAACCCGTACGCTAACACTAACCCTTACCCTAACACGTACGCACACCCTAAACTGTTGTCAAATCCTATCCTGTACCCTAAACCTTCCCCGTTCCTGCCCCCTAACCCTAACCCTAACCCTTACCCGAAGCCTTACCCTAACCTGTCCCCTAATCCTAACCCGTACGCTAACACTAACCCATGCCCTAACACATACGCTCACCCTAAAGCGTTGTCGTACCCTAACCTGTACCCTAAACCGTCCCCGTCCCCTAACCCTAACACTAACCTTAATACTAACCATTACCCGAAGCCTTCCGTTAACCCGCCCCCTAATCCTAACCCGTACGCTAATCCTAACCCGTACCCTAACACGTACGCTCACCCTAAACCGTTGTCGTGCCCTAAACTGTACCCTGAACCGTCCCCATCCCCAAACCCTAACCCTAACCCTTAACCGAAGCCTTACACTAACCTGTCCCCTAATCCTAACCCGTACGCTAACACTAACCCGTACCCTAACACATAGGCTCACTCTAAACCGTTCTCGTACACTAACCTGTACCCTAAACCGTCCCCATCCCCTAACCCTAACCCTAACCCTTACCCGGAGCCTTACCCTAACCCGTCCTCTAATCCTAACCCGTACGCTAACACTAACCCGTACCCTAACATGTTCGCTCACCCTAAAACTTTATCTTAAACTAAGCTGTACCTTAAACAGTCCCCGTAGCCTAAACATAACCGTAACCCTAACCCTAACACTAACACTTACCCGAAGGCTTACCCTAACCCGTCCCCTAATTCTAAACCGTACGCTAACACTAACCCGTACCCTAACACGTACGCTCACCCTAAACCGTTGCCGTAGCCTAACCTGTACCCTAAACCCTCCCCATGCCCTAACACTTACCCTAAACCTAACCCTAACCCTAACCCTTACCCGAAGCCTTACCCTAACCCATCACCTAATCGGAACCCGTACGCTAACACTAAACCCTACCCTATCACGTACGCTCACCCTAAACCGTTATTGTACCCTAACCTGTACCCTAAACCCTCCCCATCCCCTAACCCTAACCCTAAACCTAACCCTAACCCTAACCCTTACCCGAAGCTTATCCTAACCCGTCCCCTAATCCTAACCCGTTCGCTAACACTAACACATACCCTACCACGTACGCTCACCCTAAAGCATTGTTGTACCCTAACGTGTACCCTAAACCGTTCCTGTGCCCTAACCCTAACCCTAAACCTAACCATTACGCAAAGCTTTACCCTAACCCGTCCCCCAATCCTAAACCATACGCTAACACTAACCCGTACCCTAACATGTACGCTCACCCTAAACTGTTCTCGTACCCTAAACTGTTCCCTAAACCATCCTCGTCCCCTAACCCTAACCCTAACCCTAACACTAACCCTAGCTTTTACCCGAAGCCTTACACTAACCGGTCCCCTAACCCTAGCCCGTACGCTAACACTAACCAGTACCCTAACATGTACGCTCACCCTTAACCATTGTCGTACCCTAACCTATACCCTAAACCGTCCCCGTCCCCTAACCTAACCCTAACCCTAACCCTTACGTAAAGCCTTACCCTAACCTGTCCCCTAATCCTAAACCGTACGCTGACACTAACGCGTACCCTAACACGGACGCTCACCCTGAAACATTGTCGTACACTAAACTGTACCCTAATCCGTCCCCGTCCCCGTCCCCGTCCCCTAACCCTAACCCTAACCCAAACCCTAACACTAACCCTTACCCAAAGCCTTACCCTAATCGGTCCCCTAATTCTAACCCGTATGCTAACACTAACCCGTACCCTAACACGTACTCTCACCCTAAACAGTTGTCGTACCCTAACCTATACCCTAAACCGTCCCCGTCCCCGTCCCCTATCCCTAACCCTAACCCTAAACCTGAAGCTTACCCGAAGCCTTACCCTAACCCGTCCCCTAATTCTAACCCGTACGGTAACACTAACCCATACCCTAACACGTACGCTCACCCTAAACGGTTGTCGTACCCTAAACCGTGTCCGTCCCCTAAACCTAACCCTAACCCTAACCCTAACCTTAACCCTTACCCGAAGCCTTACCGAACCCGTCCCCTAATCCTAACCCGTACGCTAACACTAACACGTACCCTAACACTTACGGTCACCCTGAACCATTGTCGTATCCTAAACTGTACCCTAAACCGTCCCCGTCCCTTAACCCTAACCCTAACCCTAACCCTAACCCTAACCCTAATCCTTACCCGAAGCCTTACCATAACCCGTAACCTAATCCTAACCCGTACGCTAACACTAAACCGTAACCTAACACGTACGCTCACACTAAACCGTTGTCGTACCCTAACCTGTACCCTAAACCGTCCCTGGCCCCTAACCCTAACCCTAACACTAACCCTTACCCGAAGCCTAACACTAACCCGTCCCCTAATCCTAAGCCGTGCGCTAACAATAACCCATACCCCAACATGTACGCTCAACTTAAACCGTTGTCGTACCCTAAACTGTCCCCATCCCCTAACCCTAACCCTAACCCTAACCCTAACCCTAACCCTTACCCGAAGCCTTACCCTAACCTGTCCCCTAATCCTAACCCGTATGCTAACACTAACCCGTACCCTAACACGTACGCTCACCCTAAAACGTTGTTGTACCCTAACCTTTGCCCTAAACCGTCCCCGTCCCCTAACCCTAACGCTAACCCTTACCCAAAGCCTTACCCTAACACGTCCCCTAATCCTAACCCGTACACTAACACTAAACCGTACCCTAACACGTACGCTCACTCTAAACCGTTGTCGTACCCTAACCTGTACCCTAAACCGTCCCCGTCCCCTAACCCTAACCCTAACCCTAACCCTTACCCGAAGCCTTACCATAACCTGTCCCCTAATCCTAAACCATACGCTAACACTAAGCCGTACCCTAACACGTATGCTCACCCTAAACAATTGTCGTACCCTAAACTGTACCCTCAACCATCCCCGTGCCCTAACCCTAACCCTAACCCTAACCCTAACCCTAAACCTTACCCGAAGCCTTACACTAACCCGTCCCCTAATCCTAAACCGTACGCTGACACTAACACATAGCCTAACACGTACGCTCACCCTAAACCGTTTTCGTACACTAACCTGTACCCTAAACCGTGTCCGTCCCCTATACCTAACCCTAACCCTAACCCTAAACCTAACCCTTACCCGAAGCCTTACCCTTACCCGTCCCCTAATCCTAACCCGTACGCTAACAATAACACATACCCTAAAACGTACGGTCACCCTGAACCATTGTCGTACCCTAAACTGTACCCTAAACCGTCCCCGTCCCTTAACCCTAACCCTAACCCTAACCCTAACCCTAAACCTTACCCGAAGCCTTAACATAACCCGTCCCCTAATCCTAACCCGTACACTAACATTAAATTGTAACCTAACACGTACGCTCACACTAAACCGTTGTCGTACCCTAACCTGTACCCTAATCCGTCCCCGTCCCCTAACCCTAACCGTAACCCTAACCCTATCACTAACGCTTACCCGAAGCCTAACACTAACCCGTCCCCTAATCCTAAGCCGTGCACTAACAGTAACCCATACCCCAACATGTTCGCTCAACCTAAACCGTTGTCGTGCCCTAAACTGTCCCCAACCCCTAACCCTAACCCCAACCCTAACCCTTACCCGAAGCCTTACCCTAACCCGTCCCCTAATCCTAACCCGTACGCTAACACTAACCCGTACCCTAACACGTACGCTCACCCTAAAACGTTGTCGTACACTAACCTGTACCCTAAACCGTCCCCGTCCCCTAACCCTAACCCTAAACCTTACCCGAAGCCTTACCCTAACCCGTCCCCTAATCCTAACCCGTACGCTAACACTAACCCGTACCCTAACACGTACGCTCACCCTAAAACGTTGTCGTACACTAACCTGTACCCTAAACCATCCCCGTGCCCTAACCCTAACCCTAAGCCTAACCCTACCACTAAACCTTACCCGAAGCCTTACACTAAACCGTCCCCTAATCCTAAACCATACGCTGACACTAACACATAGCCTAACACGTACGCTCACCCTAAACCGTTGTTGTACCCTAAACTGTACCGTAAACCGTGTCCATCCCCTAACTCTAACCCTAACCCTAACCCTAACCCTAACCCTAAACCTAACCCTTACCCGAAGCCTTACCCTAACCCGTCCCCTAATCCTAACCCGTACGCTAACACTTACCCGTACCCTAACACGTACGCTCACCCTAAACTGTTGTCGTACCCTAACCTGTTCTCTAAAGCTTCCCCATCCCCTAACCCTAAACCTAACCCTAACACTTACCCTTACCCTAACCTTTACCCGAAGCCTTACACTATCCCGTCCCCAATCCGAACCCGTAGGCTAACACTAACCCGTGCCCTAAAACGTACGCTCACCTAAACCGTTGTCGTACCCTAACCTGTACCCTAAAACGTCCCCTAACTGTAACCCTAACCCTAACCCTAACCCTTACCCGAAACATTACCCTAACCCGTCCCCTAATCCGAATCCGTACGCTAACACTAACCCATACCCTAACACGCACGCTCATCTAAACCGTTGTCGTACCCTAACATGTACCCTAAACCGTCCCGGTCTAATAACCCTAACCCTAACCCTAACCCTAGCTTTTACCCGAAGCCTTACCCTAACCGGTCCCCTAATCCGAACCCGTATGCTAACACTAACCCGTACCCTAACACGTACGCTCAACCTAAACTTTTGTCGTGCCCTAACCTGTACCCTAAACCGTCCCCATCCCCTAACCCTAACCCTAACCCTAACCCTAACCCTAACCCTTACCCGAAGCCTTACCCTAACCCGTCCCCTAATCCTAAACTGTACGCTGACACTAACACGTACCCTAACACGTACGATCACCCTAAACCGTTGTCGTAACCTAACCTGTACCCTAAACCGTCCCCGTCCCCGTCCCCTAACCATAACGCTAAGCCTAACCCTGAAGCTTACCCGAAGCCTTACCCTAACCCGTCCCCAATCCTAACCCGTACTGTAACACTAACCCATACCCTAACACGTACACTCACCCTAAACCGTTGTCGTACCCTAACCTGTACCCTGAACCGTGTCCGTCCCCTAAACCTAACACTAAACCTAAACCTAACCCTAACCCTTACCCGAAGCCTTACCCTAACCCGTCCCCTAAACATGACCCGTACGAAAACACTAACACGTACCCTAACACGTACGGTCACCCTGAACCGTTGTCGTACACTAAACTGTACCCTAAACCGTCCCCGTCCCTTAACCCTAACCCTAACCCTAACCAAAACCCTAACCCTTACCCGAAGCCTTACCATAACCTGTCCCCTAATCCTAAACCATATGCTAACTCTAAGCCGTACCCTAACACGTATGCTCACCCTAAACAATTGTCATACCCTAAACTGTACCCTCAACCATCCCCGTGCCCTAACCCTAACCCTAACCCTAACCCTAACCCTAAACCTTACCCGAAGCCTTACACTAACCCGTCCCCTAATCCTAAACCGTACGCTGACACTAACACGTAGCCTAACATGTACGCTCACCCTAAACCGTTTTCGTACACTAACCTGTACCCTAAACCGTGTCCGTCCCCTATACCTAACCCTAACCCTAACCCTAAACCTAACCCTTACCCGAAGCCTTACCCTTACCCGTCCCCTAATCCTAACCCGTACGCTAACAATAACACGTACCCTAAAACGTACTGTCACCCTGAACCATTGTCGTACCCTAAACTGTACCCTAAACGGTCCCCGTCCCTTAAACCTAACCCTAACCCTAACCCTAACCCTAATCCTTACCCGAAGCCTTAACATAACCTGTCCCCTAATCCTAACCCGTACACTAACATTAAATTGTAACCTAACACGTACGCTCACACTAAACCGTTGTCGTACCCTAACCTGTACCCTAAACCGTCCCCATCCCCTAACCCTAACCGTAACCCTAACCCTATCACTAACGCTTACCCGAAGCCTAACACTAACCCGTCCCCTAATCCTAAGCCGTGCACTAACAGTAACCCATACCCCAACATGTACGCTCAACCTAAACCGTTGTCGTACCCTAAAATGTCCCCATCCCCTAACCCTAACCCTAACCCTAACCCCAACCCTAACCCTTACCCGAAGCCTTACCCTAACCCGTCCCCTAATCCTAACCCGTACGCTAACACTAACCCGTACCCTAACACGTACGCTCACCCTAAAACGTTGTCGTACACTAACCTGTACCCTAAACCGTCCCCGTCCCCTAACCCTAACCCTAAACCTTACCTGAAGCCTTACCCTAACCCGTCCCCTAATGCTAACCCGTACGCTAACACTAACCCTTACTCTAACACGTTCGCTCACCCTAAACCGTGGACGTACCCTAACCTGTACCTTAAACCGTCCCCGTCCCCTAACCCTAACCCGAACCCTAACACTAACCCTTACCCGAATACTTAACCTAACCTGTCCCCTACTCCTAACCCGTACGCTAACACTAACCCGTACCCTAACACGTACGCTCACCTTAAACCACTGTCATACCCTAACCTGTACCCTAAACAGTCCCCGTCCCCTAACCCTAACCCTAAACCTAACCCTTACCTGAAGCCTTACACTAAACCGTACCCTAATCCTAACCCGTACGCTATCACTAAACCATACCCTGAGACGTACGCTCACCCTAAAAGGTTGTCGTACTCTAACCTGTACCCTACACCGTCCCCTAACCCTAACCCTAACCCTTACCCGAAGCCTTACCCTAACCCGTCCCCTAATCCTAACCCGTACGCTAACACTAACCCGTGCCCTAACACATACGCTCACCCGAAAACGTTGTCGTAACCTAACCTGTACCCTAAACCGTCCCTGTCTCCTAACCCTAACAGTAAACCTAACCCTAACACTAACCCTTACCCGAAGCCTTTCCCTAACCCGTACCCTAATCCTAACCCGTACGCTAACACTAACTTGTACCCTAAAACGTACGCTCACCCTAAACCGTTGTTGTACCCTAACCTGTACCCTAAACCGTCCCCGTCCCCTAACCATAACCCTAACCCTAAACTTATCCCTAACCCTTACCCGACGCCTTACACTACTCCTAACCTGTACGCTAACACTAACCCATACCCTAATATGTACGCTCACCCTAAACAGTTGTCGTACACTAAACTGTACCCTAAACCGTCCCCGTCCCCTAACCCTAACCCTAACCCTAACCCTAACCCTAAACCTTACCCGAAGCCTTACCCTAACGCATCCCCTACTCCTAACCCATACGCTAACACTAAACCATACCCTAACACGTACACTCACCCTAAATCGTTGTTGTACCCTAACCTGAACCCTAAACCGTCCCCGTCCCCGTCCCCTAACCCTAAACCTAACCGTAAACTTAACCCTTACCCAAAGCCTTACCCTAACACGTCCCCTAATCATAACCCGTACGCTAACACTAAACCGTACCCTACCACGTACGCTCACCCGAAACCGTTGTCGTAACCTAACCTGTACCCTAAATCATCCCCGTCCCCTAACCCTAAGCCTAAACGTAACCCTAACCCTAAACCTTACCCGAAGCCTTACCCTAACCCGTCCCCTAATCCTAACCCGTACGCTAACACTAACCCATACCCTAACACGTACGCTCACCCTAAACCGTTTTCGTACCCTAACCTGTACCCTAATCCGTCCCCGTCCCCTAACCCTAACCCTAACCCTAACCCTAAACTTAACCCTTACCCGAAGCCCTACCCTAAACCGTCCCCTAATCTTAAACTGTACGCTAACTCTAACCCGTACCCTAACACGTACGCTCACGCTAAACCGTTGTCGTACCCTAACGTGTACCCTAATCCGTCCCCGTTCCCGTCACCTAACCCTAATCCTAAACCTTACCCGTAGCCTTACCCCAACCCGTCCCCTAATCCTAACCCGTACGCTAACACTAACACGTACCCTAATATGTACGCTCACCCTAAAACTTTGCCGTACCCTAACCTGTACCCTAAACCGTCCCGGTCCCCTAACCATAACCCTAACCCTAACCCTAACCCTAAACCTTACCCAAAGCCTTACACTAACCCGTCCCCTAATCCTAACCCATACGCTAACACTAACCCATACCCTAACACGTACGCTCACCCTAAACCGTTGTCGTAGCCTAACCTGTACCCTAAACCGTCTCCGTCACCTAACCCTAACCCTAACCCTAACACTTACCCGAAACCTTGCCCTAACTCGTCCCTAATCCTAAGCCGTAGGCTAAAACTAACCCTTACCCTAACACGTACGCGCACACTAAACTGTGGTCGTACGCTAACCTGTACACTAAACCGTCCCCGTCCCCTAACCCTAACCCTAACCCTAACCCTAGCCCTTACCTGAAGCATTACCCTAACCCGTCCCCTAATCCGAACCCGTACGCTAACACTAACCCGTACCGTAACACGTACACTCACCTTAAACAGTTGTCGTACCCTAAACTGTACCCTAATACATCCCCGTCCCCGTCCCCTAACCCTAACCTTAACCCTAACCCTAACCCTTACCCGAAGCCTTACCCTAACCCGTCATCTAATCCCAACCCGTACACTAACACTAACCCGTACCCTAACACGTACGCTCACCCTAAACCGTTATCTTACCCTAACCTGTACCCTAAACTGTCCCCGTCCCCTAACCCTAACCCTAACCCTCACCCTAACCCTTACCCAAAGCCTTACGCTAACCCGTCCCCTAATCCTAATCTGTACGCTAACACTAACCCGTACCCTAATACGTGCGCTCACCCTAAACCGTTGTCATACCCTAACCTGTACCCTAAACCGTCCCGTCCCCGTCCCCTAACCCTAGCCCTTACCCGAAACCTTACCCTAACATGTCCCCTATTCCTAACCCGTACGCTAACACTATCCCGTACCCTTACACGTACGCTCACCTTAAAACGTTGTCATACACTAACCTGTAACATAAACCGTCTCCGTCCCCTAACCCTAACCCTAACCCTAAAACTAACCCTAACCCTTACCCGGAGCCTTACCCTAACCTGTCCCCTAATCCTAACCCGTACGCTAACACTAACCCTTGCCCTAACACGTACGCTCACCCTAAACCGTTGTCGTACCCTAACCTGTACCCTAAACCGTCCCTCTACCCTAACCCTAACCTTAACCCTTATCCTAACCCTAAAGCTTACCCGAAGCCTTACCCTAACCCGTCCCATAATCCTAACCCGTACGCTAACACTAACCCGTACCCTAACATGTACGCTCACCCTAAACGGTTGTCGTACCCTAAACTGTACCCTAAACCGTCCCTGTCCCTGACCATTAACCCTAACCCTAACCCTAACCCTAACCCTAACACTAACCCTAACTTTACCCGGAGCCTTACCCTAACCTGTCCCCTAATCCTAACCCGTACGCTAACACTAACCCTTGCCCTAACACGTACGCTCACCCTAAACCGTTGTCGTACACCAACCTGTACCCTAAACCGTCCCTCTACCCTAACCCTAACCCTAACCCGTATCCTAACCCTAAAGCTTACCCGAAGCCTTACCCTAACCCGTCCCATAATCCTAACCCGTACGCTAACACTAACCCGTACCCTAACATGTACGCTCACCCTAAACGGATGTCGAACCCTAAACTGTACCCTAAACCGTCCCTGTCCCTGACCATTAACCCTAACCCTAACCCTAACCCTAACCCTTACCCGACGCCTTACCCTAACCCGTCCCATAATCCTAACCCGTACTCTAACACTAACCCGTACCCTAACATGTACGCTCATCCTAAAGTGTTGTCGTACACTAACCTGTAGCCTAAACCGTCCCTGTCCCCGACCCTTAACCCTAACCCTAACCCTAACCCTAACCCTTACCTGACGCCTTACACTAACCCGTCCCCAAATCCTAAACCGTACGCTAACACTAACCCGTACCCTAACACGCACGCTCACCCTAAACCGTTGTCGTACCCTAACATGTACCCTAAACCGTCCCCATCCCCTAAACCTAACCCTAACCCTAAACCTAAACCTAACCCTTATCCGAAGCCTTACCATAACCCGTCCTCTAATCCTAACCCGTACGCTAACAGTAAACTGTGCCCTAACGTGTACGCTGAACCTAAACCATTGTCCTACCCTAACCTGTACCCTAAACCGTCCCCCTCCCCTAACCCTAACCCTAACCCTAACCCTAACCCTTACACCAAGCCTTACCCTAACCCGTGCCCTAATCCTAACCCGTACGCAAACACTAACCCGTACCCTAACACGTATGCTCACTCTAAACCGTTGTCGTACCCTAACCTGTACCCTAAACCGTCCCCATCCCCTAAACCCAACCCTAAACCTAACCCTAACCCTTACCCGAAGCCTTCCCCTAACCCGTCCCCTAATCCTAACCCGTACGTTAACACTAATTCGTACCCTAACACGTACGCTCACCCTAAACCGTTGTCGTACCCTAACCTTTACCATAAACCGTCCCCGTCCCCTAACCCTAATCCTAAACCTAAACCTAACCCTTACCGAAGCCTTACACTAACCAGTCCACTAAACCTAACCCGTACGCTAACACTAAACCGTACCCTAACACGTACACTCACCGTAAAACGTTGTCACACCCTAACCTGTACCCTAAACCGTCCCCGTCCCTAACCGTAACCCTAACACATACCCGAAGCCTTACCCTAACCCGTGTCCTAATCCTAATCCGTACGTTTACACTAACCCGTACCCTAACACGTACGCTCACCCTAAACCGTTGTCGTACCCCAACCTGTACCCTAAATCGTCCCCGTCCCCTAACCCTAACCCTAACCCTAAACCAAAACCTAAACTTTACCCGAAGCTTTACCCTAACCCATCCCATAATCCTATCCCGTACGCTAACCCTAACCCGTACCCTACCACGTACGCTCACCCTAAACCTTTGTCGTAAACTAACCTGTACCCTAAACCGTCCCCATCCCCTAACAGTAACCCTAAACCTAACCCTAACCCTAACCCTTAACCGAAGCCTTACCCTAACCCGTCCCTTAATCCTAACCCGTACGCTAACACTAAACCGAGTCCTAACACGTACGCTCACCCTAAAACTTTGTCGTACCCTAACCTGTACCCTAAACCGTCCCCATCCCGTAACCCTTACCCTAACCCTAACGCTTACCCGAAGCCTTACCCTAACCCGTCCCATAATCCTAACCCGTACGCTAACACTAACCCGTACCCTAACACGTACGCTCACCCTAAACCGTTGACGTACCCTAACCTGTACCCTAAACCGTCCCCATCCCCTAACCCTAACCCTAACCCTAACCCTTACCAGAAGCCTTACCCTAACCCGTCCCGTAATCCTAACCCGTACGCTAACACTAACCCGTACCCTAACACGTACGCTCACCCTAAAACCTTGTCGTACCCTAACCTGTACCCTAAATCGTCCCTGTCCCCTAACCCTAACCCTAACCCTAACCTTAAACCTTACCCGAAGCCTTACCCTAACCGGTCCCCTAAACCTAACCTGCACGCTAACACTAACCCGTGCCCTAACACGTACGCTCACCCGAAACATTTGTCGTACACTAAGCTGTACCCTAAACCGTCCCCATTACCTAACACTAACCCGAACCCTAACCATAACCCTAAACCTTACCCGGAGCCTTACCCTATCCCGTCCCCTAATCCTAACCGTACGCTCACACTAATCCGTGCCCTAACACGTACGCTCACCCTAAAGCGTTGTCGTACCCTAACCTGTACCCTAAACTGCTCCTGTCCCCGTACCCTAACCCTAACCCTAACCCAAACCCTAACCCTTACCCGAAGCCTTACACTAACCCATCCCATAATCTTAAACGCTACGCTAACACTAACCCGTGCCCTAACACGTACGCTCACACTAAACCGTTGTCGTACATTAACCTGTACCCTAAATCGTCCCTGTGCCCTAACCCTAAACCTAACCCTAATCCTTACCCGAAGCCTTACCCTAACTCGTCCCCTAATTCTAACCCCTACGCTAACACTAACCTGTATCCTAACACGTACGCTCACCCTAAAACTTTGTCGTACACTCAGCTGTACCCTAAATCGTCCCCGTCCACTAACCCTAACCCTAAACCTAAACCTAACCCTTACCCGAAGCCTTACCATAACCCGTCCTCTAATCCTAACCCGTACGCTAACAGTAAACTCTGCCCTAACATGTACGCTGAACCTAAACCATTGTCCTACCCTAACCTGTACCCTAAACCGTCCCCCTCCCCTAACCCTAACCCTAACCCTAACCCTAACCCTTACACCAAGCCTTACCCTAACCCGTGCCCTAATCCTAACCCGTACGCTAACACTAACCCATACCCTAACACGTACGCTCACCCTAAACCGCTGTCGTACACTAACCTGTACCCTAAACCGTCCCCGTCACCGTCCCCGTCCTCTAACCCTAACCCTAAACCTAACCCTTACCCGAAGCCTTACCCTAACCCGTCCCCTAATCCTAACCCGTACGCTAACACTAACCCGTGCCCTAACAGGTACGCTCACCCTAAAGCGTGGTCGTACCCTAACCTGTACATTAAACAGTCCCCGTCCCCGTTCCCTAACCCTAACCCTATCCCAAACCCTACCCCTTACCCGAAGCCTTACCCTAACCCGTCCCATAATCCTAAATAATACGCTAAAACTACCCCATGCCCTAACACATACGCTCACCCTAAACCGTTGACGTACCCTAACCTGTACCCTAAACCGTCCCCGTCCCCTAACCCTAACCCTAATCCTTACCCGAAGCCTTACCCTAACCCGTCCCCTAATCCTAACACATACGCTAACTCTAACCCGTACCCTAACACTTACGCTCACCCTAAACCATTCTCATACACTAACCTGTACCCTAAAACGTCCCCATCACCTAACCCTAACCCTAACACTTACCTGACGCCTTACCCTAAACCATCCCCTAATCCTAACCCGTACGCTAACACTAACCCGTACCCTAACACGTACACTCACCCTAAAACTTAGTCGTACCCTAAACAGTACCCTAAACCGTCCCCGTCCCCATCCCCTAACCCTAACTCTAACCCT
Source organism: Delphinapterus leucas (assembly GCF_059928025.1). NCBI lineage: Eukaryota > Metazoa > Chordata > Mammalia > Artiodactyla > Monodontidae > Delphinapterus > Delphinapterus leucas. The sequence goes on along the minus strand of NW_028322232.1, from coordinate 2,787,968 downwards.
AACCCTAACCCAAACCCTTACCCAACGCCTTACCCTAAGCCTTCACCTAATACTAACCCGTACGCTAACACTAACCCGTACCCTAACATGTACGCTCACCCTAAACTGTTGTCGTACACTAAACTGTACCCTAAACCGTCCCTCTACCCTAACCCTAACCATAACCCTTATCCTAACCCTAAAGCTTACCCGAAGCCTTACCCTAACCCGTCCCATAATCCTAACCCGTACGCTAACACTAACCCGTACCCTAACATGTACGCTCACCCTAAACTGTTGTCGTACACTAAACTGTACCCTAAACCGTCCCTGTCCCCGACCCTTAACCCTAACCCTAACCCTAAACCTAACCCTTACCCGAAGCCTTACCCTAACCCGTCCCCTAATCCTAACCCGTACGCTAACACTAACCCGTGCCCTAACACGTACGCTCACCCTAAAGTGTGGTTGTACCCTAACCAGTACACTAAACCGTACCCGTCCACGTTCCCTAACCCTAACCCTAACCCAAACCCTAAGCCTTACCCGAAGCCTTACCCTAACCCGTCTCATAATCCTAACCGATACGCTAAAACTAACCCATGCCCTAACACATACGCTCACCCTAAACCGTTGTCGTACCCTAACCTGTACCCTAAACCGTCCCCGTCCCCTAACCCTAACCCTAATCCTTACCCGAAGCCTTACACTAACCCGTCCCCTAATCCTAACCCATACGCTAACTCTAACCCGTATCCTAACACGTACGCTCACCCTAAACCATTCTCATACACTAACCTGTACCCTAAACCATCCCCGTCAACTAACCTTAACCCTAACCCTTACCCGAAGCCTTACCATAACCCGTCCTCTAATCCTAACCCGTACGCTAACAGTAAACTGTGCCCTAAAATGTACGCTCAACGTAAACCATTGTCCTACCCTAACTTGTACCCTAAACCGTCCCCGTCCCCTAACCCTAACCCTAAACCTAGCCCTAAACCTAAACCTTACCCCAAGCCTTACCCTAACCCGACCCTTAATCCTAACCCGTACGCTAACACTAACCCATACCCTAACACGCACGCTCACCCTAAACCGTTGTCGTACCCTAACATGTAACCTAAACCGTCCCCGTCTAATAACCCTAACCCTAACCCTAACCCTAATCCTAACCCTAGCTTTTACCCGAAGCCTTACCCTAACCGGTCCCCTAATCCGAACCCGTATGCTAACACTAACCCGTACCCTAACACGTACGCTCAACCTAAACTTTTGTCGTGCCCTAACCTGTACCCTAAACCGTCCCCATCCCCTAACCCTAACCCTAACCCTAACACTAACCCTTACCCGAAGCCTTACCCTAACCCGTCCCCTAATCCTAAACTGTACGCTGACACTAACACGTACCCTAACACGTACGATCACCCTAAACCGTTGTCGTAACCTAACCTGTACCCTAAACCGTCCCCGTCCCCGTCCCCTAACCATAACGCTAAGCCTAACCCTGAAGCTTACCCGAAGCCTTACCCTAACCCGTCCCCAATCCTAACCCGTACTGTAACACTAACCCGTACCCTAACACGTACACTCACCCTAAACCGTTGTCGTACCCTAACCTGTACCCTGAACCGTGTCCGTCCCCTAAACCTAACACTAAACCTAAACCTAACCCTAACCCTTACCCGAAGCCTTACCCTAACCCGTCCCCAAAACATGACCCGTACGAAAACACTAACACGTACCCTAACACGTACGGTCACCCTGAACCGTTGTCGTACACTAAACTGTACCCTAAACCGTCCCCGTCCCTTAACCCTAACCCTAACCCTAACCAAAACCCTAATCCTTACCCGAAGCCTTACCGTAACCCGTCCCCTAATCCTAACCCATACATTAACACTAAACCGTAACCTAACACGTACGCTCAACCTAAGCCGTTGTCGTACACTAACCTGTACCCTAAACCGTCCCTGTCCCCTACCCCTAACCATAACCCTAACCCTAACACTAACCCTTACCCGAGGCCTTACCCTAACCCGTACCCTAATCCTAACCCGTACGCTAACACTAACCCGTACACTAACACGTATGCTCACCGTAAACCGTTGTCGTACCCTAACTTGTAACCTAAACCGTCCCCGTCCCCTAACCCTAACCCTAACCCTAACCCTAACACTTACCCAAAGCCTTACCCTAACACGTCAACTAAACCTAAATCGTACGCTAACACTAACCCATGCCCTAACACGTACGCTCACCCTAAACCGTTGTCGTACACTAACCTGTACACTAAACTGTCCCTGTCCCCTAACCCTAACCCTAACCCTAACCCTAACCATTACGCAAAGCTTTACCCTAACCCGTCCCCCAATCCTAAACCATACGCTAACACTAACCCGTACCCTAACATGTACGCTCACCCTAAACTGTTCTCGTACCCTAAACTGTTCCCTAAACCATCCTCGTCCCCTAACCCTAACCCTAACCCTAACCCTAACCCTAACCCTAGCTTTTACCCGAAGCCTTACACTAACCGGTCCCCTAACCCTAGCCCGTACGCTAACACTAACCAGTACCCTAACATGTACGCTCACCCTTAACCATTGTCGTACCCTAACCTATACCCTAAACCGTCCCCGTCCCCTAACCTAACCCTAACCCTAACCCTTACGTGAAGCCTTACCCTAACCTGTCCCCTAATCCTAAACCGTACGCTGACACTAACGCGTACCCTAACACGGACGCTCACCCTGAAACATTGTCGTACACTAAACTGTACCCTAATCCGTCCCCGTCCCCGTCCCCGTCCCCTAACCCTAACCCTAACCCAAACCCTAACACTAACCCTTACCCAAAGCCTTACCCTAATCGGTCCCCTAATTCTAACCCGTATGCTAACACTAACCCGTACCCTAACACGTACTCTCACCCTAAACCGTTGTCGTACCCTAACCTATACCCTAAACCGTCCCCGTCCCCGTCCCCTATCCCTAACCCTAACCCTAAACCTGAAGCTTACCCGAAGCCTTACCCTAACCCGTCCCCTAATTCTAACCCGTACGGTAACACTAACCCATACCCTAACACGTACGCTCACCCTAAACGGTTGTCGTACCCTAAACCGTGTCCGTCCCCTAAACCTAACCCTAACCCTAACCCTAACCTTAACCCTTACCCGAAGCCTTACCGAACCCGTCCCCTAATCCTAACCCGTACGCTAACACTAACACGTACCCTAACACTTACGGTCACCCTGAACCATTGTCGTATCCTAAACTGTACCCTAAACCGTCCCCGTCCCTTAACCCTAACCCTAACCCTAACCCTAACCCTAACCCTAATCCTTACCCGAAGCCTTACCATAACCCGTAACCTAATCCTAACCCGTACGCTAACACTAAACCGTAACCTAACACGTACGCTCACACTAAACCGTTGTCGTACCCTAACCTGTACCCTAAACCGTCCCTGGCCCCTAACCCTAACCCTAACCCTAACACTAACCCTTACCCGAAGCCTAACACTAACCCGTCCCCTAATCCTAAGCCGTGCGCTAACAATAACCCATACCCCAACATGTACGCTCAACTTAAACCGTTGTCGTACCCTAAACTGTCCCCATCCCCTAACCCTAACCCTAACCCTAACCCTAACACTTACCCGAAGCCTTACCCTAACCTGTCCCCTAATCCTAACCCGTATGCTAACACTAACCCGTACCCTAACACGTACGCTCACCCTAAAACGTTGTTGTACCCTAACCTTTGCCCTAAACCGTCCCCGTCCCCTAACCCTAACGCTAACCCTTACCCAAAGCCTTACCCTAACACGTCCCCTAATCCTAACCCGTACACTAACACTAAACCGTACCCTAACACGTACGCTCACTCTAAACCGTTGTCGTACCCTAACCTGTACCCTAAACCGTCCCGGTCCCCTAACCCTAACCCTTACCCGAAGCCTTACCATAACCTGTCCCCTAATCCTAAACCATACGCTAACACTAAGCCGTACCCTAACACGTATGCTCACCCTAAACAATTGTCGTACCCTAAACTGTACCCTCAACCATCCCCGTGCCCTAACCCTAACCCTAACCCTAACCCTAACCCTAAACCTTACCCGAAGCCTTACACTAACCCGTCCCCTAATCCTAAACCGTACGCTGACACTAACACGTAGCCTAACACGTACGCTCACCCTAAACCGTTTTCGTACACTAACCTGTACCCTAAACCGTGTCCGTCCCCTATACCTAACCCTAACCCTAACCCTAAACCTAACCCTTACCCGAAGCCTTACCCTTACCCGTCCCCTAATCCTAACCCGTACGCTAACAATAACACGTACCCTAAAACGTACTGTCACCCTGAACCATTGTCGTACCCTAAACTGTACCCTAAACCGCCCCCGTCCCTTAACCCTAACCCTAACCCTAACCCTAACCCTAACCCTAAACCTTACCCGAAGCCTTAACATAACCCGTCCCCTAATCCTAACCCGTACACTAACATTAAATTGTAACCTAACACGTACGCTCACACTAAACCGTTGTCGTACCCTAACCTGTACCCTAATCCGTCCCCGTCCCCTAACCCTAACCGTAACCCTAACCCTATCACTAACGCTTACCCGAAGCCTAACACTAACCCGTCCCCTAATCCTAAGCCGTGCACTAACAGTAACCCATACCCCAACATGTTCGCTCAACCTAAACCGTTGTCGTGCCCTAAACTGTCCCCAACCCCTAACCCTAACCCCAACCCTAACCCTTACCCGAAGCCTTACCCTAACCCGTCCCCTAATCCTAAACCGTACGCTAACACTAACCCGTACGCTAACACGTACGCTCACCCTAAAACGTTGTCCTACACTAACCTGTACCCTAAACCGTCCCCGTCCCCTAACCCTAACCCTAAACCTTACCCGAAGCCTTACCCTAACCCGTCCCCTAATCCTAACCCGTACGCTAACACTAACCCGTACCCTAACACGTACGCTCACCCTAAAACGTTGTCGTACACTAACCTGTACCCTAAACCGTCCCCGTGCCCTAACCCTAACCCTAAGCCTAACCCTACCACTAAACCTTACCCGAAGCCTTACACTAAACCGTCCCCTAATCCTAAACCATACGCTGACACTAACACATAGCCTAACACGTACGCTCACCCTAAACCGTTGTTGTACCCTAAACTGTACCGTAAACCGTGTCCATCCCCTAACTCTAACCCTAACCCTAACCCTAACCCTAACCCTAAACCTAACCCTTACCCGAAGCCTTACCCTAACCCGTCCCCTAATCCTAACCCGTACGCTAACACTTACCCGTACCCTAACACGTACGCTCACCCTAAACTGTTGTCGTACCCTAACCTGTTCTCTAAAGCTTCCCCATCCCCTAACCCTAAACCTAACCCTAACACTTACCCTTACCCTAACCTTTACCCGAAGCCTTACACTATCCCGTCCCCAATCCGAACCCGTAGGCTAACACTAACCCGTGCCCTAAAACGTACGCTCACCTAAACCGTTGTCGTACCCTAACCTGTACCCTAAAACGTCCCCTAACTGTAACCCTAACCCTAACCCTAACCCTTACCCGAAACATTACCCTAACCCGTCCCCTAATCCGAATCCGTACGCTAACACTAACCCATACCCTAACACGCACGCTCATCTAAACCGTTGTCGTACCCTAACATGTACCCTAAACCGTCCCGGTCTAATAACCCTAACCCTAACCCTAACCCTAGCTTTTACCCGAAGCCTTACCCTAACCGGTCCCCTAATCCGAACCCGTATGCTAACACTAACCCGTACCCTAACACGTACGCTCAACCTAAACTTTTGTCGTGCCCTAACCTGTACCCTAAACCGTCCCCATCCCCTAACCCTAACCCTAACCCTAACCCTAACCCTAACCCTTACCCGAAGCCTTACCCTAACCCGTCCCCTAATCCTAAACTGTACGCTGACACTAACACGTACCCTAACACGTACGATCACCCTAAACCGTTGTCGTAACCTAACCTGTACCCTAAACCGTCCCCGTCCCCGTCCCCTAACCATAACGCTAAGCCTAACCCTGAAGCTTACCCGAAGCCTTACCCTAACCCGTCCCCAATCCTAACCCGTACTGTAACACTAACCCGTACCCTAACACGTACACTCACCCTAAACCGTTGTCGTACCCTAACCTGTACCCTGAACCGTGTCCGTCCCCTAAACCTAACACTAAACCTAAACCTAACCCTAACCCTTACCCGAAGCCTTACCCTAACCCGTCCCCTAAACATGACCCGTACGAAAACACTAACACGTACCCTAACACGTATGGTCACCCTGAACCGTTGTCGTACACTAAACTGTACCCTAAACCGTCCCCGTCCCTTAACCCTAACCCTAACCCTAACCAAAACCCTAATCCTTACCCGAAGCCTTACCATAACCCGTCCCCTAATCCTAACCCATACATTAACACTAAACCGTAACCTAACACGTACGCTCAACCTAAACCGTTGTCGTACACTAATCTGTACCCTAAACCGTCCCTGTCCCCTACCCCTAACCATAACCCTAACGCTAACACTAACCCTTACCCGAAGCCTTACCCTAACCCGTACCCTAATCCTAACCCGTACGCTAACACTAACCCGTACACTAACACGTACGCTCACCGTAAACCGTTGTCGTACCCTAACTTGTAACCTAAACCGTCCCCGTCCCCTAACCCTAACCCTAACCCTAACCCTAACACTTACCCAAAGCCTTACCCTAACACGTCAACTAAACCTAAATCGTACGCTAACACTAACCAATGCCCTAACACGTACGCTCACCCTAAACCGTTGTCGTACACTAACCTGTACACTAAACTGTCCCTGTCCCCTAACCCTAACCCTAACCCTAACCCTAACCATTACGCAAAGCTTTACCCTAACCCGTCCCCCAATCCTAAACCATACGCTAACACTAACCCGTACCCTAACATGTACGCTCACCGTAAACCGTTCTCGTACACTAAACTGTTCCCTAAACCATCCTCGTCCCCTAACCCTAACCCTAACCCTAACCCTAACCCTAGCTTTTACCCGAAGCCTTACACTAACCGGTCCCCTAACCCTAACCCGTACGCTAACACTAAACAGTAACCTAACATGTACGCTCACCCTTAACCATTGTCGTACCCTAACCTATACCCTAAACCGTCCCCGTCCCCTAACCTAACCCTAACCCTAACCCTTACGTGAAGCCTTACCCTAACCTGTCCCCTAATCCTAAACCGTACGCTGACACTAACGCGTACCCTAACACGGACGCTCACCCTAAAACATTGTCGTACACTAAACTGTACCCTAATCCGTCCCCGTCCCCGTCCCCGTCCCATAACCCTAACCCTAACCCAAACCCTAACACTAACCCTTACCCAAAGCCTTACACTAATCGGTCCCCTAATTCTAACCCGTATGCTAACACTAACCCGTACCCTAACACGTACTCTCACCCTAAACCGTTGTCGTACCCTAACCTATACCCTAAACCGTCCCCGTCCCCGTCCCCTATCCCTAACCCTAACCCTAAACCTGAAGCTTACCCGAAGCCTTACCCTAACCCGTCCCCTAATTCTAACCCGTACGGTAACACTAACCCATACCCTAACACGTACCCTCACCCTAAACGGTTGTCGTACCCTAACCTGTACCCTAAACCGTGTCCGTCCCCTAAACCTAACCCTAACCCTAACCCTAACCTTAACCCTTACCCGAAGCCTTACCCTAACCCGTCCCCTAATCCTAAACCGTACTCTAACACTAACACGTACCCTAACACTTACGGTCACACTGAACCATTGTCGTACCCTAAACTGTACCCTAAACCGTCCCCGTCCCTTAACCCTAACCCTAACCCTAACCCTAACCCTAACCCTAATCCTTACCCGAAGCCTTACCATAACCCGTCCCCTAATCCTAACCCGTACGCTAACACTAAACCGTAACCTAACACGTACGCTCACACTAAACCGTTGTCGTACCCTAACCTGTACCCTAAACCGTCCCCGTCCCATGACCCTAACCCTAACCCTAACCCTTACCCGAAGCCTTACCATAACCTGTCCCCTAATCCTAAACCATATGCTAACTCTAAGCCGTACCCTAACACGTATGCTCACCCTAAACAATTGTCATACCCTAAACTGTACCCTCAACCATCCCCGTGCCCTAACCCTAACCCTAACCCTAACCCTAACCCTAAACCTTACCCGAAGCCTTACACTAACCCGTCCCCTAATCCTAAACCGTACGCTGACACTAACACGTAGCCTAACATGTACGCTCACCCTAAACCGTTTTCGTACACTAACCTGTACCCTAAACCGTGTCCGTCCCCTATACCTAACCCTAACCCTAACCCTAAACCTAACCCTTACCCGAAGCCTTACCCTTACCCGTCCCCTAATCCTAACCCGTACGCTAACAATAACACGTACCCTAAAACGTACTGTCACCCTGAACCATTGTCGTACCCTAAACTGTACCCTAAACCGTCCCCGTCCCTTAACCCTAACCCTAACCCTAACCCTAACCCTAATCCTTACCCGAAGCCTTAACATAACCTGTCCCCTAATCCTAACCCGTACACTAACATTAAATTGTAACCTAACACGTACGCTCACACTAAACCGTTGTCGTACCCTAACCTGTACCCTAAACCGTCCCCGTCCCCTAACCCTAACCGTAACCCTAACCCTATCACTAACGCTTACCCGAAGCCTAACACTAACCCGTCCCCTAATCCTAAGCCGTGCACTAACAGTAACCCATACCCCAACATGTACGCTCAACCTAAACCGTTGTCGTACCCTAAAATGTCCCCATCCCCTAACCCTAACCCTAACCCTAACCCCAACCCTAACCCTTACCCGAAGCCTTACCCTAACCCGTCCCCTAATCCTAACCCGTACGCTAACACTAACCCGTACCCTAACACGTACGCTCACCCTAAAACGTTGTCGTACACTAACCTGTACCCTAAACCGTCCCCGTCCCCTAACCCTAACCCTAAACCTTACCTGAAGCCTTACCCTAACCCGTCCCCTAATGCTAACCCGTACGCTAACACTAACCCTTACTCTAACACGTTCGCTCACCCTAAACCGTGGACGTACCCTAACCTGTACCTTAAACCGTCCCCGTCCCCTAACCCTAACCCGAACCCTAACACTAACCCTTACCCGAATACTTAACCTAACCTGTCCCCTACTCCTAACCCGTACGCTAACACTAACCCGTACCCTAACACGTACGCTCACCTTAAACCACTGTCATACCCTAACCTGTACCCTAAACAGTCCCCGTCCCCTAACCCTAACCCTAAACCTAACCCTTACCTGAAGCCTTACACTAAACCGTACCCTAATCCTAACCCGTACGCTATCACTAAACCATACCCTGAGACGTACGCTCACCCTAAAAGGTTGTCGTACTCTAACCTGTACCCTACACCGTCCCCTAACCCTAACCCTAACCCTTACCCGAAGCCTTACCCTAACCCGTCCCCTAATCCTAAACCGTACGCTAACACTAACCCGTGCCCTAACACATACGCTCACCCTAAAGCGTTGTCGTACCCTAAGCTGTACCCTAAACCGTCCCTGTCCCCGTCCCCTAACCCTAAACCTAACCCTAACCGTAACACTTACCCGAAGCCTTACCCTAACACGTCCCCTAATCCTAACCCGTATGCTAACACTAACCCGTACCCTAACACGTACGCTCACCCTAAACCATTGTCTTAACCTAAACTGTACCCTAAACCGTCCCCGTCCCCGTCCCCTAAACCTAACCCTAACCCTAACCCTAACCATTCCCCGAAGCCTTACCCTAACCGTCCCCTAATCCTAACCCGTACGATCACACTAACCCGTGCCCTAACACGTACGCTCACCCTGAACCGTTGTCGTACCCTAACCTGTACCCTAAACCGTCCCCATCCCCTAAACCTAACCCTAACCTCACCCTAATCCTAACCCTTACCCAAAGCCTTACCCTAACCCGTCCCCTAATCCTAACCCGTACACTAACACTAACCCATGCCCTAAAACATACGCTCAACCTAAACCGTTGTCGTACCCTAACCTGTACCCTAAACCGTCCCCGTGCCCTAACCCTAACCCTAACCCTAACCCTAACCCTAAATCTAACCCTTACCCGAAGCCTTACCCTAACCCGTCCCCTAATCCTAACCCGTACGCTAACAATAACACATACCCTAAAACGTACGGTCACCCTGAACCATTGTCGTACCCTAAACTCTACCCTAAACCTTCCCCGTCCCTTAACCCTAACCCTAACCCTAACCCTAACCCTAACCCTAATCCTTTCCCGAAGCCTTAACATAACCCGTCTCCTAATCCTAACGCGTACGCTAATATTAAATCGTAACCTAACACGTACGCTCACACTAAACCGTTGTCGTACCCTAACCTGTACCCTAAACCGTCCCTGTCCCCTAACCCTAACCGTAACCCTAACCCTAACACTAACCCTTACCCGGAGCCTAACACTAAACCGTCCCCTAATCCTAACTCGTACACTAACACTAAACCGTGCCCTAAAACATACGCTCAACCTAAACCGTTGTCGTACACTAACCTGTACCCTAAACCGTCCCCGTGCCCTAACCCTAACCCTAAGCCTAACCCTACCACTAAACCTTACCCGAAGCCTTACACTAAACCGTCCCCTAATCCTAAACCATACGCTGACACTAACACATAGCCTAACACGTACGCTCACCCTAAACCGTTGTCATACCCTAAACTGTACCGTAAACCGTGTCCATCCCCTAACCCTAACCCTAACCCTAACCCTAACCCTAACCCTTACCCGAAGCCTTACCCTAACCCGTCCCCTAATCCTAACCCGTACGCTAACACTAACCCGTACCCTAACACGTACGCTCACCCTAAACTGTTGTCGTACCCTAACCTGTTCTCTAAATCTTCCCCATCCCCTAACCCTAAACCTAACCCTAACACTTACCCTTACCCTAACCTTTACCCGAAGCCTTACACTATCCCGTCCCCAATCCGAACCCGTAGGCTAACACTAACCCGTGCCCTAAAACGTACGCTCACCTAAACCGTTGTCGTACCCTAACCTGTACCCTAAAACGTCCCCTAACTGTAACCCTAACCCTAACCCTAACCCTTACCCGAAACATTACCCTAACCCGTCCCCTAATCCGATTCAGTACGCTAACACTAACCCATACCCTAACACGTACACCCACCCTAAAACGTTGTCGTCCCCTAACCTGTACCCTAAACCATCCCCGTCCCCTACCCTAACCCTAACACTAACCCTAACCCTAACCCTTACCCAAAGCCTTACCCTAACATGTCACCTAATCCTAACCCGTACGCTAACACTAACCCGTGCCCTAACACGTACGGTCACCCTAAACCTTTGTCGTACCCTAACCTATACCCTAAACCGTCCCTGTCCCCATCCCCTAACCCTAAACCTAAACCTAACACTAACCCTTACCCAAGGCCTTACCCTAACCCATCCCCTAATCCTAACCCGTATGCTAACACTAACCCGTACCCTAACACGTACACTCACCCTAAACCGTTGTCCTACCCTAACCTGTACCGTAAACCGTCCCCGTCCCCTAACCGTAACACTAACCCTAAACCTTACCCTTACCCAAAGCCTTACCCTAACCCATCACCTAATCCTAACCCGTACGCTAACACTAACACGTGCCCTAACACGTACGCTCACCCTAAACCGTTGTTGTACCCTAACCTGAACCCTAAACCGCCCCATCCCCTAACCCTAACCCTAAACCTAACCCTAATCCTAACCCTTACCCGAAGCCTTACCCTAACCCGTCCCATAATCATAACCCGTACGCTAACACTAACCCGTACCCTAACACGTACGCTCACCCTAAAACGTTGTCGTACACTAACCTGTACCCTAAACCGTCCCCGTCCCCTAACCCTAACCCTAAACCTTACCTGAAGCCTTACCCTAACCCGTCCCCTAATGCTAACCCGTACGCTAACACTAATCCTTACTCTAACACGTTCGCTCACCCTAAACCGTGGACGTACCCTAACCTGTACCTTAAACCGTCCCCGTCCCCTAACCCTAACCCGAACCCTAACACTAACCCTTACCCGAATACTTAACCTAACCTGTCCCCTACTCCTAACCCGTACGCTAACACTAACCCGTACCCTAACACGTACGCTCACCTTAAACCACTGTCATACCCTAACCTGTACCCTAAACAGTCCCCGTCCCCTAACCCTAACCCTAAACCTAACCCTTACCTGAAGCCTTACACTAAACCGTACCCTAATCCTAACCCGTACGCTATCACTAAACCATACCCTGAGACGTACGCTCACCCTAAAAGGTTGTCGTACTCTAACCTGTACCCTACACCGTCCCCTAACCCTAACCCTAACCCTTACCCGAAGCCTTACCCTAACCCGTCCCCTAATCCTAAACCGTACGCTAACACTAACCCGTGCCCTAACACATACGCTCACCCTAAAGCGTTGTCGTACCCTAACCTGTACCCTAAACCGTCCCTGTCCCCGTCCCCTAACCCTAAACCTAACCCTAACCGTAACACTTACCCGAAGCCTTACCCTAACACGTCCCCTAATCCTAACCCGTATGCTAACACTAACCCGTACCCTAACACGTACGCTCACCCTAAACCATTGTCCTAACCTAACCTGTACCCTAAACCGTCCCCGTCCCCGTCCCCTAAACCTAACCCTAACCCTAACCCTAACCATTCCCCGAAGCCTTACCCTAACCGTCCCCTAATCCTAACCCGTACGCTCACACTAACCCGTGCCCTAACACGTACGCTCACCCTGAACCGTTGTCGTACCCTAACCTGTACCCTAAACCGTCCCCGTCCCCTAAACCTAACCCTAACCTCACCCTAATCCTAACCCTTACCCAAAGCCTTACCCTAACACGTCCCCTAATCCTAACCCGTACACTAACAGTAACCCGTGCCCTAAAACATACGCTCAACCTAAACCGTTGTCGTACCCTAACCTGTACCCTAAACCGTCCCCGTGCCCTAACCCTAACCCTAACCCTAACCCTAACCCTAAATCTAACCCTTACCCGAAGCCTTACCCTAACCCGTCCCCTAATCCTAACCCGTACGCTAACAATAACACATACCCTAAAACGTACGGTCACCCTGAACCATTGTCGTACCCTAAAATCTACCCTAAGCCTTCCCCGTCCCTTAACCCTAACCCTAACCCTAACCCTAATCCTTTCCCGAAGCCTTAACATAACCCGTCTCCTAATCCTAACCCGTACGCTAATATTAAATCGTAACCTAACACGTACGCTCACACTAAACCGTTGTCGTACCCTAACCTGTACCCTAAACCGTCCCTGTCCCCTAACCCTAACCGTAACCCTAACCCTAACACTAACCCTTACCCGGAGCCTAACACTAAACCGTCCCCTAATCCTAACTCGTACACTAACACTAAACCGTGCCCTAAAACATACGCTCAACCTAAACCGTTGTCGTACCCTAACCTGTACCCTAAACCGTCCCCGTGCCCTAACCCTAACCCTAAGCCTAACCCTACCACTAAACCTTACCCGAAGCCTTACACTAAACCGTCCCCTAATCCTAAACCATACGCTGACACTAACACATAGCCTAACACGTACGCTCACCCTAAACCGTTGTCGTACACTAAACTGTACCGTAAACCGTGTCCATCCCCTAACCCTAACCCTAACCCTAACCCTAACCCTAACCCTTACCCGAAGCCTTACCCTAACCCGTCCCCTAATCCTAACCCGTACGCTAACACTAACCCGTACCCTAACACGTACGCTCACCCTAAACTGTTGTCGTACCCTAACCTGTTCTCTAAATCTTCCCCATCCCCTAACCCTAAACCTAACCCTAACACTTACCCGTACCCTAACCTTTACCCGAAGCCTTACACTATCCCGTCCCCAATCCGAACCCGTAGGCTAACACTAACCCGTGCCCTAAAACGTACGCTCACCTAAACCGTTGTCGTACCCTAACCTGTACCCTAAAACGTCCCCTAACTGTAACCCTAACCCTAACCCTAACCCTTACCCGAAACATTACCCTAACCCGTCCCCTAATCCGATTCAGTACGCTAACACTAACCCGTACCCTAACACGTACACCCACCCTAAAACGTTGTCGTCCCCTAACCTGTACCCTAAACCATCCCCGTCCCCTACCCTAACCCTAACACTAACCCTAACCCTAACCCTTACCCAAAGCCTTACCCTAACATGTCACCTAATCCTAACCCGTACGCTAACACTAACCCGTGCCCTAACACGTACGGTCACCCTAAACCTTTGTCGTACCCTAACCTATACCCTAAACCGTCCCTGTCCCCATCCCCTAACCCTAAACCTAAACCTAACACTAACCCTTACCCAAGGCCTTACCCTAACCCATCCCCTAATCCTAACCCGTATGCTAACACTAACCCGTACCCTAACACGTACACTCACCCTAAACCGTTGTCCTACCCTAACCTGTACCGTAAACCGTCCCCGTCCCCTAACCGTAACACTAACCCTAAACCTTACCCTTACCCAAAGCCTTACCCTAACCCATCACCTAATCCTAACCCGTACGCTAACAATAACACGTGCCCTAACACGTACGCTCACCCTAAACCGTTGTCCTACCCTAACCTGTACCGTAAACCGTCCCCGTCCCCTAACCGTAACACTAACCCTAAACCTTACCCTTACCCGAAGCCTTACCCTAACCCGTCCCATAATCATAACCCGTACGCTAACACTAACCCGTGCCCTAACACGTAGGCTCACCATAAATCATTGTCGTACCCTAACCTGTACCCTAAACCATCCCCATCCACGTCCCCGTCTCCTAACCCTAACCCGAACCCTAACCCTAACCCTTACCTGAAGACTTACCCTAACCTGTCCCCTAATCCTAACACTTACGCTAACACTAACCCTTGCCCTAACATGTACACTCACCCTAAACCGTTGTCTTACCCTAACCTGTACCCTAAACCGTCCCTGTACCCTAACCCTAACCCTAACCCTAAACCGAACACTTACCCGAAGCCTTCCCCTAACCCGTCCCCTAATCCTAAACCTTACGCTAACCCTAACCCGTGCCCTAGCACGTACGCTCACCTTAAACTGCTGTCGTACCCTAAACTGTACCCTAAACCGTCCCCGTCCCCTAACCCTAACCCTAACCCTAAACCTTACCCGAAGCCTTCCCCTAACCCGTCCCCTAATCCTAACCCGTACGCTAACTCTAAGCCATACCCTAACACGTACGCTCACCCTAAACCGTTCTCGTACACTAACCTGTAACCTAAACTGTCCCCGTCCCCTAACCCTAACCCTAACCCTTACCCGAAGCCTTACCTTAACCCGTCCTCTAATCCTAACCCGTACGCTAACAGTAAACTGTGCCCTAACATGTACGCTGAACCTAAACCATTGTCCTACACTAACCTGTACCCTAAACCGTCCCCCTCCCCTAACCCTAACCCTAACCCTAACCCTAAACCTAACCCTTACCCGAAGCCTTACCATAACTCGTCCTCTAATCCTAACCCGTACGCTAACAGTAAACTGTGCCCTAACATGTACGCTGAACCTAAACCATTGTCCTACCCTAACCTGTACCCTAAACCGTCCCCCTCCCCTAACCCTAACCCTAACCCTAACCCTAACCCTTACACCAAGCCTTACCCTAACCCGTGCTCTAATCCTAACCCGTACGCTAACACTAACCCATACCCTAACACGTACGCTGACCCTAAACCGCAGTCATACACTAACCTGCACCCTAAACCGTCCCCGTCCCCGTCCCCGTCCCCTAACCCTAACCATAAACCTAACCCTTACCCGAAGCCTTACCCTAACCCGTCCCCTAATCCTAACCCGTACGCTAACACTAACCCGTGTCCTAACACGTACCCTCACCCTAAACCGTTGTCGTACCCTAACCTGTACCCTAAACCGTCACCGTCCCCTAGCCCTAACCCTAACCCTAACCCTTACGCGAAGCCTTACCCTAACCCGTCCCCAATCCTAACCCGTACGCTAACACTAACAAGTACCCTAACACATACGCTCACCCTAAACTGTTGTCGTACACTAACCTGTAACCTAAACCGTCCCCGTCCCCTAACCCTAACCCTAACCCTAACCCTAACACTAACCCTTACCCGAAGCCTTACCCTAATCTGTCCCCTAATCATAACCCGTATGCTAACACTAACCCTTGCCCTAACACGTACACTCACCCTAAACCATTGTCGTACCCTAACCTGTACCCTGAACCGTCCCTGTACCCTAACCCTAACCCTAACTCTAACCCTAACCCTAACCCTAACACTTACCCGAAGCCTTACCCTAACCCGTCCCATAATCCTAACCCGTACGCTAACACTAACCCGTACCCTAACACGTACGCTCACCCTAAACCGTTGACGTACCCTAACCTGTACCCTAAACCGTCCCTGTCCCCTAACCCTAACCCTAACCCTAACCCTTACCAGAAGCCTTACCCTAACCCGTCCCGTAATCCTAACCCGTACGCTAACACTAACCCGTACCCTAACACGTACGCTCACCCTAAAACCTTGTCGTACCCTAACCTGTACCCTAAATCGTCCCTGTCCCCTAACCCTAACCCTAATCTTAAACCTTACCCGAAGCCTTACCCTAAACGGTTCCCTAAACCTAACCCGCACGCTAACACTAACCCGTGCCCTAACACGGACGCTCACCCGAAACATTTGTCGTACACTAAGCTGTACCCTAAACCGTCCCCATTACCTAACACTAACCCGAACCCTAACCATAACCCTAAACCTTACCCGAAGCCTTACCCTAACCCGTCCCCTAATCCTAACCGTACGCTAACACTAATCCGTGCCCTAACACGTACGCTCACCCTAAAACGTTGTCGTACACTAACCTGTACCCTAAACCGTTCCTGTCCCTGTACCCTAACCGTAACCCTAACCCAAACCCTAACCCTTACCCGAAGCCTTACACTAACCCATCCCATAATCCTAAACTCTACGCTAACACTAACCCGTGCCCTAACACGTACGCTCACCCTAAACCGTTGTCGTACATTAACCTGTACCCTAAATCGTCCCTGTCCCCTAACCCTAACCCTAACCGTAATCCTTACCCGAAGCCTTACCCTAACTCGTCCCCTAATTCTAACCCGTATGCTAACACTAAACTGTATCCTAACAGATACGCTCACCCTAAAACTTTGTCGTACACTAAGCTGTACCCAAAATCGTCCCCGTCCCCTAACCCTAAACCTAACCCTTACACAAAGCCTTACCCTAACCCGTCCCCTAATCCTAACCCGTACGCTAACACTAACCCGTAACCTAACCCGTATGCTCAACCTAAACCGTTCTCGTACACTAACCTGTACCCTAAACCGTCCCGTCCCGGTCCCCTAAACCTAGCCCTTACCCGAAACCTTACCCTAACATGTCCCCTATTCCTAACCCGTACGCTAACACTATCCCGTACCCTTACACGTACGCTCACCTTAAAACGTTGTCGTACACTAACCTGTAACCTAAACCGTCTCCGTCCCCTAACCCTAACCCTAAACCTAGCCCTAAACCTAAACCTTACCCCAAGCCTTACCCTAACCCGACCCTTAATCCTAACCCGTACGCTGACACTAACCCATACCCTAACACGCACGCTCACCCTAAAACTTTGTCGTACCCTAACATGTACCCTAAACCGTCCCCGTCCCCTAACCCTAACCCTAACCCTAACCCTAACACTTACCCGAAGCATTACACTAACCCGTCCCCTAATCCTAATCCGTACGCTAACACTAACCCGTGTCCTAACACGTACCCTCACCCTAAACCGTTGTCGTACCCTAACCTGTACCCTAAACCGTCACCGTCCCATAGCCCTAACCCTAACCCTAACCCTTACGCGAAGCCTTACCCTAACCCGTCTCCAATCCTAACCCGTACGCTAATACTAACAAGTACCCTAACACATACACTCACCCTAAACTGTTGTCGTACACTAACCTGTAACCTAAACCGTCCCCGTCCCCTAACCCTAAACCTAACCCTAACCCTAACCCTAACCCTTACCCGAAGCCTTACCCTAATCTGTCCCCTAATCCTAACCCGTATGCTAACACTAACCCTTGCCCTAACACGTACACTCACCCTAAACCATTGTCGTACCCTAACCTGTACCCTGAACCGTCCCTGTACCCTAACCCTAACCCTAACTCTAACCCTAACCCTAACCCTAACACTTACCCGAAGCCTTACCCTAACCCGTCCCATAATCCTAACCCGTACGCTAACACTAACCCGTACCCTAACACGTACGCTCACCCTAAATCGTTTTCGTACCCTAACCTGTACCCTAAACCATCCCCGTGCCCTAAACCTAACACTAACACTATCCCTAACCCTTACCCGAAGCCTTACCCTAACTCGGCCCCCAATTCTAAACCATACGCTAACATTAACCCGTACCCTAACACGTATGCTCACCCTAAAACTTTGTCGTAGCCTAACCTGTACCCTAAGTCGTCCCCTTCCCCTAAGACTAACCCTAACCCTAATACTTACCCGAAGCCTTACCCTAAACCGTCCCCTAATCCTAACCCATACGCTAACACTAACCCGTGCCCTAAAACGAATGCTCACCCTAAACTGCTGTCGTACACTAACCTGTACCCTAAACCGTCCCCGTCCCCCTCCCCTAACCCTAACCCTAAACCTAACCCTTACCCGAAGCCTTACCCAAACCCGTCCCCTAATCCTAACCCGTACGCTAACTCTAACCCGTGCCCTAACAGGTACGCTCACCCTAAAGCGTGGTCGTACCCTAACCTGTACACTAAACCGTCCCCGTCCCCGTTCCCTAACCCTAACCCTATCCCAAACCCTACCCCTTACCCGAAGCCTTACCCTAACCCGTCCCATAATCCTAAATAATATGCTAAAACTACCCCATGCCCTAACACATACGCTCACCCTAAACCGTTGTCGTACCCTAACCTGTACCCTAAACCGTCCCTGTAGCCTAACCCTAACCCTAACCCTAACCCTAACCCTTACCCGAAGCCTTACCCTAACCCGTCCCATAATCCTACCCCGTACGCTAACACTAACCCGTACCCTAACACGTACGCTCACCCTAAACCGTTGTCGTACCATAACCTGTACCTAACCGTCCCCGTCCCCGTCCCCTAAACTTAACCCTAAACCTCACCCTTACCCGTAGCCTTACCCTAACCCGTCCCCTATTCCTAAGCTATACGCTAACTCTAACCCGTACCCTAACATGTACGCTCACCCTAAAGAGTTGTCGTACACTAACCTCTACCCTAAACCGTCCCCGTCCCCGTCCCCTAACCCTAACCCTAACCCTAACCCTTACCCGAAGCCTTACCCTAACAAGTCCCCAATCCTACCCGTACGCTAACACTAACACATACCCTAACACGTACGCTCACCCTAAACCGTTGTCGTACCCTAGCCTATACCCTAAACAGTCCCCGTACCCTAACCCTAACCCTAACCCTAACCCTTACCCGAAGCCTTACCCTAACCCGTCCCCTAATCCTAACCCGTACGCTAACACTAAACCTTACCCTAACATGTACGCACACTCTAAACAGTTGTCATATCCTATCCTGTACCCTAAACCTTCCCCGTGCCCGTCCCCTAACCCTAACCCTAACCCTTACCCGAAGCCTTACCCTAACCTGTCCCCTAATCCTAACCCGTACGCTAACACTAACCCTTACCCTAACACGTACGCACACCCTAAACTGTTGTCAAATCCTATCCTGTACCCTAAACCTTCCCCGTTCCTGCCCCCTAACCCTAACCCTAACCCTTACCCGAAGCCTTACCCTAACCTGTCCCCTAATCCTAACCCATACGCTAACACTAACCCATGCCCTAACACATACGCTCACCCTAAAGCGTTGTCGTACCCTAACCTGTACCCTAAACCGTCCCCGTCCCCTAACCCTAACACTAACCTTAATACTAACCATTACCCGAAGCCTTCCGTTAACCCGCCCCCTAATCCTAACCCGTACGCTAATCCTAACCCGTACCCTAACACGTACGCTCACCCTAAACCGTTGTCGTGCCCTAAACTGTACCCTGAACCGTCCCCATCCCCAAACCCTAACCCTAACCCTTAACCGAAGCCTTACACTAACCTGTCCCCTAATCCTAACCCGTACGCTAACACTAACCCGTACCCTAACACATAGGCTCACTCTAAACCGTTCTCGTACACTAACCTGTACCCTAAACCGTCCCCATCCCCTAACCCTAACCCTAACCCTTACCCGGAGCCTTACCCTAACCCGTCCTCTAATCCTAACCCGTACGCTAACACTAACCCGTACCCTAACATGTTCGCTCACCCTAAAACTTTATCTTAAACTAAGCTGTACCTTAAACAGTCCCCGTAGCCTAAACATAACCGTAACCCTAACCCTAACACTAACACTTACCCGAAGGCTTACCCTAACCCGTCCCCTAATTCTAAACCGTACGCTAACACTAACCCGTACCCTAACACGTACGCTCACCCTAAACCGTTGCCGTAGCCTAACCTGTACCCTAAACCCTCCCCATGCCCTAACACTTACCCTAAACCTAACCCTAACCCTAACCCTTACCCGAAGCCTTACCCTAACCCATCACCTAATCGGAACCCGTACGCTAACACTAAACCCTACCCTATCACGTACGCTCACCCTAAACCGTTATTGTACCCTAACCTGTACCCTAAACCCTCCCCATCCCCTAACCCTAACCCTAAACCTAACCCTAACCCTAACCCTTACCCGAAGCTTATCCTAACCCGTCCCCTAATCCTAACCCGTTCGCTAACACTAACACATACCCTACCACGTACGCTCACCCTAAAGCATTGTTGTACCCTAACGTGTACCCTAAACCGTTCCTGTGCCCTAACCCTAACCCTAAACCTAACCATTACGCAAAGCTTTACCCTAACCCGTCCCCCAATCCTAAACCATACGCTAACACTAACCCGTACCCTAACATGTACGCTCACCCTAAACTGTTCTCGTACCCTAAACTGTTCCCTAAACCATCCTCGTCCCCTAACCCTAACCCTAACCCTAACACTAACCCTAGCTTTTACCCGAAGCCTTACACTAACCGGTCCCCTAACCCTAGCCCGTACGCTAACACTAACCAGTACCCTAACATGTACGCTCACCCTTAACCATTGTCGTACCCTAACCTATACCCTAAACCGTCCCCGTCCCCTAACCTAACCCTAACCCTAACCCTTACGTAAAGCCTTACCCTAACCTGTCCCCTAATCCTAAACCGTACGCTGACACTAACGCGTACCCTAACACGGACGCTCACCCTGAAACATTGTCGTACACTAAACTGTACCCTAATCCGTCCCCGTCCCCGTCCCCGTCCCCTAACCCTAACCCTAACCCAAACCCTAACACTAACCCTTACCCAAAGCCTTACCCTAATCGGTCCCCTAATTCTAACCCGTATGCTAACACTAACCCGTACCCTAACACGTACTCTCACCCTAAACAGTTGTCGTACCCTAACCTATACCCTAAACCGTCCCCGTCCCCGTCCCCTATCCCTAACCCTAACCCTAAACCTGAAGCTTACCCGAAGCCTTACCCTAACCCGTCCCCTAATTCTAACCCGTACGGTAACACTAACCCATACCCTAACACGTACGCTCACCCTAAACGGTTGTCGTACCCTAAACCGTGTCCGTCCCCTAAACCTAACCCTAACCCTAACCCTAACCTTAACCCTTACCCGAAGCCTTACCGAACCCGTCCCCTAATCCTAACCCGTACGCTAACACTAACACGTACCCTAACACTTACGGTCACCCTGAACCATTGTCGTATCCTAAACTGTACCCTAAACCGTCCCCGTCCCTTAACCCTAACCCTAACCCTAACCCTAACCCTAACCCTAATCCTTACCCGAAGCCTTACCATAACCCGTAACCTAATCCTAACCCGTACGCTAACACTAAACCGTAACCTAACACGTACGCTCACACTAAACCGTTGTCGTACCCTAACCTGTACCCTAAACCGTCCCTGGCCCCTAACCCTAACCCTAACACTAACCCTTACCCGAAGCCTAACACTAACCCGTCCCCTAATCCTAAGCCGTGCGCTAACAATAACCCATACCCCAACATGTACGCTCAACTTAAACCGTTGTCGTACCCTAAACTGTCCCCATCCCCTAACCCTAACCCTAACCCTAACCCTAACCCTTACCCGAAGCCTTACCCTAACCTGTCCCCTAATCCTAACCCGTATGCTAACACTAACCCGTACCCTAACACGTACGCTCACCCTAAAACGTTGTTGTACCCTAACCTTTGCCCTAAACCGTCCCCGTCCCCTAACCCTAACGCTAACCCTTACCCAAAGCCTTACCCTAACACGTCCCCTAATCCTAACCCGTACACTAACACTAAACCGTACCCTAACACGTACGCTCACTCTAAACCGTTGTCGTACCCTAACCTGTACCCTAAACCGTCCCCGTCCCCTAACCCTAACCCTAACCCTAACCCTTACCCGAAGCCTTACCATAACCTGTCCCCTAATCCTAAACCATACGCTAACACTAAGCCGTACCCTAACACGTATGCTCACCCTAAACAATTGTCGTACCCTAAACTGTACCCTCAACCATCCCCGTGCCCTAACCCTAACCCTAACCCTAACCCTAACCCTAAACCTTACCCGAAGCCTTACACTAACCCGTCCCCTAATCCTAAACCGTACGCTGACACTAACACGTAGCCTAACACGTACGCTCACCCTAAACCGTTTTCGTACACTAACCTGTACCCTAAACCGTGTCCGTCCCCTATACCTAACCCTAACCCTAACCCTAAACCTAACCCTTACCCGAAGCCTTACCCTTACCCGTCCCCTAATCCTAACCCGTACGCTAACAATAACACGTACCCTAAAACGTACGGTCACCCTGAACCATTGTCGTACCCTAAACTGTACCCTAAACCGTCCCCGTCCCTTAACCCTAACCCTAACCCTAACCCTAACCCTAAACCTTACCCGAAGCCTTAACATAACCCGTCCCCTAATCCTAACCCGTACACTAACATTAAATTGTAACCTAACACGTACGCTCACACTAAACCGTTGTCGTACCCTAACCTGTACCCTAATCCGTCCCCGTCCCCTAACCCTAACCGTAACCCTAACCCTATCACTAACGCTTACCCGAAGCCTAACACTAACCCGTCCCCTAATCCTAAGCCGTGCACTAACAGTAACCCATACCCCAACATGTTCGCTCAACCTAAACCGTTGTCGTGCCCTAAACTGTCCCCAACCCCTAACCCTAACCCCAACCCTAACCCTTACCCGAAGCCTTACACTAACCCGTCCCCTAATCCTAACCCGTACGCTAACACTAACCCGTACCCTAACACGTACGCTCACCCTAAAACGTTGTCGTACACTAACCTGTACCCTAAACCGTCCCCGTCCCCTAACCCTAACCCTAAACCTTACCCGAAGCCTTACCCTAACCCGTCCCCTAATCCTAACCCGTACGCTAACACTAACCCGTACCCTAACACGTACGCTCACCCTAAAACGTTGTCGTACACTAACCTGTACCCTAAACCGTCCCCGTGCCCTAACCCTAACCCTAAGCCTAACCCTACCACTAAACCTTACCCGAAGCCTTACACTAAACCGTCCCCTAATCCTAAACCATACGCTGACACTAACACATAGCCTAACACGTACGCTCACCCTAAACCGTTGTTGTACCCTAAACTGTACCGTAAACCGTGTCCATCCCCTAACTCTAACCCTAACCCTAACCCTAACCCTAACCCTAAACCTAACCCTTACCCGAAGCCTTACCCTAACCCGTCCCCTAATCCTAACCCGTACGCTAACACTTACCCGTACCCTAACACGTACGCTCACCCTAAACTGTTGTCGTACCCTAACCTGTTCTCTAAAGCTTCCCCATCCCCTAACCCTAAACCTAACCCTAACACTTACCCTTACCCTAACCTTTACCCGAAGCCTTACACTATCCCGTCCCCAATCCGAACCCGTAGGCTAACACTAACCCGTGCCCTAAAACGTACGCTCACCTAAACCGTTGTCGTACCCTAACCTGTACCCTAAAACGTCCCCTAACTGTAACCCTAACCCTAACCCTAACCCTTACCCGAAACATTACCCTAACCCGTCCCCTAATCCGAATCCGTACGCTAACACTAACCCATACCCTAACACGCACGCTCATCTAAACCGTTGTCGTACCCTAACATGTACCCTAAACCGTCCCGGTCTAATAACCCTAACCCTAACCCTAACCCTAGCTTTTACCCGAAGCCTTACCCTAACCGGTCCCCTAATCCGAACCCGTATGCTAACACTAACCCGTACCCTAACACGTACGCTCAACCTAAACTTTGTCGTGCCCTAACCTGTACCCTAAACCGTCCCCATCCCCTAACCCTAACCCTAACCCTAACCCTAACCCTAACCCTTACCCGAAGCCTTACCCTAACCCGTCCCCTAATCCTAAACTGTACGCTGACACTAACACGTACCCTAACACGTACGATCACCCTAAACCGTTGTCGTAACCTAACCTGTACCCTAAACCGTCCCCGTCCCCGTCCCCTAACCATAACGCTAAGCCTAACCCTGAAGCTTACCCGAAGCCTTACCCTAACCCGTCCCCAATCCTAACCCGTACTGTAACACTAACCCATACCCTAACACGTACACTCACCCTAAACCGTTGTCGTACCCTAACCTGTACCCTGAACCGTGTCCGTCCCCTAAACCTAACACTAAACCTAAACCTAACCCTAACCCTTACCCGAAGCCTTACCCTAACCCGTCCCCTAAACATGACCCGTACGAAAACACTAACACGTACCCTAACACGTACGGTCACCCTGAACCGTTGTCGTACACTAAACTGTACCCTAAACCGTCCCCGTCCCTTAACCCTAACCCTAACCCTAACCAAAACCCTAATCCTTACCCGAAGCCTTACCATAACCCGTCCCCTAATCCTAACCCATACATTAACACTAAACCGTAACCTAACACGTACGCTCAACCTAAACCGTTGTCGTACACTAATCTGTACCCTAAACCGTCCCTGTCCCCTACCCCTAACCATAACCCTAACGCTAACACTAACCCTTACCCGAAGCCTTACCCTAACCCGTACCCTAATCCTAACCCGTACGCTAACACTAAACCGTACACTAACACGTACGCTCACCGTAAACCGTTGTCGTACCCTAACTTGTAACCTAAACCGTCCCCGTCCCCTAACCCTAACCCTAACCCTAACCCTAACACTTACCCAAAGCCTTACCCTAACACGTCAACTAAACCTAAATCGTACGCTAACACTAACCCATGCCCTAACACGTACGCTCACCCTAAACCGTTGTCGTACACTAACCTGTACACTAAACTGTCCCTGTCCCCTAACCCTAACCCTAACCCTAACCCTAACCATTACGCAAAGCTTTACCCTAACCCGTCCCCCAATCCTAAACCATACGCTAACACTAACCCGTACCCTAACATGTACGCTCACCGTAAACCGTTCTCGTACCCTAAACTGTTCCCTAAACCATCCTCGTCCCCTAACCCTAACCCTAACCCTAACCCTAACCCTAGCGTTTACCCGAAGCCTTACACTAACCGGTCCCCTAACCCTAACCCGTACGCTAACACTAAACAGTAACCTAACATGTACGCTCACCCTTAACCATTGTCGTACCCTAACCTATACCCTAAACCGTCCCCGTCCCCTAACCTAACCCTAACCCTAACCCTTACGTGAAGCCTTACCCTAACCTGTCCCCTAATCCTAAACCGTACGCTGACACTAACGCGTACCCTAACACGGACGCTCACCCTAAAACATTGTCGTACACTAAACTGTACCCTAATCCGTCCCCGTCCCCGTCCCCGTCCCATAACCCTAACCCTAACCCAAACCCTAACACTAACCCTTACCCAAAGCCTTACACTAATCGGTCCCCTAATTCTAACCCGTATGCTAACACTAACCCGTACCCTAACACGAACTCTCACCCTAAACCGTTGTCGTACCCTAACCTATACCCTAAACCGTCCCCGTCCCCGTCCCCTATCCCTAACCCTAACCCTAAACCTGAAGCTTACCCGAAGCCTTACCCTAACCCGTCCCCTAATTCTAACCCGTACGGTAACACTAACCCATACCCTAACACGTACCCTCACCCTAAACGGTTGTCGTACCCTAACCTGTACCCTAAACCGTGTCCGTCCCCTAAACCTAACCCTAACCCTAACCCTAACCTTAACCCTTACCCGAAGCCTTACCCTAACCCGTCCCCTAATCCTAACCCGTACGCTAACACTAACACGTACCCTAACACTTACGGTCACACTGAACCATTGTCGTACCCTAAACTGTACCCTAAACCGTCCCCGTCCCTTAACCCTAACCCTAACCCTAACCCTAACCCTAACCCTAATCCTTACCCGAAGCCTTACCATAACCCGTCCCCTAATCCTAACCCGTACGCTAACACTAAACCGTAACCTAACACGTACGCTCACACTAAACCTTTGTCGTACCCTAACCTGTACCCTAAACCGTCCATGGCCCCTAACCCTAACCCTAACACTAACCCTTACCCGAAGCCTAACACTAACCCGTCCCCTAATCCTAAGCCGTGCGCTAACAATAACCCATACCCCAACATGTACGCTCAACCTAAACCGTTGTCGTAACCTAAACTGTCCCCATCCCCTAACCCTAACCCTAACCCTAAACCTAACACTTACCCGAAGCCTTACCCTAACCCGTCCCCTAATCCTAACCCGTATGCTAACACTAACCCGTACCCTAACACGTACGCTCACCCTAAAACGTTGTTGTACCCTAACCTTTGCCCTAAACCGTCCCCGTTCCCATCCCCTAACACTAACGCTAACCCTTACCCAAAGCCTTACCCTAACACGTCCCCTAATCCTAACCCGTACGCTAACACTAAACCGTACCCTAACACGTACGCTCACTCTAAACCGTTGTCGTACCCTAACCTGTACCCTAAACCGTCCCCGTCCCCTGACCCTAACCCTAACCCTAACCCTTACCCGAAGCCTTACCATAACCTGTCCCCTAATCCTAAACCATATGCTAAGTCTAAGCCGTACCCTAACACGTATGCTCACCCTAAACAATTGTCATACCCTAAACTGTACCCTCAACCATCCCCGTGCCCTAACCCTAACCCTAACCCTAACCCTAACCCTAAACCTTACCCGAAGCCTTACACTAACCCGTCCCCTAATCCTAAACCGTACGCTGACACTAACACGTAGCCTAACATGTACGCTCACCCTAAACCGTTTTCGTACACTAACCTGTACCCTAAACCGTGTCCGTCCCCTATACCTAACCCTAACCCTAACCCTAAACCTAACCCTTACCCGAAGCCTTACCCTTACCCGTCCCCTAATCCTAACCCGTACGCTAACAATAACACGTACCCTAAAACGTACTGTCACCCTGAACCATTGTCGTACCCTAAACTGTACCCTAAACCGTCCCCGACCCTTAACCCTAACCCTAACCCTAACCCTAATCCTTACCCGAAGCCTTAACATAACCTGTCCCCTAATCCTAACCCGTACACTAACATTAAATTGTAACCTAACACGTACGCTCACACTAAACCGTTGTCGTACCCTAACCTGTACCCTAAACCGTCCCCGTCCCCTAACCCTAACCGTAACCCTAACCCTATCACTAACGCTTACCCGAAGCCTAACACTAACCCGTCCCCTAATCCTAAGCCGTGCACTAACAGTAACCCATACCCCAACATGTACGCTCAACCTAAACCGTTGTCGTACCCTAAAATGTCCCCATCCCCTAACCCTAACCCTAACCCTAACCCCAACCCTAACCCTTACCCGAAGCCTTACCCTAACCCGTCCCCTAATCCTAACCCGTACGCTAACACTAACCCGTACCCTAACACGTACGCTCACCCTAAAACGTTGTCGTACACTAACCTGTACCCTAAACCGTCCCCGTCCCCTAACCCTAACCCTAAACCTTACCTGAAGCCTTACCCTAACCCGTCCCCTAATGCTAACCCGTACGCTAACACTAACCCTTACTCTAACACGTTCGCTCACCCTAAACCGTGGACGTACCCTAACCTGTACCTTAAACCGTCCCCGTCCCCTAACCCTAACCCGAACCCTAACACTAACCCTTACCCGAATACTTAACCTAACCTGTCCCCTACTCCTAACCCGTACGCTAACACTAACCCGTACCCTAACACGTACGCTCACCTTAAACCACTGTCATACCCTAACCTGTACCCTAAACAGTCCCCGTCCCCTAACCCTAACCCTAAACCTAACCCTTACCTGAAGCCTTACACTAAACCGTACCCTAATCCTAACCCGTACGCTATCACTAAACCATACCCTGAGACGTACGCTCACCCTAAAAGGTTGTCGTACTCTAACCTGTACCCTACACCGTCCCCTAACCCTAACCCTAACCCTTACCCGAAGCCTTACCCTAACCCGTCCCCTAATCCTAAACCGTACGCTAACACTAACCCGTGCCCTAACACATACGCTCACCCTAAAGCGTTGTCGTACCCTAAGCTGTACCCTAAACCGTCCCTGTCCCCGTCCCCTAACCCTAAACCTAACCCTAACCGTAACACTTACCCGAAGCCTTACCCTAACACGTCCCCTAATCCTAACCCGTATGCTAACACTAACCCGTACCCTAACACGTACGCTCACCCTAAACCATTGTCTTAACCTAAACTGTACCCTAAACCGTCCCCGTCCCCGTCCCCTAAACCTAACCCTAACCCTAACCCTAACCATTCCCCGAAGCCTTACCCTAACCGTCCCCTAATCCTAACCCGTACGCTCACACTAACCCGTGCCCTAACACGTACGCTCACCCTGAACCGTTGTCGTACCCTAACCTGTACCCTAAACCGTCCCCATCCCCTAAACCTAACCCTAACCTCACCCTAATCCTAACCCTTACCCAAAGCCTTACCCTAACCCGTCCCCTAATCCTAACCCGTACACTAACACTAACCCATGCCCTAAAACATACGCTCAACCTAAACCGTTGTCGTAACCTAACCTGTACCCTAAACCGTCCCCGTGCCCTAACCCTAACCCTAACCCTAACCCTAACCCTAAATCTAACCCTTACCCGAAGCCTTACCCTAACCCGTCCCCTAATCCTAACCCGTACGCTAACAATAACACATACCCTAAAACGTACGGTCACCCTGAACCATTGTCGTACCCTAAACTCTACCCTAAACCTTCCCCGTCCCTTAACCCTAACCCTAACCCTAACCCTAACCCTAATCCTTTCCCGAAGCCTTAACATAACCCATCTCCTAATCCTAACCCGTACGCTAATATTAAATCGTAACCTAACACGTACGCTCACACTAAACCGTTGTCGTACCCTAACCTGTACCCTAAACCGTCCCTGTCCCCTAACCCTAACCGTAACCCTAACCCTAACACTAACCCTTACCCGGAGCCTAACACTAAACCGTCCCCTAATCCTAACTCGTACACTAACACTAAACCGTGCCCTAAAACATACGCTCAACCTAAACCGTTGTCGTACACTAACCTGTACCCTAAACCGTCCCCGTGCCCTAACCCTAACCCTAAGCCTAACCCTACCACTAAACCTTACCCGAAGCCTTACACTAAACCGTCCCCTAATCCTAAACCATACGCTGACACTAACACATAGCCTAACACGTACGCTCACCCTAAACCGTTGTCATACCCTAAACTGTACCGTAAACCGTGTCCATCCCCTAACCCTAACCCTAACCCTAACCCTAACCCTAACCCTTACCCGAAGCCTTACCCTAACCCGTCCCCTAATCCTAACCCGTACGCTAACACTAACCCGTACCCTAACACGTACGCTCACCCTAAACTGTTGTCGTACCCTAACCTGTTCTCTAAATCTTCCCCATCCCCTAACCCTAAACCTAACCCTAACACTTACCCTTACCCTAACCTTTACCCGAAGCCTTACACTATCCCGTCCCCAATCCGAACCCGTAGGCTAACACTAACCCGTGCCCTAAAACGTACGCTCACCTAAACCGTTGTCGTACCCTAACCTGTACCCTAAAACGTCCCCTAACTGTAACCCTAACCCTAACCCTAACCCTTACCCGAAACATTACCCTAACCCGTCCCCTAATCCGATTCAGTACGCTAACACTAACCCGTACCCTAACACGTACACCCACCCTAAAACGTTGTCGTCCCCTAACCTGTACCCTAAACCATCCCCGTCCCCTACCCTAACCCTAACACTAACCCTAACCCTAACCCTTACCCAAAGCCTTACCCTAACATGTCACCTAATCCTAACCCGTACGCTAACACTAACCCGAACCCTAACACGTACGGTCACCCTAAACCTTTGTCGTACCCTAACCTATACCCTAAACCGTCCCTGTCCCCATCCCCTAACCCTAAACCTAAACCTAACACTAACCCTTACCCAAGGCCTTACCCTAACCCATCCCCTAATCCTAACCCGTATGCTAACACTAACCCGTACCCTAACACGTACACTCACCCTAAACCGTTGTCCTACCCTAACCTGTACCGTAAACCGTCCCCGTCCCCTAACCGTAACACTAACCCTAAACCTTACCCTTACCCAAAGCCTTACCCTAACCCATCACCTAATCCTAACCCGTACGCTAACACTAACACGTGCCCTAACACGTACGCTCACCCTAAACCGTTGTTGTACCCTAACCTGAACCCTAAACCGCCCCATCCCCTAACCCTAACCCTAAACCTAACCCTAATCCTAACCCTTACCCGAAGCCTTACCCTAACCCGTCCCATAATCATAACCCGTACGCTAACACTAACCCGTACCCTAACACGTACGCTCACCCTAAAACGTTGTCGTACACTAACCTGTACCCTAAACCGTCCCCGTCCCCTAACCCTAACCCTAAACCTTACCTGAAGCCTTACCCTAACCCGTCCCCTAATGCTAACCCGTACGCTAACACTAATCCTTACTCTAACACGTTCGCTCACCCTAAACCGTGGACGTACCCTAACCTGTACCTTAAACCGTCCCCGTCCCCTAACCCTAACCCGAACCCTAACACTAACCCTTACCCGAATACTTAACCTAACCTGTCCCCTACTCCTAACCCGTACGCTAACACTAACCCGTACCCTAACACGTACGCTCACCTTAAACCACTGTCATACCCTAACCTGTACCCTAAACAGTCCCCGTCCCCTAACCCTAACCCTAAACCTAACCCTTACCTGAAGCCTTACACTAAACCGTACCCTAATCCTAACCCGTACGCTATCACTAAACCATACCCTGAGACGTACGCTCACCCTAAAAGGTTGTCGTACTCTAACCTGTACCCTACACCGTCCCCTAACCCTAACCCTAACCCTTACCCGAAGCCTTACCCTAACCCGTCCCCTAATCCTAAACCGTACGCTAACACTAACCCGTGCCCTAACACATACGCTCACCCTAAAGCGTTGTCGTACCCTAACCTGTACCCTAAACCGTCCCTGTCCCCGTCCCCTAACCCTAAACCTAACCCTAACCGTAACACTTACCCGAAGCCTTACCCTAACACGTCCCCTAATCCTAACCCGTATGCTAACACTAACCCGTACCCTAACACGTACGCTCACCCTAAACCATTGTCCTAACCTAACCTGTACCCTAAACCGTCCCCGTCCCCGTCCCCTAAACCTAACCCTAACCCTAACCCTAACCATTCCCCGAAGCCTTACCCTAACCGTCCCCTAATCCTAACCCGTACGCTCACACTAACCCGTGCCCTAACACGTACGCTCACCCTGAACCGTTGTCGTACCCTAACCTGTACCCTAAACCGTCCCCATCCCCTAAACCTAACCCTAACCTCACCCTAATCCTAACCCTTACCCAAAGCCTTACCCTAACCCGTCCCCTAATCCTAACCCGTACACTAACAGTAACCCGTGCCCTAAAACATACGCTCAACCTAAACCGTTGTCGTACCCTAACCTGTACCCTAAACCGTCCCCGTGCCCTAACCCTAACCCTAACCCTAACCCTAACCCTAAATCTAACCCTTACCCGAAGCCTTACCCTAACCCGTCCCCTAATCCTAACCCGTACGCTAACAATAACACATACCCTAAAACGTACGGTCACCCTGAACCATTGTCGTACCCTAAAATCTACCCTAAACCTTCCCCGTCCCTTAACCCTAACCCTAACCCTAACCCTAATCCTTTCCCGAAGCCTTAACATAACCCGTCTCCTAATCCTAACCCGTACGCTAATATTAAATCGTAACCTAACACGTACGCTCACACTAAACCGTTGTCGTACCCTAACCTGTACCCTAAACCGTCCCTGTCCCCTAACCCTAACCGTAACCCTAACCCTAACACTAACCCTTACCCGGAGCCTAACACTAAACCGTCCCCTAATCCTAACTCGTACACTAACACTAAACCGTGCCCTAAAACATACGCTCAACCTAAACCGTTGTCGTACCCTAACCTGTACCCTAAACCGTCCCCGTGCCCTAACCCTAACCCTAAGAATAACCCTACCACTAAACCTTACCCGAAGCCTTACACTAAACCGTCCCCTAATCCTAAACCATACGCTGACACTAACACATAGCCTAACACGTACGCTCACCCTAAACCGTTGTCGTACACTAAACTGTACCGTAAACCGTGTCCATCCCCTAACCCTAACCCTAACCCTAACCCTAACCCTAACCCTTACCCGAAGCCTTACCCTAACCCGTCCCCTAATCCTAACCCGTACGCTAACACTAACCCGTACCCTAACACGTACGCTCACCCTAAACTGTTGTCGTACCCTAACCTGTTCTCTAAATCTTCCCCATCCCCTAACCCTAAACCTAACCCTAACACTTACCCTTACCCTAACCTTTACCCGAAGCCTTACACTATCCCGTCCCCAATCCGAACCCGTAGGCTAACACTAACCCGTGCCCTAAAACGTACGCTCACCTAAACCGTTGTCGTACCCTAACCTGTACCCTAAAACGTCCCCTAACTGTAACCCTAACCCTAACCCTAACCCTTACCCGAAACATTACCCTAACCCGTCCCCTAATCCGATTCAGTACGCTAACACTAAACCGTACCCTAACACGTACACCCACCCTAAAACGTTGTCGTCCCCTAACCTGTACCCTAAACCATCCCCGTCCCCTACCCTAACCCTAACACTAACCCTAACCCTAACCCTTACCCAAAGCCTTACCCTAACATGTCACCTAATCCTAACCCGTACGCTAACACTAACCCGTGCCCTAACACGTACGGTCACCCTAAACCTTTGTCGTACCCTAACCTATACCCTAAACCGTCCCTGTCCCCATCCCCTAACCCTAAACCTAAACCTAACACTAACCCTTACCCAAGGCCTTACCCTAACCCATCCCCTAATCCTAACCCGTATGCTAACACTAAACCGTACCCTAACACGTACACTCACCCTAAACCGTTGTCCTACCCTAACCTGTACCGTAAACCGTCCCCGTCCCCTAACCGTAACACTAACCCTAAACCTTACCCTTACCCAAAGCCTTACCCTAACCCATCACCTAATCCTAACCCGTACGCTAACACTAACACGTGCCCTAACACGTACGCTCACCCTAAACCGTTGTTGTACCCTAACCTGTACCCTAAACCGCCCCATCCCCTAACCCTAACCCTAAACCTAACCCTAATCCTAACCCTTACCCGAAGCCTTACCCTAACCCGTCCCATAATCATAACCCGTACGCTAACACTAACCCGTGCCCTAACACGTAGGCTCACCATAAATCATTGTCGTACCCTAACCTGTACCCTAAACCATCCCCATCCCCGTCCCCGTCTCCTAACCCTAACCCGAACCCTAACCCTAACCCTTACCCGAAGACTTACCCTAACCTGTCCCCTAATCCTAACACTTACGCTAACACTAACCCTTGCCCTAACATGTACACTCACCCTAAACCGTTGTCTTACCCTAACCTGTACCCTAAACCGTCCCTGTACCCTAACCCTAACCCTAACCCTAACCCTAAACCGAACCCTTACCCGAAGCCTTCCCCTAACCCGTCCCCTAATCCTAAACCTTACGCTAACCCTAACCCGTGCCCTAGCACGTACGCTCACCTTAAACTGCTGTCGTACCCTAAACTGTACCCTAAACCGTCCCCGTCCCCTAACCCTAACCCTAACCCTAAACCTTACCCGAAGCCTTCCCCTAACCCGTCCCCTAATCCTAACCCGTACGCTAACTCTAAGCCATACCCTAACACGTACGCTCACCCTAAACCGTTCTCGTACACTAACCTGTAACCTAAACTGTCCCCGTCCCCTAACCCTAACCCTAACCCTTACCCGAAGCCTTACCTTAACCCGTCCTCTAATCCTAACCCGTACGCTAACAGTAAACTGTGCCCTAACATGTACGCTGAACCTAAACCATTGTCCTACACTAACCTGTACCCTAAACCGTCCCCCTCCCCTAACCCTAACCCTAACCCTAACCCTAAACCTAACCCTTCCCCGAAGCCTTACCATAACCCGTCCTCTAATCCTAACCCGTACGCTAACAGTAAACTGTGCCCTAACATGTACGCTGAACCTAAACCATTGTCCTACCCTAACCTGTACCCTAAACCGTCCCCCTCCCCTAACCCTAACCCTAACCCTAACCCTAACCCTTACACCAAGCCTTACCCTAACCCGTGCTCTAATCCTAACCCGTACGCTAACACTAACCCATACCCTAACACGTACGCTCACCCTAAACCGCTGTCATACACTAACCTGCACCCTAAACCGTCCCCGTCCCCGTCCCCGTCCCCTAACCCTAACCATAAACCTAACCCTTACCCGAAGCCTTACCCTAACCCGTCCCCTAATCCTAACCCGTACGCTAACACTAACCCGTGTCCTAACACGTACCCTCACCCTAAACCGTTGTCGTACCCTAACCTGTACCCTAAACCGTCACCGTCCCCTAGCCCTAACCCTAACCCTAACCCTTACGCGAAGCCTTACCCTAACCCGTCCCCAATCCTAACCCGTACGCTAACACTAACAAGTACCCTAACACATACGCTCACCCTAAACTGTTGTCGTACACTAACCTGTAACCTAAACCGTCCCCGTCCCCTAACCCTAACCCTAACCCTAAACCTAACACTAACCCTTACCCGAAGCCTTACCCTAATCTGTCCCCTAATCATAACCCGTATGCTAACACTAACCCTTGCCCTAACACGTACACTCACCCTAAACCATTGTCGTACCCTAACCTGTACCCTGAACCGTCCCTGTACCCTAACCCTAACCCTAACTCTAACCCTAACCCTAACCCTAACACTTACCCGAAGCCTTACCCTAACCCGTCCCATAATCCTAACCCGTACGCTAACACTAACCCGTACCCTAACACGTACGCTCACCCTAAACCGTTGACGTACCCTAACCTGTACCCTAAACCGTCCCTGTCCCCTAACCCTAACCCTAACCCTAAACCTTACCAGAAGCCTTACCCTAACCCGTCCCGTAATCCTAACCCGTACGCTAACACTAACCCGTACCCTAACACGTACGCTCACCCTAAAACCTTGTCGTACCCTAACCTGTACCCTAAATCGTCCCTGTCCCCTAACCCTAACCCTAATCTTAAACCTTACCCGAAGCCTTACCCTAAACGGTTCCCTAAACCTAACCCGCACGCTAACACTAACCCGTGCCCTAACACGGACGCTCACCCGAAACATTTGTCGTACACTAAGCTGTACCCTAAACCGTCCCCATTACCTAACACTAACCCGAACCCTAACCATAACCCTAAACCTTACCCGAAGCCTTACCCTAACCCGTCCCCTAATCCTAACCCGTACGCTAACACTAACCCGTAACCTAACCCGTATGCTCAACCTAAACCGTTCTCGTACACTAACCTGTACCCTAAACCGTCCCGTCCCGGTCCCCTAAACCTAGCCCTTACCCGAAACCTTACCCTAACATGTCCCCTATTCCTAACCCGTACGCTAACACTATCCCGTACCCTTACACGTACGCTCACCTTAAAACGTTGTCGTACACTAACCTGTAACCTAAACCGTCTCCGTCCCCTAACCCTAACCCTAAACCTAGCCCTAAACCTAAACCTTACCCCAAGCCTTACCCTAACCCGACCCTTAATCCTAACCCGTACGCTGACACTAACCCATACCCTAACACGCACGCTCACCCTAAAACTTTGTCGTACCCTAACATGTACCCTAAACCGTCCCCGTCCCCTAACCCTAACCCTAACCCTAACCCTAACACTTACCCGAAGCATTACACTAACCCGTCCCCTAATCCTAATCCGTACGCTAACACTAACCCGTGTCCTAACACGTACCCTCACCCTAAACCGTTGTCGTACCCTAACCTGTACCCTAAACCGTCACCGTCCCATAGCCCTAACCCTAACCCTAACCCTTACGCGAAGCCTTACCCTAACCCGTCCCCAATCCTAACCCGTACGCTAATACTAACAAGTACCCTAACACATACACTCACCCTAAACTGTTGTCGTACACTAACCTGTAACCTAAACCGTCCCCGTCCCCTAACCCTAAACCTAACCCTAACCCTAACCCTAACCCTTACCCGAAGCCTTACCCTAATCTGTCCCCTAATCCTAACCCGTATGCTAACACTAACCCTTGCCCTAACACGTACACTCACCCTAAACCATTGTCGTACCCTAACCTGTACCCTGAACCGTCCCTGTACCCTAACCCTAACCCTAACTCTAACCCTAACCCTAACCCTAACACTTACCCGAAGCCTTACCCTAACCCGTCCCATAATCCTAACCCGTACGCTAACACTAACCCGTACCCTAACACGTACGCTCACCCTAAATCGTTTTCGTACCCTAACCTGTACCCTAAACCATCCCCGTGCCCTAAACCTAACACTAACACTATCCCTAACCCTTACCCGAAGCCTTACCCTAACTCGGCCCCCAATTCTAAACCATACGCTAACACTAACCCGTACCCTAACACGTATGCTCACCCTAAAACTTTGTCGTAGCCTAACCTGTACCCTAAGTCGTCCCCTTCCCCTAAGACTAACCCTAACCCTAATACTTACCCGAAGCCTTACCCTAAACCGTCCCCTAATCCTAACCCATACGCTAACACTAACCCGTGCCCTAAAACGAATGCTCACCCTAAACTGCTGTCGTACACTAACCTGTACCCTAAACCGTCCCCGTCCCCCTCCCCTAACCCTAACCCTAAACCTAACCCTTACCCGAAGCCTTACCCAAACCCGTCCCCTAATCCTAACCCGTACGCTAACACTAACCCGTGCCCTAACAGGTACGCTCACCCTAAAGCGTGGTCGTACCCTAACCTGTACACTAAACCGTCCCCGTCCCCGTTCCCTAACCCTAACCCTATCCCAAACCCTACCCCTTACCCGAAGCCTTACCCTAACCCGTCCCATAATCCTAAATAATACGCTAAAACTACCCCATGCCCTAACACATACGCTCACCCTAAACCGTTGTCGTACCCTAACCTGTACCCTAAACCGTCCCTGTAGCCTAACCCTAACCCTAACCCTAACCCTAACCCTTACCCGAAGCCTTACCCTAACCCGTCCCATAATCCTACCCCGTACGCTAACACTAACCCGTACCCTAACACGTACGCTCACCCTAAACCGTTGCCGTACCATAACCTGTACCTAACCGTCCCCGTCCCCGTCCCCTAAACTTAACCCTAAACCTCACCCTTACCCGTAGCCTTACCCTAACCCGTCCCCTATTCCTAAGCTATACGCTAACTCTAACCCGTACCCTAACATGTACGCTCACCCTAAAGAGTTGTCGTACACTAACCTCTACCCTAAACCGTCCCCGTCCCCGTCCCCTAACCCTAACCCTAACCCTAACCCTTACCCGAAGCCTTACCCTAACAAGTCCCCAATCCTACCCGTACGCTAACACTAACACATACCCTAACACGTACGCTCACCCTAAACCGTTGTCGTACCCTAGCCTATACCCTAAACAGTCCCCGTACCCTAACCCTAACCCTAACCCTAACCCTTACCCGAAGCCTTACCCTAACCCGTCCCCTAATCCTAACCCGTACGCTAACACTAAACCTTACCCTAACATGTACGCACACTCTAAACTGTTGTCAAATCCTATCCTGTACCCTAAACCTTCCCCGTTCCTGCCCCCTAACCCTAACCCTAACCCTTACCCGAAGCCTTACCCTAACCTGTCCCCTAATCCTAACCCGTACGCTAACACTAACCCATGCCCTAACACATACGCTCACCCTAAAGCGTTGTCGTACCCTAACCTGTACCCTAAACCGTCCCCGTCCCCTAACCCTAACACTAACCTTAATACTAACCATTACCCGAAGCCTTCCGTTAACCCGCCCCCTAATCCTAACCCGTACGCTAATCCTAACCCGTACCCTAACACGTACGCTCACCCTAAACCGTTGTCGTGCCCTAAACTGTACCCTGAACCGTCCCCATCCCCAAACCCTAACCCTAACCCTTAACCGAAGCCTTACACTAACCTGTCCCCTAATCCTAACCCGTACGCTAACACTAACCCGTACCCTAACACATAGGCTCACTCTAAACCGTTCTCGTACACTAACCTGTACCCTAAACCGTCCCCATCCCCTAACCCTAACCCTAACCCTTACCCGGAGCCTTACCCTAACCCGTCCTCTAATCCTAACCCGTACGCTAACACTAACCCGTACCCTAACATGTTCGCTCACCCTAAAACTTTATCTTAAACTAAGCTGTACCTTAAACAGTCCCCGTAGCCTAAACATAACCGTAACCCTAACCCTAACACTAACACTTACCCGAAGGCTTACCCTAACCCGTCCCCTAATTCTAAACCGTACGCTAACACTAACCCGTACCCTAACACGTACGCTCACCCTAAACCGTTGCCGTAGCCTAACCTGTACCCTAAACCCTCCCCATGCCCTAACACTTACCCTAAACCTAACCCTAACCCTAACCCTTACCCGAAGCCTTACCCTAACCCATCACCTAATCGGAACCCGTACGCTAACACTAAACCCTACCCTATCACGTACGCTCACCCTAAACCGTTATTGTACCCTAACCTGTACCCTAAACCCTCCCCATCCCCTAACCCTAACCCTAAACCTAACCCTAACCCTAACCCTTACCCGAAGCTTATCCTAACCCGTCCCC
This sequence comes from Delphinapterus leucas, assembly GCF_059928025.1. NCBI lineage: Eukaryota > Metazoa > Chordata > Mammalia > Artiodactyla > Monodontidae > Delphinapterus > Delphinapterus leucas. The sequence continues at coordinate 2,748,419 of NW_028322232.1, read as the reverse complement.
TAATCCTAACCCGTTCGCTAACACTAACACATACCCTACCACGTACGCTCACCCTAAAGCATTGTTGTACCCTAACGTGTACCCTAAACCGTTCCTGTGCCCTAACCCTAACCCTAAACCTAACCATTACGCAAAGCTTTACCCTAACCCGTCCCCCAATCCTAAACCATACGCTAACACTAACCCGTACCCTAACATGTACGCTCACCCTAAACTGTTCTCGTACCCTAAACTGTTCCCTAAACCATCCTCGTCCCCTAACCCTAACCCTAACCCTAACACTAACCCTAGCTTTTACCCGAAGCCTTACACTAACCGGTCCCCTAACCCTAGCCCGTACGCTAACACTAACCAGTACCCTAACATGTACGCTCACCCTTAACCATTGTCGTACCCTAACCTATACCCTAAACCGTCCCCGTCCCCTAACCTAACCCTAACCCTAACCCTTACGTAAAGCCTTACCCTAACCTGTCCCCTAATCCTAAACCGTACGCTGACACTAACGCGTACCCTAACACGGACGCTCACCCTGAAACATTGTCGTACACTAAACTGTACCCTAATCCGTCCCCGTCCCCGTCCCCGTCCCCTAACCCTAACCCTAACCCAAACCCTAACACTAACCCTTACCCAAAGCCTTACCCTAATCGGTCCCCTAATTCTAACCCGTATGCTAACACTAACCCGTACCCTAACACGTACTCTCACCCTAAACAGTTGTCGTACCCTAACCTATACCCTAAACCGTCCCCGTCCCCGTCCCCTATCCCTAACCCTAACCCTAAACCTGAAGCTTACCCGAAGCCTTACCCTAACCCGTCCCCTAATTCTAACCCGTACGGTAACACTAACCCATACCCTAACACGTACGCTCACCCTAAACGGTTGTCGTACCCTAAACCGTGTCCGTCCCCTAAACCTAACCCTAACCCTAACCCTAACCTTAACCCTTACCCGAAGCCTTACCGAACCCGTCCCCTAATCCTAACCCGTACGCTAACACTAACACGTACCCTAACACTTACGGTCACCCTGAACCATTGTCGTATCCTAAACTGTACCCTAAACCGTCCCCGTCCCTTAACCCTAACCCTAACCCTAACCCTAACCCTAACCCTAATCCTTACCCGAAGCCTTACCATAACCCGTAACCTAATCCTAACCCGTACGCTAACACTAAACCGTAACCTAACACGTACGCTCACACTAAACCGTTGTCGTACCCTAACCTGTACCCTAAACCGTCCCTGGCCCCTAACCCTAACCCTAACACTAACCCTTACCCGAAGCCTAACACTAACCCGTCCCCTAATCCTAAGCCGTGCGCTAACAATAACCCATACCCCAACATGTACGCTCAACTTAAACCGTTGTCGTACCCTAAACTGTCCCCATCCCCTAACCCTAACCCTAACCCTAACCCTAACCCTTACCCGAAGCCTTACCCTAACCTGTCCCCTAATCCTAACCCGTATGCTAACACTAACCCGTACCCTAACACGTACGCTCACCCTAAAACGTTGTTGTACCCTAACCTTTGCCCTAAACCGTCCCCGTCCCCTAACCCTAACGCTAACCCTTACCCAAAGCCTTACCCTAACACGTCCCCTAATCCTAACCCGTACACTAACACTAAACCGTACCCTAACACGTACGCTCACTCTAAACCGTTGTCGTACCCTAACCTGTACCCTAAACCGTCCCCGTCCCCTAACCCTAACCCTAACCCTAACCCTTACCCGAAGCCTTACCATAACCTGTCCCCTAATCCTAAACCATACGCTAACACTAAGCCGTACCCTAACACGTATGCTCACCCTAAACAATTGTCGTACCCTAAACTGTACCCTGAACCATCCCCGTGCCCTAACCCTAACCCTAACCCTAACCCTAACCCTAAACCTTACCCGAAGCCTTACACTAACCCGTCCCCTAATCCTAACCCGTACGCTGACACTAACCCATACCCTAACACGCAAGCTCACCCTAAAACTTTGTCGTACCCTAACATGTACCCTAAACCGTCCCCGTCCCCTAACCCTAACCCTAACCCTAACCCTAACACTTACCCGAAGCATTACACTAACCCGTCCCCTAATCCTAATCCGTACGCTAACACTAACCCGTGTCCTAACACGTACCCTCACCCTAAACCGTTGTCGTACCCTAACCTGTACCCTAAACCGTCACCGTCCCATAGCCCTAACCCTAACCCTAACCCTTACGCGAAGCCTTACCCTAACCCGTCCCCAATCCTAACCCGTACGCTAATACTAACAAGTACCCTAACACATACACTCACCCTAAACTGTTGTCGTACACTAACCTGTAACCTAAACCGTCCCCGTCCCCTAACCCTAAACCTAACCCTAACCCTAACCCTAACCCTTACCCGAAGCCTTACCCTAATCTGTCCCCTAATCCTAACCCGTATGCTAACACTAACCCTTGCCCTAACACGTACACTCACCCTAAACCATTGTCGTACCCTAACCTGTACCCTGAACCGTCCCTGTACCCTAACCCTAACCCTAACTCTAACCCTAACCCTAACCCTAACACTTACCCGAAGCCTTACCCTAACCCGTCCCATAATCCTAACCCGTACGCTAACACTAACCCGTACCCTAACACGTACGCTCACCCTAAATCGTTTTCGTACCCTAACCTGTACCCTAAACCATCCCCGTGCCCTAAACCTAACACTAACACTATCCCTAACCCTTACCCGAAGCCTTACCCTAACTCGGCCCCCAATTCTAAACCATACGCTAACACTAACACGTACCCTAACACGTATGCTCACCCTAAAACTTTGTCGTAGCCTAACCTGTACCCTAAGTCGTCCCCTTCCCCTAAGACTAACCCTAACCCTAATACTTACCCGAAGCCTTACCCTAAACCGTCCCCTAATCCTAACCCATACGCTAACACTAACCCGTGCCCTAAAACGAATGCTCACCCTAAACTGCTGTCGTACACTAACCTGTACCCTAAACCGTCCCCGTCCCCGTCCCCTAACCCTAAACCTAAACCTAACCCTTACCCGAAGCCTTACCCTAACCCGTCCCCTAATCCTAACCCGTACGCTAACACTAACCCGTGCCCTAACAGGTACGCTCACCCTAAAGCGTGGTCGTACCCTAACCTGTACACTAAACCGTCCCCGTCCCCGTTCCCTAACCCTAACCCTATCCCAAACCCTACCCCTTACCCGAAGCCTTACCCTAACCCGTCCCATAATCCTAAATAATACGCTAAAACTACCCCATGCCCTAACACATACGCTCACCCTAAACCGTTGTCGTACCCTAACCTGTACCCTAAACCGTCCCTGTAGCCTAACCCTAACCCTAACCCTAACCCTAACCCTTACCCGAAGCCTTACCCTAACCCGTCCCATAATCCTACCCCGTACGCTAACACTAACCCGTACCCTAACACGTACGCTCACCCTAAACCGTTGTCGTACCATAACCTGTACCTAACCGTCCCCGTCCCCGTCCCCTAAACTTAACCCTAAACCTCACCCTTACCCGTAGCCTTACCCTAACCCGTCCACTATTCCTAAGCTATACGCTAACTCTAACCCGTACCCTAACATGTACGCTCACCCTAAAGTGTTGTCGTACACTAACCTCTACCCTAAACCATCCCCGTCCCCGTCCCCTAACCCTAACCCTAACCCTAACCCTTACCCGAAGCCTTACCCTAACAAGTCCCCAATCCTACCCGTACGCTAACACTAACACATACCCTAACACGTACGCTCACCCTAAACCGTTGTCGTACCCTAGCCTATACCCTAAACAGTCCCCGTACCCTAACCCTAACCCTAACCCTAACCCTTACCCGAAGCCTTACCCTAACCCGTCCCCTAATCCTAACCCGTACGCTAACACTAAACCTTACCCTAACATGTACGCACACTCTAAACAGTTGTCATATCCTATCCTGTACCCTAAACCTTCCTCGTGCCCGTCCCCTAACCCTAACCCTAACCCTTACCCGAAGCCTTACCCTAACCTGTCCCCTAATCCTAACCCGTACGCTAACACTAACCCTTACCCTAACACGTACGCACACCCTAAACTGTTGTCAAATCCTATCCTGTACCCTAAACCTTCCCCGTTCCTGCCCCCTAACCCTAACCCTAACCCTTACCCGAAGCCTTACCCTAACCTGTCCCCTAATCCTAACCCGTACGCTAACACTAACCCATGCCCTAACACATATGCTCACCCTAAAGTGTTGTCGTACCCTAACCTGTACCCTAAACCGTCCCCGTCCCCTAACCCTAACACTAACCTTAATACTAACCATTACCCGAAGCCTTCCGTTAACCCGCCCCCTAATCCTAACCCGTACGCTAATCCTAACCCGTACCCTAACACGTACGCTCACCCTAAACCGTTGTCGTGCCCTAAACTGTACCCTGAACCGTCCCCATCCCCAAACCCTAACCCTAACCCTTAACCGAAGCCTTACACTAACCTGTCCCCTAATCCTAACCCGTACGCTAACACTAACCCGTACCCTAACACATAGGCTCACTCTAAACCGTTCTCGTACACTAACCTGTACCCTAAACCGTCCCCATCCCCTAACCCTAACCCTAACCCTTACCCGGAGCCTTACCCTAACCCGTCCTCTAATCCTAACCCGTACGCTAACACTAACCCGTACCCTAACATGTTCGCTCACCCTAAAACTTTATCTTAAACTAAGCTGTACCTTAAACAGTCCCCGTAGCCTAAACATAACCGTAACCCTAACCCTAACACTAACACTTACCCGAAGGCTTACCCTAACCCGTCCCCTAATTCTAAACCGTACGCTAACACTAACCCGTACCCTAACACGTACGCTCACCCTAAACCGTTGCCGTAGCCTAACCTGTACCCTAAACCCTCCCCATGCCCTAACACTTACCCTAAACCTAACCCTAACCCTAACCCTTACCCGAAGCCTTACCCTAACCCATCACCTAATCGGAACCCGTACGCTAACACTAAACCCTACCCTATCACGTACGCTCACCCTAAACCGTTATTGTACCCTAACCTGTACCCTAAACCCTCCCCATCCCCTAACCCTAACCCTAAACCTAACCCTAACCCTAACCCTTACCCGAAGCTTATCCTAACCCGTCCCCTAATCCTAACCCGTTCGCTAACACTAACACATACCCTACCACGTACGCTCACCCTAAAGCATTGTTGTACCCTAACGTGTACCCTAAACCGTTCCCGTGCCCTAACCCTAACCCTAACCCTAACCCAAACCCTAACCCTTACCCGGAGCCTTACCCTAACCCGTCCCCTAATCCTAACCCGTACGGTAACACTAACCCATACCCTAACACGCACGCTCACCCTAAATCTTTGTCGTACCCTAACATGTACCCTAAACCGTCCCCATCCCCTAACCCTAACCCTAACACTAACCCTAACACTTACCCGAAGCATTACACTAACACGTCCCCTAATCCTAATCCGTACGCTAACACTAACCCGTGTCCTAACACGTACCCTCACCCTAAACCGTTGTCGTACCCTAACCTGTACCCTAAACCGTCACCGTCCCCTAGCCCTAACCCTAACCCTAACCCTTACGCGAAGCCTTACCCTAACCCGTCCCCAATCCTAACCCGTACGCTAACACTAACAAGTACCCTAACACATACGCTCACCCTAAACTGTTGTCGTACACTAACCTGTAACCTAAACCGTCCCCGTCCCCTAACCCTAACCCTAACCCTAACCCTAACCCTAACCCTAACCCTTACCCGAAGCCTTACCCTAACCCGTCCCATAATCTTAACCCGTACGCTAACACTAACCCGTACCCTAACACGTACGCTCACCCTAAACCGTTGACGTACCCAAACCTGTACCTTAAACCGTCCCCGTCCCCTAACCCTAACCCTAACCCTAACCCTTACCAGAAGCCTTACCCTAACCCGTTCCATAATCCTAACCCGTACGCTAACACTAACCCGTACCGTAACACGTACGCTCACCCTAAAACCTTGTCGTACCCTAACCTGTACCCTAAATCGTCCCTGTACCCTAACCCTAACCCTAACCCTAACCTTAAACCTTACCCGAAGCCTTACCCTAACCGGTCCCCTAAACCTAACCCGCACGCTAACACTAACCCGTGCCCTAACACGTACGTTCACCCGAAACATTTGTCGTACACTAAGCTGTACCCTAAACCGTCCCCATTACCTAACACTAACCCGAACCCTAACCATAACCCTAAACCTTACCCGAAGCCTTACCCTAAACCGTCCCCTAATCCTAACCGTACGCTAACACTAATCCGTGCCCTAACACGTACGCTCACCCTAAAGCGTTGTCGTACCCTAACCTGTACCCTAAACCGTTCCTGTCCCTGTACCCTAACCCTAACCCTAACCCAAACCCTAACCCTTACCCGAAGCCTTACACTAACCCATCCCATAATCCTAAACGCTACGCTAACACTAACCCGTGCCCTAACACGTACGCTCACCCTAAACCGTTGTCGTACATTAATCTGTACCCTAAATCGTCCCTGTCCCCTAACACTAACCCTAACCCTAATCCTTACCTGAAGCCTTACCCTAACTCGTCCCCTAATTCTAACCCGTATGCTAACACTAACCTGTATCCTAACACATACGCTCACCCTAAAACTTTGTCGTACACTAAGCTGTACCCTAAATCGTCCCCGTCCCCTAACCCTAAACCTAACCCTTACACAAAGCCTTACCCTAATCCGTCCCCTAATCCTAACCCGTGGGCTAACACTAACCCGTAACCCAACCCGTATGCTCAACCTAAACCGTTCTCGTACACTAACCTGTACCCTAAACCGTCCCGTCCCCGTCCCCTAAACCTAGCCCTTACCCGAAACCTTACCCTAACATGTCCCCTATTCCTAACCCGTACGCTAACACTAACCCTTGCCCTAACACGTACGCTCACCCTAAACCGTTGTCGTACCCTAACCTGTACCCTAAACCGTCCCTCTACCCTAACCCTAACCCTAACCCTTACCCGACGCCTTACCCTAACCCGTCCCATAATCCTAACCCGTACGCTAACACTAACCGTACCCTAACATGTACGCTCACCCTAAACTGTTGCCGTACCCTAACCTGTACCCTAAACCGTCCCTGTCCCCGACCCTTAACCCTAAGCCTAACCCTAACCCTAACCCTTACCTGACGCCTTACCCTAACCCGTCCCCAAATCCTAACCCGTACGCTAACACTAACCCGTACCCTAACACGCATGCTCACCCTAAACCGTTGTCATACCCTAACATGTATCCTAAACCGTCCCCATCCCCTAACCCTAACCCTAACCCTAAACCTAAACCTAACCCTTACCCGAAGCCTTACCATAACCCGTCCTCTAATCCTAACCCGTACGCTAACAGTAAACTGTGCCCTAACATGTACGCTGAACCTAAACCATTGTCCTACCCTAACCTGTACCCTAAACCGTCCCACTCCCCTAACCCTAACCCTAACCCTAACCCTAACCCTTACACCAAGCCTTACCCTAACCCGTGCCCTAATCCTAACCCGTACGCTAACACTAACCCATACCCTAACACGTACGCTCACCCTAAACCGCTGTCGTACACTAACCTGTACCCTAAACCATCCCAGTCCCCGTCCCCGTCCCCTAACCCTAACCCTAAACCTAACCCTTACCCGAAGGATTACCCTAACCCGTCCCCTAATCCTAACCCGTACGCTAAAACTAACCCGTGCCCTAACACGTACGCTCACCCTAAAGTGTGGTTGTACCCTAACCAGTACACTAAACCGTCCCCATCCCCGTTCCCTAACCCTAACCCTAACCCAAACCCTAAGCCTTACCCGAAGCCTTACCCTAACCCGTCTCATAATCCTAACCGATACGCTAAAACTAACCCATGCCCTAACACATACGCTCACCCTAAACCGTTGTCATACCCTAACCTGTACCCTAAACCTTCCCCGTCCCCTAACCCTAACCCTAATCCTTACGCGAAGCCTTACACTAACCCGTCCCCTAATCCTAAACCATACGCTAACTCTAACCCGTATCCTAACACGTACGCTCACCCTAAACCATTCTCATACACTAACCTGTACCCTAAACCATCCCCGTCAACTAACCTTAACCCTAACCCTTACCCGAAGCCTTACCATAACCCGTCCTCTAATCCTAACCCGTACGCTAACAGTAAACTGTGCCCTAAAATGTACACTCAACCTCAACCATTGTCCTACCCTAACTTGTACCCTAAACCGTCCCCGTCCCCTAACCCTAACCCTAAACCTAGCCCTAAACCTAAACCTTACCCCAAGCCTTACCCCAACCCGACCATTAATCCTAACCCGTACGCTAACCCTAACCCATACGCTAACACGCACGCTCACCCTAAATCTTTGTCGTACCCTAACATGAACCCTAAACCGTCCCCGTCCCCTAACCCTAACCCTAACACTTACCCGAAGCATTACACTAACCCGTCCCCTAATCCTAATCCGTACGCTAACACTAACCCGTGTCCTAACACGTACCCTCACCCTAAACCGTTGTCGTACCCTAACCTCTACCCTAAACCGTCACCGTCCCCTAGCCCTAACCCTAACCCTAACCCTTACGCGAAGCCTTACCCTAACCCGTCCCCAATCCTAACCCGTACGCTAACCCTAACAAGTATCCTAACACATACGCTCACCCTAAACTGTTGTCGTACACTAACCTGTAACCTAAACCGTCCCCGTCCCCTAACCCTAACACTAACCCTAACCCTAACCCTAACCCTAACCCTAACCCTTACCCGAAGCCTTACCCTAATCTGTCCCCTAATCCTAACCCGTATGCTAACACTAACCCTTGCCCTAACACGTACACTCACCCTAAACCATTGTCGTACCCTAACCTGTACCTTGAACCGTCCCTGTACCCTAACCCTAACACTAACTCTAACCCTAACCCTAACCCTAACACTTACCCGAAGCCTTACCCTAACCCGTCCCATAATCCTAACCCGTACGCTAACACTCACCCGTACCCTAACACGTACGCTCACCCTAAATCGTTTTCGTACCCTAACCTGTACCCTAAACCATCCCCGTCCCCTAACCCTAACCCTAACACTATCCCTAACCCTTACCCGAAGCCTTACCATAACTCGGCCCCCAATTCTAAACCATACGCTAACACTAACCCGTACCCTAACACGTACGCTCACCCTAAAACTTTGTCGTACCCTAACCTGTACCCTAAGTCGTCCCCTTCACCTAAGCCTAACCCTAACCCTAATACTTACCCGAAGCCTTACCCTAAACCGTCCCCTAATCCTAACCCGTACGCTAATACTAACCCGTACCCTAACACGTACGCTCACCCTAAACCGTTGTCGTACCATAACCTGTACCCTAAACCGTCCCCGTCCCCGTCCCCTAAACTTAACCCTAAACCTCACCCTTACCCGTAGCCTTACCCTAACCCGTCCCCTATTCCTAACCTATACGCTGACTCTAACCCGTACCCTAACATGTACGCTCACCCTAAAGAGTTGTCGTACACTAACCTCTACCCTAAACCGTCCCCGTCCCCGTCCCCTAACCCTAACCCTAACCCTTACCCGAAGCCTTACCCTAACAAGTCACCAATCCTAACCCGTACGCTAACACTAACACATAACCTAACACGTACGCTCACCCTAAACCGTTGTCGTACCCTAACCTATACCCTAAACAGTCCCCGTACCCTAACGCTAACCCTAACCCAAACACTTACCCGAAGCCTTACCCTAACCCGTCCCCTAATCCTAACCCGTACGCTAACACTAAACTTTACCCTAACACGTACGCACACTCTAAACTGTTGTCATATCCTATCCTGTACCCTAAACCTTCCCCGTGCCCGTCCCCTAACCCTAACCCTAACCCTTACCCGAAGCCTTATCCTAACCCGTACCCTAATCATAACCTGTAGGCTAACACTAACCCGTACCCTAAAACGCACACTCACCCTAAACCGTTTTCGTACACTAACCTGTACCCTAAACCATCCCCGTCCACTAAACCTAACCCTAACCCTAACCCTAACCCTTACCCGAAGCCTTACCCTAACCTGTACCCTAATCCTAACCCGTACGCTAACACTAACCCGTGCCATAACACATACGCTCACCCTAAAGCGTTGTCGTACCCTAACCTGTACCCTAAACCGTCCCCGTCCCCTAACCCTAACCCTAACCCTAATACTAACCCTTACCCGAAGCCTTCCGTTAACCCGCCCCCTAATCCTAACCCGTACGCTAACCCTAACACGTACCCTAACACGTACGCTCACCCTAAACCGTTGTCGTACCCTAAACTGTACCCTGAACCGTCCCCATCCCCAAACCCTAACCCTAACCCTTACCCGAAGCCTTACACTAACCTGTCCCCTAATCCTAACCCGTATGCTAACACTAACCCGTACCCTAACACGTAGGCTCACTCTAAACCGTTCTCGTACACTAACCTGTACCCTAAACCGTCCCCATCCCCTAACCCTAACCCTAACCCTTACCCGGAGCCTTACCCTAACCCGTCCTCTAATCCTAAACCGTACGCTAACACTAACCCGTACCCTAACATGTTCGCTCACCCTAAACCGTTATCTTAACCTAAGCTGTACCCTAAACAGTTCCCGTCGCCTAAACATAACCGTAACCCTAACCCTAACACTAACACTTACCCGAAGGCTTACCCTAACCCGTCCCCTAATCCTAAACCGTACGCTAACACTAACCCGTACCCTAACACGTATGCTCACCCTAAACCGTTGTCGTAGCCTAACCTGTACCCTAAACCTCCCCATGCCCTAACACTTACCCTAAACCTAACCCTAACCCTAACCCTTACCCGAAGCCTTACCCTAACCCATCACCTAATCGGAACCCGTACGCTAACACTAAACCATACCCTATCACGTACGCTCACCCTAAACCGTTGTTGTACCCTAACCTGTACCCTAAACCCTCCCCATCCCCTAACCCTAACCCTAAACCTAACCCTAAACCTAACCCTTACCCGAAGCTTATCCTAACCCGTCCCCTAATCCTAACCCGTTCGCTAACACTAACACATAACCTACCACGTACGCTCACCCTAAAGCATTGTTGTACCCTAACGTGTACCCTAAACCGTTCCCATGCCCTAACCCTAACCCTAACCCTAACCCAAACCCTAACCCTTACCCGGAGCCTTACCCTAACCCGTCCCCTAATCCTAACCCGTACGCTAACACTAACCTGTGCCCTAACACGTACGCTCAACCTAAACCATTGTCGTACCCTAACCTGTACCCTAAACCGTCCCCTAACCCTAACCCTAACCCTAACACTTACCCGAAACCTTACCCTAACCCGTCCTTCTAATCCTAACCTGTACGCTAACAGTAAACTGTGCCCTAACATGTACCCTCACCCTAAACCGTTGTCCTACCCTAACCTGTACCCTAAACCGTCCCCGTCCCTAACCGTAACCCTAACACATACCCGAAGCCTTACCCTAACCCGTGTCCTGATCCTAACCCGTACGTTAACACTAACCCGTACCCTAACACGTACGCTCACCCTAAACCGTTGCCGTACCCCAACCTGTACCCTAAACCGTCCCCGTCCCCTAACCCTAACCCTAACCCTAAACCAAAACCTAACCTTTACCCGAAGCTTTACCCTAACCCATCCCATAATCCTATCCCGTACGCTAACCCTAACCCTTACCCTACCACGTACGCTCACCCTAAACCGTTGTCGTACCCTAACCTGTACCCTAAACCGTCCCCGTCCCCTAACAGTAAACCTAAACCTAACCCTAACCCTAACCCTTAACCGAAGCCTTACTCTAACCCGTTCCTTAATCCTAACCCGTACGCTAACACTAAACCGAGTCCTAACACGTACGCTCACCCTAAAACTTTGTCGTACCCTAACCTGTACCCTAAACCGTCCCCATCCCGTAACCCTTACCCTAACCCTAACAATTACCCGAATCCTTAACCTAACCCGTCCTCTAATCCTAACACGTACGCTAACAGTAAACCGTGCCCTAACACATACGCTCAACCTAAACCGTTGTCGTACCCTAACCTGTACCCTAAACCGTCCCCGTTCCCTAAACCTAACCCTAACCATAACCCTTACCCGAAGCCTTACCCTAACCCGTCCCCTGATCCTATCACGTACGCTAACACTAACCCATACCCTATCACGTACGCTCACCCTAAACATTTGTCGTACACTAACCTGTACCCTAAACCGTCCCCGTCCCTTAACCCTAACCGTAACCCTAACCCTAACCCTAACCCTAACGCTTACCCGAAGCCTTACCCTAACCCGTCCCATAATCCTAACCCGTACGCTAACACTAACCCGTACCCTAACACGTACGCTCACCCTAAACCGTTGACGTACCCTAACCTGTACCCTAAACCGTCCCCGTCCCCTAACCCTAACCCTAACCCTAACCCTTACCAGAAGCCTTACCCTAACCCGTCCCGTAATCCTAACCCGTACGCTAACACTAACCCGTACCCTAACACGTACGCTCACCCTAAAACCTTGTCGTACCCTAACCTGTACCATAAATCGTCCCTGTCCCCTAACCCTAACCCTAACCCTAACCTTAAACCTTACCCGAAGCCTTACACTAACCGGTCCCCTAAACCTAACCCGCACGCTAACACTAACCCGTGCCCTAACACGTACGCTCACCCGAAACATTTGTCGTACACTAAGCTGTACCCTAAACCGTCCCCATTACCTAACACTAACCTGAACCCTAACCATAACCCTAAACCTTACCCGAAGCCTTAACCTAACCCGTCTCCTAATCCTAACCGTATGCTAACACTAACCAGTGCCCTAACACGTACGCTCACCCTAAAGCGTTGTCGTACCCTAACCTGTACCCTAAACCGTTCCTGTCCCTGTACCCTAACCCTAACCCTAACCCAAACCCTAACCCTTACCCGAAGCCTTACACTAACCCATCCCATAATCCTAAACGCTACGCTAACACTAACCCGTGCCCTAACACGTACACTCACCCTAAACCGTTGTCGTACATTAACCTGTACCCTAAATCGTCCCTGTCCCCTAACCCTAACCCTAACCCTAATCCTTACCCGAAGCCTTACCCTAACTCGTCCCCTAATTCTAACCCGTATGCTAACACTAACCTGTATCCTAACACATACGCTCACCCTAAAACTTTGTCGTACACTAAGCTGTACCCTAAATCGTCCCCGTCCCCTAACTCTAAACCTAACCCTTACACAAAGCCTTACCCTAACCCGTCCCCTAATCCTAACCCGTACGCTAACACTAACCCGTAACCTAACCCGTATGCTCAACCTAAACCGTTCTCGTACACTAACCTGTACCCTAAACCGTCCCGTCCCCGTCCCCTAACCCTAGCCCTTACCCGAAACCTTACCCTAACATGTCCCCTATTCCTAACCCGTACGCTAACACTATCCCGTACCCTTACACGTACGCTCACCTTAAAACGTTGTCGTACACTAACCTGTAACCTAAACCGTCTCCGTCCCCTAACCCTAACCCTAACCCTAACCCTAACCCTAACCCTTACCCGGAGCCTTACCCTAACCTGTCCCCTAATCCTAACCCGTACGCTAACACTAACCCTTACCCTAACACGTACGCTCACCCTAACCCGTTGTCGTACCCTAACCTGTACCCTAAACCGTCCCTCTACCCTAAACCTAACCCTAACCCTTATCCTAACCCTAAAGCTTACCCGAAGCCTTACCCTAACCCGTCCCATAATCCTAACCCGTACGCTAACACTAACCCGTACCCTAACATGTACGCTCACCCTAAACGGTTGTCGTACCCTAAACTGTACCCTAAACCATCCCTGTCCCTGACCATTAACCCTAACCCTAACCCTAACCCTTACCCGACGCCTTACCCTAACCCGTCCCATAATCCTAAACCGTACGCTAACACTAACCCGTACCCTAACATGTACGCTCACCCTAAACTGTTGTCGTACCCTAACCTGTACCCTAAACCGTCCCTGTCCCCGACCCTTAACCCTAAGCCTAACCCTAACCCTAACCCTTACCTGACGCCTTACCCTAACCCGTCCCCAAATCCTAACCCGTACGCTAACACTAACCCGTACCCTAACACGCACGCTCACCCTAAACCGTTGTGGTACCCTAACATGTACCCTAAACCGAACCCATCCCCTAACCCTAACCCTAACCCTAAACCTAAACCTAACCCTTACCCGAAGCCTTACCATAACCCGTCCTCTAATCCTAACCCGTACGCTAACAGTAAACTGTGCCCTAACATGTACGCTGAACCTAAACCATTGTCCTACCCTAACCTGTACCCTAAACCGTCCCACTCCCCTAACCCTAACCCTAACCCTAACCCTAACCCTTACACCAAGCCTTACCCTAACCCGTGCCCTAATCCTAACCCGTACGCTAACACTAACCCCTACCCTAACACGTACGCTCACCCTAAACCGCTGTCGTACACTAACCTGTACCCTAAACCGTCCCCGTCCCCGTCCCCGTCCCCTAAGCATAACCCTAAACCTAACCCTTACCCGAAGCCTTACCCTAACCCGTCCCTTAATCCTAACCCGTACGCTAACACTAACCCGTGCCCTAACACGTACGCTCACCCTAAAGTGTGGTTGTACCCTAACCAGTACACTAAACCGTCCCCGTCCCCGTTCCCTAACCCTAACCCTAACCCAAACCCTAAGCCTTACCCGAAGCCTTACCCTAACCCGTCTCATAATCCTAACCGATACGCTAAAACTAACCCATGCCCTAACACATACGCTCACCCTAAACCGTTGTCATACCCTAACCTGTACCCTAAACCGTCCCCGTACCCTAACCCTAACCCTAATCCTTACCCGAAGCCTTACACTAACCCGTCCCCTAATCCTAACCCATACGCTAACTCTAACCCGTATCCTAACACGTACGCTCACCCTAAACCATTCTCATACACTAACCTGTACCCTAAACCATCCCCGTCAACTAACCTTAACCCTAACCCTTACCCGAAGCCTTACCATAACCCGTCCTCTAATCCTAACCCGTACGCTAACAGTAAACTGTGCCCTAAAATGTACACTCAACCTAAACAATTGTCCTACCCTAACTTGTACCCTAAACCGTCCCCGTCCCCTAACCCTAACCCTAAACCTAGCCCTAAACCTAAACCTTACCGCAAGCCTTACCCTAACCCGACCCTTAATCCTAACCCGTACGCTAACACTAACCCATACCCTAACACGCACGCTCACCCTAAACCTTTGTCGTACCCTAACATGTACCCTAAACCGTCCCCGTCCCCTAACCCTAACCCTAACCCTAACCCTAACCCTAACACTTACCCGAAGCATTACACTAACCCGTCCCCTAATCCTAATCCGTACGCTAACACTAACCCGTGTCCTAACACGTACCCTCACCCTAAACCGTTGTCGTACCCTAACCTGTACCCTAAACCGTCACCGTCCCCTAGCCCTAACCCTAACCCTAACCCTTACGCGAAGCCTTACCCTAACCCGTCCCCAATCCTAACCCGTACGCTAACCCTAACAAGTACCCTAACACATACGCTCACCCTAAACTGTTGTCGTACACTAACCTGTAACCTAAACCGTCCCCGTCCCCTAACCCTAACCCTAACTCTAACCCTAATCCTAACCCTAACACTTACCCGAAGCCTTACCCTAACCCGTCCCATAATCCTAACCCGTACGCTAACACTAACCCGTACCCTAACACTTACGCTCACCCTAAATCGTTTTCGTACCCTAACCTGTACCCTAAACCATCCCCGTCCCCTAACCCTAACCCTAACACTATCCCTAACCCTTACCCGAAGCCTTACCATAACTCGGCCCCCAATTCTAAACCATACGCTAACACTAACCCGTACCCTAACACGTACGCTCACCCTAAAACTTTGTCGTACCCTAACCTGTACCCTAAGTCGTCCCCTTCCCCTAAGCCTAACCCTAACCCTAATACTTACCCGAAGCCTTACCCTAAACCGTCCCCTAATCCTAACCCGTACGCTAACACTAACCCGTTCCCTAACACGTACGCTCACCCTAAACCGTTGTCGTACCATAACCTGTACCCTAAACCGCCCCATCCCCTAACCCTAACCCTAAACCTAACCCTAATCCTAACCCTTACCCGAAGCCTTACCCTAACCCGTCCCATAATCATAACCCGTACGCTAACACTAACCCGTGCCCTAACACGTAGGCTCACCATAAATCATTGTCGTACCCTAACCTGTACCCTAAACCATCCCCATCCCCGTCCCCGTCTCCTAACCCTAACCCGAACCCTAACCCTAACCCTTACCCGAAGACTTACCCTAACCTGTCCCCTAATCCTAACCCTTACGCTAACACTAACCCTTGCCCTAACAGGTACACTCACCCTAAACCGTTGTCTTACCCTAACCTGTACCCTAAACGTCCCTGTACCCTAACCCTAACCCTAACACTAACCCTAAACCGAAACCTTACCCGAAGCCTTACCCTAACCCGTCCCCTAATCCTAAACCGTACGCTAACCCTAACCCTTGCCCAAGCACGTACGCTCACCCTAAACCGCTGTCGTACCCTAAACTGTACCCTAAACCGTCCCCGTCCCCTAACCCTAACCCTAACCCTAAACCTTACCCGAAGCCTTCCCCTAACCCGTCCCCTAATCCTAACACATACGCTAACACTAACCCATGCCCTAAAACGAATGCTCACCCTAAACCGCTGTCGTACATTAACCTGTACCCTAAACCGTCCCCGTCCCCGTCCCCTAACCCTAACCCTAAACCTAAACCTTACCCGAAGCCTTACCCAAACCCGTCCCCTAATCCTAACCCGTACGCTAACACTAACCCGTACCCTAACAGGTACGCTCACCCTAAAGCGTGGTCGTACCCTAACCTGTACACTAAACCGTCCCCGTCCCCGTTCCCTAACCCTAACCCTATCCCAAACCCTACCCCTTACCCGAAGCCTTACCCTAACCCGTCCCATAATCCTAAATAATACGCTAAAACTACCCCATGCCCTAACACATACGCTCACCCTAAACCGTTGTCGTACCCTAACCTGTACCCTAAACCGTCCCTGTAGCCTAACCCTAACCCTAACCCTAACCCTAACCCTTACCCGAAGCCTTACCCTAACCCGTCCCATAATCCTACCCCGTATGCTAACACTAACCCGTACCCTAACATGTACGCTCACCCTAAACCGTTGTCGTACCATAACCTGTACCCTAAACCGTCCCCGTCCCCGTCCCCTAAACTTAACCCTAAACCTCACCCTTACCCGTAGCCTTACCCTAACCCGTCCCCTATTCCTAACCTATACGCTAACTCTAACCCGTACCCTAACATGTACGCTCACCCTAAAGAGTTGTCGTACACTAAGCTCTACCCTAAACCGTCCCCGTCCCCGTCCCCTAACCCTAACCCTAACCCTAACCCTTACCCGAAGCCTTACCCTAACAAGTCCCCAATCCTAACCCGTACGCTAACACTAACACATACCCTAACACGTACGCTCACCCTAAACCGTTGTCGTACCCTACCCTATACCCTAAACAGTCCCCGTACCCTAACCCTAACCCTAACCCTAACCCTTACCCGAAGCCTTACCCTAACCCGTCCCCTAATCCTAACCCGTACGCTAACACTAAACCTTACCCTAACACGTACGCACACTCTAAACTGTTGTCATATCCTATCCTGTACCCTAAACCTTCCCCGTGCCCGTCCCCTAACCCTAACCCTAACCCTTACCCGAAGCCTTACCCTAACCTGTCCCCTAATCCTAACCCGTACGCTAACACTAACCCTTACCCTAACACCTACGTACACCCTAAACTGTTGTCAAATCCTATCCTGTACCCTAAACCTTCCCCGTTCCTGTCCCCTAACCCTAACCCTAACCCTTACCCGAAGCCTTACCCTAAACTGTCCCCTAATCCTAACCCGTACGCTAACACTAACCCGTGCCCTAACACATACTCTCACCCTAAAGCGTTGTTGTACCCTAACCTGTACCCTAAACCGTCCCCGTCCTCTAACCCTAACACTAACCCTAATACTAACCCTTACCCGAAGTCTTCCGTTAACCCGCCCCCTAATCCTAACCCGTACGCTAACGCTAACCCATACCCTAACACGTACGCTCACCCTAAACAGTTGTCGTACCCTAAACTGTACCCTAAACCGTCCCCATCCCCAAACCCTAACCCTAACCCTTACCCGAAGCCTTACACTAACCTGTCCCCTAATCCTAACCCGTACGCTAACACTAACCCGTACCCTAACACATAGGCTCACTCTAAACCGTTCTCGTACACTAACCTGTACCCTAAACCGTCCCCATCCCCTAACCCTAACCCTAACCCTTACCCGGAGCCTTACCCTAACCCGTCCTCTAATCCTAAACCGTACGCTAACACTAACCCGTACCCTAACATGTTCGCTCACCCTAAACCGTTATCTTAACCTAAGCTGTACCCTAAACAGTCCCCGTCGCCTAAACATAACCGTAACCCTAACCCTAACACTAACACTTACCCGAAGGCTTACCCTAACCCGTCCCCTAATCCTAAACCGTACGCTAACACT
Organism: Delphinapterus leucas; assembly: GCF_059928025.1. NCBI lineage: Eukaryota > Metazoa > Chordata > Mammalia > Artiodactyla > Monodontidae > Delphinapterus > Delphinapterus leucas. The sequence goes on along the minus strand of NW_028322232.1, from coordinate 2,729,696 downwards.
AACCCGTACCCTAACACGTACGCTCAGCCTAAACCGTTGTCGTAGCCTAACCTGTACCCTAAACCCTCCCCATGCCCTAACACTAACCCTAAACCTAACCCTAACCCTAACCCTTACCCGAAGCCTTACCCTAACCCATCACCTAATCGGAACCCGTACGCTAACACTAACCCATACCCTATCACGTACGCTCACCCTAAACCGTTGTTGTACCCTAACCTGTACCCTAAACCCTCCCCATCCCCTAACCCTAACCCTAAACCTAACCCTAACCCTAACCCTTACCCGAAGCTTATCCTAACCCGTCCCCTAATCCTAATCCATTCGCTAACCCTAACACATACCCTACCACGTACGCTCACCCTAAAGCATTGTTGTACCCTAACGTGTACCCTAAACCGTTCCTGTGCCCTAACCCTAACCCTAAACCTAACCCAAACCCTAACCCTTACCCGGAGCCTTACCCTAACCCGTCCCCTAATCCTAACCCGTACGCTAACACTAACCTGTGCCCTAACACGTACGCTCAACCTAAACCATTGTCGTACCCTAACCTGTACCCTAAACCGTCCCCTAACCCTAACCCTAACCCTAACCCTTACCCGAAGCCTTACCCTAACCCGTCCCCTAATCCTAACCCGTACGCTAACACTAAACCTTACCCTAACACGTACGCACACTCTAAACTGTTGTCATATCCTATCCTGTACCCTAAACCTTCCCCGTGCCCGTCCCCTAACCCTAACCCTAACCCTTACCCGAAGCCTTACCCTAACCTGTCCCCTAATCCTAACCCGTACGCTAACACTAACCCTTACCCTAACACCTACGTACACCCTAAACTGTTGTCAAATCCTATCCTGTACCCTAAACCTTCCCCGTTCCTGTCCCCTAACCCTAACCCTAACCCTTACCCGAAGCCTTACCCTAAACTGTCCCCTAATCCTAACCCGTACGCTAACACTAACCCGTGCCCTAACACATACTCTCACCCTAAAGCGTTGTTGTACCCTAACCTGTACCCTAAACCGTCCCCGTCCTCTAACCCTAACACTAACCCTAATACTAACCCTTACCCGAAGCCTTCCGTTAACCCGCCCCCTAATCCTAACCCGTACGCTAACGCTAACCCATACCCTAACACGTACGCTCACCCTAAACAGTTGTCGTACCCTAAACTGTACCCTAAACCGTCCCCATCCCCAAACCCTAACCCTAACCCTTACCCGAAGCCTTACACTAACCTGTCCCCTAATCCTAACCCGTACGCTAACACTAACCCGTACCCTAACACATAGGCTCACTCTAAACCGTTCTCGTACACTAACCTGTACCCTAAACCGTCCCCATCCCCTAACCCTAACCCTAACCCTTACCCGGAGCCTTACCCTAACCCATCCTCTAATCCTAAACCGTACGCTAACACTAACCCGTACCCTAACATGTTCGCTCACCCTAAACCGTTATCTTAACCTAAGCTGTACCCTAAACAGTCCCCGTCGCCTAAACATAACCGTAACCCTAACCCTAACACTAACACTTACCCGAAGGCTTACCCTAACCCGTCCCCTAATCCTAAACCGTACGCTAACACTAACCCGTACCCTAACACGTACGCTCAGCCTAAACCGTTGTCGTAGCCTAACCTGTACCCTAAACCCTCCCCATGCCCTAACACTTACCCTAAACCTAACCCTAACCCTAACCCTTACCCGAAGCCTTACCCTAACCCATCACCTAATCGGAACCCGTACGCTAACACTAACCCATACCCTATCACGTACGCTCACCCTAAACCGTTGTTGTACCCTAACCTGTACCCTAAACCCTCCCCATCCCCTAACCCTAACCCTAAACCTAACCCAAACCCTAACCCTTACCCGGAGCCTTACCCTAACCCGTCCCCTAATCCTAACCCGTACGCTAACACTAACCTGTGCCCTAACACGTACGCTCAACCTAAACCATTGTCGTACCCTAACCTGTACCCTAAACCGTCCCCTAACCCTAACCCTAACCCTAAACCTTACCCGAAGCCTTACTCTAACCTGTCCTCTAATCCTAACCTGTACGCTAACAGTAAACTGTGACCTAACATGTACCCTCACCCTAAACCGTTGTCCTACCCTAACCTGTACTCTAAACCGTCCCCATCCCCTAACCCTAACCCAAACCCTAACCCTAAACTTAACCCTTACTCGAAGCCTTACCCTAACCCGTCCACTAATCCTAACCCGTACGCTTACACTAACAATTATCCTAACACGTACGCTCATCCTAAACCTTTGTCGTACCCTAAACTGTACCCTAAACCGTCCCGTCCCCGTCCCCGTCCGCTAACCCTAACCCTAACCCTAACCCTTACCCGAAGCCTTACACTAACCCGTCCCCTAATCCTAACCCGTACGCTAACACTAACACTTATTCTAACACGTACGCTCATCGTAAACCGTTGTCGTACCCTAACCTGTAACCTAAACCGTCCCCGTCCCCTAAGCCTAACTCTAACCCTAACCGTAACCTTTACCCGAAGCCTTACCCTTTCCTGTCCACTAATCCTAACCCGTACGCTAACACTCACCCTTGCCCTAACACGTACACTCACCCTAAACCGTTGTCGTACCCTAACCTGTACCCTAAACCATCCCTGTACCCTAACCCTAACCATAACCCTAACCCTAACACTTACCCGAAGCCTTACCCTAACCCGTCCCATAATCCTAACCCGTACGCTAACACTAACCCGTACCCTAACTCGTACACTCACCGTAAACCATTGTCATACCCTAACCTGTACCCTAAACCATACCCGTCCCCTAACCCTAACCCTAACCCTAACCCTAACCCTATCCATTACCCGAAGCCTTACCCTAACCAGTCCCCTAAGTCTAACCCGTACGCTAACACTAACAAGTGCCCTAACATGTACGCTCACCCTAAAGCGTGGTCGTACCCTAACCTGTACCCTAAACCGTCCCCGTCCCCGTGCCCTAACCCTAACCCAAACCCTAACTCTTACCCGAAGCCTTACCGTAAACCATCCCATAATCCTAACCGATACGCTAAAACTAACCCATGCCCTAACACGTACGCTCAGCCTAAACCGTTGTCGTACCCTAACCTGTATGCTAAACCGTCCCCGTCCCGTAGCCCTAACCCTAACCCTAACCCGAAGCCTTACCCTAACCCATCCCCTAATCCTAACACGTACGCTAACTCTAACCTGTACCCTAACACGTACGCTCACCCTAAACCGTTGTCATACACTATCCTGTACCCTAAACTGTCCCCTTCCCCTAACCCTAACCCTAACCCTAAGCCTAACACTTGCCCGAAGCCTTACCCTAACCACTTCCCTAATCCTAACCCGTACGCTAACACTAAATCGTACCCTAACACGTACGCTCACCCTAAACCTTTTGCGTACGCTAAACTATACCCTAAACCGTCCCCGTAACCTAACCCTAACCCTTACCCGAAGCCTTACCCTAACCCGTCCCCTAATCCTAACCCATACGCTAAAACTAACCCTTACCCTAACCCGTACGCGCACCCTAAACTGTTCTCATATCCTAACCTATACCCTAAACCTTCCCCGTCCCCGTCCACGTCCCCTAAACCTATCCCTAAGCCTAACCCTAACCCTTACCCGAAGCCTTACACTAACCCGTCCCCTAATCCTAACTCGTACGCTAACACTAACCCGTACCCTAACACGTACGCTCACCCTAAACCGTTGTCGTACCCTAACCTGTACCCTAAACCGTCCCCGTCCCCTAACCCTAAATCTAACTCTAACCCTAACACTTACCCGAAGCCTTACCGTAACCCGTCCCCTAATCCTAACTCGTACACTAACACTAACATGTGCCCTAACACGTACGCTCAACCTAAAGAGTTGTCGTACCCTAACCTGTACACTAAACCGTCCCCGTCCCCTAACCCTAACCCTAACCCTAACCCTAAGACTTACCCGAAGCCTTACCCTAACCTGTCCCCAAATCCTAACCCGTACGCTAACACTAACCCATACCCTAACACGTATGCTCACCCAAAAACGTTGTCGTACACTAACCTGTACCCTAAACAGTCCCCTAACCCTAACCCTAGCCCTAACCCTAACCCTTACCCGAAGCCTTACCCTAACCCGTCCCCTATTCCTAACCCGTACGCGAACACTAACACGTACCCTAACACGTACGCTCACTCTGAACCGTTGTTGTACACTAAACTGGACCCTAAGCCGTCCCCGTCCCTTAACCCGAACCCTAACCCTAACCCTAACCCTAACCCTAACCCTAACCCTTACTCGAAGCCTTCCCATAACCCGTAACCTAATGCTAACCCGTACGTTAACACTAACCCGTAACCTAACACGTACGCTCAGCCTAAACTGTTGTCGTATCCTAACCTGTACCCTAAACCGTCCCTGTCACCTAACCCTAACTGTAAACCTAACCCTAACACTAACCCTTACCCGAAGCCTTTCCCTAACCCGTCCCCTAATCCTAACCCGTACGCTAACACTAACTTGTACCCTAAAACGTATGCTCACACTAAACAGTTGTTGTACACTAACCTGTACCCTAAACCGTCCCCGTCCCCTAACCATAACCCTAACCCTTACCCGACGCCTTACCCTAATCCTAACCTGTACGCTAACATTAACCCGTAACCTAACACTAACCCGTACCCTAACATGTACACTCACCCTAAACAGTTGTCGTACACTAAACTGTACCCTAAACCGTCCCCGTCCCCTAACCCTAACCCTAACCATAACCCTAACCCTAAACCTTACCCGAAGCCTTACCCTAACGCATCCCCTACTCCTAACCCATACGCTAACACTAACCCATACACTAACACATACGCTCACCCTAAACCCTTGTTGTACCCTAACCTGTACCCTAAACTGTCCCCGTCCCCGTCCCCTAACCCTAACCCTAGCCCTAACCGTAACCCTTACCCGAAGCCTTACACTAACCCGTCCCCTAATCCTAAATCGTACGCTAACACTAACCCGTACCCTAACATGTACGCTCACCCTAAAGCGTTGTCGTACCCTAACCTGTACCCTAAACCGTGTCCGTCCCCTAACCCTAACCCTAACGCTAACCCTTACCCGAAGCCTTACCCTATCCCGTCCCGTAATCCTAACCCGTACGCTAACACAAACCCGTACCCTAACACGTACGCTCACCCTAAACGGTTGTCGTACACTAACCTGTACCCTAAACCCTCCCCATCCCCTAACCCTAACCCTAAACCTAACCCTAACCCTAACCCTTACGCGAAGCCTTACTGTAACCCATCACATAAACCGAACCCGTACGCTAACACTAACCCATACCCTACCACGTACGCTCACCCTAAACCGTTGTTGTACCCTAACCTGTACCCTAAACCCTCCACATCCCCTAACCCTAACCCTAAACCTAACCCTAACCCTAACCCTTACCCGAAGCTTACCCTAACCCGTACCCTAATCCTAACCCGTTGGCTAACACTAACCCATACCCTACCACGTACGCTCACCTTAAACCGTTTTTGTACCCTAAACTTTACCCAAAACTGTTCCCGTGCCCTAACCCTAACCCTAACCCTAACCCTTACCCGAAGCTTACCCAAACCCGTACCCTAATCCTAACCCGTTCGCTAACACTAACCCGTACCCTAACACGTACGCTCACCCTAAACGGTTGTCGTACCCTAAACTGTACCCTAAACCATCCCTGTCCCTGACCATTAACCCTAACCCTAACCCTAACCCTAACCCTTACCTGACGCCTTACCCTAACCCGTCCCATAATCCTAACCAGTACGCTAACACGATCCCGTACCCTTACACGTACGCTCACCTTAAAACGTTGTCCTACACTAACCTGTAACCTAAACCGTCTCCGTCCCCTAACCCTAACCCTAACCCTAACCCTAACCCTAACCCTAAACCTTACCCGAAGCCTTACACTAACCCGTCCCCTAATCCTAAACCGTACGCTGACACTAACACGTAGCCTAACATGTACGCTCACCCTAAACCGTTTTCGTACACTAACCTGTACCCTAAACCGTGTCCGTCCCCTATACCTAACCCTAACCCTAACCCTAAACCTAACCCTTACCCGAAGCCTTACCCTTACCCGTCCCCTAATCCTAACCCGTATGCTAACAATAACACGTACCCTAAAACCTACTGTCACCCTGAACCATTGTCGTACCCTAAACTGTACCCTAAACCGTCCCCGTCCCTTAACCCTAACCCTAACCCTAACCCTAACCCTAATCCTTACCCGAAGCCTTAACATAACCTGTCCCCTAATCCTAACCCGTAAACTAACATTAAATTGTAACCTAACACGTACGCTCACACTAAACCTTTGTCGTACCCTAACCTGTACCCTAAACCGTCCCCGTCCCCTAACCCTAACCGTAACCCTAACCCTATCACTAACGCTTACCCGAAGCCTAACACTAACCCGTCCCCTAATCCTAAGCCGTGCACTAACAGTAACCCATACCCCAACATGTACGCTCAACCTAAACCGTTGTTGTACCCTAAACTGTCCCCATCCCCTAACCCTAACCCCAACCCTAACCCTTACCCGAAGCCTTACCCTAACCCGTCCCCTAATCCTAACCCGTACGCTAACACTAACCCGTACCCTAACACGTACGCTCACCCTAAACCGTGGACGTACCTTAACCTGTACCTTAAACCGTCCCCGTCCCCTAACCCACACCCGAACCCTAACACTAACCCTTACCCGAATACTTAACCTAACCTGTCCCCTACTCCTAACCCGTACGCTAACACTAACCCGTACCCTAACACGTACGCTCACCTTAAACCACTGTCATACCCTAAACTGTACCCTAAACAGTCCCCGTCCCCTAACCCTAACCCTAAACCTAACCCTTACCTGAAGACTTACACTAAACCGTACCCTAATACTAACCCGTACGCTATCACTAAACCATACCCTGAGACGTACGCTCACCCTAAAAGGTTGTCGTACTCTAACCTGTACCCTACACCGTCCCCTAACCCTAACCCTAACCCTTACCCGAAGCCTTACCCTAACCCGTCCCCTAATCCTAAACCGTACGCTAACACTAACCCGTGCCCTAACACACACGCTCACCCTAAAGCGTTGTCGTACCCTAACCTGTACCCTAAACCGTCCCTGTCCCCGACCCCTAACCCTAAACCTAACCCTAACCGTAACACTTACCCGAAGCCTTACCCTAACACGTCCCCTAATCCTAACCCGTATGCTAACACTAACCCGTACCCTAACAAGTACGCTCACCCTAAACCATTGTCCTAACCTAACCTGTACCCTAAACCGTCCCCGTCCCCTAACCCTAACCCTAACCCTAAACCAAAACCTAACCTTTACCCGAAGCTTTACCCTAACCCATCCCATAATCCTATCCCGTACGCTAACCCTAACCCTTACCCTACCACGTACGCTCACCCTAAACCGTTGTCGTACCCTAACCTGTACCCTAAACCGTCCCCGTCCCCTAACAGTAACCCTAAACCTAACCCTAACCCTAACCCTTAACCGAAGCCTTACTCTAACCTGTCCCTTAATCCTAACCCGTACGCTAACACTAAACCGAGTCCTAACACGTACGCTCACCCTAAAACTTTGTCGTACCCTAACCTGTACCCTAAACCGTCCCCATCCCGTAACCCTTACCCTAACCCTAACAATTACCCGAATCCTTAACCTAACCCGTCCTCTAATCCTAACACGTACGCTAACAGTAAACCGTGCCCTAACACATACGCTCAACCTAAACTGTTGTCGTACCCTAACCTGTACCCTAAACCGTCCCCGTTCCCTAAACCTAACCCTAACCATAACCCTTACCCGAAGCCTTACCCTAACCCGTCCCCTGATCCTATCACGTACGCTAACACTAACCCATACCCTATCACGTACGCTCACCCTAAACATTTGTCGTACACTAACCTGTACCCTAAACCGTCCCCGTCCCTTAACCCTAACCGTAACCCTAACCCTAACCCTAACCCTAACGCTTACCCGAAGCCTTACCCTAACCCGTCCCATAATCCTAACCCGTACGCTAACACTAACCCATACCCTAACACGTACGCTCACCCTAAACCGTTGACGTACCCTAACCTGTACCCTAATCCGTCCCCGTCCCCTAACCCTAACCCTAACCCTAACCCTTACCAGAAGCCTTACCCTAACCCGTCCCGTAATCCTAACCCGTACGCTAACACTAACCCGTACCCTAACACGTACGCTCACCCTAAAACCTTGTCGTACCCTAACCTGTACCATAAATCGTCCCTGTCCCCTAACCCTAACCCTAACCCTAACCTTAAACCTTACCCGAAGCCTTACCCTAACCGGTCCCCTAAACCTAACCCGCACGCTAACACTAACCCGTGCCCTAACACGTACACTCACCCGAAACATTTGTCGTACACTAAGCTGTACCCTAAACCGTCCCCATTACCTAACACTAACCTGAACCCTAACCATAACCCTAAACCTTACCCGAAGCCTTACCCTAACCCGTCCCCTAATCCTAACCGTATGCTAACACTAACCCGTGCCCTAACACGTACGCTCACCCTAAAGCGTTGTCGTACCCTAACCTGTACCCTAAACCGTTCCTGTCCCTGTACCCTAACCCTAACCCTAACCCAAACCCTAACCCTTACCCGAAGCCTTACACTAACCCATCCCATAATCCTAAACTCTACGCAAACACTAACCCATGCCCTAACACGTACACTCACCCTAAACCGTTGTCGTACATTAACCTGTACCCTAAATCGTCCCTGTCCCCTAACCCTAACCCTAACCCTAATCCTTACCCGAAGCCTTACCCTAACTCGTCCCCTAATTCTAACCCGTATGCTAACACTAACCTGTATCCTAACACATACGCTCACCCTAAAACTTTGTCGTACACTAAGCTGTACCCTAAATCGTCCCCGTCCCCTATCCCTAAACCTAACCCTTACACAAAGCCTTACCCTAACCCGTCCCCTAATCCTAACCCGTACGCTAACACTAACCCGTAACCTAACCCGTATGCTCAACCTAAACCGTTCTCGTACACTAACCTGTACCCTAAACCGTCCCGTCCCCGTCCCCTAACCCTAGCCCTTACCCGAAACCTTACCCTAACATGTCCCCTATTCCTAACCCGTACGCTAACACTATCCCGTACCCTTACATGTACGCTCACCTTAAAACGTTGTCGTACACTAACCTGTAACCTAAACCGTCTCCGTCCCCTAACCCTAACCCTAACCCTAACCCTAACCCTAACCCTTACCCGGAGCCTTACCATAACCTGTCCCCTAATCCTAACCCGTACGCTAACACTAACCCTTGCCCTAACACGTACGCTCACCCTAACCCGTTGTCGTACCCTAACCTGTACCCTAAACCGTCCCTCCACCCTAACCCTAACCCTAACCCTTATCCTAACCCTAAAGCTTACCCGAAGCCTTACCCTAACCCGTCCCATAATCCTAACCCGTACGCTAACACTAACCCGTACCCTAACATGTACGCTCACCCTAAACGGTTGTCGTACCCTAAACTGTACCCTAAACCATCCCTGTCCCTGACCATTAACCCTAACCCTAACCCTAACCCTAACCCTTACCCGACGCCTTACCCTAACCCGTCCCATAATCCTAACCCGTACGCTAACACTATCCCGTACCCTTACACGTACGCTCACCTTAAAACGTTGTCCTACACTAACCTGTAACCTAAACCGTCTCCGTCCCCTAACCCTAACCCTAACCCTAACCCTAACCCTAACCCTAAACCTTACCCGAAGCCTTACACTAACCCGTCCCCTAATCCTAAACCGTACGCTGACACTAACACGTAGCCTAACATGTACGCTCACCCTAAACCGTTTTCGTACACTAACCTGTACCCTAAACCGTGTCCGTCCCCTATACCTAACCCTAACCCTAACCCTAAACCTAACCCTTACCCGAAGCCTTACCCTTACCCGTCCCCTAATCCTAACCCGTATGCTAACAATAACACGTACCCTAAAACCTACTGTCACCCTGAACCATTGTCGTACCCTAAACTGTACCCTAAACCGTCCCCGTCCCTTAACCCTAACCCTAACCCTAACCCTAACCCTAATCCTTACCCGAAGCCTTAACATAACCTGTCCCCTAATCCTAACCCGTACACTAACATTAAATTGTAACCTAACACGTACGCTCACACTAAACCGTTGTCGTACCCTAACCTGTACCCTAAACCGTCCCCGTCCCCTAACCCTAACTGTAACCCTAACCCTATCACTAACGCTTACCCGAAGCCTAACACTAACCCGTCCCCTAATCCTAAGCCGTGCACTAACAGTAACCCATACCCCAACATGTACGCTCAACCTAAACCGTTGTTGTACCCTAAACTGTCCCCATCCCCTAACCCTAACCCTAACCCTAACCCCAACCCTAACCCTTACCCGAAGCCTTACCCTAACCCGTCCCCTAATCCTAACCCGTACGCTAACACTAACCCGTACCCTAACACATACGCTCACCCTAAAACGTTGTCGTACACTTACCTGTACCCTAAACCGTCCCTGTCCCCTAACCCTAACCCTAAACCTTACCTGAAGCCTTACCCTATCCCGTCCCCTAATGCTAACCCGTACGCTAACACTAACCCGTACTCTAACACGTTCGCTCACCCTAAACCGTAGTTGTACCCTTACCTGTACCCTAAACCATCGCCGTCCCCTAGCCCTAACCCTAACCCTTACCCGAAGCCTTAACCTAAACCGTCCCCTAATCCTAACCCGTACGCTAACACTAAACAGTACCCTAACACTTACGCTCACCCTAAACCGTGGACGTACCCTAACCTGTACCTTAAACCGTCCCCGTCCCCTAACCCTAACCCGAACGCTAACACTAACCCTTACCCGAATACTTAACCTAACCTGTCCCCTACTCCTAACCCGTACGCTAACACTAACCCATACCCTAACACGTACGCTCACCTTAAACCACTGTCATACCCTAACCTGTACCCTAAACAGTCCCCGTCCCCTAACCCTAACCCTAAACCTAAATCTTACCTGAAGACTTACACTAAACCGTACCCTAATACTAACCCGTACGCTATCACTAAACCATACCCTGAGACGTACGCTCACCCTAAAAGGTTGTCGTACTCTAACCTGTACCCTACACCGTCCCCTAACCCTAACCCTAACCCTTACCCGAAGCCTTACCCTAACCCGTCCCCTAATCCTAAACCGTACGCTAACACTAACCCGTGCCCTAACACACACGCTCACCCTAAAGTGTTGTCGTACCCTAACCTGTACCCTAAACCGTCCCTGTCCCCGTCCCCTAACCCTAAACCTAACCCTAACCGTAACACTTACCCGAAGCCTTACCCTAACACGTCCCCTAATCCTAACCCGTATGCTAACACTAACCCGTACCCTAACACGTACGCTCACCCTAAACCATTGTCCTAACCTAACCTGTACCCTAAACCGTCCCCGTCCCCGTCCCCGAAACCTAACCCTAACCCTAACCCTAACCATTCCCCGAAGCCTTACCCTAACCGTCCCCTAATTCTAACCCGTACGCTCACACTAACCCGTGCCCTAACACGTACGCTCACCCTGAACCGTTGTCGTACCCTAACCTGTACCCTAAACCGTCCCCGTCCCCTAAACCTAACCCTAACCTCACCCTAATCCTAACCCTTACCCAAAGCCTTACCCTAACCCGTCCCCTAATCCTAACCCATACACTAACACTAACCCGTGCCCTAAAACATACGCTCAACCTAAACCGTTGTCGTACCCTAACCTGTACCCTAAACCGTCCCCGTGCCCTAACCCTAACCCTAACCCTAACCCTAAATCTAACCCTTACCCGAAGCCTTACCCTAACCCGTCCCCTAATCGTAACCCGTACGCTAACAATAACACATACCCTAAAACGTACGGTCACCCTGAACCATTGTCGTACCCTAAACTCTACCCTAAACCTTCCCCGTCCCGTAAACCTAACCCTAACCCTAACCCTAACCCTAACCCTAATCCTTTCCCGAAGCCTTAACATAACCCGTCTCCTAATCCTAACCCGTACGCTAATATTAAATCGTAACCTAACACGTACGCTCACACTAAACCGTTGTCGTACCCTAACCTGTACCCTAAACCGTCCCTGTCCCCTAACCCTAACCGTAACCCTAACCCTAACACTAACCCTTACCCGGAGCCTAACACTAAACCGTCCCCTAATCCTAACCCGTACACTAACACTAAACCGTGCCCTAAAACATATGCTCAACCTAAACCGTTGTCGTACACTAACCTGTACCCTAAACCGTCCCCGTGCCCTAACCCTAACCCTAAGCCTAACCCTACCACTAAACCTTACCCGAAGCCTTACACTAAACCGTCCCCTAATCCTAAACCATACGCTGACACTAACACATAGCCTAACACGTACGCTCACCCTAAACCGTTGTCGTACCCTAAACTGTACCGTAAACCGTGTCCATCCCCTAACCCTAACCCTAACCCTAACCCTAACCCTAACCCTTACCCGAAGCCTTACCCTAACCCGTCCCCTAATCCTAACCCGTACGCTAACACTAACCCGTACCCTAACACGTACGCTCACCCTAAACTGTTGTCGTACCCTAACCTGTTCTCTAAATCTTCCCCATCCCCTAACCCTAAACCTAACCCTAACACTTACCCTTACCCTAACCTTTACCCGAAGCCTTACACTATCCCGTCCCCAATCCGAACCCGTAGGCTAACACTAACAGGTGCCCTAAAACGTACGCTCACCTAAACCGTTGTCGTACCCTAACCTGTACCCTAAAACGTCCCCTAACTGTAACCCTAACCCTAACCCTAACCCTTACCCGAAACATTACCCTAACCCGTCCCCTAATCCGATTCCGTACGCTAACACTAACCCATACACTAACACGTACACCCACCCTAAAACGTTGTCGTTCCCTAACCTGTACCCTAAACCATCCCCGTCCCCTACCCTAACCCTAACACTAACCCTAACCCTAACCCTTACCCAAAGCCTTACCCTAACATGTCACCTAATCCTAACCCGTACGCTAACACTAACCCGTGCCCTAACACGTACGGTCACCCTAAACCTTTGTCGTACCCTAACCTATACCCTAAACCGTCCCTGTCCCCATCCCCTAACCCTAAACCTAAACCTAACACTAACCCTTACCCAAGGCCTTACCCTAACCCATCCCCTAATCCTAACCCGTATGCTAACACTAACCCATACCCTAACACGTACACTCACCCTAAACCGTTGTCCTACCCTAACCTGTACCGTAAACCGTCCCCGTCCCCTAACCGTAACACTAAACCTAAACCTTACCCTTACCCAAAGCCTTACCCTAACCCATCACCTAATCCTAACCCGTACGCTAACACTAACACGTGCCCTAACACGTACGCTCACCCTAAACCGTTGTTGTACCCTAACCTGTACCCTAAACCGCCCCATCCCCTAACCCTAACCCTAAACCTAACCCTAATCCTAACCCTTACCCAAAGCCTTACCCTAACCCGTCCCATAATCATAACCCGTACGCTAACACTAACCCGTGCCCTAACACGTAGGCTCACCATAAATCATTGTCGTACCCTAACATGTACCCTAAACCATCCCCATCCCCGTCCCCGTCTCCTAACCCTAACCCGAACCCTAACCCTAACACTTACCCGAAGACTTATCCTAACCTGTCCCCTAATCCTAACACTTACGCTAACACTAACCCTTGCCCTAACATGTACACTCACCCTAAACCGTTGTCTTACCCTAACCTGTACCCTAAACCGTCCCTGTACCCTAACCCTAACCCTAACCCTAACCCTAAACCGAACCCTTACCGAAGCCTTCCCCTAACCCGTCCCCTAATCCTAAATCTTACGCTAACCCTAAACCGTGCCCTAGCACGTACGCTCACCCTAAACCGCTGTCGTACCCTAAACTGTACCCTAAACCGTCCCCGTCCCCTAACCCTAACCCTAACCCTAAACCTTACCCGAAGCCTTCCCCTAACCCGTCCCCTAATCCTAACCCGTACGCTAACTCTAAGCCATACCCTAACACGTACGCTCACCCTAAACCGTTCTCGTACACTAACCTGTAACCTAAACTGTCCCCGTCCCCTAACCCTAACCCTAACCCTTACCCGAAGCCTTACCTTAACCCGTCCTCTAATCCTAACCCGTACGCTAACAGTAAACTGTGCCCTAACATGTACGCTGAACCTAAACCATTGTCCTACACTAACCTGTACCCTAAACCGTCCCCCTCCCCTAACCCTAACCCTAACCCTAACCCTAAACCTAACCCTTACCCGAAGCCTTACCATAACCCGTCCTCTAATCCTAACCCGTACGCTAACAGTAAACTGTGCCCTAACATGTACGCTGAACCTAAACCATTGTCCTACCCTAACCTGTACCCTAAACCGTCCCCCTCCCCTAACCCTAACCCTAACCCTAACCCTAACCCTTACACCAAGCCTTACCCTAACCCGTGCCCTAATCCTAACCCGTACGCTAACACTAACCCATACCCTAACACGTACGCTCACCCTAAACCGCTGTCATACACTAACCTGTACCCTAAACCGTCCCCGTCCCCGTCCCCGTCCCCTAACCCTAACCCTAAACCTAACCCTTACCCGAAGCCTTACCCTAACCCGTCCCCTAATCCTAACCCGTACGCTAACACTAACCCGTGCCCTAAAACGTACGCTCACCCTAAAGTGTGGTTGTACCCTAACCAGTACACTAAACCGTCCCCGTCCCCGTTCCCTAACCCTAACCCTAACCCAAACCCTAAGCCTTACCCGAAGCCTTACCCTAACCCGTCTCATAATCCTAACCGATACGCTAAAACTAACCCATGCCCTAACACATACGCTCACCCTAAACCGTTGTCGTACCCTAACCTGTACCCTAAACCGTCCCCGTCCCCTAACCCTAACCCTAATCCTTACCCGAAGCCTTACACTAAACCGTCCCCTAATCCTAACCCATACGCTAACTCTAACCCGTATCCTAACACGTACGCTCACCCTAAACCATTCTCATACACTAACCTGTACCCTAAACCATCCCCGTCAACTAACCTTAACCCTAAACCTTACCCGAAGCCTTACCATAACCCGTCCTCTAATCCTAACCCGTACGCTAACAGTAAACTGTGCCCTAAAATGTACGCTCAACCTAAACCATTGTCCTACCCTAACTTGTACCCTAAACCGTCCCCGTCCCCTAACGCTAACCCTAAACCTAGCTCTAAACCTAAACCTTACCCCAAGCCTTACCCTAACGCGACCCTTAATCCTAACCCGTACGCTAACACTAACCCATACCCTAACACTCACGCTCACCCTAAATCTTTGTCGTACCTTAACATGTACCCTAAACCGTCCCCGTCCCCTAACCCTAACCCTAACCCTAACCCTAACACTTACCCGAAGCATTACACTAACCCGTCCCCTAATCCTAATCCGTACGCTAACACTAACCCGTGTCCTAACACGTACCCTCACCCTAAACCGTTGTCGTACCCTAACCTGTACCCTAAACCGTCACCGTCCCCTAGCCCTAACCCTAACCCTAACCCTTACGCGAAGCCTTACCCTAACCCGTCCCCAATCCTAAGCCGTACGCTAACACTAACAAGTACCCTAACACATACGCTCACCCTAAACTGTTGTCGTACACTAACCTGTAACCTAAACCGTCCCCGTCCCCTAACCCTAACCCTAACCCTAACCCTAACCCTAACCCTTACCCGAAGCCTTACCCTAATCTGTCCCCTAATCATAACCCGTATGCTAACACTAACCCTTGCCCTAACACGTACACTCACCCTAAACCATTGTCGTACCCTAACCTGTACCCTGAACCGTCCCTGTACCCTAACCCTAACCCTAACTCTAACCCTAACCCTAACCCTATCACTTACCCGAAGCCTAACCCTAACCCGTCCCATAATCCTAAATAATACGCTAAAACTACCCCATGCCCTAACACATACGCTCACCCTAAACCGTTGTCGTACCCTAACCTGTACCCTAAACCGTCCCTGTAGCCTAACCCTAACCCTAACCCTAACCCTAGCCCTTACCCGAAGCCTTACCCTAACCCGTCCCATAATCCTACCCCGTACGCTAACACTAACCCGTACCCTAACACGTACGCTCACCCTAAACCGTTGTCGTACCATAACCTGTACCTAACCGTCCCCGTCCCCGTCCCCTAAACTTAACCCTAAACCTCACCCTTACCCGTAGCCTTACCCTAACCCGTCCCCTATTCCTAAGCTATATGCTAACTCTAACCCGTACCCTAACATGTACGCTCACCCTAAAGAGTTGTCGTACACTAACCTCTACCCTAAACCGTCCCCGTCCCCTTCCCCTAACCCTAACCCTAACCCTAACCCTTACCCGAAGCCTTACCCTAACAAGTCCCCAATCCTACCCGTACGCTAACACTAACACATACCCTAACACGTACGCTCACCCTAAACCGTTGTCGTACCCTAGCCTATACCCTAAACAGTCCCCGTACCCTAACCCTAACCCTAACCCTAAACCTTACCCGAAGCCTTACCCTAACCCGTCCCCTAATCCTAACCCGTACGCTAACACTAAACCTTACCCTAACATGTACGCACACTCTAAACAGTTGTCATATCCTATCCTGTACCCTAAACCTTCCCCGTGCCCGTCCCCTAACCCTAACCCTAACCCTTACCCGAAGCCTTACCCTAACCTGTCCCCTAATCCTAACCCGTACGCTAACACTAACCCTTACCCTAACACGTACGCACACCCTAAACTGTTGTCAAATCCTATCCTGTACCCTAAACCTTCCCCGTTCCTGTCCCCTAACCCTAACCCTAACCCTTACCTGAAGCCTTACCCTAATATGTCCCCTAATCCTAACCCGTATGCTAACACTAAGCCTTGCCCTAACACGTACACTCACCCTAAACCATTGTCGTACCCTAACCTGTACCCTGAGCCGTCCCTGTACCCTAACCCTAACCCTAACTCTAACCCTAACCCTAACCCTAACACTTACCCGAAGCCTTACCCTAACCCGTCCCATAATCCTAACCCGTACGCTAACACTAACCCGTACCCTAACACGTACGCTCACCCTAAACCGTTGACGTACCCAAACCTGTACCTTAAACCGTCCCCGTCCCCTAACCCTAACCCTAACCCTAACCCTTACCAGAAGCCTTACCCTAACCCGTCCCGTAATCCTAACCCGTACGCTAACACTAACCCGTACCGTAACACGTACGCTCACCCTAAAACCTTGTCGTACCCTAACCTGTACCCTAAATCGTCCCTGTTCCCTAACCCTAACCCTAACCCTAACCTTAAACCTTATCCGAAGCCTTACCCTAACCGGTCCCCTAAACCTAACCCGCACGCTAACACTAACCCGTGCCCTAACACGTACGCTCACCCGAAACATTTGTCGTACACTAAGCTGTACCCTAAACCGTCCCCATTACCTAACACTAACCCGAACCCTAACCATAACCCTAAACCTTACCCGAAGCCTTACCCTAAACCGTCCCCTAATCCTAACCGTACGCTAACACTAATCCGTGCCCTAACACGTACGCTCACCCTAAAGCGTTGTCGTACCCTAACCTGTACCCTAAACCGTTCCTGTCCCTGTACCCTAACCCTAACCCAAACCCTAACCCTTACCCGAAGACTTACACTAACCCATCCCATAATCCTAAACGCTACGCTAACACTAACCCGTGCCCTAACACGTACGCTCACCCTAAACCGTTGTCGTACATTAATCTGTACCCTAAATCGTCCCTGTCCCCTAACACTAACCCTAACCCTAATCCTTACCCGAAGCCTTACCCTAACTCGTCCCCTAATTCTAACCCGTATGCTAACACTAACCTGTATCCTAACACATACGCTCACCCTAAAACTTTGTCATACACTAAGCTGTACCCTAAATCGTCCCCGTCCCCTAAACCTAAACCTAACCCTTACACAAATCCTTACCCTAATCCGTCCCCTAATCCTAACCCGTACGCTAACACTAACCCGTAACCCAACCCGTATGCTCAACCTAAACCGTTCTCGTACACTAACCTGTACCCTAAACCGTCCCGTCCCCGTCCCCTAAACCTAGCCCTTACCCGAAACCTTACCCTAACATGTCCCCTACTCCTAACCCGTACGCTAACACTATCCCGTACCCTTACACGTACGCTCACCTTAAAACGTTGTCGTACACTAACCTGTAACCTAAACCGTCTCCGTCCCCTAACCCTAACCCTAACCCTAACCCTAACCCTAACCCTTACCCGGAGCCTGACCCTAACCTGTCCCCTAATCCTAACCCGTACGCTAACACTAACCCTTGCCCTAACACGTACGCTCACCCTAAACCGTTGTCGTACCCTAACCTGTACCCTAAACCGTCCCTCTACCCTAACCCTAACCCTAACCCTTATCCTAACCCTAAAGCTTACCCGAAGCCTTACCCTAACCCGTCCCATAATCCTAACCCGTACGCTAACACTAACCCGTACCCTAACATGTACGCTCACCCTAAACGGTTGTCGTACCCTAAACTGTACCCTAAACCGTCCCTGTCCCTGACCATTAACCCTAACCCTAACCCTAACCCTAACCCTTACCCGACGCCTTACCCTAACCCGTCCCATAATCCTAACCCGTACGCTAACACTAACCGTACCCTAACATGTACGCTCACCCTAAACTGTTGTCGTACCCTAACCTGTACCCTAAACCGTCCCTGTCCCCGACCCTTAACCCTAAGCCTAACCCTAACCCTAACCCTTACTTGACGCCTTACCCTAACCCGTCCCCAAATCCTAACCCGTACGCTAACACTAACCCGTACCCTAACACGCATGCTCACCCTAAACCGTTGTCGTACCCTAACATGTATCCTAAACCGTCCCCATCCCCTAACCCTAACCCTAACCCTAAACCTAAACCTAACCCTTACCCGAAGCCTTACCATAACCCGTCCTCTAATCCTAACCCGTACGCTAACAGTAAACTGTGCCCTAACATGTACGCTGAACCTAAACCATTGTCCTACCCTAACCTGTACCCTAAACCGTCCCACTCCCCTAACCCTAACCCTAACCCTAACCCTTACACCAAGCCTTACCCTAACCCGTGCCCTAATCCTAACCCGTACGCTAACACTAACCCATACCCTAACACGTACGCTCACCCTAAACCGCTGTCGTACACTAACCTGTACCCTAAACCATCCCAGTCCCCGTCCCCGTCCCCTAACCCTAACCCTAAACCTAACCCTTACCCGAAGGATTACCCTAACCCGTCCCCTAATCCTAACCCGTACGCTAAAACTAACCCGTGCCCTAACACGTACGCTCACCCTAAAGTGTGGTTGTACCCTAACCAGTACACTAAACCGTCCCCATCCCCGTTCCCTAACCCTAACCCTAACCCAAACCCTAAGCCTTACCCGAAGCCTTACCCTAACCCGTCTCATAATCCTAACCGATACGCTAAAACTAACCCATGCCCTAACAAATACGCTCACCCTAAACCGTTGTCATACCCTAACCTGTACCCTAAACCTTCCCCGTCCCTAACCCTAACCCTAATCCTTACGCGAAGCCTTACACTAACCCGTCCCCTAATCCTAAACCATACGCTAACTCTAACCCGTATCCTAACACGTACGCTCACCCTAAACCATTCTCATACACTAACCTGTACCCTAAACCATCCCCGTCAACTAACCTTAACCCTAACCCTTACCCGAAGCCTTACCATAACCCGTCCTCTAATCCTAACCCGTACGCTAACAGTAAACTGTGCCCTAAAATGTACACTCAACCTCAACCATTGTCCTACCCTAACTTGTACCCTAAACCGTCCCCGTCCCCTAACCCTAACCCTAAACCTAGCCCTAAACCTAAACCTTACCCCAAGCCTTACCCCAACCCGACCCTTAATCCTAACCCGTATGCTAACACTAACCCATACCCTAACACGCACGCTCACCCTAAATCTTTGTCGTACCCTAACATGAACCCTAAACCGTCCCCGTCCCCTAACCCTAACCCTAACCCTAACACTTACCCGAAGCATTACACTAACCCGTCCCCTAATCCTAATCCGTACGCTAACACTAACCCGTGTCCTAACACGTACCCTCACCCTAAACCGTTGTCGTACCCTAACCTCTACCCTAAACCGTCACCGTCCCCTAGCCCTAACCCTAACCCTAACCCTTACGCGAAGCCTTACCCTAACCCGTCCCCAATCCTAACCCGTACGCTAACCCTAACAAGTATCCTAACACATACGCTCACACTAAACTGTTGTCGTACACTAAGCTGTAAACTAAACCGTCCCCGTCCCCTAACCCTAACACTAACCCTAACCCTAACCCTAACCCTAACCCTAACCCTTACCCGAAGCCTTACCCTAATCTGTCCCCTAATCCTAACCCGTATGCTAACACTAACCCTTGCCCTAACACGTACACTCACCCTAAACCATTGTCGTACCCTAACCTGTACCCTGAACCGTCCCTGTACCCTAACCCTAACACTAACTCTAACACTAACCCTAACCCTAACACTTACCCGAAGCCTTACCCTAACCTGTCCCATAATCCTAACCCGTACGCTAACACTCACCCGTACCCTAACACGTACGCTCACCCTAAATCGTTTTCGTACCCTAACCTGTACCCTAAACCATCCCCGTCCCCTAACCCTAACCCTAACACTATCCCTAACCCTTACCCGAAGCCTTACCATAACTCGGCCCCCAATTCTAAACCATACGCTAACACTAACCCGTACCCTAACACGTACGCTCACCCTAAAACTTTGTCGTACCCTAACCTGTACCCTAAGTCGTCCCCTTCCCATAAGCCTAACCCTAACCCTAATACTTACCCGAAGCCTTACCCTAAACCGTCCCCTAATCCTAACCCGTACGCTAACACTAACCCGTACCCTAACACGTACGCTCACCCTAAATCGTTGTCGTACCATAACCTGTACCCTAAACCGTCCCCGTCCCCGTCCCCTAAACTTAACCCTAAACCTCACCCTTACCCGTAGCCTTACCCTAACCCGTCCCCTATTCCTAACCTCTACGCTAACTCTAACCCGTACCCTAACATGTACGCTCACCCTAAAGAGTTGTCGTACACTAACCTCTACCCTAAACCGTCCCCGTCCCCGTCCCCTAACCCTAACCCTAACCCTAACCCTTACCCGAAGCCTTACCCTAACAAGTCCCCAATCCTAACCCGTACGCTAACACTAACACATAACCTAACACGTACGCTCACCCTAAACCGTTGTCGTACCCTAACCTATACCCTAAACAGTCCCCGTACCCTAACGCTAACCCTAACCCAAACCCTTACCCGAAGCCTTACCCTAACCCGTCCCCTAATCCTAACCCGTACGCTAACACTAAACTTTACCCTAACACGTACGCACACTCTAAACTGTTGTCATATCCTATCCTGTACCCTAAACCTTCCCCGTGACCGTCCCCTAACCCTAACCCTAACCCTTACCCGAAGCCTTATCCTAACCCGTACCCTAATCATAACCTGTAGGCTAACACTAACCCACACCCTAAAACGCACACTCACCCTAAACCGTTTTCGTACACTAACCTGTACCCTAAACCATCCCCGTCCACTAAACCTAACCCTAACCCTAACCCTAACCCTAACAATTACCCGAATCCTTAACCTAACCCGTCCTCTAATCCTAACACGTACGATAACAGTAAACCGTGCCCTAACACATACGCTCAACCTAAACCGTTGTCGTACCCTAACCTGTACCCTAAACCGTCCCCGTTCCCTAAACCTAACCCTAACCATAACCCTTACCCGAAGCCTTACCCTAACCCGTCCCCTGATCCTATCACGTACGCTAACACTAACCCATACCCTATCACGTACGCTCACCCTAAACATTTGTCGTACACTAACCTGTACCCTAAACCGTCCCCGTCCCTTAACCCTAACCGTAACCCTAACCCTAACCCTAACCCTAACGCTTACCCGAAGCCTTACCCTAACCCGTCCCATAATCCTAACCCGTACGCTAACACTAACCCGTACCCTAACACGTACGCTCACCCTAAACCGTTGACGTACCCTAACCTGTACCCTAAACCGTCCCCGTCCCCTAACCCTAACCCTAACCCTAACCCTTACCAGAAGCCTTACCCTAACCCGTCCCGTAATCCTAACCCGTACGCTAACACTAACCCGTACCGTAACACGTACGCTCACCCTAAAACCTTGTCGTACCCTAACCTGTACCATAAATCGTCCCTGTCCCCTAACCCTAACCCTAACCCTAACCTTAAACTTTACCCGAAGCCTTACACTAACCGGTCCCCTAAACCTAACCCGCACGCTAACACTAACCCGTGCCCTAACACGTACGCTCACCCGAAACATTTGTCGTACACTAAGCTGTACCCTAAACCGTCCCCATTACCTAACACTAACCTGAACCCTAACCATAACCCTAAACCTTACCCGAAGCCTTAACCTAACCCGTCTCCTAATCCTAACCGTATGCTAACACTAACCCGTGCCCTAACACGTACGCTCACCCTAAAGCGTTGTCGTACCCTAACCTGTACCCTAAACCGTTCCTGTCCCTGTACCCTAACCCTAACCCGAACCCAAACCCTAACACTTACCCGAAGCCTTACACTAACCCATCCCATAATCCTAAACGCTACGATAACACTAACCCGTGCCCTAACACGTACACTCACCCTAAACCGTTGTCGTACATTAACCTGTACCCTAAATCGTCCCTGTCCCCTAACCCTAACCCTAACCCTAATCCTTACCCGAAGCCTTACCCTAACTCGTCCCCTAATTCTAACCCGTATGCTAACACTAACCTGTATCCTAACACATACGCTCACCCTAAAACTTTGTCGTACACTAAGCTGTACCCTTAATCGTCCCCGTCCCCTAACCCTAAACCTAACCCTTACACAAAGCCTTACCCTAACCCGTCCCCTAATCCTAACCCGTACGCTAACACTAACCCGTAACCTAACCCGTATGCTCAACCTAAACCGTTCTCGTACACTAACCTGTACCCTAAACCGTCCCGTCCCCGTCCCCTAACCCTAGCCCTTACCCGAAACCTTACCCTAACATGTCCCCTATTCCTAACCCGTACGCTAACACTATCCCGTACCCTTACACGTACGCTCACCTTAAAACGTTGTCGTACACTAACCTGTAACCTAAACCGTCTCCGTCCCCTAACCCTAACCCTAACCCTAACCCTAACCCTAACCCTTACCAGGAGCCTTACCCTAACCTGTCCCCTAATCCTAACCCGTACGCTAAAACTAACCCTTACCCTAACACGTACGCTCACCCTAACCTGTTGTCGTACCCTAACCTGTACCCTAAACCGTCCCTCTACCCTAAACCTAACCCTAACCCTTATCCTAACCCTAAAGCTTACCCGAAGCCTTACCCTAACCCGTCCCATAATCCTAACCCGTACGCTAACACGAACCCGTACCCTAACATGTACGCTCACCCTAAACGGTTGTCGTACCCTAAACTGTACCCTAAACCATCCCTGTCCCTGACCATTAACCCTAACCCTAACCCTAACCCTAACCCTTACCCGACGCCTTACCCTAACCCGTCCCATAATCCTAAACCGTACGCTAACACTAACCCGTACCCTAACATGTACGCTCAACCTAAACTGTTGTCGTACCCTAACCTGTACCCTAAACCGTCCCTGTCCCCGACCCTTAACCCTAACCCTAACCCTAACCCTAACCCTTACCTGACGCCTTACCCTAACCCGTCCCCAAATCCTAACCCGTACGCTAACACTAACCCCTACCCTAACACGCACGCTCACCCTAAACCGTTGTGGTACCCTAACATGTACCCTAAACCGAACCCATCCCCTAACCCTAACCCTAACCCTAAACCTAAACCTAACCCTTACCCGAAGCCTTACCATAACCCGTCCTCTAATCCTAACCCGTACGCTAACAGTAAACTGTGCCCTAACATGTACGCTGAACCTAAACCATTGTCCTACCCTAACCTGTACCCTAAACCGTCCCACTCCCCTAACCCTAACCCTAACCCTAACCCTTACACCAAGCCTTACACTAACCCGTGCCCTAATCCTAACCCGTACGCTAACACTAACCCCTACCCTAACACGTACGCTCACCCTAAACCGCTGTCGAACACTAACCTGTACCCTAAACCGTCCCCGTCCCCGTCCCCGTCCCCTAACCCTAACCCTAAACCTAACCCTTACCCGAAGCCTTACCTTAACCCGTCCCCTAATCCTAACCCGTACGCTAACACTAACCCGTGCCCTAACACGTACGCTCACCCTAAAGTGTGGTTGTACCCTAACCAGTACACTAAACCGTCCCCGTCCCCGTTCCCTAACCCTAACCCTAACCCAAACCCTAAGCCTTACCCGAAGCCTTACCCTAACCCGTCTCATAATCCTAACCGATACGCTAAAACTAACCCATGCCCTAACACATACGCTCACCCTAAACCGTTGTCATACCCTAACCTGTACCCTAAACCGTCCCCGTCCCCTAACCCTAACCCTAATCCTTACCCGAAGCCTTACACTAACCCGACCCCTAATCCTATCCCATACGCTAACTCTAACCCGTATCCTAACACGTACGCTCACCCTAAACCATTCTCATACACTAACCTGTACCCTAAACCATCCCCGTCAACTAACCTTAACCCTAACCCTTACCCGAAGCCTTACCATAACCCGTCCTCTAATCCTAACCCGTACGCTAACAGTAAACTGTGCCCTAAAATGTACACTCAACCTAAACAATTGTCCTACCCTAACTTGTACCCTAAACCGTCCCCGTCCCCTAACCCTAACCCTAAACCTAGCCCTAAACCTAAACCTTACCGCAAGCCTTACCCTAACCCGACCCTTAATCCTAACCCGTACGCTAACACTAACCCATACCCTAACACGCACGCTCACCCTAAACCTTTGTCGTACCCTAACATGTACCCTAAACCGTCCCCGTCCCCTAACCCTAACCCTAACCCTAACCCTAACCCTAACACTTACCCGAAGCATTACACTAACCCGTCCCCTAATCCTAATCCGTACGCTAACACTAACCCGTGTCCTAACACGTACCCTCACCCTAAACCGTTGTCGTACCCTAACCTGTACCCTAAACCGTCACCGTCCCCTAGCCCTAACCCTAACCCTAACCCTAATCCTAACCCTAACACTTACCCGAAGCCTTACCCTAACCCGTCCCATAATCCTAACCCGTACGCTAACACTAACCCATACCCTAACACGTACGCTCACCCTAAATCGTTTTCGTACCCTAACCTGTACCCTAAACCATCCCCGTCCCCTAACCCTAACCCTAACACTATCCCTAACCCTTACCCGAAGCCTTACCATAACTCGGCCCCCAATTCTAAACCATACGCTAACACTAACCCGTACCCTAACACGTACGCTCACCCTAAAACTTTGTCGTACCCTAACCTGTACCCTAAGTCGTCCCCTTCCCATAAGCCTAACCCTAACCCTAATACTTACCCGAAGCCTTACCCTAAACCGTCCCCTAATCCTAACCCGTACGCTAACACTAACCCGTACCCTAACACGTACGCTCACCCTAAACCGTTGTCGTACCATAACCTGTACCCTAAACCGCCCCATCCCCTAACCCTAACCCTAAACCTAACC
Source organism: Delphinapterus leucas (assembly GCF_059928025.1). Classification (NCBI taxonomy): domain Eukaryota; kingdom Metazoa; phylum Chordata; class Mammalia; order Artiodactyla; family Monodontidae; genus Delphinapterus; species Delphinapterus leucas. The sequence goes on along the minus strand of NW_028322232.1, from coordinate 2,703,793 downwards.
CTAATCCTAACCCTTACCCGAAGCCTTACCCTAACCCGTCCCATAATCATAACCCGTACGCTAACACTAACCCGTGCCCTAACACGTAGGCTCACCATAAATCATTTTCGTACCCTAACCTGTACCCTAAACCATCCCCATCCCCGTCCCCGTCTCCTAACCCTAACCCGAACCCTAACCCTAACCCTTACCCGAAGACTTACCCTAACCTGTCCCCTAATCCTAACACTTACGCTAACACTAACCCTTGCCCTAACAGGTACACTCACCCTATACCGTTGTCTTACCCTAACCTGTACCCTAAACGTCCCTGTACCCTAACCCTAACCCTAACACTAACCCTAAACCGAAACCTTACCCGAAGCCTTCCCCTAACCCGTCCCCTAATCCTAAACCGTACGCTAACCCTAACCCGTGCCCTAGCACGTACGCTCACCCTAAACCGCTGTCGTACCCTAAACTGTACCCTAAATCGTCCCCGTCCCCTAACCCTAACCCTAACCCTAAACCTTACCCGAAGCCTTCCCCTAACCCGTCCCCTAATCCTAACACATACGCTAACACTAACCCATGCCCTAAAACGAATGCTCACCCTAAACCGCTGTCGTACATTAACCTGTACCCTAAACCGTCCCCGTCCCCGTCCCCTAACCCTAACCCTAAACCTAAACCTTACCCGAAGCCTTACCCAAACCCGTCCCCTAATCCTAACCCGTACGCTAACACTAACCCGTACCCTAACAGGTACGCTCACCCTAAAGCGTGGTCGTACCCTAACCTGTACACTAAACCGTCCCCGTCCCCGTTCCCTAACCCTAACCCTATCCCAAACCCTACCCCTTACCCGAAGCCTTACCCTAACCCGTCCCATAATCCTAAATAATACGCTAAAACTACCCCATGCCCTAACACATACGTTCACCCTAAACCGTTGTCGTACCCTAACCTGTACCCTAAACCGTCCCTGTAGCCTAACCCTAACCCTAACCCTAACCCTAACCCTTACCCGAAGCCTTACCCTAACCCGTCCCATAATCCTACCCCGTATGCTAACACTAACCCGTACCCTAACATGTACGCTCACCCTAAACCGTTGTCGTACCATAACCTGTACCCTAAACCGTCCCCGTCCCCGTCCCCTAAACTTAACCCTAAACCTCACCCTTACCCGTAGCCTTACCCTAACCCGTCCCCTATTCCTAACCTATACGCTAACTCTAACCCGTACCCTAACATGTACGCTCACCCTAAAGAGTTGTCGTACACTAACCTCTACCCTAAACCGTCCCCGTCCCCGTCCCCTAACCCTAACCCTAACCCTAACCCTTACCCGAAGCCTTACCCTAACAAGTCCCCAATCCTAACCCGTACGCTAACACTAACACATACCCTAACACGTACGCTCACCCTAAACCGTTGTCGTACCCTACCCTATACCCTAAACAGTCCCCGTACCCTAACCCTAACCCTAACCCTAACCCTTACCCGAAGCCTTACCCTAACCCGTCCCCGAATCCTAACCCGTACGCTAACACTAAACCTTACCCTAACACGTACGCACACTCTAAACTGTTGTCATATCCTATCCTGTACCCTAAACCTTCCCCGTGCCCGTCCCCTAACCCTAACCCTAACCCTTACCCGAAGCCTTACCCTAACCTGTCCCCTAATCCTAACCCGTACGCTAACACTAACCCTTACCCTAACACCTACGTACACCCTAAACTGTTGTCAAATCCTATCCTGTACCCTAAACCTTCCCCGTTCCTGTCCCCTAACCCTAACCCTAACCCTTACCCGAAGCCTTACCCTAAACTGTCTCCTAATCCTAACCCGTACGCTAACACTAACCCGTGCCCTAACACATACGCTCACCCTAAAGCGTTGTTGTACCCTAACCTATACCCTAAACCGTCCCCGTCCTCTAACCCTAACACTAACCCTAATACTAACCCTTACCCGAAGTCTTCCGTTAACCCGCCCCCTAATCCTAACCCGTACGCTAACGCTAACCCATACCCTAACACGTACGCTCACCCTAAACAGTTGTCGTACCCTAAACTGTACCCTAAACCGTCCCCATCACCAAACCCTAACCCTAACCCTTACCCGAAGCCTTACACTAACCTGTCCCCTAATCCTAACCCGTACGCTAACACTAACCCGTACCCTAACACATAGGCTCACTCTAAACCGTTCTCGTACACTAACCTGTACCCTAAACCGTCCCCATCCCCTAACCCTAACCCTAACCCTTACCCGGAGCCTTACCCTAACCCGTCCTCTAATCCTAAACCGTACGCTAACACTAACCCGTACCCTAACATGTTCGCTCACCCTAAACCGTTATCTTAACCTAAGCTGTACCCTAAACAGTCCCCGTCGCCTAAACATAACCGTAACCCTAACCCTAACACTAACACTTACCCGAAGGCTTACCCTAACCCGTCCCCTAATCCTAAACCGTACGCTAACACTAACCCGTACCCTAACACGTACGCTCAGCCTAAACCGTTGTCGTAGCCTAACCTGTACCCTAAACCCTCCCCATGCCCTAACACTAACCCTAAACCTAACCCTAACCCTAACCCTTACCCGAAACCTTACCCTAACCCATCACCTAATCGGAACCCGTACGCTAACACTAACCCATACCCTATCACGTACGCTCACCCTAAACCGTTGTTGTACCCTAACCTGTACCCTACACCCTCCCCATCCCCTAACCCTAACCCTAAACCTAACCCTAACCCTAACCCTTACCCGAAGCTTATCCTAACCCGTCCCCTAATCCTAATCCATTCGCTAACCCTAACACATACCCTACCACGTACGCTCACCCTAAAGCATTGTTGTACCCTAACGTGTACCCTAAACCGTTCCTGTGCCCTAACCCTAACCCTAAACCTAACCCAAACCCTAACCCTTACCCGGAGCCTTACCCTAACCCGTCCCCTAATCCTAACCCGTACGCTAACACTAACCTGTGCCCTAACACGTACGCTCAACCTAAACCATTGTCGTACCCTAACCTGTACCCTAAACCGTCCCCTAACCCTAACCCTAACCCTAACCCTTACCCGAAGCCTTACCCTAACCCGTCCCCTAATCCTAACCCATACGCTAACACTAAACCTTACCCTAACACGTACGCACACTCTAAACTGTTGTCATATCCTATCCTGTAAACTAAACCTTCCCCGTGCCCGTCCCCTAACCCTAACCCTAACCCTTACCCGAAGCCTTACCCTAACCTGTCCCCTAATCCTAACCCGTACGCTAACACTAACCCTTACCCTAACACCTACGTACACCCTAAACTGTTGTCAAATCCTATCCTGTACCCTAAACCTTCCCCGTTCCTGTCCGCTAACCCTAACCCTAACCCTTACCCGAAGCCTTACCCTAAACTGTCCCCTAATCCTAACCCGTACGCTAACACTAACCCGTGCCCTAACACATACTCTCACCCTAAAGCGTTGTTGTACCCTAACCTGTACCCTAAACCGTCCCCGTCCTCTAACCCTAACACTAACCCTAATACTAACCCTTACCCGAAGCCTTCCGTTAACCCGCCCCCTAATCCTAACCCGTACGCTAACGCTAACCCATACCCTAACACGTACGCTCACCCTAAACAGTTGTCGTACCCTAAACTGTACCCTAAACCGTCCCCATCCCCAAACCCTAACCCTAACCCTTACCCGAAGCCTTACACTAACCTGTCCCCTAATCCTAACCCGTACGCTAACACTAACCCGTACCCTAACACATAGGCTCACTCTAAACCGTTCTCGTACACTAACCTGTACCCTAAACCGTCCCCATCCCCTAACCCTAACCCTAACCCTTACCCGGAGCCTTACCCTAACCCATCCTCTAATCCTAAACCGTACGCTAACACTAACCCGTACCCTAACATGTTCGCTCACCCTAAACCGTTATCTTAACCTAAGCTGTACCCTAAACAGTCCCCGTCGCCTAAACATAACCGTAACCCTAACCCTAACACTAACACTTACCCGAAGGCTTACCCTAACCCGTCCCCTAATCCTAAACCGTACGCTAACACTAACCCGTACCCTAACACGTACGCTCAGCCTAAACCGTTGTCGTAGCCTAACCTGTACCCTAAACCCTCCCCATGCCCTAACACTTACCCTAAACCTAACCCTAACCCTAACCCTTACCCGAAGCCTTACCCTAACCCATCACCTAATCGGAACCCGTACGCTAACACTAACCCATACCCTATCACGTACGCTCACCCTAAACCGTTGTTGTACCCTAACCTGTACCCTAAACCCTCCCCATCCCCTAACCCTAACCCTAAACCTAACCCTAACCCTAACCCTTACCCGAAGCTTATCCTAACCCGTCCCCTAATCCTAATCCATTCGCTAACCCTAACACATACCCTACCACGTACGCTCACCCTAAAGCATTGTTGTACCCTAACGTGTACCCTAAACCGTTCCTGTGCCCTAACCCTAACCCTAAACCTAACCCAAACCCTAACCCTTACCCGGAGCCTTACCCTAACCCGTCCCCTAATCCTAACCCGTACGCTAACACTAACCTGTGCCCTAACACATACGCTCAACCTAAACCATTGTCGTACCCTAACCTGTACCCTAAACCGTCCCCTAACCCTAACCCTAACCCTAAACCTTACCCGAAGCCTTACTCTAACCCGTCCTCTAATCCTAACCTGTACGCTAACAGTAAACTGTGACCTAACATGTACCCTCACCCTAAACCGTTGTCCTACCCTAACCTGTACTCTAAACCGTCCCCATCCCCTAACCCTAACCCAAACCCTAACCCTAAACTTAACCCTTACTCGAAGCCTTACCCTAACCCGTCCACTAATCCTAACCCGTACGCTTACACTAACAATTATCCTAACACGTACGCTCATCCTAAACCTTTGTCGTACCCTAAACTGTACCCTAAACCGTCCCGTCCCCGTCCCCGTCCGCTAACCCTAACCCTAACCCTAACCCTTACCCGAAGCCTTACCCTAACCCGTCCCCTAATCCTAACCCGTACGCTAACACTAACACTTATTCTAACACGTACGCTCATCGTAAACCGTTGTCGTACCCTAACCTGTAACCTAAACCGTCCCCGTCCCCTAAGCCTAACTCTAAACCTAACCGTAACCTTTACCCGAAGCCTTACCCTTTCCTGTCCACTAATCCTAACCCGTACGCTAACACTCACCCTTGCCCTAACACGTACACTCACCCTAAACCGTTGTCGTACCCTAACCTGTACCCTAAACCATCCCTGTACCCTAACCCTAACCATAACCCTAACCCTAACACTTACCCGAAGCCTTACCCTAACCCGTCCCATAATCCTAACCCGTACGCTAACACTAACCCGTACCCTAACTCGTACACTCACCGTAAACCATTGTCATACCCTAACCTGTACCCTAAACCATACCCGTCCCCTAACCCTAACCCTAACCCTAACCCTAACCCTATCCATTACCCGAAGCCTTACCCTAACCAGTCCCCTAAGTCTAACCCGTACGCTAACACTAACAAGTGCCCTAACATGTACGCTCACCCTAAAGCGTGGTCGTACCCTAACCTGTACCCTAAACCGTCCCCGTCCCCGTGCCCTAACCCTAACCCAAACCCTAACTCTTACCCGAAGCCTTACCGTAAACCATCCCATAATCCTAACCGATACGCTAAAACTAACCCATGCCCTAACACGTACGCTCAGCCTAAACCGTTGTCGTACCCTAACCTGTATGCTAAACCGTCCCCGTCCCGTAGCCCTAACCCTAACCCTAACCCGAAGCCTTACCCTAACCCATCCCCTAATCCTAACACGTACGCTAACTCTAACCTGTACCCTAACACGTACGCTCACCCTAAACCGTTGTCATACACTATCCTGTACCCTAAACTGTCCCCTTCCCCTAACCCTAACCCTAACCCTAAGCCTAACACTTGCCCGAAGCCTTACCCTAACCACTTCCCTAATCCTAACCCGTACGCTAACACTAAATCGTACCCTAACACGTACGCTCACCCTAAACCTTTTGCGTACGCTAACCTATACCCTAAACCGTCCCCGTAACCTAACCCTAACTCTAACCCTAACCCTTACCCGAAGCCTTACCCTAACCCGTCCCCTAATCCTAACCCTAACGCTAAAACTAACCCTTACCCTAACCCGTACGCGCACCCTAAACTGTTCTCATATCCTAACCTATACCCTAAACCTTCCCCGTCCCCGTCCACGTCCCCTAAACCTATCCCTAAGCCTAACCCTAACCCTTACCCGAAGCCTTACACTAACCCGTCCCCTAATCCTAACTCGTACGCTAACACTAACCCGTACCCTAACACGTACGCTCACCCTAAACCGTTGTCGTACCCTAACCTGTACCCTAAACCGTCCCCATCCCCTAACCCTAAATCTAACTCTAACCCTAACACTTACCCGAAGCCTTACCCTAACCCGTCCCCTAATCCTAACTCGTACACTAACACTAACATGTGCCCTAACACGTACGCTCAACCTAAAGAGTTGTCGTACCCTAACCTGTACACTAAACCGTCCCCGTCCCCGTCCCCTAACCCTAACCCTAACCCTAAGACTTACCCGAAGCCTTACCCTAACCTGTCCCCAAATCCTAACCCGTACGCTAACACTAACCCATACCCTAACACGTATGCTCACCCAAAAACGTTGTCGTACACTAACCTGTACCCTAAACAGTCCCCTAACCCTAACCCTAGCCCTAACCCTAACCCTTACCCGAAGCCTTACCCTAACCCGTCCCCTATTCCTAACCCGTACGCGAACACTAACACGTACCCTAACACGTACGCTCACTCTGAACCGTTGTTGTACACTAAACTGGACCCTAAGCCGTCCCCGTCCCTTAACCCGAACCCTAACCCTAACCCTAACCCTAACCCTAACCCTTACTCGAAGCCTTCCCATAACCCGTAAACTAATGCTAACCCGTACGTTAACACTAACCCGTAACCTAACACGTACGCTCAGCCTAAACCGTTGTCGTATCCTAACCTGTACCCTAAACCGTCCCTGTCACCTAACCCTAACTGTAAACCTAACCCTAACACTAACCCTTACCCGAAGCCTTTCCCTAACCCGTCCCCTAATCCTAACCCCTACGCTAACACTAACTTGTACCCTAAAACGTATGCTCACACTAAACAGTTGTTGTACACTAACCTGTACCCTAAACCGTCCCCGTCCCCTAACCATAACCCTAACCCTTACCCGACGCCTTACCCTAATCCTAACCTGTACGCTAACATTAACCCGTACCCTAACACTAACCCGTACCCTAACATGTACACTCACCCTAAACAGTTGTCGTACACTAAACTGTACCCTAAACCGTCCCCGTCCCCTAACCCTAACCCTAACCATAACCCTAACCCTAAACCTTACCCGAAGCCTTACCCTAACGCATCCCCTACTCCTAACCCATACGCTAACACTAACCCATACACTAACACATACGCTCACCCTAAACCCTTGTTGTACCCTAACCTGTACCCTAAACTGTCCCCGTCCCCGTCCCCTAACCCTAACCCTAGCCCTAACCGTAACCCTTACCCGAAGCCTTACACTAACCCGGCCCCTAATCCTAAATCGTACGCTAACACTAACCCGTACCCTAACATGTACGCTCACCCTAAAGCGTTGTCGTACCCTAACCTGTACCCTAAACCGTGTCCGTCCCCTAACCCTAACCCTAACGCTAACCCTTACCCAAAGCCTTACCCTATCCCGTCCCGTAATCCTAACCCGTACGCTAACACAAACCCGTACCCTAACACGTACGCTCACCCTAAACGGTTGTCGTACACTAACCTGTACCCTAAACCCTCCCCATCCCCTAACCCTAACCCTAAACCTAACCCTAACCCTAACCCTTACGTGAAGCCTTACCGTAACCCATCACATAAACCGAACCCGTACGCTAACACTAACCCATACCCTACCACGTACGCTCACCCTAAACCGTTGTTGTACCCTAACCTGTACCCTAAACCCTCCACATCCCCTAACCCTAACCCTAAACCTAACCCTAACCCTAACCCTTATCCGAAGCTTACCCTAACCCGTACCCTAATCCTAACCCGTTCGCTAACACTAACCCATACCCTACCACGTACGCTCACCTTAAACCGTTTTTGTACCCTAACCTTTACCCAAAACTGTTCCCGTGCCCTAACCCTAACCCTAACCCTAACCCTTACCCGAAGCTTACCCAAACCCGTACCCTAATCCTAACCCGTTCGCTAACACTAACCCGTACCCTAACACGTACGCTCACCCTAAACCGCTGTCGTACCCTAAACTGCACCCTCAACCGTGCCCGTCCCCTAACCCTAACCCTAAACCTAACCCGTCACCTAATCCTAACCCGTACGCTAACTCTAAGCCATGCCCTAACACGTACGCTCACCCTAAACCGTTGTCGTACCCTAACCTGTACCCTGAACCGTGTCCGTCCCCTAAACCTAACACTAAACCTAAACCTAACCCTAACCCTTACCCGAATCCTTACCCTAACCCGTCCCCTAAACATAACCCGTACGCGAACACTAACACGTACCCTAACACGTACGGTCACCCTGAACCGTTGTCGTACACTAAACTGTACCCTAAACCGTCCCCGTCCCTTAACCCTAACCCTAACCCTAACCCTAACCAAAACCCTAATCCTTACCCGAAGCCTTACCATAACCCGTCCCCTAATCCTAACCCATACATTAACACTAAACCGTAACCTAACACGTACGCTCACCCTAAACCGTTGTCGTACACTAACCTGTACCCTAAACCGTCCCTGTCCCCTACCCCTAACCATAACCCTAACCCTAACACTAACCCTTACCTGAAGCCTTACCCTAACCCGTGCCCTAATCCTAACCCGTACGCTAACACTAACCCGTACACTAACACGTACGCTCACCCTAAACCGTTGTCGTACCCTTACTTGTAACCTAAACCGTCCCCGTCCCCTAACCCTAACCCTAACCCTAACCCTAACACTTACCCAAAGCCTTACCCTAACACGTCAACTAAACCTAAATCGTACGCTAACACTAACCCATGCCCTAACACGTACGCTCACCCTAAACCGTTGTCGTACACTAACCTGTACCCTAAACTGTCCCTGTCCCCTAACCCTAACCCTAACCATTACGCAAAGCCTTACCCTAACCCGTCCCCCAATCCTAACCCGTACGCTAACACTAAACCGTACCCTAACATGTACGCTCACCCTAAACCGTTCTCGTACCCTAACCTGTTCCCTAAACCGTCCTCGTCCCCTAACCCTAACCCTAACCCTAACCCTAACCCTAACCCTAGCTTTTACCCGAAGCCTTACACTAACCGGTCCTCTAACCCTAACCCGTACGCTAACACTAACCAGTACCCTAACATGTACGCTCACCCTTAACCATTGTCGTACCCTAACCTGTACCCTAAACCGTCCCCGTCCCCTAACCTAACCCTAACCGTAACCCTTACGCGAAGCCTTACCCTAACCTGTCCCCAATCCTAAACCGTACGCTGACACTAACACGTACCCTAACACGGACGCTCACCCTAAAACATTGTCGTACACTAAACTGTACCCTAATCCGTCCCCGTCCCTGTCCCCTAACCCTAACCCTAACCCTAACCCAAACCCTAACCCTAACCCTTACCCAAAGCCTTACCCTAATCGGTCCCCTAATCCTAACCCGTATGCTAACACTAACCTGTCCCCTAACACGTAATCTCACCCTAAACCGTTGTCGTACCCTAAGCTATACCCTAAACCGTCCCAGTACCCGTCCCCTATCCCTAACCCTAAGCCTAACCCTGAAGCTTACCCGAAGCCTTACCCTAACCCGTCCCCTAATTCTAACCCGTACGGTAACACTAACCCGTACCCTAACACGTACGCTCACCCTAAACGGTTGTCGTACCCTAACCTGTACCCTAAACCGTGTCCATCCCCTAAACCTAACCCTAACCCTAACCCTAACCTTAACCCTTACCCGAAGCCTTACCCTAACCCGTCCCCTAATCCTAACCCGTACACTAACACTAACACGTACCCTAACACTTACGGTCACCCTGAACCATTGTCGTACCCTAAACTGTACCCTAAACCGTCCCCGTCCCCTAACCCTAACCCTAACCCTAACCCTAACCCTAACCCTTACCCGAAGCCTTACCCTAACCCGTCCCCTAATCCTAAACTGTACGCTGACACTAACACGTACCCTAACACGTACGATCACCCTAAACCGTTGTCATAACCTAACCTGTACCCTAAACCGTCCCCGTCCCCGTCCCCTAACCATAACGCTAAGCCTAACCCTGAAGCTTACCCGAAGCCTTACCCTAACCCGTCCCCAATCCTAACCCGTACTGTAACACTAACCCGTACCCTAACACGTACACTCACCCTAAACCGTTGTCGTACACTAACCTGTACCCTAAACCGTGCCCGTCCCCTAAACCTAACACTAAACCTAAACCTAACCCTAACCCTTACCCGAAGCCTTACCCTAACCCGTCCCCTAAACATAACCCGTACGCGAATACTAACACGTACCCTAACACGTACGGTCACCCTGAACTGTTGTCGTACACTAAACTGTACCCTAAACCGTCCCCGTCCCTTAACCCTAACACCTAGACCTAACCCTAACCAAAACCCTAATCCTTACCCGAAGCCTTCCCATAACCCGTCCCCTAATCCTAACCCATACATTAACACTAAACCGTAACCTAACACGTACGCTCACCCTAAACCGTTGTCATACACTAACCTGTACCCTAAACCGTCCCTGTCCCCTACCCCTAACCATAACCCTAACCCGTCCCCTAATCCTAACCCGTACGCTAACACTAACCCGTACACTAACACGTACGCTCACCCTAAACCGTTTTCGTACCCTTACTTGTAACCTAAACCGTCCCCGTCCCCTAACCCTAACCCTAACCCTAACCCTAACACTTACCCAAAGCCTTACCCTAACACATCAACTAAACCTAAATCGTACGCTAACACTAACCCATGCCCTAACACGTACGCTCACCCTAAACCGTTGTCGTACACTAACCTGTACCCTAAACTGTCCCTGTCCCCTAACCCTAACCCTAAGCCTAACCCTAACCATTACGCAAAGCCTTACCCTAACCCGTCCCCCAATCCTAACCCGTACGCTAACACTAACCCGTACCCTAACATGTACGCTCACCCTAAACCTTTCTCATACCCTAACCTGTTCCCTAAACCGTCCTCGTCCCCTAACCCTAAGCCTAACCCTAACCCTAAACCTAACCCTAGATTTTACCCGAAGCCTTACACTAACCGGTCCCCTAACCCTAACCCGTACGCTAACACTAACCAGTACCCTAACATGTACGCTCACCATTAACAATTGTCGTACCCTAACCTGTACCCTAAACCGTCCCCGTCCCTTAACCTAACCCTAACCCTAACCCTTACGCGAAGCCTTACCCTAACCTGTCCCCTAATCCTAAACCATACGCTGACACTAACACGTACCCTAACACGGACGCTCACCCTAAAACATTGTCATACACTAAACTGAACCCTAATCCGTCCCCGTCCCCGTCCCCGTCCCCTAACCCTAACCCTAACCCAAACCCTAACCCTAACCCGTACCCAAAGCGTTACCTTAATCGGTCCCCTAATCCTAACCCGTATGCTAACACTAACCTGTCCCCTAACACGTACTCTCACCCTAAACGGTTGTCGTACCCAAACCTATACCCTAAACCGTCCCCGTCCCCTTCCCCTATCCCTAACCCTAACCCTAACCCTGAAGCTTACCCGAAGCCTTACCCTAACCCGTCCCCTAATCCTAACCTGTACGCTAACACTACACCGTAACCTATCACGTACGCTCACACTAAACCGTTGTCGTACCCTTACCTGTACCCTAAACCGTCCCTGGCCCCTAACCCTAAATCTAACACTAACCCTTACCCGAAGCCTAACACTAACCCGTCCCCTAATCCTAAGCCGTGCGCTAACAATAACCCATAACCCAACATGTACACTCAAACTAAACTGTTGTCGTAC